>NC_086330.1:80741042-81374256 GCF_032445375.1 Bacillus rossius redtenbacheri
GAACTGAGTGTTGAAAAACAAAATGTGGTATGTTGGACCATGTGAGGCATCAAACAAGATGTGACGAGAGTAGCATTCCGCTGCGTGCTACCTTCTGCTGTGGCTGAGATGTCAACAACAACACAAGCAGCAGAGTTCGGAACGGCTGGCTTAGGCATCTGCTACCGTGCCACCGGACGACCACCAGTTGTAGTAACAGGCGCTACTTGACCGACAACTTCAGAGATGTACGCGGAAGAGTCTCTGTGTTCTACGATGCATCAAAGCTTGGGGATAAGTGTGTTCGACGTATCATAGAAGATTCAGGTCTCAAAGAGAGTGAATGTATGTAATGTTTATGTACTCTCTGACCTATTAATTAATGGATTCTAGTGTTATATTCTTCATGTGATCTATGTTCTTTTATTAAAAGTTTATTTGTTATTAGTTAAAGCACATGTATCACATTTTTACGTCCTATGTGGGGAGAAATGGGTTTGCAAGGAATAGCCCAATTAAGTTATATTACTGTTTTATTGAATACTAATATTTACATTAATAATAAATAATTGTACTTAAATGTGTCCGATCTCAAATCAATGGCACTTAAAAATGTTTATTCTCAAGTCACTCAATGTCTGTCAAGTTCCGCAGTTCGCACTCCTCATTGGAGCTAGACTCAACCGTGGTTCGCACCTTACTCTGCACCTGTTCACAAACAGTCTTGCGCCACTCAGTCGCTGCACTCTCACGATCCAGTCGAACTCCACGTTGCGCTACTTTCAGGGGGGGCTTTCACCTTCTTCGCAGATGTCACACTTCCCTTCGCTCTGAATCCACTCGGAACTCGGCACTTACGCAGCACTCCACGGACCTCTCATCGCACTCGCGCCACTCACCATCGTTGGACTCTCGCGGGACTCTCGCCGCACTCCTCGCAGAACTCGTCACCAAAAACTGTCGTGTAGACTGGCATCGCTGCTTAAGTACCTGAGCGCCCTTCTCGAACTGACGAGAGTGGTTGTGACAAGTCGCGTCATCCCGGGCCGACCCGAAGCCCAAACATTCCAGAAGGGCATCGTTTATTCTCACTACTCCGCACTGCGGCCCTCGGAATTCCCAAGGTCGCTCAGTAATAGATCACAGCACCGAGGCAGGACGATGAGCAGGGCGATGAGGTGGCGACGACCATTGTAATCTGGCCAGGTGCGCGTGGCATGCCTTACGTCAGTGGACCGCATGTGACTCGGCTCCAGTGGCCTTGTAGGGCCACCAGCCAGCTCCTAACATGGCACCGTGGTGTGGTCTCTCGCATTCATAACAATATTTTTAAAAAATGGAAGCAGTGAGAATAACAACACAAAAAAATATATACCTCTCATGATAAAATATTTAGGGTTAATATGCTTTTGGTGAAACAACAGATGTACTAATTTAACAGTGACTGTTTTGAAGCAGCATTCTGTAAAAATAAAGAAGATTTTTTTTTGTGACAAAATAAAATTTAGTGTTTTATTTTTACTCTGTCATAGACAAAATTATGGTTCTTTGCAATGTTAGTTTTGTATGGAGGAAGGGTAATATGTTATTTAAAATCAGGGTGTATATGGAGAGTTTTACGAATAAAATAACATGGTAGTCTAAATTTTGTTAATAAAGTAAAAATGTTTGAATAAAATCTTTTAACAATTGTGTGGTAAAAGTTTGTGTGTTAATGTGGCTACAGGGCTGAAGATATGCATGTGTTGTCAAAAAATGAAGATAAATATCTAGCATTGCAGGACAGTGCCTTCCCCAATTTTTCTTTAAGTTTTTATGAATAATATGTTTTAACAGTAATACAGTATGTAAGTTGTTTAAATAATTTTCAGGCATCATAACCTAACTGTGGTACATGTGGTAAATCATTGAAACTTACAATTGATCTTTTCAAATAACTTTGATGATAATATTTTACCATTTATAATTGTTTTCCAGGTTAATATTTATGTTTATTTATGTTTTATGAATGTACTCTCTCAAATAATTACTGTTTATAATATTTGTGTATTGTTTAAGCCTATTTTCTTTATTATGAAACAGCCATATAACTGTAAATTTACCGAATTCTACCTAAATAATTACGTTTTTATATGTTTTAAAATGGTTTTTAAGCTTTAAATATTTTGTTTGTATGCGTAAATGCACTGTAACGTATTTTTCTTTTGTAATTTTGTCTGTGGGATGATGCAATCATGAGAGCCAGTTGCGTGGCAGTTAGAGTGAGAAAGAAAGGCGTGCGTCAACACAGTGACGCTGAGGTGATAAAACGATAATGATGCATCCGGTGTAAGGCAGAGACAGAGCAACTAACGTGAGAAGATATTTTGGGAGTCCCCGATTTTGATGTGGATTTGAAAAGAGACAGATCAAGGGAAGTCCCGGGTTATGTGTGTACAGGGTTTTTTCATGTATTGTAATTTGTTCTGTGATTGGCTGGTGTTGGAGGGAGTGTTTGATACTGTGCTGTGATTGGCCGAAAGTTACGTCATGGTGCAATCCTTGGTCTCTCCTGAGACCAGTGTGTCGTTTTGGTTTTTTAGTCTTCTACTGAACAGTGACCGAGGAGGTGAGTAGTTGAGTAGGTGGCTCAAAACATTATATTATAAAGGTTTAAGAGTCATTTTCGCGGCTGTGGTCCAGGCGTCACCGGTTTATAATCAACCTTATTTTCGTTTTTATTGGACATAAATTAGAATTTAGTGACTACAGTCGTTGGTAATCGCCTAAAATATGACTTAGTAAAATTCGTCATTGTTTCCGAGGACATTGTCCTTCGGCATTGTACCGAAAAGTTGAGTGCAACTGTGGGACTTAACTTTGAACTGTTTTTAACATTCAATTTTCGGCCAGTCAGGGTGTGATTCAAATTAATGAAACTTATTCGTTGTAAGGAAAATACTGTTTCAACTTGTAAATGTTGTGGTCGCAAGATGGCGGCAAATGTCTCGTGAATTCGTAAGGTATAAATAAACCGTAAAAAACATTTTTGTGTACGAGAGACATCATTGCAATTCAACAATGCCCATAAATAATATTCTGCTCATATTAAAAAGAGCTAGACCTGGCAAATTAAAAAAAAAAAAAACTACATTATTATCACGAAGATTTTCCATGACTTTTCCCAGATTTGAATTAAATCCCCTGACCTTTCCTGACCATTTCCAACTTTCCCGACGCTTCCATGATTTTTCTTGACTTTCCAGACTGTGAACACCCTGCAAGCAAACACATACGGCATTTCATTCAACAAATAGTTCAGTAATGTGATGTGAGTAGCTTTAAAGGTTAAACTGTCAAGGAAATGCCAGTGTTTTGTCACTGAGAAGATTATTGGATTGGCAATATTTTCCACATTGCCAAGTAATGTAACATTTAAATGTTTGGATAAAATGGTACATTGAAGTCTTACACACTGTTTTAAAATGCAAATCCATTAAAAAAAAATCTTGACATTTCATCGGAAGATGTTTCACAAATTTCACTATCAGACTCTGTAAATACCAAGTGAACCATTTCAAGACCATTCAGTAAAGTTTTTTTTTTTTCATAACATAGGGTTATTTTTTTTTGAATAAAAAGTATAATAAAAAATTACAAAACAAATCTAGTCTTCACATATATCTGCTGATTTCTATGTCAGAGATAATTTTCATGTGACTTAAGCTTCGGCCACACAGAAAGCTACGCTATGTTCGCTATGTTCGCTATGTCCGCTATGTTTGCTGCGCGAGGTGGCCACACAGAAAAGTGCAGTTTGCGATGTCGGCGAGGTGCATGCCGTGGGATTCGAGTGATGATTTCGATGAGGATGATATTCTGTTGGCTCTCACAGTATGCAAACGAAAAAAAAAATGGGTTCATGAATTGAATCTCAAAAGAAATGAATTTGGTGAATTTCATCATTTAATGTAGCAGTTGCATGCGGACGAGGCCAAATTTATTGAATACTTTAGAATAAATACAACTCAGTTTGATAGCATATTATTGCTAATCAAGAATAAAATTGATAAAAAGAATTTAAATTACAGAAAAAGCATTGGAGCAGAAGAACGTTTAGCAGTTTGCTTGAGGTAAGTAAACAATGAATTCATTACGATATAATTCTTTAGCGATTAATATCAACACGTTAAGTAAAAGGAATAGTATGAATAAAAATTTTAAATCAATATTATTCCATAAATACCCAGCATGAGGGTACACTGCAATATACACACATATTTTTAAGGATTAACTCATAGGGGAAATGTTACTAATATTTATAGCAGATAACCAATTTAACAAAGTTGAAATAATTATAAGTCGGCTTCTGTTTCATAGTTTGGTGACAGTGGTATTTCCACATGGAAAGCAGGTGAAGGTGTTGATGTCTGTGGAAGTAATAAGTAAGGCGATGGTGTTTAAACCACATTAAAAGATGAAGAGGAATCGGAAACTTGAAGTTCATGTTCCATTTCGGCACTTACGACAACATTCATCACTTCTTTTTTGATTTTGAGCTGCACAGGTTGAGGGAGGCACTTGGTACTTTCACAAACACTCACAAAGAAGTAATCTATATCGCCCAGTTGCTTTTTGTTTTCTTTTTTGTTTTGCATCATGTAGGAAAGTACCTTATCCACATCTCGTTTCACGTCAGTGCTGACTCTCTTCCTCTTAGGTCGAGTATCATTTGATATTTCTTCAACCTGGCATTCAAGGTGTTCATTCACATCTGGGCTGGCCGGTATTTCCTGGGCCTCTTGAGAAGTGCATTGCAAATCAACATTGGAATGTGTTTCTCTCCCTAATACATTTGGTTGGAGGAAAGACATCTGCTGGTCAAACTTCCACACTTTCATGGTTTTTGCCCCATCACCACTCTTACTTTTCCTTCTTAGCAATGCTTGACGATAGCTGTCTTGCAGTCTCTTCCATTCTACTTTCAGATCTGCCACTGCAACAAACAATAGCACATACATACCATTTATTATCTACTGGTCGTCACTTATATTACTAAATAAGCTATATTATGTTTGAAATAAAAAAGTGTGAGAAACTTGTACACAAATTATTTTTATTTTTTGTTTTATTTTTCAGATACTTAGCCACTGGAAATTCATTTAAATCCATGGCTTTCTCATTTCGCATGGGCAGATCTACAGTTTCCGATATTATTAGCGAAGTTTGTGCAGCCTTGTGGGAAACCCTTCAACCTATCGTTATGCCCGAGCCAAATGAAGAGATTTGGAGAGCTTCTGCAGCAGTTTTCAGAGAGAGGTGGAATTTTCCCCACTGTGTTGCGGCGATTGATGGAAAACATGTAGGAGTTAAGGCCCCTGCGATGACGGGTTCACAGTTTTTTAACTATAAGAAGTTTTATTCCATTGTTCTCTTGGCTCTAGTTGATGGAAATTACAGATTTATTACTGTAGACATAGGACAGTATGGGAGGTTCAGTGATGCAAATGTGTTTGCCAACAGTAGTATTGGAATTCGCTTATCAAGCAACACTATTGGCCTGCCTCCTGACGAGAACATTCTAGGAAACCCTTTGCCCTATGTCATAGTTGGTGACGAAGCTTTTCTCCTAAAACGTTATCTCATGAGACCTTTCCCCAGAAGTGGCCGAGGTCTCAGCGATGCTGCTAAAGTTTTTAACTACAGACTTTCTAGGGTAAGAAACACAGTTGAAAATGTGTTTGGTATTCTTGCCAACACATGGAGAGTGTATCACAGTCCTCTGGAATGCAGTACTGAACTTGCAGTAGCAATTATCAAGGCTACAATTGTTTTGCACAATTATTTACGACAGAAAAACACTGCAACCAACAGTCACTGTAAACCTTACGAAGAGCACACTCAAGTAGTATGTGATCTTGTGCAACTAAATGCTACAAGTGCTACAAATTCTACGAAGGAGGCTTTGTCGGTTTGGAATTCGTTCATGGAGTACTTTGGTACCGACGAAGGGCGAGTTCATTGGCAAGATAATGCTGTAAATTGTGCAGCTTAAATAATTGTAACATATTGTGACTCCAATTATTGTTTTGTCATTTTTTAATTTTAAAGCATTGTTTAGTTTTTAAATTTAAAAATGTATTTTGAATTGTTAATAATTATTCACACAATGTAAAAACCTCAATTGTATAAAAAATTTGCAATATTACAGTCAATTTTATATATGTGCAAATTTAATTTGATCATTAACTGAATAACTAATAAATTGCAATTACACCTAACCTGGTTTATTAACCTCTTGGAAATCAAATCCCAGGCATTATCACGCATGTCCTGCTTTCTATAATCTTCTATTGATCTGTTCCATAATAATGGATAGTTTCTTACTTCTTCAATAAAATTTTCTGTTGACATTATACTAATAATGTAAACACTGAAGTGGGTACCTACAGCACAATTTTGCGCGAAAATATGTTTTTGTTTATCTGCGCATGCACGAAGTCAGCGACGTTTTAGAAAAATTGCCAAGAACCAAACACCTGGCGACGTCGCCAACATAGCGCACATAACGAACATAGCGAACACAGTTTTGTGTGGCCAGTGGCACCTGAAATGCAGCTGGCTATATTGTGATCGCATAGCGAACATCGCGAACATAGCGAGCATAGCGCTCTGTGTGGCCGTAGCTTTAAGTGGACAGCCTCCAACTTTTTACATTAATGTGAGACTATAAACTTAAGTTATGTGTCAAAAAACAAAATGCAAGCTAGCAAGAGACAACTGTAATATAAAGTTTTGTAACGTCAGCACTGTTTACTTTTTATTTCAGGACTTTTGTGAGACTTTCATGACCAAAAACTTCATTTTTAATTTTAATGTGACTTTAGTAATTTTTTTGGTACCTTGTAAACACCTTGACAACAGATACATCCTCCAGGCCAATAAACTTCATTGAAACACATTTAAATAACTTCATTGGTATTATATATGTTTAAACAAGAAACAACTTATTTTCTTCTAGTCTGTAATGTCATGTTGAGTTTATAATATTTTTCAATTTTTTCTCTCTCCAGGTTTTTACTGAGTAAAAAATTAAAAAAAAAATCCTGTCTTTTCTTCCATAGCTCAATATTGTTTCAATTTTGCCAATAATACATGAAAAGCCAAATCAAGGGATGGCTTTGCTATCATGTGTCTTAAGTTTTTATGTTTTAATAGCACTTAATTTAAGTGATTTCAAGATTAAAATGTACAAATATGAAACTCTTCAATAAGTCATAATACAGAAATGAATCAGAAGGACTCATTTCACAAGTAACATTGCAAACAGAATTGCCTTGAGACAATTAAATATTAAAGAATAAGCTCTTTTAAGTAGGAAAATGATAAAAATATTTTTATATGTATTTGACAAACCTAGTTTGAAAAGCATTGCACTTAACCTTAACTGTAATTGTCAACATCTGATAAAAGAGAAATTATTGGGATTAACTACAGTAAACTCCCGGTATACCGTGCCCCGATAGATCGCGGAATCGGGTATATCGCGGGTCAAACCATGTCCCCCAATCAGAAATGAATAATAATAATAATAATAACACAGTAGAACCTCGTTAATTCGTGATGGTCGGGAACGAGATAATCACGGATTACCGAATTTCACGGTCTAGCGATTAAAAGCCCGGAAGGTCTTGTCAAGCTTCTCAGACACCGGCGTGCAGCTGGGTAGGCCAAGGTCATGTGACGTAACATCTACCGAGGCTTACTGCGCCTTGGCAGCAGATGGATAAAAAATAGTAAACTCTCCATTATTCGTGTTAATTGGGACCCCGCCGATGCCCGGATAATTAAAATCATGTAAAAAAAAAAGTAATAAACCCGGATAATCCGTTCACGGTAAGGACCGTCTTCGAATTAGTCTCGGCTTAAAAAAATACGGCACTGCCTAGCCATTAGTTCACGGTCATTTACAACAGCGGAAGAGAGAAAGATAAGATCGTGCTGACCTTGCACCCCCCCTCTCCACCATCGTCCAGCCGAATGCCAGCCAGACACGTCACTCGCCAGGCGCCTGCCGTGCGTTGGCGGGTGGAAACAAACAAAGGGAGACGGGAAGCAGAAGTCAAGACATCCCCCTCAAGTTTAAAGAGTGACAAATGTGACAGGTGAAAGGGGGACGACACAAAGGGTCGGTACAAACAGCGTTGCAGAGTTTGGCGGCCCACGCGAAGGCTTGCAGTGTTTGCCGGCCGCCGGCCCGCGTGACGTTAATTTTAAGCGCTGACAATTTTTACTTCTCTTTTTTTTATGCACTTTTAAATCGTCCCGGATTATCCGGTTCTCGAATTAGCGCGTCACGGATTAACGAGTTTCTACTGTAATAATAATGGAATAAATGGTTGACAGCCGATTAGGATAATTTTGCGTTGTAACTCACAAACTAAGCATCGGGCAGAAAAAAGCCTAGGCGTAGAAAATGTCCGCAGTGAAATTCTAAACAAGATATCTCCGTACATTATTCCTCTATCTTGTAGTGTTTTCAAATTATGGTCCAATCCAGTCCAGTGTTATTTTCTGAAACACTAGTTCTTAACATTTTTTTTAACCCACAAATAAAGCATCGGACAGGGGACCCGATAAAGCCCACCGTCTAGCGACATCATCCAGCGTGACTCGGCTGGGGATTGATTTTGGATAGGTTTGGTTGACGGCCAGCGCTGGGAGGGGAGAGGCGAGCCGAGAATATGCGACCAAGACACCCGGGTAGACGGGAGGAGTGGAATATAAGCGCCAGTGATGAGAGGGGCGATTAAGACGAAAGGGGGGAAGTCTGGTGACCTTGAGTAGTTCACTCATTTCCGTCTGCACACTTCTCGTGGTCACGTGTGTTGACAAGCGGAGACATATAAATGTTTTGTTACAACTTGAACCTACAGACGTAATATTATTCGTTGTATTATACACGTTCATCTTTTTACTTTTGTATAATGTTTTAACATTAAATAGTAAAGTAAATCAGCTAGCGTATTTTTAATCTTTGCCGAGGAATTCCCAGTGGTCCAATACTTACGTGAACCATACTGTACCACTTTTGCCGTGAGGTAGTAAACAAGCCCCGGAAATGTTTATGTGTAGCGGCCTCCCGACCTTTAACCAGAGGCTGGGGAATATAACACTTGCCGATCCGAGCCACACACACTCAGCAACTCGACACAGCGTTTGATGGAATAAGTAAAGACAACGTTTAACAGACTTTTTAATACGGCGCCACTTATTGCGCTAAAATTATTTTGGCGCAATTTTTGTATCCCACATGTGACCATTTATAATTTACTGTAAGCATGGATAACAAAGTTTAACTAACCACTTTACACGATAGACGATTCTTTATTTTATATTGTACGAATGCTAGAATCGTTTTTCACGTATCTGCTGCATACTTCTGCAAAAGACACGCTATCTGTAAGTACGTAAATCTAGAATTTTTATTTTGTCAATCAAACTCGGTACTTTGCGATTCATATTCGGTTTGAAGTATTACTATGGCCTTTCTATTTAGAAGACTTTGACCACAGAATCGTGTGTAACCGCACACACTGCACTTACTTTGTTACGGACACTCAGACGAAGCAGATACTGTGGCTGACACCACGAGACTGGCAGCAGCTTGTGTGCCGCACGTGTGTATGGCGGCGTGTGGCGCGCTCGTAGGCCGTGCGACAAACTGTGCGCGGCGTGCGGAAAAATAAAAAATAAAATTCAACATTTAATATTTATCTTTAAAATTTATTATTTTTTTTTCACCCGCGTTTAGTGAAAACTGCGGATGCAAAGTTCGCACAATGGCGGGCCGTCTATTCTGTGCGTGCTTGCCGACCTATTAGAACACAGGCGGTGTTTTGACCTTGGTCACATCGAAACATCGCGGTTATGCAACAACGCGGGTAAAAGTTATGTCCCCCGACAACCGCGTTAAATAGGGAGTGTACTGTATATCTCGGGCAGATCCATTTTTATCAAAAGTCTGCATTCAAGTCACAAGGTTATATTAGTTTATTTATTTATTTTAATTTGTCACATGCCCACCAACAGTTGGGGAAATTATACAATGGACACACACAAAAATACATAGGACCATGTAGTCACTGCAAGTATGTGGGCACTGCTTTCGACAGGCACCACCTAAAGGAAAGCAACGCAACAGATAAGCACAACTGTAATTGGCCAACATACGCAAGCAGCCATTGCCACACACCTGCAGAGACCACAACAGACAAAACAAACACTAAGTTAATGAAGATCATAATATAACGAGAAAACAAACACAATTACACATACAAGTGCCTATAATGCTTAAGGTAACACAGAAGCAATACACAACCACATTAACATTAAATTTACTATTCATATGGATATTAAAATGTATAGGTACATGAAGTCAGGGCCTCATTTATGCATAAGCCTATTGGCCCACACAAAAAAAATGTTGGAAAATTTGAATTTTAAATAGACTAAAAAAAAGTGTGTGTTTAATAGTGCGGCGCGGGCTCTCATATAATTATAAAATATTTTGATGCAGTTGTATTGTTATCTGCTAATTTGGCTGAGTGAAGAGCTGTTATGAGCTGAATATCAATTGCTTAATGTGGTCTACAAACTGAAGAGGCAACGGAGAAAGAGTGCTGTCAGAAACTTTAAATAGATCATAAGCACTCTTTCGATTTGTTGAAATGCATGGATAAATAATTTGGATTGTTCTTTTAACATTTCATTATTGCGTTTTTGGTGATTGTAAACATATTTTATTATCTTTTTTTTTTTAATATGTGGACCCACAGTTCAATATTGTTATCAAAACATTTTCATAACAACAAAGTAAACATATCACTGCGATAAGTAATTTTTTATGTGCAATTTTATCTTACAGACTGATATAAAATACAAACTAATAGCCATAAAAAGAAAGAGGAATCGACTACACAAATATTTTAAACATTCAATTTGATATTCGCTTCACATCAAAAAACTAGTATTTACACAGGCCTATTAAGCATTAGCGAAAAAGAAATAACGATGCTCCTCTAGGAACCTTGGCAGAATTTGATGCAGTGGCACTGTGTTAAGGGCTTAAATGTAGCCCTACTGGGCTACTGGTGTTTTAAAGACCTTCAGGGGTAAAAATGGTGCTGACAATTTGCTCAATATACCGTTTTCCATAAAAGGCATATTGTTAATAATTCTAATAAGTCTTCCAGAACTGAGATGTAATATCAAGACATATGTATTGTACCATACTTGGTCTGGAGTTTAGCCACTTAGAATGGAGATGGATTGAGTTTATCAGTGGCATAGCGACAGTGGAGCGAGTGGAGCAGTCGCTCCAGGGCAGAAGGCTCTGGGGGGCGGAACTTCTTGGAGAAAATAGTTGTAATTATTACAAATATTGGATATATTTAAAATTAAAGTTGGCTCTTCATCAATCAGGTTTCTCTTTTATAAACTAAATATTATAAATTAAATAATTGTGATAAAGTATAATATTTGTAGCTGAATCCCCACCAAAAGGTTTGTCAAGGTCTGGATGTAAACTGAGCCACGTCGCCACGCTGCCGTCTGGCGGCGTATCGGCGCATGCGCACTAGACTTTTGCTACTGCGCATCTCATCTGTTGGGTTTTCACTCGTTCAACGAACTACAAGTTAGTGCTCAGTCTTGTGTAGTGAGTGGCTAGTGAGTCATCGGTGTCGCGCGATTTTGTGATCTTTGCGATTGCTTTGCTGTTATTTTATTTGATCTAATATAAACAGTACGTGCAATTTAGTTTTAAACCGCGGTTACATGGGTAAGTAATATTGTGATAGAGGGTAATAATTCGTTATATTTCCATTTTACAATGTCAAAGAAGTGTAGTGGTGCAGAATACCGCAAACGAAGGAAAGAGGAAGAAAGTGCAGAACTAATTGAACTGAAAAAAAACAAGAAAGTTATCATGTTATTTTTCGAAAACAAGTGAGGCGTTAAATAAACAACAGTTTTCCGGAGATAATGAAGAAGTAACACAGACTGAGACATCGGCTACTTCACACGTTCCCCCTGTTCCCAGCACCAGCTCAGAGTGCGAGTCTGTGGTTGTTCAAGGGCCCAGTGGCACAGTTGAGATTGCAAATGAAAAGATAGAGTGTGAACAGATTGCTGAAAAACGAGATGTCAAAGAGATTATTTCATGTGATAAAGGAAACTTTGAAGAAACTCTCACATCCAGGGCTCTATTTTAGCGCGTGTCCGCCTGCCCGGGACAGGCAAAATCTCGTCCGGGCAGGCAAAATAAAAAAGGCAACTGTCCGGTGGACAGGTGCAACTTGTGACGCCGAGGTTATTCGCACGCACTAATGCAGCAGAGGTGATTAATAACATTTATGCGACCGCAACCGCAAATAAAACGTCTTTGACAATATCTATAAATAAACAATAATGGCTGCTCTTTTGTGACGGACGACTCTGGCTATTGTATACCGCGGGGAAAAAAAGTAGGTTATGTACAAACCGTGCTGAAATCTTCTGATTCATAATTCTTAAAATCTTACCTTCACGTCATGATTCACGTAACATAGTCGTATTCGTATGCTAGAGATGCAAAACGTCTCACACCGATGATGTTTGTTTTTGTTGCCATGTTTTAATATTAATTTCGTTGCAGTGCAGCCAACAATTACGTAATTTACCGTTGTATACTTTCAAAATATAATTTTTTAAATTTATTGTCTTTATAAATCGCGACTTTACTAATTCCTTGTTCTACTTTAACATAGTTTGTTAACAGAAAAGCGTTTTCGCGTGGTTAACATTTCATGGCGTACTCCAGATGCAGCTGACAGTGGCCGCAGTGACTGCGACTGCTTGAAAATTCGCCTGTCAACTTTTGCATCAAAAAATAAACATTACTTGTTTACAGAGGACACTAATCTTTTACAGTTTATCTTGTCACAGCGATTGTTTAAGTATTTAATTAACTGCATTACACAATGTGGAAATTCATTACTGGTGCTTCAAAACCACCAGAAAAGAAAAGAAAAACGGATGAGGACAAGTCAGAATATAATGTTAAATATGACAAAATCGCCCGGTCCCGTACCTTTTTAACGTCTTGGTGTTCCGAGTTTCTTTGGCTTCGTTACGACACAGAAACAAAACAAATGTTTTGCAAAGTCTGCGAAACACATTCAAAATGATCTGGATCAGTTTTTCTTACGGGCTGCTCAAGTTTTCGCAAGGAAAACCTAACGTCGCATGCTACAAGCAGTGCCCACAACAAGTCTCAAGATATGGAAGATGCAATACTGACAAAACTTGGACAATCCAAAGCAGAGATTACCTTACAAAGTATTCAAAAGGATGTTTTCACTAAACTGGAAATACTGTTTCGTACGTCTCATGCCCTGGCTTAACATGGGCGACCTTTCACAGACTTTGTTTGGCAGTGTATACTTGACACAAAGAAAGGCCTGGATGTTGGTAATACTTACCGCACTGACAAGAAGTGCAAAGAATTTCTGGGTTCCATTGCAGAAATAGAACGCCAGGAATGGAAAATAACTTAAGAAGTGCACCATATATTTCAGTAATGTGTGATGAGTCTACAGACAGTGCTGTACAAGAACAGGTCATTGTTTATGTAAGGTTTGCTGTTAAAGGGGTAATACATTGTAAGTTTGTAGGTGTTAAATATGTAGAAAGGCCTAATGCAGCCCTGATTTATGACTACATATTGTGTGTTTTAAATGAGTATTGTGGTTTCACCATTTCAGATTTAAAGCTGCATTTGGTAGGCTTTGCAAGTGATGGTGCAGCAGTGATGCGAGGATTGCATAATGGAGTTAGTACCAAATTGAAGCAATCAATTCAGCCAAATTTGGTTGCTATACATTGTCTAGCACACCGTCTTGAACTCGCATTGAAGGCTGCACTTTCTGAAACACCATTGAATCTCAAAGTGGAAAATTTCTTGAAGAAATTATATGCATTCTTCCACCACAGTCCAGTGCACCGAGCGATCTTGAAAAAATATTGTGAAACTCTGAGAATCAAGTTCTACGTACCTACCAGAGTTGGAGGCACTCGTTGGGTTTCTCACACCAAACGAGCCTTGACAAATGTGCTCAAGATTGTTCCTGCACTTATCCTCACTGCAGAAAATTTACGCCAGGAATCAACGTGTAATGCATCAACTGCTGGTTCATGCAAATTTATTGAAGATGCACTGAACAATTTGGAATTTTTTCAGTATATTCACTTCTTTTGCGATGTAACCTCCATTTTGAGTTACTTTTCACAACTTTTGCAACATCCTTATTTGACTGTAGCAGAAATACAAAAGTCACTGTGTGATACTATCACCATGTTGCAGAAGCTCTGTGACAAAGATGGCTTTCATCTCCGTGCATGCAACAAATTAATTGAAGATGAAGCTAAGCAGTTGAAAGGAGCTCCTTTGCAGACACTCAAGAAAACAGCTGCTATAAATGCAATTGTTGAAAATTTAGAATCTCGCCTTGGAGATAAGAAAACTGGACTCTGTGAATTACTGACTGCTACAAATTTGTGTAGTTTTAAAACGTGGCCTACAAGCATTCAGCCAGAGTTTGGTGACACTTGCATCGTTAGGTTGATACACTTTTTTTCTCCCTTCCTTGTGAATAATGGAGTAAAGTGTGAAATGATTGAGTTGGAATGGACAAGTCTAAAGACCACAGTTTACCAGCTGTATAATCCAGTAACCAAAGCAAATTGGAGTGATATCAATCTCAAATACCACACTGAGTATGAAAATGTACTCTCTCTCATTGATCTTGTGCTATCCCTGCCAGCTCACACTGCAGATTGTGAGCGAGGGTTCTTGCTCATGAAGTCTATAAAGACAGACTGGCGAAACTGTCTAAATGATGATACACTGTCTGCCCTCATGCGTGTTCAAATACAGTCACCTTCTGAAAGTGAATTTGATCCAGCACCAGCAATAAATCTCTGGTATCATAATGTTCAGAGAAAACGTCGACCCTTTCAGCCTCCTTATCGAAGATGTTCAAGACAGAATCAGCCAAGTAATTCGTGCAGTGACTCGTCTGAAAATGATGATTAAATAAGGATGTTAAGTGTTTGATAAAAATAGGTGCAAAATATAGCAAAAATCCTTTTTTCTCACTTTTTCAGCGACTTTGAAATTTTTTTATTTGGGTAAAACAGCGGACAGGCAAATTGGATGGCGGACAGGCAAATTTTCGATTACACCTGTCCGTTGGGCAGGTTAAAATATTCCTTAAAATCTAGCCCTGCTCACATCTGAACAAAATAGGTTAATAATAAAGTTAGGTCCTCACCAGCCAAAAGGTCCATTTCCGAAAGACCAAGACGGTAGAAATAAAAATAGGGGGTTTGATGAGAAATGGTATTTTCAGAAAAATAAAAACCACCAATTAAAAGTAAAACGTAGCTGGTTATGCTATTCAAACGTCCTAAATGTTTGCTACTGTCAACCTTGCTGGCTTTTTGATATGTCTTGTAGTGAAGTAGGGTTTACCAAAGGTATGTCCGATTGGGCACATTTAGGACGAAACATAACAAACCATGAACAATCACAGTCACGCAATTTCAAGTGAAATATACTTTCGCTGGCAAATGGGTCTGACTGTTGACTGTGAAAATCTAGAAGAGGTTAAAAAAAGCTACTGATTATTGGAGGAAAGTGCTAAAACACGTTGTAGACGTAATTATAACTTTAGCTACTAGTGACTTGCCTCTGAGAGATCATAGGGTGTCAGTTGACGATACTGTATCCAACGGAAATTTCTTTGAAATAATTCACATGTTGGCAAGATATGACCAAGTCCTAGCAGACTTAATAAAACAACCCAAATGAAGTGTCAACTACCTCAGTCCTCAAATTCAAAATGAATTGATCAGTCTCCGTGCCAACGAAATAAGAAAACAAATAAGGACGAAATTCAGGAAAGCCCCTTTGTAACTTTAATTTTTGACACAACTCAAGACATTGCAAATATGGACCAGTTAAGCATAGTGTTTCGCTATGTGATAATCAAAACTGACGATGAAGAAAAGCCAGTAAAATTGGTAATAGAAGAAGCTTTTTGTGGATTTACTGAGGTAGAAAGCCAAAATTCAGAATATTTGGAAAAAAACTGTACTAAGTACAATTGAAGGATTCTCGGATGTTTCTAAAGTTCGAGGTCAAGGATAGGACGGAGCCGCAAATATGAGCGGTGTTTATTCAGGCCTTCAAGCAAGAATCAAAGAAATAAATCAGTCAGCAAAATACGTGCACTGTTGTGCTCATGCACTTAACCTGGTAATTATTGTGTAACAAGTATTCCTGAGATCAGAAACTTTTTCGACAATGTTCAAAAACTCTATGTATTTTTCAAAGCCATATCAAAATGGACGTTGTTGAGAAAATCAGCGATGTTAGATAAAAATCTGAAAAAGGTGTGCCCAACTAGATGGTCTTTGAGAAATCAAGCCATCGACGCTCTTCGTAGTGGTTATTTTGATATTATGGAAATACTTGGATGGTAAAGGCCAAGAAGAAATGGACCAAGCGAAGTGACTTTTAAAATATTTTGATTAATTTCCTACAGTAATTTTGATTTTGATAGAAAGTGTTGTACTAGAATCAATTGACATTATCTCCAAAAAACTGCAAAGTGTTGAAGAAGATATAGAATATGCAAGCAAGATGTTATCAAATCTCAAAACAAAAATCAGTAAACTCAGAAAAGGGGGGCAAACCATAAAAAATGATGCAACTGAACTTTGCTTAAAATGGAATGTTCCGCCCCACTTTCCCGTCTCAAGAATAAGAAGGAAGAAAAGAATGTTTGATGAAGTTCAGGTTGATGACTTAACTATAGTTGAAGAGAAGCATTACAGAGGTTACAGGTTACAGAGTGTTTTATCGTGGTCAGTGAAATCTGTTTAACTTGTAAGTGCTTGAGGCCCTCATTTTTAAAGGACTCAAATGATAAACAAATAGTATTAGAATCTTGCAAAGTTTTAGTACAAAACTACCCAGATGATCTCTTTTACAACCTAGGCCCACAGGCTGTTAGATTTAAAACTTGTTTTTTAAGTCACATTGAAGAAATGAAAAGCGTTAGGGACTTAGCGGATACTATAATAGTGCGTGCACAAGTTAGTTCCAGCTTTCCTGATATGGTCAATGCATGCTTAATTTTTTGACAATACCTGTTGCAACTGCAAGTGCAGAGAGGTCATTTTCAAAACTGAAAATCATTGAGAACTATCTAAGAAGCACAATGTCGCAAGAGCGGTTAAGCTCCTTATCAACAATCTCTATTGAACGTGCTAGAGCCAGAACCATTGACTTAGATGACGCCATAACACAGTTTGCAAGTGCCAAGTCACGAAAGAAGCTTCACTAAAAACCCTTTAAATTGTTAAGCAAGCCTCATATAAAGTATGTTTTATTTTGTTTATAGTGTAAAAAATCTTATGTTTGACTTTTGGATTAGCTCTTTTACAATGTAAAATGCTTTGCTTTTTGACGTGACAACGTCTAATAAATCGATGAACGCCGGCTGCACGCACAAAAAAGTGTCCTGTTATGCTGTCCCCCGTTACGCTCATTGTACACTTGCGCCGCATCTATCTCTCTTCCACTTGATTGGAACAACCATCGATTTGACTTTTTCGAGGCACATTAAACTTGAAACACTCCCATTCGTTTCATACTTTTCCTATCATCGTCCTATCCTTAACAGAATAACACAGATTGGAAGAAGTTAAATAGCAAACATGTATAAAAGTTATAGTTAAAATAATCTCTTTGTTAAAGTAATAAACATATTTGAATTAATGAGTACAAATAAAAGTAAATTTATCAATTAAATTGTAAATTTCATTTCACTCCTTCTTTGTATCCATACAAAATAGTGATAACTCAATAAAAATGATTCAATTTTATTCATAAAAGTATGCAATCATTTCATCAATGTTTTTTATAACGTTGTCACAAACTATCGTCCGTAAACCGACTTTACAGACAACCCATTTTTTTTAATCATTAGGTACTTGAAAAATTTTAATTATCGTACTTTGATTTCGCAATTAAATGCAATGTGAACAACCTTTTTTACTTATGAAACTGCGATTTAAAAAGAATTGCTTAATTTATAATATTATGCCTTCATAAAAAAGCAGATTACCATTTGTTACACAGTATTATTTATGAAAATGTACCACAGTTGAACAAACACATAGGTAATCAAATATAGTAGGCGACACCAATTCTGAAGCTTGATCATGAGCAGCTAATGTGGTCTTAATCATTTTACAAACATCTCCCGAAACGGATGTCAAATCTGTCCATGATCATTCAATCTAAATAATTTTAATATTTCCTTTTAAAAAAAGTTAATAAAGATAAATAAGCATTAAGTTCAGTTATGAAAGTATCGAGCTTCAGAATTCGTGCCGGATACTATATAATACCTTGTATACTATTTACTAATGATCAAAAATAAAAACACAATATAGTGACTACAATATTGTAAAAAAAAATGGGTGGGGCTATGGGAGTGAATGTTCCTTGCCAGTGTGATGTGTTGTTCGTTGCTTTCGGGGGGGGGGGGGGGGGGGGGGGGGGGTGGAATCATTTCCACTCCAGGGCACTTCAAACCTTGCTACACCACTGGAGTTTATTACTATTACAATACTCAAAATGATAATTATGGCCTGGGTGACCACATAATTGTAATCTATACTTGCTACCGACGTGCAACTTCCAATCACCAAATTTTGATAAAACATTAAAATTTGAAGATACAATAATACTGATAACAATAATTAAAATCTATGATGATTTGATTTACAGTTCAATACCGCGCATAAATATGAGCTTATACGTACTTGTAGTTCATTGCAATTAAGATTCTTTTAACTTTGACATAAGTGTTAATGTTAATACTGATATGTAACATAATTTTCATGTCAAAATACCACAAAAAAAGGCAAACTTAATTTTACAAAGTTTCACCAAAATGTTGGAGAAAAGTTGGACGTAACTATGCACGAAGCCAAACTGTCTTCTGTCTCGTGATGGCAAATTAACTGTGCAAAATCTCATGTAAAGAACACTTAAGTCTTTTCCTCGCACCACCCTGGTGTTTTCCACAGGACGGCGTGGAAACCTCGAGCAAGCAGCCCGCTCGCACTTGCTCGCGTCGCAAGCTACTTATAGTCTGACACGAACATAAGGGCCGCACTTACCTCTCGTTTGTACTGCAAATAATCATCTGGACTACTAAATAAATTCCCAGAAATGTACGAGACATAAAGAAGGTTTTATAGTTCATCAATCGGCATGAAGTTTGTGCATCTACCACAATTATTTCAACAAAAAAATGACAGCTTTACCGGTGGTGACAAGGTTGAGCTATACTATAACTGTTAGTTAGAGTTTGTCACCGCTACTGCTTAATGGCCACTTAACCATGCAAAACGCTGCTATCTCAATACCAGGAAAAGTTTATACACTCACTTTTCTGCAATTAATTTTGTAATACAATTGCTTTAGCAAAAAGTGTCCTTAAGAACAGTCAAGCCCAGGCTGCGTTACATAGCAATGACTAGGGTAGTGAAAATTATCCAAGCAATTACCATTGGCGTTCATACCACTAAGTCCAACACCACTTGTCTTAATGCGGCATGCACTAACAAAAAAAACGAGCCTGATTTCTGGCTCACTATACCCGTGTACCTCTCTTACTTGTGATATCGGTGCTGTAGTCTCCACCGAAACGCCCGCTGCCAGAGCGCATGGAAGGCGGTCGCAAGGGAAGTTGATACAGTCTGGGTAGGAAAAACCAATCCGGTCCACGAGTCGTCAGCACGACCACCTCGGTCAGCAGCTCCAATCCAACAGGCCACATCGCCGTCAATCATTGCACCGCGCAGTGGTCAGCTTGCGTACCAACACAAAATAACAAAAGTTATGGTACGACCCATCACCCAAATATGGTGCGCAAAACACAAGCTATGGCGCACGTACCGAAAAGAGTCTTTAATTGTGTCCTGCTAAAAGTCTTAATCGTGGGTAACAAATAAATTAAGATTAAGAGTAAATAAAAAAAGCTAATGATGTGCTTAATTAATTCAAATTACATGTAAAAAATATATACTTGAGACGTAGGGCATCTCAATTTAAAAAAAAAATAGTTCCACATTAATAAAATTAAGAAAATATTGATTCCCTAGCTAAGAAATAATTCTGGTGCTCTGTATTTCAAAAGTTCAAAAGTTGGTTAAAAGTGTTCATGAATCAATTTATTTAACATTAGGCACTTGATATTCAGTTCTTAATTCTCTGGGTTCAAGCAAAAAAAAATGATGAAAATTACATGCTCGGTTGGTTAGAGGCAGAGTTCTTTTAATCAAGTACATTATCTCTGGATTTAGCTATTAACTATTGCAGACAGTACGTAATTTTCTTGCATCACTGCTTTTCCATAAATAAAATAATAAAGTTTGGGAAATACATTTATCAAAAACTAAAGATGTTCCTCACGTTTCTTAATTCCAACAGGTTTCTTAGAAATTACCATTTGTAGTTCACATTTGATAGCCTATGCAGTGAAGTGGCCAGCATCATGTTATGCTTTAATTGCATTGCCGATCCTGTGGTTTTCCATACATAAGAACAGATATATATTTGATTTGGACATTGTAACGCAATTTAATGTAAGTACTAACTTTAAAAAATTTATCGAGTCCCTACTATGCATCCAAATCCTTGACAGGAATTCTTTCCGCAGTATAGAGGTGCAAAGCGTGACTTGTTATGTGCGATAGCGCGACTTGTTACGTGCTATCACACTTAACTTGAAGAATAAAAGTAATTATCATTACATTTAATACCAAAATGGCTATGGCCATTTATAAAATCAACAACTTATTTTTATATATTTAACATCTTCGGAGTAATACTTCAGCCACACAAACTAAATATCAGAAATACTTATAGGCTCATTTGGCTATAAACTTAAACAGTATTCAACTACGATATATGCCGAGTATATCCGTTAAACCATAAATTTGGCCAAGCCAAATTATATACATTGTTCCTCCATAATGATAAAAGAGCCATCTTTTTAATCTCTCTACCTCCTGGTTTACTATCGCACAATTTTAAAACAATTACAGCCAATAACCTGAGTTAACATACCATTTAAATAGTGCGCTAGACAGGCTGACAACCAACCCGGTTGTTGCTTAACTTTACTGGCGGATTAAAATTTTTTCCATATCACAGCTAGCATAATTTTATCTCTTATACAAATTACTGCAATTTTGATAATAAGACATCAACACATAGCAGTTAAAATACACATATAAAAGATTGCCAAACATGACACTAAAGAAAATGCATAGATATACAGTACCAAAGAAGTAGGTATTAAAAGTCTGTAGTGCAGAAATGTGTTCCTTTTCTCTATGCAGTTGAAATAAACTATTAAAAGTAAAGTTTCAGTAAGGATCTGCACCTATGTAATAGTACAGTGCGTGTATTTATGTAAATGCATTAGAAGTTGTATGTACTTGGGGCAATAAAAAACTAACTAATTTTGCATGCAAATAATTAATATAAATAAAATAATAAAAGGACTGAAGTGATATTATAAATAGGGTTCCTAATTTAAAATTTAAAAAAAATACTAAATATTCAATATTATATAAATATGTGTATAAAATTATTTATCTTAATAAAATCGAGATAAAAGTAATTAATAATAAAAATCAATAAATTTGCTGAATGTTTATTTTAAACTATTAAATTTAGTTATTTATTAAAAATAATGTAATAATGTATATGCAAATAAATTATATATACAGGAATGTAATATCACTTATATAAATACACTGAAAAATATACTTCAAAAAGTTTATAAACACAATTTATAGCCCTAAAATCCACAATAAATAAATTTTTTAATGATATGGACCAGTATTCAATATTAATTCCTGAACTATGAGATTTAAAAGCACATACATAACTTTTTATTTCTATGTAACCTTTTTTGCATGTAGCCTTATTTTAATAATGTGAAAATGTTGTTGCATAGTGTGTGAATATCGTAAAAATTCACTCTTATTATTTTTTTTCATAACACACCTAAAGAAGTATAACTTCAAACATACATTTTAGTAAAATTATTGATTACACAACTGATATTTTAGAATAACGGACACACTCGTACATTTTCTCCATCGCTCAGCAAAATATTAAGTCATTTTGCGCTTTTGCCCGCCTCTTTTGATCAATTCCATTTAACTCCCAATGCAAGAAAATCTCCTCTAAAGATATATTATTTTATTATCAAAGAAACTATCTCTCTAATTTTCCAAGAAAATTTTGAGAGTAACTTTTAATTCTCTTCTGCCATAAAGGGTATCTTCAGCTGGTCCCTCGTATCCCTCCGAGATGCCACAGGCAAACTGCAACAGATATCAAAAGGTAATTACAAATGATATAGTATTTAACTTATTATGAAAACTGTAAAGTAAAAAATAAAATCCAATAAACTTTCCCACAGGTTTCAATGCCAAGTCCACACAATGAACAATACATTGGTTGGGCAAATACACTAGCAACTTGGCAGAAATATTTAGTCCTTATACAGACCAAGCATTTATTTCCATATTACTTTTCTTAAAGGAAGTTATGTGCATTAGGCGTCCGATTTTGAATTGCATCGTGAATTATTTTAGTGATTTACTTTTGTTTAATCATTTCTGTATGGGATCATTACTTTATGGGTTTCAAGGAAACTGAAAACCCTTTGCACTGATTTTAAAGCTGGAGTCACAACGCCATGACAAACACGAAATTACATGCCCGACACACTCAGTAACCAATGAAATACAAGGTCGCAGTGACATCAAAACGACAAAATACGCAACCCAACAGCCCTCAAGAAGTAGATTGATTCTATTTCTAATTTCGTTGTGTCATGCCGCACAATGAAAAGCAAAATGGAAACCTTATAGAACTAAAATTCAAAAATATTTACCTACTTGGTAAATATTTATGCTGGAAACCGAAATTTGATTTATATTTGGGTTAAAACACTTGAAGAATTGCACATAAATAAAACACTTGAAGAATTTGTTGGGTGCCAAGACAAATATAAGTTCCAAGGAGGGCATGTCTGTTTACCTTGAAGATTGCCTCAAATAAACAAAGTCACAAATAAATTTTGATTTATTTCTCTTATTTATCAAACAATGAACACGGTTGTCATTTAATGACACGGTGACATTTATACTCCAAGAACCACTAAAACTTGCAAACAAACAAAACTTCTCAAAAAAAAATAGGTTCACCATTTGGGCACAATATTTTTACTCACAGTTCATTAACGAAAATCCCATAATTGCTTGCGACGCAAGGTACAAAGGGTTGACAGACCTTTGTCTGCTTGGCATGGCCACAGATTCACAAAAGCGGCTCTACCTGTGCCTACAATGCAGCCTGTGGTCGAAAAATTCTAATTATAAATGTCTAAAAAAATGTTCCTCAGCACGGCCTGAATAGCAGGGGTGAAATTCTTCACAACTCTACATTATATGTTAAACTTGGCAAGCCAACACAGCCACTCTCGCAGATGCCCAAGTGACGACTAACTAGAAGGCAAAGAAGCTGCGTTCACCAAGCCAGAAAGAGGCAAAACACAGCACTCACAAGGACACAACAGCATACAAATTTCATAACCCTCACAATGAGGCTTTTCCTGAAAAATAAAATAATACACGACAAATTATAGAGTCTTTTTTAATTGGCTACCATAAAAACATGATACAATTACGGTCTCTCTTGGGATTTTCCCATCATAAGAAAACATACAGAATGCACCAGAAAGCCTCTGCACACAAAATGAGTGTGTCTAAAAAATTGACGCTGCCGTGGTGTGCAACTGTCTCTTATTTCTTTCACCAACAAAATACACAATGTTCCCGAAGCATACTTACTTTCGAATAAATCCAAACGTAAAATACTGGCATAAAAACCATATTTAAAATGAATAAAATATATTTAAAAATGCATTTACACAAACAATAACCTAGCAAAAATGAGAACCAGTAAAAACAGTTAAGGCTTTTCTGAATAAAAAAATTACCAATATCAAAATTAATTATAAAAATATTAATAATGACCAAAATGCAAGTATAACAAACTAAGTCACTATGACCTTGGTTCATCTTATCAGCTAATACTACTGCATTACTTAAAAACATAATGGCAAAAAATTTCTCTGCAAAGCTGGGGAGGGCCGGGGTCTACAATGCTGCATTTGCTATGCACTTCAACTGTCAACAGGAAATAAAAGTGCCCACACTGTTTTTAGTGCATTCTATACTGCACTGTATGCATGCACTTGACTTGGGAAGACTGGCTGACAGCCATAACTAGAGTTGGTCGGGTTAATGTTGTCATGGTATTGTGACCCTGCGCTATTAAGAGTGAGCGATAGTAAAATTTTTTGCTACAGATTGGAATGAAATTTTGTCAAAAGTTTCATTTAGCTACTGTTGTTGTCTGTATGTAGTTTCGAAATTTTTCATAACATTTTAATTGAGATATTAAACCTTAAGTTTTAATAATTCAAAGCAGTTTTATACAGAATTTTATAAAGTCTCGTGTCTGACGCGTTAACTATATATGCACGTAACCTTCTTGTATACTAAAATAAAATTTCGTTTTAATAGGTGCAATAATTCTATCATAAAATAATTAAATTATAAAACTCTGTATAATGTAGAAGTGCAGTCTTTTATGAAATCGCCTCTTACACGTTACTAACATATTGTAGAGAGATGGGATGAAGCCCTTATAGAGATAAAGCACCATGGATATTTGTTATGGCTAAAATATGTCAGAGCTATATCTGGGAAAGCCAAACGATGATCAGTTAATATTACCAATTTTTCACACGTAGCGAGTGCAGACGTCTGTGAAACTATTTCTACCTAAGTTCGTATTCGACGAATCAAAATGGAAGTTAAACTATTATACAGTAGAAAGAATACTGCATCGTTTGATACCTAACATATGTCTGTGCACTGCCTGGAAACTCAAATCGAAGGTTAGTTGAAAGTCCAATTTCGCGTTGTTTTTGAAATTTTACACACAGCCGTTTAAAAATAATACGCGCTGAAGAGCGCTGAACAGTGCTGCTAAGGATTGAGCAGCTGGAACTTCCCTGAACCAGGTACTACCTGCTCGTAGTGGGGACTGGCGAGACCGCGCTAAGCCGCTTATCTCTCTTCAAGATCAGGAAAGGGGGCAGTGCATTGTTACCTGCCTTTTTCTGACCACTGAACCATGGAAGTGCAGAGTATATCAGTGCTGTCGTTCAAGCTCCTTGTGCCAGCCGAAAGAAACTTGCATCAACAGCTTCTATGTTCAAAGAGCTAATTAGTAATCATATTGAATTCTTTAACATTAATTTTTATTAACGTTACCGTATTTTTCCCTATTCACTTACAATTTGGTTTATCTCACACATCTGCCTCCCTACTCTCAGTACGCCTTCATGGCCAGTACGGAAACGTAATCAAACGGAAACGCATCTCGTAAACGCAAGACGACCATTTACGGTACTCCGTCAGCTCGTTCTACAGTGTACGGATTTCACGGAAACATAACAATACTTGCGCCAATAAGCGTACAAAATACTGACGTCACGCAACATCATTGTAAACAAGCTCAAACTTGAAATTTTAAACATGCATCGGTTTTTATGTTTAGTTTACGTTGAATTGTGCATGATGACTTCTGTTTGATGCATTTAACTAGTCAAACGGCTTATAATTAGAGACGCCTGAATTTCGCGAATAGATTTCGTGACTGGTTGTATTGCATATCACTGCATCTCGTATTCACGTAACTGATTGGGTGCTTGTTACTCTCGTGTGTCTGGGCACTTAAAAAATATATGTCAAATATCGTACCACACGTACGTTAATTTATGAATAATCACTTACTGTAATTTGTACATCTCGGAATGCATTTATACACAACACATTCGGCTTTGTTTTGATAAAACTTAAACAATTAGCTTGTCTGTATTTCACGGTAAATTTATCAATGTACTGAAATGTCACTTTTGGTTTTAAGTAGTGCATTGCTATTAACTGCATGGAAGAATGCATGCACAAGAGTTCCACATTGCCCATTTATCCATCTCTCTTACGCTTGCGGATGCGAATATGTGTACATTTACGTGTGAATGTAGAACGAACTTAGAGTGTCTTACGTTTCCCTTTTCGTGATACGTATACATTTGTGTGTCACGGTCAAATGGGCCTAATCATTACTTGCATATCCGTTTCATAAATAAGTACTTAAAATTAAATGTACAACTCCTGTGCCCAGAAAACTGCTCGTAACTAAATAGGCACTTAGTTTGCGATGCTAAGACTTTGCTGCAACTATTTTAGTACACAACGTGTATTTTAGTTAAATTTATTAACATTTCTGAATGCGTACTGCTGTATTTTCATAAAATTAATACCACATACGTGATGTCACGGAAGTTGTTATTATGGCATAGTTGTAATGCACGTGTTACTGAAGTCTCTATTGTTTTATATAATCATCCTAACTACACTATTAATTTCAACGACAGTTTGTCATTTATTTGGAAAAAAAAAAATCTTGGTTTTCATCTGAAATAAGTGCATATGGCCTGAACACTGGCGAAGTACACTGCTTTCAAATAACACTACAACCATTTAAATTACAAAAAATTACAATTAAAACTTGTTTCATATATCTGGTTATTTACTAAAAATATGTCAATGGAATTTTTAAGAAAATAGACCCTAGTTAACTTTAATGAAACCGCGTCTCTATGAAGATTCGAACAAAACACTTTCTCTATATTAATCTAAACACTGCTAACTAAACATACCCCAGAACAAATGAACAGTAAGCACCAAAACTAAAATAATTAACAGAATTAGCATAAAATGTACAAAATAAAAAAATGTTTTTTACAATAGCATATAAAATACAATATACAATAAGCGCGGATGTGTCTTATAGTGCCTGGTTGTAATACTACTATAACAACCATGATTTAGTGAATTATTATGGACATACGCCATTTCTGTTTTGAACTGTTAGTCATTTAAAAACCTCCAAAAACCAAATAAATAAATAAAATATTAGAAACAGAAAAAATAATTTCCAAAGAAAAACAAGACCGAGTCAGATGTATTCAAACACAGTCTGACCAGCAAGGAAAATAAAAATAAATATGGACAATACAACGAAAACATCACAGACCAAATATTTAACCTAAAAAAAAAAAACTAGACAGCACAAGAATTCCGTGAAAGGAACTTAGTCAAGAAAAATAATGTATTAAACACAGACGAACACAGTGGACATACAGTGAGACTGATTGGATGCAAGCAGACAGAAAAACTGGACAACGCAGCAAACACATAAACACAACGATGAAAATAAAGAATTCTATGCACAACACAACGACGACAGCACTAAGGAACACAGAAGTTTTTCAATGGCGGGAACAGATGTCAGTTCCCGAAACGTCGCAACTACTGTCAAGAAAAAAATAAAGACTCTGACAGTTTGTAGTGTCGCCATATTTGTTTCAACTTTCAATACCCTTTTTGTATATTACAAATTAAATTGCAGAAAACAATCATGTTTCATAGACACATAAATAGTGAGTGTGTGTCATTTCTCTATGTCCACGAGGTCTCGCCGCGTCAATTTTCTCCTTGGGGCGAACCCGTCCGCTTAGTTAAATAAATAGCTTTTATCGTTGAATGATTTCATGATTTATTTAATGAAAATATGCTCTCATAAAAAAGTTAGTTTTATAGAAAATCAATCTATAAATTGTTACAAATTTATTTTCTAAATTTTTTTTTGTTTGATTTGATACAATATGATTTCACTAAAAATCAATTTATACCCCTTCCTATTTTCATTTCCACATTACAAAGTTTCACTTCTTCCGCACGGAGGGTCTCCACGCACTATTTTTGCATGCAATTAAAAACTATTTTTTAATGATGCCAAAGAAGTATAACTTCTCACGCGCGTACCTAAGTACACGCACCCATTTTTTTAATCTTTCTTTATCATGTGCTTATTATAACACAGAAATTGAATTACAGTTTATGAAATTTTATGCCCAGAAAATTTGTTTAACGTATTTCGTTTACAACAAGACTGCAGACAATGTCAAACTATGTCCACATATTACAATTGATAACTGGCACGATGGTGTACTCTGAAAAATTACGATTTGAAATTAAAACAATGGCTAAACCTAACATGGTAATTTTCCATTTAAAACAATACGACTAGAACACTAAAATATTGTCAGCATACTTGTTATGTTACTTAACAAATACATCATATTTAATTTATGCAATTTTGTGTTAAATCCATGCAAAACTAATGATATCAATACATTTGGTTCTACAATATGTGCTCCAACGAGTTACATCTTTGCTTAACATGTTTCTTCACCAATTTCAGGCCAACCACACATAAGGAAAATTCAGTTTGATGTTTACAAACAGATTCAGTTAAAATGTTTTCCTCGCGTATTTACTTTTACAATACAAACTTACAACTATGTACTGAAAATACTTTCTCCCCTTCTTTTTCCAAATGCACATTTGTCGATGTTTTAAGATTACATGTAAAACGAAACAAACGTAAAATTTTAATAATTTATTTTGAGTAATATTATTATTTAAAATAGGATTTAAACAATGCTCCCCCAAAACTGTTTACACATAATTTGCAGAGCTAGACGAATGAACGATTTTACCTTTAGAATGAATTTTTATATTTTATGTAGTACGCATTACTTTTAATCTTAATTCTATACGCAACGTTTCATGAAATTTCTTTCACGGCATATTTATTACTAATGACACAATTTACACTGATTGTTATTAGGTAAATTTCAAGTAAATACTACCTATTGTAGCCGAACCCACGGTGCAAATTATGGGAAATTTTTATATAGTTTTTCGTTTCATGGTCCATAGACCTCAAATACAATTTGTGGACACTATAACTGCAGAAAATTTTTACCAATCACTTCTGAACTGATAAATAAATTCTGAAAGTGGAAAATCTCGATCAAGTTCATTAATAGATAACATCTGACCAAAGTGGTAGAATTGGGGAAGGTTTTTCGAAAACCTGTAAAATCGCTTTAACTCCCATAGTAGGTATGAGAAATATCATATACGTTTGAACGTATTACAATTTGTACAAGTAATGCAATGAAGTTTGGTCTTAGCTATTTTTTTATACGACCAACCATAACTGCAGGGGGTTGATAAAACAAGGATTTGAGGACAATAAAAAAAATCATAGCTCCCAATGTAGGCACAACTTCGGATCTATGCGATTTTTGTAGTATTGTTATGATTTTTATCTAAAACTCTTGTCTAAAACATTTTTGGGTTAGACAAACGTTTTCTGAAAGGGGTCAAAAAATAGGGGCGAATTATTAAAAATAATTCATAACGCCCTTAGTAGAAACACTACCAAATCCGTTCAAATTTTTTGTTAATTTTTCATTTTTATCTAAAAATCCAATATTGCAAGGGGTTAAAAAAAACAAAGTTGGAGAACGAAAAAAAAATCATAGCAAGGGCACAACCTCGGATCCGTACGATTTTTGTATTAATTTAATAATTCTAATCTTAAACTTGTGTAGAAAAATTTTTGATTACACAAAAAATTGCTGCAAGGGACTGAAAAAAGAGTGGTATAATAACACACACAGTTCCTTTCTTAGGCATACCATAAAATCCGTTCAAACTGTGTTTAAATCTTATAATATTCATCCAATACATTTTGTCTAAGAACATTCTTGATAATACAAACCATTGCTGCAAGGGATTTTGAAAACTTTGGTATGGAATATGAGAATAATTAAAAGCTCATTGTCATGTACTCTATGGAATTAATTTTTGTTTTTGTTTACATTTTTAGTGTTGCAAATATTTTCCTAAGTAAATTTTATGTTACAAGCCATTACTGCGTGGGGTGGGAATAAAAACGATAGAAATCTAAAAATGTTATTACTTTTTAAACAAATATTTTTATAAAACTTTAGAAACTTTTCCTAAAACATTAAGCTGAAATTTATTGTTGATAAAAAGAACAATAAAAACCGAAGTTGGAACTATAAAAAACAATAACCTTAATAAGTATCAATTTAATCGAATTTTATTTTTATTACCTTATTTTAATATTAACTTAAACCTTTGTCCAAAGGATATTTTTGTACGACCACGTATTAGTGGCAAGGATGAAAAGTAGTGAATGAAGGTTGAAAACAATTACATAACTACTTAGTAGGTACAATATTAAATTCGTTTAGACATTAAATGCGGAATGCACTGAGTTGAGAAAAAACATTAAAAATAGTTTCGCTGTCTGGAATGCAAGAAAATGTTTAGTCGGACATTTTTTTAATATTGGTTAACATATCTATAAAAGGATGTTAAGTAGATTAAGTTTTTAAAATGTTCCAGGAGTTTGTAAAAATCTTCAAATCACTTCCACTTTGAAATCTACGTGCGTCTGTAGGCTTTGCTGAAATTGATTTTTTATATCTATTTACAGATGCACACGAGATAGTTACATAAATGAATCATCCAGTGTCAACAAGTTACCAATTCCAAGTTAATGTGTTTCAAAAGGTAATATCATTACAAACTTTTAATATATTATCTTCGAAATATATATTTTGACTTTTTGTTTTTAAATATATGTTTCCTAATGCATAATGATAAACACAATAAAAACAAATTTAATTGGAAAATTAGTAAATTCACTTTGAAAAAGTTAATGCATAAAGTGGCTTGCTTACATTCTGCACTTAACGATTAAAATGTTGTTAGGTGTTTTACATTACCTGGAAGACATATGTTAATATTATACAAATTGAAACCAAATTACAAAATTTGCATCTTCGTTTTGCAGATGACGTGCCATATAACATATATATTTTCTTTGAAATTCTATCCAAATCGGCTGCAACAAAAGACCTAACTATAAAAAAGTGTTCAACATTTTTGTTTTAAATTACAGCATTTTGGAACAGATGTTGAAACTTATACAATTTTTATTTCTATAAATTTTGCAATATTATGCATGCAGAAAAAAATTCTCTTTTCTTTATTTAAAATACTTCGCAATGAAAAATCTGATACATCATGTCACGGTTAAGTTTTTTAAGGCCTCCTAGGTTTATTATATATATTTAAATGAAATTATTTACATTAAGAAGATTAACGGATATTATTGTTGGCAAAACAGTTCACAATTATACTGACAAATTTGGACGTCGTTTGACTAAATGGTTTTTGATTTATGGCGAGTTGAATTTGACAGATTTTTTGATGCGCGTGAGCATGTACTGCACGCGCTAGCAACTGACGATAAAAATTAGCGGACGCGCATACACTCCTTGCGACTTAAACATCCCTGCTACATCACAGGACGAGATCGCTCCCCCCTCCACCCCCTTCTGTTTTGCTCTTCATAACGGCCCAACCCAACCCTAACCGCTCTAGCCAGACACAGTGGCGGCAGCTAATCCTGCTTGATTGACAGCAGCTACCCAGCTACGACAACGGTCTCTATAACGATATTCTGGAACTTTTTGGGAGGCTTTTTCGTGACCTCGGTGGCTCCTCCTCGATTTTGTCATTTCCTCCTTCCGTCTCCGGCCTGTCGCTCACTCTTAACACTTGTGATGGAACGCTGTACGACACCTAATTTGATTAGTCGTTCGTGTTTGTTGTGGCATTGTGACTCCAGCTTCAAATGAGCTCTTTACATTGTGTTTACTACTTCTCAGGGTATTTTTATGTTATGTTTGGATTTCTATATTATTTAACAAAAATTAATATTTGATGATGCAATATATATTTGATAAACTGTAGATTCGTATACAGTAGTTACAGCCATTATGAGGGGGTTTGTGATGCTGTACAGTTCTGAGTGTAATTTTAAGGTGAAAGTAAAACAGAAGACCATAAAAATTGGACATATTTATAAAAAAAATCTAGGAAGTACCATATATTATGTTACAAGAAATCAACTGCATACATGCACAGTTCCTTGTGTACAGTTTTCTCAGGAGGCAACCGTCTAATCCACAACACGAACAGAAATGCTACTGATAGCATTGAGTTTACACAATGTGTATGACTTGACTGGGTAACAGCAATGGCAAGGTTTAATTATATTCATTTACAGAAAAAATTTATTTTTCTGCAATTAACTTTCAAAAAATTGAAATATTGTAAATGAGCTAAAATAAATATTGTGTTAAGGATTTTACCAAATAATAATATAACTTTGATTTTTATCTGTATTGTAAGTAAACATGCCAAATTAATTTGTTATATTGTTTGAAATAATTACTTTTGTGTGAAGATATTTAAATGTGATCTCACAATTGTGGCACTAAAAAGGCCGTCTAGAAACAGAGCACAATAAAATGCTCTACTACCAGACTTAAAACTTCCAACAGCAACACACATTTGACGACGTTCAAGAAAGCTGGCATGAGTGATCTAAATCCAGAAAATAAACAGAAACACCAGTTTCGTTCCTCCACATTAGTTTAAAATGAGAGTTTAAAAGAAAATCAAGACATTTGTCAATGACTTCCAAAGGTCCCCTCCCAGGTTGGTGACCCTACCCCGCCATTGACAGCTACAGCTCCTTCTGGGACTTCTCTGACGCCTTCACGACTTGATCCTTGAGAGGGTACTGTAGGCCTGCGGCAGCACCACGAACCTCTCCTGGTTGACCCTGTTTGGCACAGGATCATTTGCCTCGTCGGGGTGGTACTGCTTGGACAAGGCTCGGTACTGCGTACTGATCTCTTCTGAGGCACTGCTAAACAGGTCCAGCACCTGCGTGGGGACAGAAAAAGTGGTGTTTTTTAAATAATGAGGGCTCAATTGTAGTTGCAAGACATATGCATGCAACACACAATCACAAAATACTTCCTCCTTTAACAATCTTGCATCAATACTGCCATTAAAATTAAAGAACAACATTAAGGTTTATTAAACAAGTTTATGTAACAGCAGGCCTCTGAATACTGACTGCTTATATATCTAATAGTTTCTAATAGAAGTGTAAGAGCCTTAATATTTACCAGTCAAGTAGAGTTCAATGATTATGCTTTCAAGTCATATTCAGACATTTAATTCCTTTAACTAAGTCACTCATAAAGCCATGAACAAGGGTCCTAGGACACTCCCCTTCTCTACCCCTGACGTCACCTTCTCACATGCAATCTTTCCACTCCCAATCATTCCTCTGAAAGTCTCTACCTGTAGCATGCTGGGTTCAACTTGTCCCCTAGGCATGAGCCACCTTCAACTAAGCGAATGAATAAAAGCTATTTTTAATATTCGATTTTTGACTTCGCCAGGAAATTTACTATTTGTTTTATTTGAATTTTGGTTGTGATGCAAAGCTTTGCGTCTGATGTGAAGCTTCACATTTGTTGCAACGTTAAAACATTGGAAGCTTAAGGTTTGCTCATGAAAATATTTAGTTTTTTTCTTTTTTTTGCATTGTATATTCCTTGCTTCAATAAAGTTGGGTTCTAAAAAAACAAAAAGAAAAGGCATCTTGTTTGCTTTTATGAATGCTCAAAATTAATGGTTATTTTATAATTTTTTCAAAATATGATACATATAGGGCCCAAATTGTTGATCACTTAATCAGTTCAAACATTACAAACAATTAAGGAGTATTCTTTTACTTAAATTTTATATTTTATTAAAATAATTGTAATACAACTTCGCCAAAAACAACATTTGGAAATACATTTGATTTTGCTAGTATTTTAAACATTCAATTTGATGTTCGCTTTACAACAAAAAACTAGTAATCGCACATGCCCTACAACTTTACAAACAGGCACCACAGCCACCTTCCCCATTTCTGTGACTTTCCCTCCTCCAGCGATGTGCAGGCAGCATCCCTCGAGTTACTACAAACAGTGAAAGGTATTTCATCCGGCATTCAATGGTTCGGCAAATTCTGTAACCTGGTACTAATCGAGCCACTCGCATTCAGATATTTTTTGGATGAATTATACAATGCTGTCCTTTGCTGCCAAGACACACTTCTGTGCATCCAGTATTTTAGTTCCCTGTCATTTTTCATTTTAGTATGGTGTTCCAGCACCCGTTACTATTTCTGTATTTCAGCAAAATCAAAATATTTCTCCAATATTTACGTGTGAGAGACTTACCACACACCAAGCCAAAAATAATAAAGTGCTACATCAACTCTAGAAAAATTACTCTTGATAAATAAACAGCTAATTGTGGGCTCTGTTTTTACAAGGCATAAATTACTAGCGCCCAAACTTCTACTGTGTGTTACACTCTAGCCCAATAAATATAAAATAAAAAATATGTCAATTATAATGTTTACAAGAAAATATTATACAATTGTTTACAAAAGCAGTGAGAATTAAAGCCACCACCAAGTGCGTGGAAAAGAAATTGAAGTTTTAAAGTCTGTAATTATATTGCCACCGGTAATTATTGGACGTCGTGGCTTTTTAGAACGGAAAGAAAAGAAAATCTGAAAACTTGGTTTTCACACATTACACATGTCCCTAGATTTACTCCTAAGGGATGGTTTCGTAATTTCAACTAGATTGTGAAAAAATTAAAATTTTATATCTTACATGTGCTTTTGTGCGACGCCATTCATTATTTACCCGTGATGTATAGATGAATCTATGCTTTCCATATACTAGAGACGTTCCTGAATTAGCCCTGCAAGGAAGGTTTCTTATTTCTTACTGGTTTGTGAAAAAAAATAACAATTTACAATTTACATTACGCAATCGTCGACATTCATTATTTATGTTTACCCATGTGCGTTTTTTAAATATTTTTTTGGATAACTTTAGTTGATATAGGTTGTGTTGTAATAATGAAATTTGTTTAAATAACGACTGTATTGTAGTTTTAAAGAATTTTTAATGCTTGTATTTCATGTTTTTTTTAATTAGAATTAAGTAATTGTATTACGAAATGTTTGTTTTGTTACATTGAATTTAAAGTACATACTATTTTGAGTCATGTTGTAACGAACAAGTCTAACGAGAGCCTAAAATTTGAATTGAATTGTTAACATAATTTTCTGTGAGGAATACGTGCTGTGGACTGAAGTAGCTGACACAATGAATATTCCAGTCTTTCCAGGGAATTACAGCTGTTGTATATTCTGTGTTCATTATGGCTGCTGTTTCATTTATCCAAGTTTATCCCTGGATCCTGAAGGCTTGATCCTGATGGCATGATCCTGATGGCATGATCCTGTTGGCTTAATACTGTGGTAACATGATGCTTGATGTTTTAACTCAGTACATCGAAAGATCCCGATGGCATGATCCTGTTGGCTTGATAATGTGGTACATGATGCTTGCTGTTGTATTTCATTACATCGGAAGATCCTGCACATGAAAGAAATTGCAAAATAAGAAATAATTATGATTTTAGGTTGAAAAATATATATATTTTTATTCAACTTATAATTCATTATTATATGAAAATTTATTTTTATGTACAGGATCTTTCAACGTACTGAATTAAAACAGCATGCATCATGTACCACAGGAACAAACCAACAGGATCATGGCATCAGGATCTTTCGAAATACTGAATTAAAACAGCAAGCATCATGTACCACAGGATCAAGCCTTCATAATCCAGGGATAAACTTTAATATATGAAACGGAAGAGTTAGCGTATTTTTAATTCTCTTTAGTTGGCTACAGTTGTATTAAATAAAAAGATACACGATCGCGGGTAAACAATGAATGGTGGCGGCAGTGTCAAAACACAGGTATTGTAATGTAAGCTTTAAAGTGTTATTTTTAATGAACCAGTACAAATTCAAAAGCAAAGTTTTCAGGGTACATTAAGGGACATCTCTTGTACTTGAAAAACATATTTTACATTTTTATTTACTTGTTCCACGAAGCCGCGACATCCGATGCTGGTATAGTAATGTAAACTATTAACTATTATTTATCACAAACTAGTAGGAATTAAGAAACCATCCCTTCGGAGTACATTAAGGGACGTGTTTAGTGTTTGAAAACCATGTTTTTGGATTTTTCTTTCTGTTCTAAAAAGCTGCGACATCTGATAAATACTTTGTCACCACCTGCATCTGCTGTCTCCAACAAAGTTGACACTCACCTCTCACAGCATTGCTCATATAGTCAAGGTGTTCCACTCACTGTTCCTGTTTTTAGAAACTTCTAGGGGTGTCAAGGCATCGATCCCACGCTGCCTGCGCAACCTCTGTGTCGCTGCCCAGGGATGTGGGGCGAGCTAGTAGACCACCAAGTCAGCTGCACTCATTCTCCCTAGGCACTTTGCCTCCAGGTTCGCTACTTGGTGGTCTGCATGAGTGGCGACTCAGGATGTCCGCTCGCATGTACTGAAACTCGTTCGCAATGTCCACTTAATTCACTCCTAAACACAAGTTATTGCCCACTAGTTGTTCTTGCCTACACACTGAGGCTATCATCTGCTTCCAACAATATTGCTGCCGGTCCCTTAACACAGTCACAACTGCAATTCTACTTTTCGTATTTACAAACTAGACGTCAACTCGTGACAGACCGAAGATAGTTTCTCTCATCACAGGTATGTATATTCAAGCAACCATAAACAAAGTCGTAATCAGGTGTTTGTCGCCTTGGCCTGCCAGTACCTCGCTGTCGCAGCCTAACTTCGAATTCCACCAAGAATAGATGCTTAGTTTCTCTATACTTGTACAGAGTTTCTAAATTATCACTCTCGCAGATGTAACTTTGACTTCCAAATTTTACTAAGTAATTCCAAAATAAACCACGACAAGTTTAAGTCTAACTTCTAGCAATCTAATAAACGACCGGCTCACCAAACACAAGTCCTGATGGTCGAGGCGGCGACAGCAGGCGGTTTCTTGACGGTGTAGTCCCAGCAGCGATGACGTTGTCCACTCCTGATGGGCTTCTAATTGGTTCCTCCTCTCTAGGAAGTTGTGATACCCCAGGGGACTGCTTCTGTAAACTGTTAAGTATCAGAATTATCGAGATTGACCTGATGACACACCTTCCACAAGGCACATTTCCGGCCACGTGTTTGGAAAGCCGAGCGACTTCGAAGTCCACCAACCCCGGATAAGCTGACTGTTCCTCTATGGAAATAGCCAGAGCACCCCGTGCATCACAGGTGAAATCACCAATCGCACCAATAATTTAAAAGATTTTATTGCCTCATTTAATGACGCAGTTTCAACACAGTTCGATCGGAAGCATTTTTAAAAACTAACCTGAGTATAATTTATCAGCAAAGCCAAAGACTCTTTAAATTTCTTAGACAAATTAGCAACACCATAATCAGAATTTAAGTACCAGCTTGTCTTAAAAATGTTGTTTCAAAGAGTTTAATTTTCAAATTGTCCAAGGTGGAGCCCTGGAACTTCCTTTTCTTTGGACGGTATTCCTTCCCCCCTACCAGGCCCCCGGAAAGGCCCTCCTGGAAAAATATTAGGGCCCCCTCAAAGTTTAGAGCTGTCACTGCCCGTAGTCGCTAATCCAGCATGGTGGATACAAGACCTCTCACTGCACTTCCCTGCCCCCAACTTGGGGTGCCATGTGGTCCAGTTGCTCAAACTCCCCTCCCCCCTCACAGACCACACAATGCCAGCCACAAAACAGACAGGTACTGCTCCTGCAGTAACTGCACTGTTAGGGCCTGTGAGTACAGGCCTGGGAGGTCGGATTGACTGTTATTGCTTTCAGTGGTAAATTATTGTGATATATGCACATACACTTCAGGTACAAGTAACTTTATACTAAGAACATCCATAATTTGCTTGAATTTTATTCTTCAAAGACAGAAATTGAGCTTATCTACTATCTAACGAATCAAGTTTGGTAAACACACTTTTTTGGGTAATTGATCCTCATCACCTCTTGATTCTAATGACATATTCCTGTATTTATTGATCCTATGGTACATGCTTCTTGTTGTTTTAATTTAATATGTGGAAAGATCTTGTATATAACAAAATCTCAGATATCTCAATACTAACAAATTATGCCAGGTCTTGTGGAAATTTTTTCGTGTTCAACTTACGATCATAATTTATTGTTATATCACAAGGTTCTGTTAGGTCCATGATCTTTCGATGTACTAAATTAAAACAGCAAGCATCATGTACCACAGCGTCAATGTATACACGATCATGCTCTCAGGATACGTGATACGAAACTTTTACCCAATTTTGTAAAACAATTTTTAGGTTCAAAAACAAGGATATGATTTTGTCCTTCCTTTGTATGTAGGAAGATTTCAAAACTCTCGTTTAGAAAAAAAACCAAGCAAATGTTAAAAGCCTTATGTCTTTTCCCCCAAAAAAAAAAAAAAAAAAAAAAAATCACTAACCTAATCAACTTAACGATTTTACAGTATTTAGAATGAAATGTTACTAACCATACCAATGCTTTCAAATGGTTTTGCAATGTTTCTAATATCACTAACCTAATCTAAATAACCACTCAACCAGTTTTTTTCCCCGTATTTTTTAATGTCACTAACATAACATAGCAGAATTTTTATACAGTTTGACATTATTTAAAATTTCACTACCCTAATCAACTTGCCAAACAGTTTGCTGTATGTTAAATGTCACTAAAATAACCAACTTCCGTGAACTCTCCCTATCTTTTTCTCCCACAAAAAAATATAATTGTTCCATATCACATATCCGAGTTTATCTCTTGATCCTGATGGCATGATCCTGTATGACTGATCCTGTGGTACATGATTTATGCTGTTTTAATTTAGTATGTCGACAGATCCTGAACATAACAAACGTATTACAATACAAACAATGTTTGGAAGTAAAAAAAATTCATTTTTGGATTTTTATTTGGTCTGATGTGATCATAATTCATTGTTACATCACAATGTTATATCCAAGATCTTTCAATGTACTAAATTAAAACAGCAAGTATCATGTACCACAGGATCAAAGTATTCAGGACCATGCCATTAGAATCAAGGGATAAACTTGGATATGTGTTACGAAACTTTTACCCAAAATTAATCATTCTGAATGAGAGACATATTTCCATGAAAGTAATAATGAAAATATCAAAATGATTTTTTTTTATTTCTGACATGTTTCCCCATTATCTAAGTGGGCAAGATTATACTTCAAGTAGTTTAACCAGTAAATTACTACTTCAAAGAGAGGTTATGTGTGGTGTGGTACACTAAAATTAGCATAAAATCATAAGAATGGTTAGTTAGGATAGGTTACCTATATTAAAAATACTTTATCATAGTGTGAACGGTTAGTTAGATAAGGTTAGGTTAATGACATTAAAAATACTTTAAAAATTGTATGAACTGATGGTTAGGTTACATGGTACATAATTTTAAATTGAATGGAAAGTAGGTTAACCGTTAAAAGTTCAGTATCACGTATCCAAGTTAATCTCTTGATCACGATGGCATGATGCTGTATGCATTGATCCTGTAATGATGATTGTTTTAATTTAGTACATCGAAAGATCCTGGCCCGACAAAATAAATTTGTGGTATAACAATGAATGATTGTAAGATGAATACAAAATACATTAATTACCTCTTTCTTCAACTTAAGATCATAATTTATTGTTATATCACAAGTTTTTGTTATGTGCAGGATCTTTCAAAGTACTAAATTAAAATAGCAATCATGTACCACAGTAGGTATCAAAATATACAGGAACATGCCCTCAGGATCAAGGGATAAACTTGGATACGTTAAACGGAACTTTTACCGGTTAACCTAACAACTGTCTTCACTACTTAAAACTAAATTTACAATATCTTAACCTAACCCAACCAAATATCCATACTATAACACGTTTTTAACGTAGGTAACCTAACCTAAACGACTATTAACGCCCTCTTTAAAACATGTTGAATTTTTAATTTATTTCCTTAAAAAAAAAGTGGCTCCCCTACAGAAGTATGGAACAATATAAAAACAATAAGAAGAGCCTTTTGAATTTCTTCTAAGATTATAACAATGCGAACCAAATATACTGTCGATCAGAGCATATACGCTCAATGGGCGGAAACCCAATCGCAAGTTTATCAATCAATCCATCAAAATCAAAGAGATGAAAAATGCGCAAGTATTGCGTCTTCTGAATAAAGTAAAATTTACTTTAATTTAAACCATTCGTAACAAATCATCAAACTATTTTACGCGCAAACTCTGGCAGCTGACAAGGTATTATTTATGTTTATCTGTAAACCCAATGCTGCCAACCCTTAGGGTAGTACGAATATCCCAAGATGAATTCGAAAATATCATTTTTAGTCATGAAGTATCCCACATTATGCTGTGAAAATTCCCACAATATTTCGAGAAATGTAGACTGAATACAGAGGTAAAGCATCGACGAGTCTGTGAAATACCAAATTTTTGTGAATAACATTATACTGTACCCACAAACACGTGATATAATATGCTTTTGACTTATCAGTACCAAGAATATCTGCCGGGAAAAAAACGGCGGCAAACAAATAATTTGTTCAACTTAATATAAGCTTAGCAACACAACTCAAATCATAAATTAAAATTACTTTTAAAAGTAAGATTTCATTTCATTTTCATTAGCCAAAAATATTTATATAATAACTCACCATTAATAAAAATAAGTTTTACAAACCTGGGAAATATACTTGCCGGGCTTGGAATTTATCACCACTTGTTTACAAAAGTAACCATTGTTTAGTCTACACAGTGAGCTGTGCATTGATATGGTGCGTAGAAGCCCACGCACTTTTTATGTCTGTATTCACTCCACATCCCACAATCAAGCAACACTATGCTAACCACCTGTTTTTTTTTTTCCTCAACATCATCGCGTCTGGCTGACGTCACGTGGAGGAGGCTGGCCTAGCTTCTCACAGCGGCAAAACAAAACTCGTCATTGTGAATAAACTAGTAAACCAAGAGCTCCACGAAATTGTTAGGTTATATTTCCTAAGGTACATAGCCGCCAATTGTATTAAATCACCTGCTAACTTTAAAACATTAGCAAAAAAAAATACATTGCACAGTGTTTTTAAGATCAATGAAATGTTATAGTAAAATTTTTATCATAAAATGATTTGGTTTTCCTAATTACCCTAAGTAGGTAATGTAAGCGTACGAAATGTGCATCAACGGTCAAATATCAAATCGAAGTTTACTAAATATTGATAAATATAACTATTTCCTCGCAAGTCGCAATCATCTTGTATGTTTTCGGGTTTCCGCGAGCTCTCGCACAAGCACAATGGATATGGGTTTTGAAACTGCTGTCTAGAAATGCCCCTTATTTTCATTTTTGATAATTTTTAACATCATCGGTAATTTATATGAGTCACTATGCCAAGTAATATTTTATTTACAAACAAACAAAAATCTACGATTTGATCAGAACATTTTTATACATTTTTGCACTATATAGTCTTAGTTAAAATCGTTGATACAAAGAATATGTAATTCACTGTTCGTGATCAAATATAACTTTATTTTGAAAATTATGTAAAATAAGTTTGGGAAAACGTATTGCCTGTTTGTAAAAAAAGCGCAGATTTAACCTTGCATCTCATTGTTGCCTTTTGATACTTTATCACCTACGCCATTATAGAGCTACAATATTTAGTTTGAAACGTTGTACGTACAGCCTATGCATGCGAGAATTTGAGTTTATATAATTATGTTTTCAATTTATTTATAAAGTAATTTACTAAACACGATGACAAACTAAATTTTTAGGCGTTGTTTCTGAACATTCAAAACCTTTGATAGTGTGATAGCATTATATTGAGCATACTCCAGTAACAAAAATTATAAAATCATGAGTTTAGAGTTCTGGCAGATGTTTCAGTCTATTTATCAACAAATAACGAACAAATATTCTTCTAATTTCCGTATAAGACGACCTAATTAAATGTACCTATACACGTGGTGAGATAAGAATATTATTTAAAATAGGTTGGTAAATTATGTTAGATAGCATGCTAATTAAAAACAATCAATCTTTGGAATGTATAGTACAGTAAAGGATGGAAAAAGAATGGGTTTGCTTTGCATAATTCTGTGCATATTGTTTTACAATTATAGTGATATGTTGTGCGCATCAAATTCGTGAAAAAATGTTGTGTGTGAATTTTTATGCATGCTTATATGTACTTCTAACTAACGAGGAACAGGTTCTGTTTGGCAGCAAAATTATAAACGTTATAAATGGTACGTATTTATTATTTATGTTCATAATTCGATTTTAAAAGGTTTCCTATGATTTCAACAATGCAGCATTTAAAAATTATTAATTTCATGTTAAATGTTGTTTGGTTGAAACACTTATTATTTTTAATCCATCTATTAACATACACTATGATTTTCAAAACCATTTTTAAATACTTCTGTAGAGAAGCCACTATTGGTTCAATGGTTCAGTTGTTAAAGTACCTATCCTGAATTAACAATGTTTGGAGATACTGCAGTTAAAAATCCTCGTTCAAAAAATTATTCTTATCAACGTATTTTAGAGAAATTTACAAAAATGGTTTTCTTTAATCGTGACCTGCAATGAAATAATTCTTTCTAACCATGCTAATACAATACTAAAATTTATAAATATATTTTAACTGCAGCTTAAGTGTATTACCTATATTTGAGAATATATGTAAATAATTTTACATATAGGCTCACTAATTTCCTGTGGCTTTTTTATATCATTCTTGACTATCATGTACATATTGTAATTAAAACTTAAGATCGTAATCTTTAAAGAACTCGTTAATAATAAGTGTTCCAAGATTTCAACAAACAACAGGCATTCCATTTCTTACCAAGGATTTAACCCAATTCCAACACCCATGAACATAAGTTTCCGCTTCGATTAATTGCAATATTGATGTTCACTACGGATTATGTAATATATGAAAATATTTAATAATTTTTAACTAACACTTGGCAATATTCGCATTAATTGAACACATTTTTGAAATGACTAGACATAATTTAAAATTGGCCAAGTTTTTAAGTTTCATTTAATTATTTATCTAAACGGTTTAAAATGTTGAAATCATGGAAAATACTTAGAATCATGGTTACTATAGGTTAAATTATATTTTTTTCTATTATATATTAATGCTTTAAGTACACGTTACTTCATCACTGATTACGTAATTTATGTCCAAATTAAAATGATGCCAGCAATCAGCAAAATTTGGTTGTATTAAGAATGCATTAAGAAGTGTCTAAATATCAAATATTATTACAATTTGTTAATCAAAATTGTAAAACACAGTTTTAAATAGGGCTTAAAAATCATCTAAAAGTTTTTAAAGAATTGTATTTGAAACAAAAATGAAATCAGACACATTTTATCGATTAAATATTTTTGAGATACTAAATACTTTAGCACGTTTTTGCGGGATATGTCGTTTAGGAACTATTTAAAATGATGGTGTTTGGTAAATTAATATTGGCCTTATATTCAAAAGTCAAATATAAAAAAAATTAAAACTCTTCAATATCAATTTTAATTGTAATTGGTAAGTTAGGAGAAAAGTTAATGGTGATATGCATATATATATATATATATATATATATATATACACATACATACACCTACATATATTTACATACATATATTTACATACATATACACACATATATTTGTGTATTAAACAAAATCATCCCTATCATTTAGTAGAAATAAGACTTTGACCATTAGTTGGGGCAGTATATGTATGTACATACAAACACGTAGATGATCTTCTAAGCATATATAATTCAGGAAATTTGCTAAAATCCAAAAGCATTTTTCGAGATAGTTTTTCTGGAGCAATTACCAGTGTGCAAGTGCGAGCGCGCGTGGAAACCGAAAACTAACGATACTGAGCGAACATCTGTATCCACCAACGATTAGTAAACGTATTTTTGATATTTGATTCTTAATGCACATTTAAAATGCTTACATTACCTTTCTTGTATCATTTGTAAAGAAAAATCCTTTGATAACGAACATTGTACTAAATCACCTGCCAATATCACTTTTTGACGTATTATATTTTTTCTGCCATATTATTGTGAATGGGGTATTGAATACTTAACCATTAGAGGCTATGTGCGTTAAGAAATGTAACCTTCTTCTTCTTTTTTTTTTTTTTTTTTTGGATGTTTAGTTCCTTTCCAATGACGAGTTTATTTTATCACGGCGTTCTGCTGCGCTGGCCGGGCAACTTCCAGCACGCTCACCATCCTCCAAGTGACGTCAGACGTCCCTAGCCAATGAATGCGCAATGAGCAGGAATGGCTTACCTTATATACTCTTAATACATTGGTTATTCTGGCAATAAATGAAAATTTAATAGTTTAAAACTTTTCTGTAATATTTATAATCACCCTGCACGTAAGCACTAAGTTGCAATGAGTGGACTACTATTACAAAGTGAAGCTAAACCAATTAATACAATCGTCTTGTCAGAAAACACTCAAGTAAGCAGTTGTTGCAAAATGCAGATGTAAGATTTACATGCTCAATTTGAATCGCCTGGCAAGTAGGTAAGCACTACGGCGGCACAAAGTTAATAAGCAGAAGCATAACATTTTCTTGAACGAGGTAAAACACTGCGAGTAGTTGGAAGGCTACCGGGCCCTGGAACCGTGTTCGGAGGGGAGAATTAATTTCTGGTCGGGACGCGCCTTCTGGGAAGACGCGGCGTGTAAGTATTCCAGGGTGGAGGAGCTGGGGTAAGGGGATGGATTATCGGGGCAGGACCCAGTCATTACCCGGGACCCGGGTCTCTCGCGGCGAGGACTGGGGCGATGCTATCACCGGGCCCCCGAGTTAATGGCGACCGTCACGGAACACCCCCCTCCCCCTGCTCGCTCACCAAAGGGCCCAGGGGACTGACGGCGTGGTTGGAGCGGGCACGCGATCATCTGTCCGTCGCCTCGACCCCCGACCAGACACCTGACGGACGCCGCGGGGGGAGATCGGAGCACACGCCGGTCCGACGCGGCGCAACAGTTGTTTACACGTTTCTGTGGTGTTGCAGGAACGTTGCGAGCTCTGTGGGGAAGAGCTGGGCAAGGAGCCTGGGTCCCTACGGGGAAGGATTGCTGATCTGCGACGTGTCGGAGCTGTAGCCGGCTCTAGTATCTGAGTGATGCTCTCGTCAGGTTTCCGAAACGGGCGTGCGATACGAATATATAGCCTCTCCCGCTAGCCTTCTCGTGGCGCCAGTGTTGTTATACAAATAGGGCAATGCTGGGGGTGCTCACTCCTCTGACTTCCTCGGTGTGTCGGAACGAGTATTCTGGTAGACTTGCAGTCTGTGGTCGGGCGGCTACACCGAGGACCGGCCGAAAATCTATCGAGGGGTTTTGGACCCCCAAACCCTAGGTGGTGTCTCAAGACACCTGGTTCACTGTGAAGAACCAATGGTGTGTATGGAATAGCGAAGGTCTGCTGAGAGGTCTGAGGGTCACCGTGGTCAGGGACAACCCGGGACTCGAGTGGCTGTAACCCATAGGCGGGGGAGAATCCGAAGTGAGTAACTAAGGATATCCATCCCCGCTGAGGTTTTCTCTTACGGCCCTGGATCAGATCTGGAGACGGACTCGGGGTGGCAGTGGTAGCTCCTATGCTTGGAGCACACTCAGAGGAGTCCCCGCTCTGATGACGAGTGGAAGTGGCGCTCGGGTACTAGCCAGCACAGATAGTAGAGGTGGGGAACCTGGGCTAGATCACGAGCAACTGGGTGACCGAGGGGTCCCACGGATGTGAGAGGCAAGGGCCGTGTTGGTACTCACCAAGCCCACAGTGGGGGCAAGCACTGGTGGTTCTCTGGGGTATTCGGCTGCTGGAGGCGGTCCAGTGGTGTAGCATGTTGGGATGGGTTCTCCTCAACCTCTGTGCGTAGCTGTTCAACCTCTAGAACCATGCCACGTCTGAATAGCGTATCATTCCAGGTCCGCGGTGCCCATGGTAGGGGTGAGTACTTGTGCTCGCGCCTGCCATGCAGAAGATCCACCATGGAGCAACACTCGTATTCAGCCCATAATGGAATCGTTATCGAGCCTTGGTGAAGCACAGCGAATGGATCTGCGAAAATCTGTATGGGGAGGAGCGCGCGACAGTTAGGCTTGGTCCACGAATGAAAGTGGAAGAATGTGTTCTCTGACGACATGTGCTTATGTCAATCGTGGGTTTGTGCACGTGATCGACTCTTACATATACGTCTGGATCTTTATGCTCTTTTTTCGTCTCCTCCGATTCATGTCGCTAGAAATTTTTTTTAAGAGAAGCTTTTTCACGGTTGGTATGGTAAGTCGCGACAGTGACGAAAGTGTGACGCTCGGAGGGCCGTGTGGTTATATATACATTTTGAACTTGCATACTCGCATACTCGAATACTTACTCATTCACATACTCACACACATTCTTATGCATTATGTGTTGTACCCCAATCTGTGACGTTTAACTTCCAACGCACGTGACGGCCACGCACCCATGTATTGTTTATGTCAACATTGCAAATCACAGCTCTTTTTTTTTTTGTTCTCGAAAAACAAGTTTTTTTCTTCCCTGGAAGTATAAAGCAAAAATTGCAAATCCAATAAAATATTAAATATCAAATTTAATTTGCTAGCCAGTTAAACTCAGTTGCAGGAAATAATAGTGCTCAAAATGAAGTGTTAATTTTTTGACAAATTCTCTAAAAATATTGATCGGTTATATTTAATCAAATTAATCAAATTGTATCATGGTGCTTGCCTTTGATAGCAGTGTACTCGCGATAAAATAAGTTTTCTGGGAAGGACGGTGTTAAAAAACATTTATTTTCTAACAAGTGTTGCTATCCTTGTAAGCTATGTGTGAGTTTTTATTTATTTTATTCATTGTCATGCATGGACAGAGTTTTTACAGTAAAAATCCTGCTCCAGCAAGTGAATCTCAATACATATTTCCTCGCTAATCATTTCTCTTCGCTGTGTATTTTATGTGTTGAAAAATTAAACATATTTTGAAATAATTTTAATTTGGCAATCGGGCACACTGCCGCCGCTGAGGTGTTACAATGTTACAATGTGCAGTGCAGTACGATGAGGAAGAGTAGCAGGCGCGACTTTCAGAACACGACGATGGCGCTGATCGTGGCGACGCACAGTGGAGTATTTGTACCAAAATCCTGGCCAAAAAAGAAAAAAAAAATTTCGTTTAGTCACAGCAGAATTTGTATTTTCTTGTTGCCTAATCACATGCGCGTCGAGCAGGGTCTATTTTGGTACCATGAGTCATATCCGGTGACTGCTACGCTTAGTTGAAGAGTTGATGTCTATGTGTGCGGACGTGCTTGTGCTAGAGAGTTCACCGTTCGTGTTCTTCAACATACGTGTTTCTACTAGCTGTTAGGATTGACATATTGTCATGAAATTTCGTACAGCTGTTAAATAAGGAGACTGTTTCATTTAAATGTATATTTTATTGTGAATAATTATTTAAGTGCCGTAATAAAAAATAACAAACTTAGGACAAAATGTGTGTTCGAAAGGTTAGAAAAAATTTATGATTTCAAGAGACTTTTTGAATGTGTGTCGAGCCTTGTCGGGCTGTCATTTTAACATATTCTTAATACGTTGTCCACTAAGTTTCAATACCAGAAGAGAAATTTCCCGCATGTAGTTGCCATTTTTATTTAACACTAATTTTAAACATTGGTGTGGATTTTTACAATAGTTTTCAGATTAACAAATTTGACTGTTGCCTATCAAAGGATACCGGAAAAACTAATTTTACTTTGGTTTATTATAGCTCTTGTATTTGTAATACATTGCCAGCATTATTAAATAAGAAATACATAATAACATTACAGTCCCTACCAAACGTTTTGCACCGCTAGTAAATTCTAATAAAACTATTACAGAACTAGGTACAAGTTGCTATTCAATATTTGTGCTTAAATTAATATTATGAGCCAGTTGATTCATCAGTGCTGAGATATGCATGTGTTGGAGACTGGGAATTAGAAAATAAATTGAGGAAAATACCCTATGTGATGTTCCTCTCTTAATTTCGGAGTGGACATATTCCCATCAACATTCACTTTCAAAGTTCTGTGCGTTTACTATTTTCTTTGTCCCAATCATGCTTCTTATCCAGATATTAATGTGATAGGAAATGTGGTTTCGATAACACAGATTTATTAAAAATCTTATACATTTATATTTATCGTGATATAGATAAGATTTAAGATATAGGTTTTTAAGTGATTGCCTACATTATACTAATATAAACCATAAATAAGATTTAGATAATTTTTTTAAAATAATATGTAAGTATAAACTTTATTTCATAATTAATTACAGTCATAAATATTAGTTTATTTTGTTTTAGGTTCCGAACATGGAAAACGAATTTACAAGAATGTCATTATATGAACTACTTCGGGAATCTCCAAACAGGTCCATTGTTGAAAAGCTTCATTTTATGGAACACAGAGTAGCTGACATAACAAAGTGCCCAGAAGATGAAAGTCATTAAGTCGCTTACTCAGGTATTTTAAAGCCGATTTTAAGAAAAGGTTTTCTTTAGCTAATAACAAAGAGGAACGGTTTCTCCAGAACAATGGTAAATGGTTATCGCATACCATTAAGGTACCCAACTTTTCATAAACTACCTCAGGTCACGGTCGTCCTACGAAGGACTTCATTGAGTCAAGTGAGAGGACAAAACGCAGGAAAACAGAAGAACTCAGACAAAAGTTCACCCCTGAAGAACTAACATATGCTGCATCAATGAATCACAGAGTTTCAGGAAATTCTGATGCTGCTGATTTAATGAAAAAAATCACTGAGACTCCAACAAGGGCTAGTAAAATTAAAACAAATCTATTGTCAAACAGAAATTCAGTAAAAAAAACACAACCCTTCAGAAGCATTGTCTATTTTTGTTCAAGCGAAATTAACAAAACAGCAATATCAAGTAATTTATAGTGCAAACAAAAATGTTTACCCTTGCTATTCACTGCTCACAAAAGCAAAAAAAGAATGTTACCCAAGCGAAGACTCCATTGTCGTTTCTGAAACAAAAGCAGAAGTTAAGTTACAGTCTTTATTGGATCACACCTCTTCAAGGTTATGCAAATACTTAGAAGAAGTGTTACAGGTACTGTCGTCAGAAGAAAAACAAAATTTGGAATTAATCTCAAAATGGGGGTGCGATGGTTCTCAGCAAACACAGTTCAAACAAAAATTTGAAAACATAGTTGATAGTGATGCCAATATTTTTCAAAGCTCATGTGTGCCCATAAAATTAATTGCTAATAACCATACAGAGAAAAACATTATATGGCAGAACCCAACACCTTCCTCCACAAGATTCTGTAGGCCAATTGGCATCCGTTTTGTACATGAAACTGCAGATGTTACTCTTGATGAAATTAAGTACATTCAGGAACAAATAAAAACATTGAAAGAAACAGAAGTGCCAAGTTTTCATGGAGCTGTGAAGATTCGACACACTTTACTGTTAACAATGGTTGACGGAAAAGTCTGCAATGCTGCAACTGGCACGACATCGACAATGAGGTGTTACATCTGTGGATCTACTTTAAAAGATTTTAATAAATTATGTAAGGATTTCACAGAAAACCCCAATACTTTAACGTTTGGACTGTCCCCTCTGCACACACGGATCAGGTTTTTGGAATAAATTTTGCGTTTGTAATACAGAATACCAATTAGCATTTGGCAAGAAAGAAGTAAAGAACAGAAGAGAATTGTTGCGGATACTAAAAAGAACATTCAAAAAATGCTTAAAGACGAACTTGGATTATTGGTTGATGTTCCAAAGCAAGGATTTGGAACTACGAATGATGGGAACACATCAAGACGCTTCTTTGCAGAACCAGACACTGCATCACGAATTACTGGCGTGAATGTTGAACTTATTAAAAGATTAAAAGTAATATTGGAAGCTATTTCAAGTGGGCACCATATTGATGAGACGAAATTTCATAAGTATGCTTATGAAACAGCCAAGATATATGTGAGCCTCTATAGTTGGCATCCTATGAGTCCAACAATGCACAAAGTATTGATGCACGGAGCTGAAGTTATTAAAGAAGCTATTCTGCCTATAGGCCAGCTATCAGAAGAAGCTGCTGAGGCTAGGAACAAACATTTCCGGATGTACAGGACGAAGTATTCCCGAAAATTTAACAGAGAAGTGTGCAACAGAGATGTCCTCAATAGGCTGCTGTTAACCAGTGATCCTTTTTTGAGCTGCTCTACACAGAGGCGAAGGAAAACAACTAAGCCATATAGCAGCGAGACTTTGGAGCTTTTTCTGCCAGAGATGGCTGAAATTCGTTCTACCAATAGAAGCGAAGATGGGTGCGATGAAGAAGCTGAATATAATTACGAGGAAGCAGAGGAGAACCGTAGCTGTAGCTCCGAAGACTCGGATTAACACAGTGCGCGTTCATCGTAAAGACACAAGAAATTACAATGAAGGCTGAGAATAAACTGAACTCATTTTTGTAAATAACTTATCATCTATAAAGACTGGTATGAATACAGAAGTAAATGTAAAATGAATCAGCAATGTGAATAGCTTTCCACTTAATAGGCTTTGCTTTTATTTTATTGTTGAATCCAGTTGTTCTTTGGTGCACAAGAGCTTCATTTAAGTGTTTTATTGCAAAAATAGTTCACAAAAAGTCGTCTATACTGTTTGACTTCAAATAATCAAAAAAATATTTTTGGCCAGTTTTTCGGTACAAATACTCCACTGTGCGACGCCAGGAATCAAACAGAGAGGGCACAGTATCCTTGGGGCCGAAACCTCTGCGCATTAAGCTGTCACTCGGGTATTCGGCAACAGTCGGCGCGGCCCGCCAGTCCACGATGATGCACGATCTGCTGTCTCCCCGAACAGCTCTCGCGGTACTCGTTCCAGCGGTATCGCGTAACGCGATAGCTCTCCGAGCTACTGTCAGTCTGGATCGATGAAATAATTGCATGATTGGGCGTTTAGGCGTTCAAGGGGAATGAGTCGAGGTCGAATCGGCAAACGCCACAAATTTAAAAGTCATCCGTCACGTTGCGTGTGCATGCGTTTGAAAAATAAAAATAAAAGTTTTTTTTTCTCCGCTTGAGTAAAACTCAACTATTATCAAATTATAACGTATTTATACTACAGACTGCCGTATATGTGTTAAAACGTCTGTCATATGCCTAACTTTGAGTATAAATTACCTAGTGACTCACAGTGAGTAGGTACTTATAATAATTAATTTCGTATACTTCAAAGTAGTTAAATTTATATAATTAAATTGTCCTTTTTCCTAACTTTCTTCGTCCGATTTGTTACTTTCCATATGTGTTAACCAACGGAAAGAGTATTCTTGATGTCACTACATGTCTGAGTTTTTCAGCTTCTAAATTTGGCTCTCAATCCTATTCCATACTCACAAATAACTTGCGAAGAATCCTTTAAATGACAAGAACAAACCATCGAGTCGCCTTGACGGCCTGGACATTTCGGGCGTAGATCGATCACAAACTGACTTACTTATTTCAAATACTGCATGTACACTCCTCTTTAAAAAAAAAAAAATGTACAGCCGTCCTTGCTGCCATACTATGTACCGCGTAAGCGCTCGCCTGCTGTCGTCGACAGAAACACAATGGTGTTTACTAAGAACTATTCTTATCTACAGATCCCACACAGTCGTTTTTCTGACTGATAAAATGGCATACACCCTTTTCATTCTTGTGTTACGTCCATTGTATTCCATCTTCTTTGTTGAAGTTCATTAGGCGTGTCATTCTTTATTTGTCTGTGTTGGAAAGGAAACTCATAAAATTATAATGGGCTGTTAGAAACACATGACTTGGGAAAAAAAATTTGTTCTTTAATCTTGATGTTGGCTGCGTCTTCCGGTGAATAAGAACAACAATATCATACAGTTAAATTTGATTTAACGGCCAGGATACAACTAAACCTTCCACAGACACTCCCTGCCAGCGACAATGAAAGCTTACAAGTAGTATAGGAATGTATTTCCTAGGACACGGGTTCTGGGTGTGGTGCCGGTGTCCGCCATCTTGGATTGTGACGTCACGGCGGCCATCTTGGATGGTTGTGACCTTGACCTTTGACCTTGACCTTGACCCCGGCGGCCATTTTGGATCCGCCATCTTGGATCCGCCATTTTGGATGACGTCATTGTGTTCTAGAAAATTCCGGCGATGTGTTTTCCGCCATATTGGATGATGACGTCACCGTTGCAATTTCCGTTACGACCGCCATCTTTAACTTTTTTATTTATTATCCGATTTTAATGAAATTTTTTTTAAAAAATATAAAAAAAATTCATTTAATAAAATTTTAATAAATTATTTATAAAAAATAGTACATTATCGACACGGAGTTTGGAGTCCTCGGTTCGAACCCGTCGAGGTCAAAAAAAAATTAAAAATGGCGACAGGCTCCTTCCTCAATGGTGGGTGCTAGCAGACTGACTCCCACCACTTTTTTTTCAAAGCATATATATCGTCACCTAGTATGACGTCATGTCCGCCATCTTGTCTTCGATGCTGGAGACCACCATCTTGTTTTCGGCCGCTAGAGTACGCTGACGCCATGTTAGTTTAACTCTTACCCGCTAGAGTGCAGTAATCATTTATTATTTCTGTGACACCCGCCATCTTGTCATTCGGCCGCCATCTTGAAAATCCGTAATTATTTAGCTAGAAATTCGGGAAAAGTTCCAAAATTCATTAAATAAATCACTCATTAATTTACATATTGATTCGATGGATTCCTGTCCTCGGTTCGATACCCGATCGATGCAATAATGTTTAATTTTATGAAAAAAAAAACAATAACTTCAATAAACCATGTTCAACATTCTTAAAGAGACTTTAAATCCTCTACTACCATCATCCTATAAGCCATCAAGACCAACATATTGGAAATTCGTTATTTTAATGCTAGAGATTCGGGAAAAAGTTCAAAATTCATTAAATAAATTTGTAATCTATATACTGACTGATTAGATCGACTAAGCTCCTTGGTTCGATCCCTGGATGACACAAAACAACTTTAATTTTAAAAAAGTACCACTAATGTGTAAGGTTTGAGAAAATAAAAACACCGCAAGTTCTATTAAAAAATACTTTTATTACATACATACTACACTACTACAAGTACAAAAAAATTACACAGACAAATTACTAAAGCCTTGTGGATTTCTCGACGTCTGCATCAGCCACCCACGAATTGAAGCGAGGTGGAAAGCCCCACCACTTGACGTAGGACAGTCCATTTCTTCGTTTTATAATCTTCTCCACCAAGTACGTATCGGGATACAACGTAGGCTGAATCTCTTCGGCATAGAAGCCGCCATGGATAGGTTTGTGGTCCAAATCTTCGAGGTAGTAGGTCCTAGGCTCTGATTCACGAACATGTGTCACACGGAAAAGTTCGGGACTCCAGTTCGCAGTGAAACCTTTCTCGAAGATACCTTTCTGCTTGGAGATTCGCACAATGTCGCCGACGTTAGCTTTACGCTTTCGTGGATCTTTCTTCTTCGTGTTGGGAAAAACTGTTTGAAGCAGGCGATTATCCTTTACGTCCTTTGGCTTCATTTTCGTGGTAGAATGCACCGTGGAATTATACTCGCACTTAACTTTCTCGATAGCATTTTTTATAATGATGATGTAAGCTATCGAGACGTGAAATTAGTTTATTACATTTTATACACTGAAATTGTATTCTTTGAGCATTATTCTGACAGCTGCTTCTTTCATGTCTACGCGCATTCGTAGGTTTAGTAAAAGATGCGTCACAATATTTGCATTGATGCGCTGTACGCTCTTCATTAATTGATGTCTGGAATGCAGATGGTGAAACTTCAGCTGATGATGGAACAGCACGTATCGTTGTCTCCTCTGCAGCAGGTATCGGGATCTCCACCGCCGCCGTGGTCTCCTCTGCAGTCGGTATCGGGATCTCCGACTCCATCATCGTTGCTACCATCGAGGTCCCAGCTGCTGTCGGTAAACATTCTATTCCGCTCGACATAACTAAATCTCACGAAACTTAATGGAGAGAGCACGTCCGTACTGCACCGCGACCAGAGGTGAACTGCGGGTCCAGTCGTCTGAACCTCGCTTATATACCCGTGGTCTACTGGTATACCTCATGAGTCAAAATAATGTCTGTATTTAAAATTATTTTTTTTTCCTATTAGGTACCTAAAAATTGTAGAAATAAAAAGCATACGAGTTCAAGTTTTACACATTTATTTATAAAAATTACACAAATACATATTAGGTTAAGGAATCAAGCATTTTCACAAGCAAAGTCTTTAATGCCGCACGAACTGACACGTCGACTCCGGTTCCAACTGGTTCGTTGACTCCGGTTCCAACTGGTTCGCAGGCCACAGGATCAGGAACACAGGTTTCCAGCTGGTCATCTTCTGTGACGTTGACAACTCCGACAAGACATGGTCGATGACGTCTGTGACCACGTCTACGTCTGGGCTTTGGCTCAGTGCTAGTTGGGACAGATTCACTGCCTGAACTGCGACGACGAGGCACACGCCGTTTGGCCGTCTGCGTAGAAGCATCACAGGTCGCAACAGGTTGCAACACGCTCATGTTTGGTGTTGCACATGCAGACGAGGCGACTACCTCAACGATGCTAGCAGGAAGGATTGTGTGTGGTCTCATGTGATAGACGGCACAGTTTCCAGGTTCACAACAAGCTACCAGCTGCTGAGTCGGTTCGTAGGACACAGGAAAGTGCGCAAACCGCCAATGCTGAGCACCTCCATCACAGGTTTCTGTATATGTACGTAGATATCCGGAATCCCAGTAGCTGTACTCGACACTGCTGAAGCTAGGTCTTGCGCTCACGTACACGTTAGCAGGATGAAATGTAAACATCTTCTTGCAGGTCGAACGTCGACTGAAGGCACGTACGTATGTACGCCATTTATATATGCAGGCTCCTACTAACATTGTGTGTGCCATTTCTGCATTAGCTGCGAGTTTGTACAGGCAGAGACACGTTCAAACTTGTCACGTAGCTGCACGTCGTATATTGCACTAAGCTTGCGCAGGGAAGGACAGTTATAGTCGGTCTGTAGGTCTTCAATTTCAACTGTTCCGTCGTCACATAGATCTCTTAGCCATTTCCTCTGTTCAGGTCCGGCAACGTATATTGTTTCGTTTTGAACTAGTAAATCTTGAAGTGTGTTTTTCACTTGGTGGTATGGGATTTTTCCTTCGTCCCACTCTAGTCCGTGATAATATTTGCATAGCCATTCGTTCGACTGTTTACTTTTTTCGTCTAGTAGTTTCCACGGATACGGAGGTCGGAAGCTGCGGGTTCGAGTCTTGTCTCCAGAGGTGACACTAATTTCCTTGAGCACGAATCCATTTTGACTCTGGAAACCTTGCAGGTTGCAGTACATCTTGTCGCTAGCAATGCTCGGTCGTAACTAAATTATTATCGAAAACGAAACAGTATTTATGTCAGAATTTTCACAAGTTTGTCTCGACAATTGTACGAAGCAAGCCGATCGTGAAGTATCAGACAAAAAGCATAGGTGTTTGGTGGAATATTTCCGCTAGTCGTTATCTCGATCCTACAGTCGATGATGTTTGAATGTATTCGATCATCCTGTTTGGAAACGTCAAACACCATTAACGGTGCCTTGTTCTTGAAACTGTCGGGACTCAGTATCGGTGACTGTCTCCGTCCATAGTAAGCTTGCTGAAACTTGGCATACATTTGATATGCTAGAAGGAATCTTCCACTTTCAAAGTCCATGTTCATGTCAACGTACGGATAACTTTCGCTGTTTAAAAATATTTTTACATTACGTATTTGACAGTTATCGAATACGGAGCGACTTACTCCTGCATTGAGCTGTCTTCCGGTCTGAAGCCCGACGATGATGTATCTTGGTTTTTCCGTAGCGAAGCTGGACTTTACTATCCAATTGATACGCTGACTATGAGGCAAGCCAGGATAAGTTTCCAGGCTCCAGGATCGGAATGGCACATCGAAATTCTTGCCATTTTCTATGTTCTTCAACATCTTGACTCGTTCAACGGTGCTCACTTGGATGTGGGGCAGCATCCACTCGATATACTGTAGTGTTAGCGAGACATCTTGAGGGTTTTCTGCAGCGGCGACAATTGCATTAATGTGCGTGTTGGCTAGAAGCAGTACGAGCTCTTGTTTCGAATTAATGATTATATGCTTGTAGTCCTCAGCGAATCCAAGAAACATGGACAGAGGAACACAAACTTCGAACTTCCCTTCGGCATAAACCGGAAGCTTATATTCATCCTCGAGAGCCCAACCGGTCATCTTTGCAGCAGACAGTTCATTTGGCGTGAGCGAAAGGTAATTTTTCATAGCAGATGTTATGCCTACATCTCTCGTCTGGTCTACCTCGACACCATTGAGTACATAAGTAATGCGCTCGATTAGGTGAAGAATACCATTGCAGGATATTGACGTCGTTGTCGGATGCGTACCATCCGCTTTTGTAAGCGTGCCTCTTATACGTAGAAATGACTGCGAAGGTAAAGTACAAATATCTTGGTGCTGTACTGCAATGCGTACTTCCGATGGTAGTGCGTACGGTCCGAGCAGGAAAGGCTGGTACTCGTGCAATTCCATTTTCGTAATGCTGTCATCAAAAATGACTGGATCTTCCACGTTGAGGATTTCGTCTTCCATATTTATTCGGCACTCGTCCAATACTGAGAAGATACTTTATGTTGTCAGGTGTTAATGCACCGATGTCTGGTAGAGAACTGTTCTTGTTCTCGCCAATACGATTTCTTTTATAACTGTTCGGTGTTACGAACTTTATGCCCATCGCTTCAAGTGCAGACGTAATGTAATTTCTTCGTCTTGAAAATTCACCAATCGTCCTCGCTGGTCAACGATTCGGACGACGACTTCGTGTGCGCACTTCACGACGACTGGAACGTAAATGATACTTTGCGGTACTTCGACCAGTTTATATCCTGGCGGGACCATCGGCGAAAACTCGTGCAGCATGTTGCTTAGTCTTCCGTTGAGATACGTTCCACTTGCCAAATTACAGTTTATTCTTATGACATTCACAGGCAAAATGTTTACTGCGCGTGTAGATTCGTACGTTCTTCCCGTATCATAAACCTTTGATTCCAATCCGAGCATGGTACCTATGGTGCCAGGTTTCGTAAAGTCGACATTTTCACTGCATGTTAGAATGCTTTTTTGAGTGTTTGGATTTCCACGCAGTTGAAAGTCTACATCCTGTGGTAACATATCCCTGATGTAATTTGCAATATCGTCAATTTCGTAAGAGCCAACAGGTAACCGTATTTCATGAGCGGTCCCATCACTTTTCAAGAAGCAGATCTTGCAATTTTCTTCGTCGATATTAGGTATGGCATTATACGTTTGAAAATCTACGAGTCCGATACACCATTCTCCGTCTAAATCCAGAGGCGGGAAATGAACCGCCCGCAGCTCAGATGCGTGACCTGTCAGGGTAAGTGTTATCGACATGACTAATAAATTAACATCACTGCACAACCTTTAAGTAGCAATTTTTATTTGTCCGCTAATTTTTGTTTGTTAAAAAGCGAAGACACAAGTGTCCGCAGTTTGTTTGATTAGGCTTCTGTTCCGTTTCGTAATTGTAAAACAACGTAGTGGACCGGCCCAGGTACTGTCGCAGTTCGGGCGGAGGGCGTAAATTTCCAAAACTGTCGTAGTAAGTAGCTTTTTTTCCAGACTTTATGTACGCCACCCAGTGCGTGCCGCGACCCGCCGACGTGTCTAAATTAATTATGGCGCACTCACGTGTCTTTGGCTTGCTGGGCAAAGTGTCTCGCATAAACACGCCGCGGAAATTTGGTATTTTCAGTTTGCGTGCGTACTTTATTAAATCTACGTTGGTGAGCGGTCGTTTCGGTAGGGAACTTAGGATTTTCTCTTTACACGTTTCTTTCTCATGCCTCGTCCTGTCTTGTGAGGATGCAAGTACAGTCCTGCGCCGTTTTTTTTACCGATGGCAATGGCTTCCATGCTGGCATTGTGTCGCTGTGCTTCTTTTAACTGCTTGCGCTCATTCTTCGAAGTGTTGACTGCCCGCACTATACCGCTCGTTGCACCGATAAGACCTCCGAGAGCACCCAATGCAGGCAAAAGCAAAGGAAGAAATCCTCCTATAATCTTCTTGTCGAGAGTCTGTAGTTTTTGCTTGGCTTTTTGCACGCCTGCACCGATCTTGCGCTTCTTGGTCTTGCGTGAGTTAGTCTTTGACTTGATGTAGCTGGTTCGACGAGCACCCAGTCCTAATTTCGTCTTTGCCTTCATGATCTTAGATACGCCCCACGCTGCGATTTTCTCTCCTAGTCCCGCGTTCGACGATTTACTTATATCTTCGGCTTCCTGTGCCAATATCTCGTCGGCCCGGTGCCTGGATTCCAGATCCTTGCTTAATGAATATGCGATATCGTGCTGCTTGCACTTTTCGTCGAGAGAATTAATGCCCACGTCACCGCGAGCTAATCTTTTCGCTAGTTTCGTGCCGGGGCCGAAAAATCTGTAGCCGGGAATGTGTAACTCGAATGGTAGATTGTTTATCAGAGAGTTCACGAGTCCCGCGCCGATGTGTTTTTTGTTCTTACCTCTTCGAGTCATTACGCACAACTGACCAGAAAGTATAAATGTGTTTGATTTTATACAATTACTTTAGTACAATGCAGGTCGTCAAGCAAGACGTGTGTTTGCCCGTGCGCATTACGCAAGACGATGTATTTAGTGCGCGTGAATCACGACATGGCTTACTGTTGCCTTCTGCCGTACGTTGCATAATGGCGGGTCCGTCAAACTGCGGTAAAACGTGTGTTTTACTGAGTTTACTGGAGGAACCAAATGGTCTTCGGTTCGAGAACGTTTACTTGTATTCCAAGTCGTTGCAACAGCCAAAGTACCAGCGCCTAGCAACTGTTCTACGATCTGTGGATGGTCTGGAGTATTTTCCGTTTAGTGATAATACCGATGTTGTACCTCCAAGCGAAGCAAAAGCCAATTCCGTGTTTGTTTTCGACGATGTAATGTGCGAGAAACAAGGCATAATACAAGAGTACTTTTCCATGGGCAGACACGCCAAGGTAGACTGCGTTTACCTGTGTCAGACGTACAGTCGTATTCCAAAACATCTCCTACGAGACAACGCAAATGTTATAGTTTTGTTTCGCATGGACGAACTTAATTTACGCCACGCTTATGATGATCACGTAAACACCGACATGACATTCCAGGAATTCAAAGACATGTGCTCCTTGTGTTGGAAAGAAGAACACGGATTCCTAGTTATAGTCAAAGACTGGCCTCTATATAAGCAGGTACAGACGAGGTTTCGATCAGTTTATCAGCAAACATGAGTCATAGCATTTCGAAATTCGGTCGTAGCAGTCGAGACTTACGTACTGCTCTCAAGTCTCATGACGACGTTATCCGCAAATACATTTCGCTACTGGCTCAAAAAATAGACGGGGTGAAAAAGGAATTACTTGAGTACCTCGTAGCCATAGACCAGCGCGTGGAAGCTTCGGATTCTCGCATTCGCGACATGATCGAAGTTTCGAATGCACAAAGACGGGACGATCTGAGGACTTTTCAAAGTAGTCTGAAAGCATCACTATCTCAATCGTCAACAAATTCAGATTTGGCCAAACACAAGAAAGAAGTTTCTGCGAACGAATAGAAAAGTATAAAAGGAGGTCTTGCAATAAGTTTTCAGCCAGTACAATGTCGGACCTGGCCAGTGACCTTCATCGAGCTATACAGTCTGTTCGCGAAAAATATTTACTTGCTAGACGAACCAGACTTGCACGTGAGATGGAAAATGAGGAGATATTTAAACCAATCACTAGTCGCCTCGACGAACTTAAAAACAAGGAAGAACCAGCCTTCATTGTGAAGACAGAAGTTGAAGATGAAATGCCGACTGTAAAGAAGAGAAAGTATGAACCAGATCGAGAAGAAGAGGACTTAACAAGTACAGAGTCCATGCACAAGAAAAAAATACCGAAAAAGGGACATCAAGTTAATGCAATGGTCCGACCATACCTGATATCGTTTACGAGCCGGAATAATGACACGACCTACGGAGTGTACAGAAAACATAATAAATGGTTCCTCGGTGCTAAAGAAATAGACTTTCTACCAGGAAATATCGTGCGCGTAGCAGAGTTCAAAACGCGCGGGACTCCGGGTCTGTACGAATTGCTGTTTCGCAGGGAGCCTAAAGGATATTCTCACAACGACTTACAAGAGTACAAAAAACTGCTAGAGCTAACCAATGCACATTTTCGCGATAACGATCCAGATAGTGGTGTATATAAAGACGTAGATCATGAAAAAATCGACATTCTCGCTAATCTCTTCAGTGAACTAACAATACATGGCGAAGGTTTAAAAAAGCTAGAAAGTGGTCAGACATTTGACTATGTATATTGGGACGACCCTAATGAATTAGTTGATCGCCTTAGAATTCTACAAGCATCGCTTAGTGTAGGAAACTATTCGCACATCAACGAAATAGTCTCCATACTTGAAGAACTGAAGGAAGCCGGCTACATACAATGAGCCGAACCGGAATCGCTCGCGAACTTCATGCTCCTGCTAGACGGAAATACCTTCGTCGCAAAGTCATAGTTCGTGGAATTGATGATTTATTCCAGGCGGACCTTGTTGAGATGATACCGTATTCCCGATTGAATAAAGGTTTCAAGTACATGTTGACAGTCATCGATGTTTATAGCAAGTTCGCTTGGGCTAGACCTGTCAAATCAAAGACTGCAACTGACGTAGCCAAGGCCATGAACAATATTTTGCGTGATGGACGTGTACCGTCGCACCTGCAAACGGACGACGGGAAAGAATTCTACAATGCGACCTTCAAGGCTTTGATGAAGAAGTATGGCATCAAACACTACTCTACATTTAGTAACGTCAAAGCCTCCGTTGTCGAAAGGTTTAACAGAACTTTGCGTTCCAAGATGTGGCGGCAGTTCACGGCTAACGGAAATTACAAGTGGCTTGACATCTTGCCGAAACTTATAAGCGAGTATAATTCCACGGTGCATTCTACCACGAAAATGAAGCCAAAGGACGTAAAGGATAATCGCCTGCTTCAAACAGTTTTTCCCAACACGAAGAAGAAAGATCCACGAAAGCGTAAAGCTAACGTCGGCGACATTGTGCGAATCTCCAAGCAGAAAGGTATCTTCGAGAAAGGTTTCACTGAGAACTGGAGTCCCGAACTTTTCCGTGTGACACATGTTCGTGAATCAGAGCCTAGGACATACTACCTCGAAGATTTGGACCACAAACCTATCCATGGCGGCTTCTATGCCGAAGAGATTCAGCCTACGTTGTAAGTAGGTGTATTTGGTTCATATGGGGACAGGGGAGGGGGGAGGGGGATTCGGGGATTCGAGGCGGCCATCTTGGATGACGTCACTTCCAGCGGCCATCTTGGATGACGTCACTTCCGGCGGCCATCTTGGATTACTTCACTTCCGGCGGCCATCTTAGATTGCGTCACTTCCGGCGGCCATCTTAGATTGCGTCCCTTCCTGCGACCATCTTGGATTACGTCACTTCCGGCGACCATCTTGGATTACATCAAGTCCGGTGGCCATTTTGTTTTCTACAACATTCCTCTATTTTGAGTTTCGTCCGCCATCTTGAAAATCTTTATTTATTATCCGATTTTAATGAAAACAAATTTAAATTTTAAAAAATTAAATAATCAAAATTTTAAAATAAAATTAAAAAAATATTATTTAATAAAATTTTAATTAAAAACCTACGTATCGAACACCCCACTCCTCTAAATTACAAGTACATCATCTAGCACCCCCACCCCTCTGTTACAATGGCATCGTCATCGAACACCCCACTCATTCATGTTACAATTTTTCGTTACATCCACCATCTTGGAAAATCATAATTATTAACTTAGAAAATCAGGGGAAAAAATATATACCATCATTGTCTGCTGGAGGGACCATCTTATTTAGTGGAGACTGCCATCTTGATTTCATCTGATGGATGTCGTCATCGGCTGTAGGTTTATAAAGTATGTTAGTGTATGTAAGGTCGAGTTACAATTCTCTACCAACATTGTTATGAACCTTATAGACCAAAATCCACAGAATCCACAAAATCCACAAAATCCACAGTCATTTTGTTGTTGTAACCGACAGTTTTTTCTTAAAGTCTTATCACTTATAGGTTTTAACTAAAATATATGTTATCAATACTATCGTTGTGGATGCGTTAGTTAAAGTAATGATAATTTTAAAAAAACATTTATTACTCCATCTTAGCTGGCCAAAAAATTTTCAGAGTCCTAACTCACAAGTAATAATCTCTTCTCATGTTTGCGTACACGTGTTTTAAAGCTGCATGGAAGCAGATATTTTTAATGTCTGCGTTCAATTTCACTTTTATAAACAAGTTCATGTTTGCGTACATGTGTTTAAAAGCTGCATGGAAGCAGATATTTTTAATGTCTGCGTTCAATTTCACTTTTATAAACAAGTTCATGTTTGCGTACTCGTGTTTTAAAGCTGCACGGAAGCAGATATTTGTAATGTCTGCGTTCAATTTCACTTTTATAAACAAGTTCATGTTTGCGTACTCGTGTTTTAAAAGCTGCATGGAAGCAGATATTTTAATGTTTGTGTATAATTACATTTCACCATTCTGTAAGACATTTATAAGTATCAGTACCTCGTGGGATATAGGTTCTATATTAAAAATAATAAACAATATGTAGGTAAAATTGTATTTATTAAATTAAGAACATATTTTACACAACAAAAATGGAGCAAAAACAAAAACTACACATAAAAAAACTGAAACTTTACAACAAAAATGGAAACTATAAATCAAAAACATAAACTGTACAGCAAAAACAGAAAAACTATACAACAAATGGAAACAACTACCAAACTGCCAAACTATTTAAATCAAAAACTATTTACAGAAAAAAAATTATTCGCCGCCTCCAACATATCCGTGGGGTACTGTGTGGATACCATCTTCGCAGATCAGCCGTTTGTCGTCCTCCCACGTTATGGCCAGCTTATTGCTGTACTCAGTATAGAGTATGTGCTGATGGGAGCGAATTGCTCTAACGCCTGCCCTCATTGTGCGGTGGTCTTGCAGGGCTTCCAGGTAGTCATCGAATGTTATGTGGTTTTTGACCACACATCGCTGGATGCCCTTGGCCTTTTTCTCGCTCTTACCACCACACCTGTAGGCGTAGAGTTTGGCCCGTAGGCTTACAAACTCCTCCATCACTTCTCCCCCACATTCATCTTTGAATTTACCGACAACTTTCTTGTTGATGGGGGAGAAGCATGGGTGGTCGGAAGGGTAGCAGCTGGTGTCGAATTTAGCCATCAGTGTAGGGTCGGCTTTGAGGTCTGAGTAAAAGTCTGTTGTCTGGATCTCATACACAAAACTGTCTGTATCCATATACATCAGGTGAATATTGTCATGGTAACGGGGTTTCATGGTATTGTAGTGGAAGTCGTACATGAGAGTCTTTGAAAGATCTAGTATGGCCAGTCCGGCATAGATCGGCTTGTCGAAAATGATGGTCTCGTGATTAAGGTGGACTAGAGACAAATTCGGTTCGTACATTGTACGGTCCTTGAAGGACGGACGACACACCAACTTCTTGAACCTCTTCTCAGAGCACACCAACTCCATTTTGAGCCTCCGCCTTTTATTTTCCATCAGTTTACCAAATGTCGAGTTCACAGCGAGCTTAAAGAACTCCTTCTCGAACTCGTTGGCTGCTGCTTTCCGCTTGTTGGTATTCAGCCGAATATAGGGCTCCAACCATGCCGACTGCTCAAACTGCAGGACTCGATGAATCTTAGTCACTCTCAGCCCATGAGATACCGCTTGCTGGAGGTTTTTGTAGTGGACAATGTAGTGCTCTTTATTTTCAAGTGTTGTCATCAACTTTGATTGATTTGAGCCGGGCGGACACTGATTTATGGGGAGAAATGGCAGGTCTTTATGACTTTCATGGAGCTCGGGAGGGTACTCCACATCACACTCAATAATGTAGCCTGTAGGAGAATCATCTGGGACAGACACGACATCAATTGATGTGTCTGCCCATTGGAAATGCCGAATTGGAAGCGGCAGAGACATCGCCCACCCGTACAAATTATTTGCATCAATGTACTCCAGGAATGTGGATGGCTTGGATGCATCATATGTCTCAGGTATGTAGGAGTTATTGGCTACGCAATGACGTTTAATGCTTTGCGCTACTCCCCCCCTAATACCAGCCTCCACAAACATGTACATATCATAATCGGTAAGAAGCTCTAGCTGTACGCCTGTGGTTCGAAGCATCGCATCGAAAGCGAACCCTGGACAAGAAACATAGTGAGACGGATCTAGGCTGTATGTCTCCAAACATATGGAACGGAAATTCTCGAATACATCCGCCAAAATCAGGACATCTGTCTTTAGATACAAGTCAGCGTACTCCCCCAAAGTAGCACACTGAAACTTGTCCCAGACTTTCACTGCATGAGCGTACTCCATCTCTGAAATCATGGAATCAGTCAGACTATTGTAGAAATCATCGATGGATGGAAGACGAGTATCATCTAGTCGAGCAAAAGAATCCACAAAATCATACGGGAAGACACCCTTGCGGGTAACCAACTCCAACTCATCAGGCGCGAAAAACTCAGAAGTACTTATAAACTTGTCTGCAGGCAAGAACTCAGCGAGCGAAGCAAGACCCCGACTCATAAAACGGAACGTATCGACAAACTGAATGCTGAACTTATCATGTAACTTCTTGGAAAAAGTTATCAGCTTCTCCTCTGAATTCGGAATGATGAAGATGTCTTTACTATCATACCCCAACTTCCTGATAATGAAGTTCTGATCGTATGCCAGGTTGTGGAAGAACACAATCAACTTTTTCGGTCTGCGCCTGAGAAGGTTGCAGTCATTACATGCAGGCCCAATAAATTCGCCGGTGAAGTGATTGTGGTCACGAACTTTCTTTACAGTTCCTCCGAACTTTCCTCCACAGTAGCAACAACACCTTGCTTGCAGAAAAGCAGTGTTTTGTGCATGTGTGAGTGGAGTCATAGGAACAGACGTAGAAAATATTTTCTGTACGTCATGTCCAATCTCCACAATGCGGGATATGAACTTATCCTCTGCGTCACAACCGCGATACAATTCAGGCTCTGATGGAAGTGCTGAAGTGAGGTGTGCAGGAATGATGGTATTATCAGCTTTCACGTAAATACAGTAGCTGTATGCTTTATGCTTTTGGTACTGCAGCGTGTATGACTCATCAGTATTCGGGTGACATGTATGGATTTTCTCTAGAATAGCTTCAAAGTCGCAATATACCACGATGGGCATCTTATCACTGTGATGGAAGTTTTTGAACTTCAGAACAGGTGGCTGGCCGTTTTGATCGGGCGATGGCATCTCCATCCTAACAGCAGCATGCTGTTTGCAGAGCTCACGGTGTTTTTCCAAACACTGAAGACCAGTGAGCCCGCTAACCCTACCCCGATCATCGTAATGCTTGAAGCATCTTTTACAAACATGAATAGCATCATGATGTGTAGTGATTTGGGACCGAACCAGAGCAGAAAAATTAGTGATGTAGGTGAAATGGGATGAATCGTCATTGACCAAGAGCAGAAGATCGAAATGATGTTCTTTTTCTCCAGGAGCGACTCGTGCAGGAACAACATTCAGATTCTCGTCGATACTGTAGATGTTGATGGAGACTCCGGGGTTCTGTTTTTCAAACAGTGGTATTTGCTTGATTGGAGTAGGGAAGTCAGTGTTGTTGAAGTTGAACTTCCCCTCCAAGTCATGGTAGCGCTGGTTGACACGTTCAGGATGCTCACCTTCCACGTACTTCACAAGAATCGACCACTTAAAGCACATGTGGTCTTCGAGGTTTTGCGGATTTATCACTGCGTATTTGTCTTTGATGGAAGTAGGTAATTCGATGTAGGAGCTGGCACGGAGTGGATCGAGCTTGTTGATTCTCAACTGTAGTCGCTTAACGGCCGACAAAGTCCATCCGGACCCCTTACCCATGTAGTCTTCCTCCTCCTTGCAGATCTTAGAGATGGACTCGGTAACTGCCTCCTCCACCTCATGAACTGCGTAGAGGGGGACATTCATGGTTTTGAAGGCCCTCTTGTCTTCACAGGCATCTACGGGTTTTTTGTAGGCGCACTCGAGCACGATATTGAATTTGAGAGGTCCGTTCTCTTCAATCTCCTCCACAAGTTGGTTGATTATTTTGTTCTTGATGGAGTCCAGGTACGTACAAATATCCTTGGCAGAACTTGACGTATTTTCTGCCACGTACGTCTTCAAGTTACCCTTGAAACCCACTTCGGCGGTGATGAAGCCGTGGGTATTGGCCAAACCAGTCCCGGTCACCACCTTTGTTCGGCTGGTCGAAGGCTTGGGCGTAACTGCAGGCTTAACTGCTACCATCCTCTGCTTCTTTGTTGGAGGCGGAGCAGGCCCCTTGCATACCTTGATGTGGGCTTTTAACTTATCAGCCCTGGCGAACTCCTTAGCACAGTTGTCGCAGGTATGTGATATGCGGTTTGGGTTAAGACCGCAAGCCGACTTCTCATGGCGTCTTGCAAAATCAGCACGGGCGAAGGCCTTGTAGCAGAAGCTACACCGCATGCCTGATGTCGTAGCGACAGCTCCAGCACATGATGCAAGGTGCTGCTGCATCTTATCGCTGCGTGCGACCATCTTTCCACATAGGTGGCACTGTTGGTGGTCACGATGCTGGTTCTCAGCACACTGACGCTCGTGCCGGTAGCGGTTGTGGCCTGCCGTGAATGTAGCAGAGCAGAAACGGCATTTCTGAACGGTAGACGCCATCATCACGACACTCGGTAGACTGGTCTCAACGTACGGAACACACAACGGTAGCTCGACGCACGGAGAACTATAACAAAAGAATTAAGAATACAATGTAGCTAGATGTTAACACGAAAAAGTTGCAAACATAACCTCAAAACTCTATCCCTCAAGCTTATTAACCTAAACTGATAGCAATGTAACTAAATAAAAAAGTTACAAACATAACCTTAAAGCTCTAGCACTCAAGCTTACTAACCTAAACTACTAGTAATGTTACTAAATAAAAAAAGTTGCAAACATAACCTCAAAGCTATTCCTTCATGTACAATCCTAAAAATGGTAGAATATTTAAAGTACCTACTCATAAAAGTTAAAGCTGAAAAAGTATTCAATGTTAACTCAAAATGATTGATTACATAACCTCAAAACTACACTAATGCACAACTCAAAAATGCTAGAATATTTAAAGTACTGTTAAAAGTTTAAGCTAAACAATTCCTGGTTACCCATACATAAGTGTACAGAGAAAAAACTAGCTATCAGATAACCTACGAAAAAGCTGAGAAACATAAAAATATTAACGAAACATGTAGCATACCTCAGAAAACGATGAAGTGGAGCTGCAGAAGATGATGTATCGGTGGCGGTAGGAATCGTGGTAGCAGCGAAACTCACACACGAACTAGCTCACTCAAACTCCAAGAACACAATGAAGCTCCGACAGTTAATCCTGGCCTTTTATAGCCTCGGACCTGCCTGTTCTTGGAAAAACATTAGGAACAGAGTATTTCTGTTGTATCCGCCAATAGGAATGTAGTACATGGAAGTACCATTGTCTTCGGAAAAACCCAGCATGACTCATGTGCATGTCGTAGCAGGTCTGTGAGTGGTGGTGGTAGAAATGTAACCTGACAGCCAAACATGGGAAACCACACTCGGGTAAAACCACGAATGACCTAGGTGATTAGAGATTAGGGCGCGAGGCACTGCCTGCATCGTGACTCATCACTCAGGAATGTCATCTCACAGTGTCCAGGGGACCCAAACAATAGACTTGACCGTGCATGTCACAACTGGTACATTAGTCCGCGACTTTGTGGCGCCATGAGGCGCTCATGAATGTCTGAGCCTGCCACCAACTACTCGTCAAAGTGTCATCACGAAGCACTCGAGCTGCAGTCATGACGCGCATGCTACAACAGGCCCGTTAGTCACCGACTTCGTGGCGCCAATCTGACACTCGGGTAGACAGGTAGCTAAATGGTAATACTAGTAATGCAAGGAAATAAAAAAAATCGGGTATGTTTAATACATTTATTAAAAGTAAGAACACATTACAAAACTCAAACATTAACAATTTATTCTACATTTATTATGACCAACATTCGTTTATAAATTTTTAGCATTTCATTGCGAACAATCAGTTGAACATCCACAGAATGACACATTTTGCTGATGTTCCAGGAACAAACCCTTTTCACAAACATTTAAGGAGACTTACCTTAAGCTTTCTTTTCATTGGTCAAATAAAACATCTCCCTCTCTTCCCCTTTTACAATGATGCTGCTTCACCATTACGCTAAAATTCTGTAAGACCAAAAAAAAAATATACTTCCCTTAAACCTTACGGTAGAAATTTCATCCTAGGATGCTGTTACTGCATCTAGAAATTAAAAATTATATTATCTCATACAGGTTTTATTTACATGTTAGGCTTAACCATCCTACCACACACACACACACACATGCGTGCGCATGCGTGCACTGAGATGAAATACATACTTGCCCAAATAATGTACTTTTATTTACAAAGGCAACATATTAAAACACATAATATTTAAATTTTGTGTAGATTGGATGGTACCAGAAACCATACTACAAAACGAGCGGACAACACTTGATTCTTTACTATGATTGGGCTGACGGATTGCCTCTGGAATGTCCTTGTTACCTTCAACGACTCAGAATTAATACTTTTATCCATCAAAAAACAGCAACAGTTTAACTAAGCAAACATACACCCCACACCCCTCAAAAAATTGTTATTACACAAGGCATTATTTACATGGTAGGAGACCGCACATACGAAGTGCGAAGCTTCAGGTTAGAAATATTGATTAAAATAACTACTAAAGATGCTAATTTGTTTATGAAAAAATTGCACATGAAATACAGACACTTGCTTATTTACACACACATACATACATACATACATACATACATACATACACCCTGCATGGCTTCAGAAGTAAGTACGATATTTTGAAAACCACTCAAGACTTACATCTGTTTATGAAAAGGAGCTAAATATTAAAAAAAATTCAAAGTTAATTTTAGAGATGAAATATCATGTGCAAGTCCTTGCATGCGAGAAGATTTTATTACGCAATTATCTTCATTTTCCCCAAACCATAGGTCTGATGTCTGGATACCACACAAATCCCACACCTAACATATGCAATACGAGCTGACTGCACGCCAGTCCAAGCCCCTGCGCTTAGAGACGAATCTGCACTAGAAGCGTTAGCAAGCATTGCAATTATCTCGCTTCACTAATGCAGATTCACCTCTGACTAGGTAGACCTCCTGAAACAGTAAACATAGGACGGTGAAACACATTAAAATAATGCATTTCAAAATAATTGAATAATATAAAACACTGCATATTTCACGAAAATCACCACGCAATTGACAGCCCTTTCAGTCACAATTCTGCGAATGCTATCACAGAATGCTAGATTTAGAAAGAAAGGATAATTCATTCCTTCATTATGGAACAAAGTAATACATCACATGAAGAGAAACAAAAAAGGCACACACTTCGTTCTTAGACTCGTGCCGCCTCCTTGACAGAGAGAAAAGATTGTACACATAAAATAGTATATATTTCATTTCCAGCGATGAAGCGATAAAGTAAATATATTAACAAAAAAAGTCGACTAAAATTCATTTACAAACAAAATACTTAACATTCCTTCGATTACATATTTTTCTCAATTTAATAAATGAGAGAACACAAACATTTGCTTAAATCACTATTTATCAATTTTAAACTCTCTTGTACATCAGGAAAAAATATATTGTATCATTCATTATTAGTTGTAATGTAAAAAATGCAAAACAGTTTCTTTGTGGGATGTGGAATGCTCACTCACGATCGAAAAAAGAGGGGCTTCGCTGTAACTCAAGGGGAGGGGGGGAAACCATCTTGAAAGTTGAAGTTTCTCATATATTTGGATGTATAGTAATCAAGTAAGTAATAACATTTAGTGGTATAATATCCGTCTGATTAAAGTTTATTTGCTAACATGAATTCACAAATTAAACGAATCTCTGAGTACATTTGCTTATCTGTTTTTAAAAAAAAATGCACAGATTGATTGTTTTATCATGAATAACCAGGAGCACACTAAAAAAACAAACGAAATTCTCGCCAATAATAACCAACAGCACACAAACAATAAAAAAAAAAACCATGTGTCAGTAATAACATGCAGCATGCGGAGAAAATCACCAAAATATTGTCAAGAATAACCATCAGTACATGTAGAATACCAATAAAGTCTTGACATGAAAAAGGCTGAAGTGCACGGAGAAAATCATCAAATTCTCGTCAGGTAAAAAAAGCAGAAGCACATGAAAAAAAAACCAACAATATTATAACACAGTAATGTTGAAGCACACGTAGAAATCTATCGAAATTAAAAACTCATAAATTATAAATTTTTTTAAAAAAGTTCAATTTAAATCCTGCTAGAACTCTCATGTTGCTTAAGCAAAGAGTTCACAAGCCGAATTGTGCCAGAACTCTCATGTTGCTTAAGCAAAGAGTTCACAAGTTGACTTGTGCTAGAACTCTCATGCTTAAGCAACATGAGAGTTCTGGCACAATTCGGCTTGTGAACTCTTTGCTTAAGCAACATGAGAGTTCTAGCAGGATTTAAATTGAACTTTTTTAAAAAAATTGATAATTTATGAGTTTTTAATCTTCTCCCTGATAGTTTTCTCTGAGTGCTCCTATTTTTTCACATGAAATTTCGATAGATTTCTACGTGTGCTTCAACATTACTGTGTTATAATATTGTTGGTTTCTTTTCATGTGCTTCTGCTTTTTTTACCTGACGAGAATTTGATGATTTTCTCCGTGCACTTCAGCCTTTTTCATGTCAAGACTTTATTGGTATTCTACATGTACTGATGGTTATTCTTGACAATATTTTGGTGATTTTCTCCGCATGCTGCATGTTATTACTGACACATGGTTTTTTTTTATTGTTTGTGTGCTGTTGGTTATTATTGGCGAGAATTTCGTTTGTTTTTTTAGTGTGCTCCTGGTTATTCATGATAAAACAATCAATCTGTGCATTTTTTTTTTAAAAAGATAAGCAAATGTACTCAGAGATTCGTTTAATTTGTGAATTCATGTTAGCAAATAAACTTTAATCAGACGGATATTATACCACCAAATGTTATTACTTACTTGATTACTATACATCCAAATATATGAGAAACTTCAACTTTCAAGATGGTTTCCCCCCCTCCCCTTGAGTTACAGCGAAGCCCCTCTTTTTTCGATCGTGAGTGAGCATTCCACATCCCACAAAGAAACTGTTTTGCATTTTTTACATTACAACTAATAATGAATGATACAATATATTTTTTCCTGATGTACAAGAGAGTTTAAAATTGATAAATAGTGATTTAAGCAAATGTTTGTGTTCTCTCATTTATTAAATTGAGAAAAATATGTAATCGAAGGAATGTTAAGTATTTTGTTTGTAAATGAATTTTAGTCGACTTTTTTTGTTAATATATTTACTTTATCTCTCCCTAGATCATCTAAGCTTGTCAATGTGATATTAGTACAGCTTCATCGCTGGAAATGAAATATATACTATTTTATGTGTACAATCTTTTCTCTCTGTCAAGGAGGCGGCACGAGTCTAAGAACGAAGTGTGTGCCTTTTTTGTTTCTCTTCATGTGATGTATTACTTTGTTACATAATGAAGGAATGAATGATCCTTTCTTTCTAAATCTAGCATTCTGTGATAGCATTCGCAGAATTGTGACTGAAAGGGCTGTCAATTGCGTGGTGATTTTCGTGAAATATGCAGTGTTTTATATTATTCAATTATTTTGAAATGCATTATTTTAATGTGTTTCACCGTCCTATGTTTACTGTTTCAGGAGGTCTACCTAGTCAGAGGTGAATCTGCATTAGTGAAGCGAGATAATTGCAATGCTTGCTAACGCTTCTAGTGCAGATTCGTCTCTAAGCGCAGGGGCTTGGACTGGCGTGCAGTCATCTCGTATTGCATATGTTAGGTGTGGGATTTGTGTGGTATCCAGACATCAGACCTATGGTTTGGGGAAAATGAAGATAATTGCGTAATAAAATCTTCTCGCATGCAAGGACTTGCACATGATATTTCATCTCTAAAATTAACTTTGAATTTTTTTTAATATTTAGCTCCTTTTCATAAACAGATGTAAGTCTTGAGTGGTTTTCAAAATATCGTACTTACTTCTGAAGCCATGCAGGGTGTATGTATGTATGTATGTATGTATGTATGTATGTGTGTGTAAATAAGCAAGTGTCTGTATTTCATGTGCAATTTTTTCATAAACAAATTAGCATCTTTAGTAGTTATTTTAATCAATATTTCTAACCTGAAGCTTCGCACTTCGTATGTGCGGTCTCCTACCATGTAAATAATGCCTTGTGTAATAACAATTTTTTGAGGGGTGTGGGGTGTATGTTTGCTTAGTTAAACTGTTGCTGTTTTTTGATGGATAAAAGTATTAATTCTGAGTCGTTGAAGGTAACAAGGACATTCCAGAGGCAATCCGTCAGCCCAATCATAGTAAAGAATCAAGTGTTGTCCGCTCGTTTTGTAGTATGGTTTCTGGTACCATCCAATCTACACAAAATTTAAATATTATGTGTTTTAATATGTTGCCTTTGTAAATAAAAGTACATTATTTGGGCAAGTATGTATTTCATCTCAGTGCACGCATGCGCACGCATGTGTGTGTGTGTGTGTGGTAGGATGGTTAAGCCTAACATGTAAATAAAACCTGTATGAGATAATATAATTTTTAATTTCTAGATGCAGTAACAGCATCCTAGGATGAAATTTCTACCGTAAGGTTTAAGGGAAGTATATTTTTTTTTTGGTCTTACAGAATTTTAGCGTAATGGTGAAGCAGCATCATTGTAAAAGGGGAAGAGAGGGAGATGTTTTATTTGACCAATGAAAAGAAAGCTTAAGGTAAGTCTCCTTAAATGTTTGTGAAAAGGGTTTGTTCCTGGAACATCAGCAAAATGTGTCATTCTGTGGATGTTCAACTGATTGTTCGCAATGAAATGCTAAAAATTTATAAACGAATGTTGGTCATAATAAATGTAGAATAAATTGTTAATGTTTGAGTTTTGTAATGTGTTCTTACTTTTAATAAATGTATTAAACATACCCGATTTTTTTTATTTCCTTGCATTACTAGTATTACCATTTAGCTACCTGTCTACCCGAGTGTCAGATTGGCGCCACGAAGTCGGTGACTAACGGGCCTGTTGTAGCATGCGCGTCATGACTGCAGCTCGAGTGCTTCGTGATGACACTTTGACGAGTAGTTGGTGGCAGGCTCAGACATTCATGAGCGCCTCATGGCGCCACAAAGTCGCGGACTAATGTACCAGTTGTGACATGCACGGTCAAGTCTATTGTTTGGGTCCCCTGGACACTGTGAGATGACATTCCTGAGTGATGAGTCACGATGCAGGCAGTGCCTCGCGCCCTAATCTCTAATCACCTAGGTCATTCGTGGTTTTACCCGAGTGTGGTTTCCCATGTTTGGCTGTCAGGTTACATTTCTACCACCACCACTCACAGACCTGCTACGACATGCACATGAGTCATGCTGGGTTTTTCCGAAGACAATGGTACTTCCATGTACTACATTCCTATTGGCGGATACAACAGAAATACTCTGTTCCTAATGTTTTTCCAAGAACAGGCAGGTCCGAGGCTATAAAAGGCCAGGATTAACTGTCGGAGCTTCATTGTGTTCTTGGAGTTTGAGTGAGCTAGTTCGTGTGTGAGTTTCGCTGCTACCACGATTCCTACCGCCACCGATACATCATCTTCTGCAGCTCCACTTCATCGTTTTCTGAGGTATGCTACATGTTTCGTTAATATTTTTATGTTTCTCAGCTTTTTCGTAGGTTATCTGATAGCTAGTTTTTTCTCTGTACACTTATGTATGGGTAACCAGGAATTGTTTAGCTTAAACTTTTAACAGTACTTTAAATATTCTAGCATTTTTGAGTTGTGCATTAGTGTAGTTTTGAGGTTATGTAATCAATCATTTTGAGTTAACATTGAATACTTTTTCAGCTTTAACTTTTATGAGTAGGTACTTTAAATATTCTACCATTTTTAGGATTGTACATGAAGGAATAGCTTTGAGGTTATGTTTGCAACTTTTTTTATTTAGTAACATTACTAGTAGTTTAGGTTAGTAAGCTTGAGTGCTAGAGCTTTAAGGTTATGTTTGTAACTTTTTTATTTAGTTACATTGCTATCAGTTTAGGTTAATAAGCTTGAGGGATAGAGTTTTGAGGTTATGTTTGCAACTTTTTCGTGTTAACATCTAGCTACATTGTATTCTTAATTCTTTTGTTATAGTTCTCCGTGCGTCGAGCTACCGTTGTGTGTTCCGTACGTTGAGACCAGTCTACCGAGTGTCGTGATGATGGCGTCTACCGTTCAGAAATGCCGTTTCTGCTCTGCTACATTCACGGCAGGCCACAACCGCTACCGGCACGAGCGTCAGTGTGCTGAGAACCAGCATCGTGACCACCAACAGTGCCACCTATGTGGAAAGATGGTCGCACGCAGCGATAAGATGCAGCAGCACCTTGCATCATGTGCTGGAGCTGTCGCTACGACATCAGGCATGCGGTGTAGCTTCTGCTACAAGGCCTTCGCCCGTGCTGATTTTGCAAGACGCCATGAGAAGTCGGCTTGCGGTCTTAACCCAAACCGCATATCACATACCTGCGACAACTGTGCTAAGGAGTTCGCCAGGGCTGATAAGTTAAAAGCCCACATCAAGGTATGCAAGGGGCCTGCTCCGCCTCCAACAAAGAAGCAGAGGATGGTAGCAGTTAAGCCTGCAGTTACGCCCAAGCCTTCGACCAGCCGAACAAAGGTGGTGACCGGGACTGGTTTGGCCAATACCCACGGCTTCATCACCGCCGAAGTGGGTTTCAAGGGTAACTTGAAGACGTACGTGGCAGAAAATACGTCAAGTTCTGCCAAGGATATTTGTACGTACCTGGACTCCATCAAGAACAAAATAATCAACCAACTTGTGGAGGAGATTGAAGAGAACGGACCTCTCAAATTCAATATCGTGCTCGAGTGCGCCTACAAAAAACCCGTAGATGCCTGTGAAGACAAGAGGGCCTTCAAAACCATGAATGTCCCCCTCTACGCAGTTCATGAGGTGGAGGAGGCAGTTACCGAGTCCATCTCTAAGATCTGCAAGGAGGAGGAAGACTACATGGGTAAGGGGTCCGGATGGACTTTGTCGGCCGTTAAGCGACTACAGTTGAGAATCAACAAGCTCGATCCACTCCGTGCCAGCTCCTACATCGAATTACCTACTTCCATCAAAGACAAATACGCAGTGATAAATCCGCAAAACCTCGAAGACCACATGTGCTTTAAGTGGTCGATTCTTGTGAAGTACGTGGAAGGTGAGCATCCTGAACGTGTCAACCAGCGCTACCATGACTTGGAGGGGAAGTTCAACTTCAACAACACTGACTTCCCTACTCCAATCAAGCAAATACCACTGTTTGAAAAACAGAACCCCGGAGTCTCCATCAACATCTACAGTATCGACGAGAATCTGAATGTTGTTCCTGCACGAGTCGCTCCTGGAGAAAAAGAACATCATTTCGATCTTCTGCTCTTGGTCAATGACGATTCATCCCATTTCACCTACATCACTAATTTTTCTGCTCTGGTTCGGTCCCAAATCACTACACATCATGATGCTATTCATGTTTGTAAAAGATGCTTCAAGCATTACGATGATCGGGGTAGGGTTAGCGGGCTCACTGGTCTTCAGTGTTTGGAAAAACACCGTGAGCTCTGCAAACAGCATGCTGCTGTTAGGATGGAGATGCCATCGCCCGATCAAAACGGCCAGCCACCTGTTCTGAAGTTCAAAAACTTCCATCACAGTGATAAGATGCCCATCGTGGTATATTGCGACTTTGAAGCTATTCTAGAGAAAATCCATACATGTCACCCGAATACTGATGAGTCATACACGCTGCAGTACCAAAAGCATAAAGCATACAGCTACTGTATTTACGTGAAAGCTGATAATACCATCATTCCTGCACACCTCACTTCAGCACTTCCATCAGAGCCTGAATTGTATCGCGGTTGTGACGCAGAGGATAAGTTCATATCCCGCATTGTGGAGATTGGACATGACGTACAGAAAATATTTTCTACGTCTGTTCCTATGACTCCACTCACACATGCACAAAACACTGCTTTTCTGCAAGCAAGGTGTTGTTGCTACTGTGGAGGAAAGTTCGGAGGAACTGTAAAGAAAGTTCGTGACCACAATCACTTCACCGGCGAATTTATTGGGCCTGCATGTAATGACTGCAACCTTCTCAGGCGCAGACCGAAAAAGTTGATTGTGTTCTTCCACAACCTGGCATACGATCAGAACTTCATTATCAGGAAGTTGGGGTATGATAGTAAAGACATCTTCATCATTCCGAATTCAGAGGAGAAGCTGATAACTTTTTCCAAGAAGTTACATGATAAGTTCAGCATTCAGTTTGTCGATACGTTCCGTTTTATGAGTCGGGGTCTTGCTTCGCTCGCTGAGTTCTTGCCTGCAGACAAGTTTATAAGTACTTCTGAGTTTTTCGCGCCTGATGAGTTGGAGTTGGTTACCCGCAAGGGTGTCTTCCCGTATGATTTTGTGGATTCTTTTGCTCGACTAGATGATACTCGTCTTCCATCCATCGATGATTTCTACAATAGTCTGACTGATTCCATGATTTCAGAGATGGAGTACGCTCATGCAGTGAAAGTCTGGGACAAGTTTCAGTGTGCTACTTTGGGGGAGTACGCTGACTTGTATCTAAAGACAGATGTCCTGATTTTGGCGGATGTATTCGAGAATTTCCGTTCCATATGTTTGGAGACATACAGCCTAGATCCGTCTCACTATGTTTCTTGTCCAGGGTTCGCTTTCGATGCGATGCTTCGAACCACAGGCGTACAGCTAGAGCTTCTTACCGATTATGATATGTACATGTTTGTGGAGGCTGGTATTAGGGGGGGAGTAGCGCAAAGCATTAAACGTCATTGCGTAGCCAATAACTCCTACATACCTGAGACATATGATGCATCCAAGCCATCCACATTCCTGGAGTACATTGATGCAAATAATTTGTACGGGTGGGCGATGTCTCTGCCGCTTCCAATTCGGCATTTCCAATGGGCAGACACATCAATTGATGTCGTGTCTGTCCCAGATGATTCTCCTACAGGCTACATTATTGAGTGTGATGTGGAGTACCCTCCCGAGCTCCATGAAAGTCATAAAGACCTGCCATTTCTCCCCATAAATCAGTGTCCGCCCGGCTCAAATCAATCAAAGTTGATGACAACACTTGAAAATAAAGAGCACTACATTGTCCACTACAAAAACCTCCAGCAAGCGGTATCTCATGGGCTGAGAGTGACTAAGATTCATCGAGTCCTGCAGTTTGAGCAGTCGGCATGGTTGGAGCCCTATATTCGGCTGAATACCAACAAGCGGAAAGCAGAGCCAACGAGTTCGAGAAGGAGTTCTTTAAGCTCGCTGTGAACTCGACATTTGGTAAACTGATGGAAAATAAAAGGCGGAGGCTCAAAATGGAGTTGGTGTGCTCTGAGAAGAGGTTCAAGAAGTTGGTGTGTCGTCCGTCCTTCAAGGACCGTACAATGTACGAACCGAATTTGTCTCTAGTCCACCTTAATCACGAGACCATCATTTTCGACAAGCCGATCTATGCCGGACTGGCCGTACTAGATCTTTCAAAGACTCTCATGTACGACTTCCACTACAATACCATGAAACCCCGTTACCATGACAATATTCACCTGATGTATATGGATACAGACAGTTTTGTGTATGAGATCCAGACAACAGACTTTTACTCAGACCTCAAAGCCGACCCTACACTAATGGCTAAATTCGACACCAGCTGCTACCCTTCCGACCACCCATGCTTCTCCCCCATCAACAAGAAAGTTGTCGGTAAATTCAAAGATGAATGTGGGGGAGAAGTGATGGAGGAGTTTGTAAGCCTACGGGCCAAACTCTACGCCTACAGGTGTGGTGGTAAGAGCGAGAAAAAGGCCAAGGGCATCCAGCGATGTGTGGTCAAAAACCACATAACATTCGATGACTACCTGGAAGCCCTGCAAGACCACCGCACAATGAGGGCAGGCGTTAGAGCAATTCGCTCCCATCAGCACATACTCTATACTGAGTACAGCAATAAGCTGGCCATAACGTGGGAGGACGACAAACGGCTGATCTGCGAAGATGGTATCCACACAGTACCCCACGGATATGTTGGAGGCGGCGAATAATTTTTTTTCTGTAAATAGTTTTTGATTTAAATAGTTTGGCAGTTTGGTAGTTGTTTCCATTTGTTGTATAGTTTTTCTGTTTTTGCTGTACAGTTTATGTTTTTGATTTATAGTTTCCATTTTTGTTGTAAAGTTTCAGTTTTTTTATGTGTAGTTTTTGTTTTTGCTCCATTTTTGTTGTGTAAAATATGTTCTTAATTTAATAAATACAATTTTACCTACATATTGTTTATTATTTTTAATATAGAACCTATATCCCACGAGGTACTGATACTTATAAATGTCTTACAGAATGGTGAAATGTAATTATACACAAACATTAAAATATCTGCTTCCATGCAGCTTTTAAAACACGAGTACGCAAACATGAACTTGTTTATAAAAGTGAAATTGAACGCAGACATTACAAATATCTGCTTCCGTGCAGCTTTAAAACACGAGTACGCAAACATGAACTTGTTTATAAAAGTGAAATTGAACGCAGACATTAAAAATATCTGCTTCCATGCAGCTTTTAAACACATGTACGCAAACATGAACTTGTTTATAAAAGTGAAATTGAACGCAGACATTAAAAATATCTGCTTCCATGCAGCTTTAAAACACGTGTACGCAAACATGAGAAGAGATTATTACTTGTGAGTTAGGACTCTGAAAATTTTTTGGCCAGCTAAGATGGAGTAATAAATGTTTTTTTTAAATTATCATTACTTTAACTAACGCATCCACAACGATAGTATTGATAACATATATTTTAGTTAAAACCTATAAGTGATAAGACTTTAAGAAAAAACTGTCGGTTACAACAACAAAATGACTGTGGATTTTGTGGATTTTGTGGATTCTGTGGATTTTGGTCTATAAGGTTCATAACAATGTTGGTAGAGAATTGTAACTCGACCTTACATACACTAACATACTTTATAAACCTACAGCCGATGACGACATCCATCAGATGAAATCAAGATGGCAGTCTCCACTAAATAAGATGGTCCCTCCAGCAGACAATGATGGTATATATTTTTTCCCCTGATTTTCTAAGTTAATAATTATGATTTTCCAAGATGGTGGATGTAACGAAAAATTGTAACATGAATGAGTGGGGTGTTCGATGACGATGCCATTGTAACAGAGGGGTGGGGGTGCTAGATGATGTACTTGTAATTTAGAGGAGTGGGGTGTTCGATACGTAGGTTTTTAATTAAAATTTTATTAAATAATATTTTTTTAATTTTATTTTAAAATTTTGATTATTTAATTTTTTAAAATTTAAATTTGTTTTCATTAAAATCGGATAATAAATAAAGATTTTCAAGATGGCGGACGAAACTCAAAATAGAGGAATGTTGTAGAAAACAAAATGGCCACCGGACTTGATGTAATCCAAGATGGTCGCCGGAAGTGACGTAATCCAAGATGGTCGCAGGAAGGGACGCAATCTAAGATGGCCGCCGGAAGTGACGCAATCTAAGATGGCCGCCGGAAGTGAAGTAATCCAAGATGGCCGCCGGAAGTGACGTCATCCAAGATGGCCGCTGGAAGTGACGTCATCCAAGATGGCCGCCTCGAATCCCCGAATCCCCCTCCCCCCTCCCCTGTCCCCATATGAACCAAATACACCTACTGTTGTATCCCGATACGTACTTGGTGGAGAAGATTATAAAACGAAGAAATGGACTGTCCTACGTCAAGTGGTGGGGCTTTCCACCTCGCTTCAATTCGTGGGTGGCTGATGCAGACGTCGAGAAATCCACAAGGCTTTAGTAATTTGTCTGTGTAATTTTTTTGTACTTGTAGTAGTGTAGTATGTATGTAATTAAAGTATTTTTTAATAGAACTTGCGGTGTTTTTATTTTCTCAAACCTTACACATTAGTGGTACTTTTTTAAAATTAAAGTTGTTTTGTGTCGTCCAGGGATCGAACCAAGGAGCTTAGTCGATCTAATCAGTCAGTATATAGATTACAAATTTATTTAATGAATTTTGAACTTTTTCCCGAATCTCTAGCATTAAAATAACGAATTTCCAATATGTTGGTCTTGATGGCTTATAGGATGATGGTAGTAGAGGATTTAAAGTCTCTTTAAGAATGTTGAACATGGTTTATTGAAGTTATTGTTTTTTTTTCATAAAATTAAACATTATTGCATCGATCGGGTATCGAACCGAGGACAGGAATCCATCGAATCAATATGTAAATTAATGAGTGATTTATTTAATGAATTTTGGAACTTTTCCCGAATTTCTAGCTAAATAATTACGGATTTTCAAGATGGCGGCCGAATGACAAGATGGCGGGTGTCACAGCAATAATAAATGATTACTGCACTCTAGCGGGTAAGAGTTAAACTAACATGTCGTCAGCGTACTCTAGCGGCCGAAAACAAGATGGTGGTCTCCAGCATCGAAGGCAAGATGGCGGACATGACGTCATACTAGGTGACGATATATATGCTTTGAAAAAAAAGTGGTGGGAGTCAGTCTGCTAGCACCCACCATTGAGGAAGGAGCCTGTCGCCATTTTTAATTTTTTTTTGACCTCGACGGGTTCGAACCGAGGACTCCAAACTCCGTGTCGATAATGTACTATTTTTTATAAATAATTTATTAAAATTTTATTAAATGAATTTTTTTTATATTTTTTAAAAAAAATTTCATTAAAATCGGATAATAAATAAAAAAGTTAAAGATGGCGGCCGTAACGGAAATTGCAACGGTGACGTCATCATCCAATATGGCGGAAAACACATCGCCGGAATTTTCTAGAACACAATGACGTCATCCAAAATGGCGGATCCAAGATGGCGGATCCAAAATGGCCGCCGGGGTCAAGGTCAAGGTCAAAGGTCAAGGTCACAACCATCCAAGATGGCCGCCGTGACGTCACAATCCAAGATGGCGGACACCGGCACCGGCACCACACCCAGAACCCGTGTCCTAGGAAATACATTCCTATACTACTCTTACAAGTAACCTGACATCGTTGCTCCGACAGCGAATTCTAGCTGCAGGTACGGAAACTACATATGGTTTGCGTTCAGAAATTTAGTTGAAAAAACATTTTGCGTATATTTATCACGCTCGACATTAATTTAAATAATTCTGCGTTCAATTTCGTGTCCGAGTTTAATATTATTAGTTTATTTGCAACATGAAAACATATGAATTTGCTGTTTAGCGAAGTTAGATGTTACACAATATTGGAGAGTAAGAAAACACTCACTCACGTACATATGAACATAGGTACATATTTGCTTCCCAATTCAACTGCCAGAAATATACACGTGTTAATAACTACAGTACATCTCGGAATAACATCTTGTCAGTACCGAAGTTAGATGTTACACAATATTTGAGAGTAAGAAAACACTCGCTCACGTACATATGTACATAGGTACATATTTGCTTCCCAAATCAACTGCCAGAAATAAACACGTGTTAATAACTACAGTACATCTCGGAATAACATCTTGTCAGTATTAGGAAGACTGCAGATAGACTCTTTACTTTCTGGCTCTGGGGTAGAACGTCTGACTTGTGACTTGTAGGACCCGGGTTCGCGCCCCGGCTCCTCCAAAGCGGATTGTCTCAGGCAGAAGGTGGCATTTGTCTGACAGGAATACAATCCCTTGCAACAAGTCAGGCTACGGTGGGTGGAAACAAAAAATCTTCTAGGGTGGCTTCCAAATGGGGAGGCTGTTTCTTTTCTAGGGCTCCCGATGTGGAGGCCATTCGGGGGTTTCTCCGGGGTCTCGGAGTTTTGAAAAAATTCCCAAATTGTATACTTCTTTTATATTCAATATGTATAACTTAATTATTTTATTTAGTAGAATAAAATAAAAATTAATTTTCATATTCTGAAGGTTTATTATAATTTATTAATTGCTACATTTGGAATTACAAAAAAATTATTCATACGGGAACCTCTCTTGTATAAATACATAAGATTATAAACACAATTTCTTAAAATGTTTTTTTTCTATGTGAAACGTAATCAATTTAATGTTACTAAAAGTAATATTATAGCAATTTGATAAACAATTAAAAAGTACTTGCTTAAGTTCCAGTAATCTGCATTGTCCACTACCCAGTTCTTATAGCACTATAACCACTATGTTACGAAGCATGATTAAAAATAGTAGATTTTTAAAAGCTCTTTAATATGACTATTTTATTTACCAAAAATATTACATGGTATTTTCACTATTTTAAATTATTCATTTGGCAAAACAATACTTTTGGTTCCATGTTTATACACGTTGATACTCCATCTTCCTATGTTGCGTTGCTTGCGCATAGTATAAATTCACTCTCATTTTTCCATAACACGCTTAAATGATTATAATTTCAAAAATTGTGCGCTTTCGTCCTAAATATGCGAGTTCTTTTTATGAAGTTGACAGTTTACACGCAGCTTAACCTGTGTTGAAAAGGGTGGCATTTGAGGAAATAAGCATTGATTGCTACAGTTACAATGCCGTATATTTTATACAGAATGTTATATTAACGTCTAGAAATCGAAGAATCCAAACATAATTGTGCCAAATGTATTGTTTCGAGGGTAGGCCTACTGGTTTCTCGTTTCACTTTTATGCACTGAGATGGTAGGGGCTGGGTTTGAACCGAGTGAGCCACCTCTGCAGTCACGGTGCTCGAGGAACCTGTGTTAATTAAATGATTTGAAAATGGGAATTTTTTATGTGTGTTAAAATACTAAATTTAATATTTAAATTTAATTGATTTTTATAAATATTTATTACCACATTTATTTAATTAAAATAAATAATAGGCTTAATTGCTACATAAATTCTGTGGCACATATATATAAAAAAAATTAAGTTATTGTCGACTTTTGAACACCGCACCTAACCAGATACTCATTTCTATTACTATGTAAAATTATGTTCCGTAGAGAAGTACATGCATATATACGAACACATGTATAGTTATGTTTTCCGTCTCCATGTCGGATCGCTTGTACACGACCGCCTTTCCTTTCTTTGCGCGGTTCCCCTACCTCGCGGTCTTCTCCCTTCCCTCTACTCCAAAGGCAGCGGCCAATGAGAGTGCTGTTAAGGCATGCGTCGGATACAAAAACTGCTTAAAAAGCGCTATTTGCACTTTTAAAATCACAATTTTCAAGTGGAGGACCCCCGGACCACCCGTCTTACCCGTCTTAGTAAGAGGGGAATGGGTTTACATGACATCAAAATCATTATTTGTCCCCCCCCCCCCCCCAACTTTATGAACACAGTTACGCCAATGACTAGAGGATGGAAGATGACGATGGAGCATAGCTGGGCTGCCTGGAACATCGTGCGCCCGCAGTTCGAGCCGGTTTACTGACTCGTCTGTCCACCGCCGAGAGCACTCTTGCTGGGTTTAAGGCGTGTATTCACAGTGCGAGGCTGCTCGCTGCGAATGCCTCGCGCCATCTGCCTCAGGGTGAGGCATACGCTCTTCAGCTAGTTTGTAACCACGAACGCTCACTGCGAGCACGCGAACCTCCCGCATTCGTAGTGAAGGCAGTATGCAACATGTCTCTTGGTTCTAGAAATGTGCAAGTTGCTGCCGCTGCTTATATTGTGATGGCGACGATTATTGGAAAAAAAACAACGGAAAAAGCGACGTAAGCGTTGGTGGGTCAAAAAGTTGTATCAAACTCGGTTAGAATATGGGAACAGACTCCTAGAAGACGTGAGATTTGAAGAAGACGTGCCAAATTTCTTGCGAATGTCCAAGCAAGATTTTGACCATTTACTTACATTGATAGAGCCTGCCGTGAAAAAACGTGACACGTACATGCGACGTGCTATTACCACCAAGGAAAGATTAGCTCTTACTCTGAGATTCTTAGCTACTGGAGATTCATTTACAAGTTTGCAATACCTCTTTCGTATATCCAAACAACGAATATCTGTGATTGTTCCAGAAGTATGTGATGCACTGATTGAAGCCCTAAGGGACTACATAAAGGTAAGAAAACAATTTAGGTACTTCAAAAGATCAATATATTGTAATGTTTAACAATGTAGCTTGCATATTATAACATTTCATGTTATTATCTTTCGTCAGTCAGGTAGTGTAGTAAAGTGTCTTCTTGTTGAGGAGGCCTTGATTCAATTTCAAGTACAGCATCGGAAGGTGGAGGCGTAGGAGTTGGATGGTAGGTACTTCCAGACGAACGCTGTGTGGGCGTACTGAAAGAACTGTAGTACCCATAAGTATTAAGGACGTTGTGATTGGGGGTAAATTCTCCAATATCTGCTCTGAACAACACATCTGATATTGCCCTCTTCACATGAGGTAAAGTGTTGGAGTCATATTTCCTCAGTTCACTTGCTACATGCATTCCAAAGGTTTCATAGTGGTCAGTAGGAGTAGCCGATGTCTTTTTCAAAATGGAGTATGCATCAAGTAGCATTTCATTTTGTGCGTTGTCAGCATCATTACGACGTTTTCTTTTCCTAGCTTGGGAAATGTTAGAAGTAGGCGCCGTCGCTGTACTCGTAGACGCCGCCGTTGCAGTTACAGACGCCATTGTTGTATTTGTAGACGCCGGTGGTTCATCTTCGACCGTTGCGGGTTCATCGATAATAGATTCATCATTGTATGATTCTTCTCGATTTTCCTCAGGACCCCTTTGCGTATTAGCCTGTAACCAAAAAAAAAATTGTAAATACAATGTTGGATAGGGTGCGGCAGAATGAACTCCCCGATTAGCAAAGCTAATAAGGAATAGTCTAATTAAAATAAAGTATAATTTTTTAAACTCAAGAGCACATAATATAATGCTTTTACATGTTTTGGTTCTATTCAAGTCATTATACTATTACATCTATGATTCTGCAATAATTTGCTTCCAAAAGTCTTTCTTCCCTGCTATTGTTAATGGTGAAAGCTGTGTACTGTTCCAAAGGGTCTCTTCTCCATATGGCCAAAACAAACATGGCTGTTGAAGAAATGTGGCTTTTTACATAAACAAAACGTCCTCTTTGTCATTACGGCTTCCATGTTGAATTGTTATGCTTTATGTATTAAGTGATTCAACGTGACCTTTGTCCTCTGTTTACAATGCCAAAATGTCTCTTATCCTCATTATATACTTTTACAAAACGTCTCTCGTCCTATTTACTTGTACAAAATGTCCTATGTCCAACCTATTTTTTCCTTTTACACTCACAGTTTTGAGCGTAATACATTATCACTTTAAATATAAACAGTATTACAACCTATGTCAATGTTGTTCATGATTTAAATGTTACCAGGATCTAAATTATTTTCTAATACGTTTTGTGTGATTATCCACAAGTTTTGCGACATGGACAAGGGACATATTGGAATTGGTCTACTCAAATACTACCCACTAGCAGGTATCCCTGTTCTTTTAAATTGATAATGTATTTTTTTTTTTTAGGTACCCTCTTCTAATGAAGAATGGTTATCTGTAGCAAAGGAATTCGAAGAAAGGTGGAACTTCCCTCATGTTATAGGTGCAATGGATGGGAAACATGTCCAGCTTCAAGCACCATGGAACAGTGGAACTGAGTATTACAATTACAAGGGTTTCTTTAGTATTGTGCTCTTTGCATTAGTTGATGCCAACTACAATTTTTTGTATGTTGATGTTGGCTGCCCTGGTAGATTTTCAGATGGAGGCGTTTTCAAACATACCCAATTGTACAAAAAGTTAGAAAACAAGGAACTGAACATACCGAAACCAAAAGCAGTGCAAATTCCTTATAGTATTAACGTTCCTTATTTCTTATTAGGTGATCAAGCATTTGAGTTAAATGAATATACTATGACACCATTTAAAGGTACTCCACCAGTTGGTTCTATTGAAAGAATTTTTAACTACCGCCTATCCAGAGGACGTAGGGTCGTAGAGAATGCTTTTGGAGTAGCTAGTTCTGCATTTCGGGTTTTGAGAAAACCAATACTACTACAACCCGAGAAGGCTAAGAAAGTAGTTTTAGTAGTTGTATATTTACACAATTTTTTGCGAAAACGATCTATCACAAATCCTATCTACACACCGCCTGGTTTCTTAGACAGAGAAGAAAATGGTCAACTTATTCCGGGTACATGGAGAAACAACAATGAATACGGTGGCTTGATCCCAATTGGACAGACACCTCGAAGAGCAAATCTAACATCCAAAAAAATCCGAACCCATCTGGCTGAGCACTTTGCCACTAATGGCTCAATTCCATGGCAAAATGACTATTAATGTTTCCCGGGAACATGGAAGACCAACAAGGAATCCGGTGGCTTGAAAAAATATGAACCATCTGTCTGAGGACTTTGCCACTAATGGCTCAATTCTATAGCAAAATAACTACCTATTAATGTGTGTTGTTACATCCTTATTTTGTAAGCTTCAACTACAGAAATGTTTTGTAAATGTACTTACATTCTCCATTGTATCGAATGTGTCATTTGGCGTGTCCTTATCAGAAAGAAAGTCAAACAATGTATATCCAAACCATTGTGACTTGTAAACATCTCCTTGGCCTGTAACATTAAAACCTCAATTACGTTCTTGCCAATTTAACTTCCAAAATACATTGTATTATACAGTACACTAAATGATAACAAAACATCTGATCCTGTCATTTGAGTTTTTAACCAATTCAACTCACATAGTAAAATTCCAAAATACATTGTATTATGTAGTAAAATAATGATTATAAACATACCAGATCCTGTAACTTGACTTTTCTTTTCCCTTGACCTTTCACGTCGGTAAGAGCCCAACAGAGACGTCATCTTCTTTTTCAGATCTTTTACAGAAACATTCATTGATAGCGATATTTCGCGCCACAAGTCTTCTCTCTTGTGTTTGTTATAGTATTCAGGGTGTTTCGAGTCCCACAGTAAACGTTTCGTTTCATAACATTCAACTAATTGTCCGATCATTTCATGATTATCCATGATGACAGTTTCGTTGTGGAGGCTTGTTGAGTTTGCAGTGCAGAATTGTGTCTTGTACGATGCGAGGCAGACAGCGCAGGTATTCACTTGACGCACAGCTCGGGGCGAGGCACCTTTGAGCACTGCTCTTCTACCGACAAGCACACGGCTCGCCTCGAATTGTACGACGCGAACGCCGCGTAGCGAGCACACCCGGTATTCACAGTCCGAGGCAAAGCCGAGCCTTCGCCACGAGGCATTCGCAGCGAGCAGCCTCGCACTGTGAATACCGGGCTTTACCCGCTTGCAGGGCTTGACCAGGCCTACCACTGCTGTGGATATTGCCTGAACAGTAGCTGTCGCGCAGGCTGGGGCTAAGGTAAGGGAATATATACAGTAGCACATTCCGTTTTTTACAGGCAGTTAGTTGACTGGCAGTTTGTCTGGTTGGCGGCAGTAGTCACCTTCCTCCAGGGGCTAATGCTTCCCTGGTGAAGCAAACCAGGATTGCGGGCAGATAACGCCCAAGTTTCCAGTTGATTTTTCTTCCCACTCCACACACACACACACACACACACACACACGCACACACACTTATATTGTAATCGTGACTAGATATGTGTATTTAGAAATTTCTATCCATCTTTACATCTTACATGTAACTCGGGATTGTTAACACCGTAACATTCCACAAAAAAAATATTACATGTTATTTTACATTGATGTTGTTTGATTAAGTTAAATTTCTCACTTCGATATGGTATTATTTTAAGTATCAAACACCCTTCCAATCTAAAAGACACAGTGTCTCAAAATATATTTTTTGAATAGTTGTATGTTTTGTAAAATGAAATTCATCAATAGTAATATTATTAAAATAAACCAAAAATTGTGAAAATTTTCGATTTGTTTTCAATAACATTACAGAGCTTTCTAGTATATATTTACAACAACAAAAAAGCCATCTTTGATATCTAATTATCTAAAAAAAAATATTGTCAAACATATAAAGAAACATTAAATAGATCATGCTATTCGTAGTATAGTAAAAACATTTTGATGGGTTAACAGGTGGCTTAGGAGAACAAGATACTTTTTAAATTGATTTATTTACTAGCCTTTTTGATATGCATAACTTGAATTAATTTTTTTCTAAATTGTGATAAAAACATTACAGGTCACAGAATTTTGGACGGACAATACAATGAAGAAAAATGTTTTCAACATTCCGAGATGCGATAACAATATCTGCTGTTAAACACACAGGTAAAACGGCAGAGCGAGAGAGAAAAAAGACAGTTTTCTAAATAAACATAAATTAACCAAATTATTACTGAATTCAAAATAACGGCTCAGGATAATAATAATTATTGTTTAATTAATAATTATTAACTGATTAATAGTGATTAATTAACAATAAATACTACTCACTGTTTAAGTACTCACACCGTAAAGAAAAACTGTGCGTGTTACGGTTTCTTCAAACAATGCTGCCATTTGTAACATGCCTAATCTCTGAACGAAATATGAAATTCGTAACAGGTATCTATGGGGGGAATTTAGATACTGTTTCAACAGCGCTCTCTACGCTGCTGGTTGAACAAGGAGGAACGCCAGCGTGTTGGTAACAACTATAAAATTCAAGGCATTCTCAGCCGACTGCATAGGATACCTATAATTTTTTTCTGAAACAAGCGCACGCGCACACTCTCTGTCTTATTCTGTCGTTTATCTATCTCAGTTATATATATATTTTTTGGTGGGGGACGAATCATCGCACAAAGAGAAAAACGAAAACGAGCCAGTAACATAATCCTCTCTTTTATATCTCTTTGACCAAGTACTTATTGTATGTCCTTTTCACGCCAGAAATGTTTCACAACAATTGAAACGTTGCATTAAAATTCGGCCTTGAAATTTTACTATCATCGCACTCAAAGACGTTTCACTCCAACAACTCTTCCAAATGGTAACAGGTCTAATAAATATTGTCCCGAGGACGCTAGGGACGATATTGGCCAGCCGGCTGGTGGGGAGGGGCGCGATGCAGGTAGCACCTGGTTGCCCACGGTAATCCGATTAGCAGCGGCCCCTCTCTACCACTATCGAGGCTCTTTTCCATGACCCCATCTGCTTGAAATGGCGTAACTATAACGCCGTTGTTCTCGCAACTTCGAGTGATAGGTTGGGGGTTCTGGGAACGTGACACTTTGAAGAGCTGCGACACCTTCCAGTGAGGAGGCTGCGAGGTATGTAATCTGGGTGAAGGGAGTAAGTAGGGTGAGTGGTAGAGGGCGACAGCGACGGGCTTCGTGTGCGGAGCATCGGAGAGCAAAGGATCCGGGACAGTGTTGTGTGAGCGGCGGACAGGCGAGCAGTGCGAGACAATATGTTGGGACAGAGCTTTGCGGTAAAAGACGAGCAGTAGAGAGAGCATTAGTCGAGCCAAGCTCCAGTGGGGAAAATAAATTGTGGACTAATGAAAGAGTGATTAATTTGTGGACAGACATTTAAATTGTTGTACTTTAATTAATACTGTAAATATCAGCTAATAAATAAAACTGCAGTATGTTAATCGGGTTATCCTTTCTGAACATGTTTTCCACTAGTAATTTTATATGTATATATACGTATATATATGTAAACTACAGAAAGAAGTATATTTTAACATGCGTTTCAAAGCTTGCTCATGCAGTCTGCAGATTGTATGGCCGTAATTTGACAGCAATTGTGCCACCCACTCACTACCTTGCATAACTTGCATTATCATTTAGACACAGGTTAAATTGGACACCGTTACACATTTGAATAACATATTAATTTACTCTTGGGTTTTTGACGCACCCTGAAATACACTAGTGATCCGGATAGAAGGTATTTTTAGTCAGCAGCCAATGAACGACAGACATTACCTTTTAAATGCATTCGCCTGAGAGGTAAGTGTTTTCTGATTGACTGCAGCTGTTAATTAGTGGGTCCTCGAGCTCAGACGCGGTTCTAGGAAGACTTCTCGGGAGGGGCTGTCGTACAAAGAAAGGATGCAATTGCAAAACATGACATACGGCTCCCTTCACCCCGTGCCACTGCGAGTGCTCCAATAGAAACGCGCCACACCGCGGTAACATGAAACCAAACAGAACTCCGCCAGTAGTGGCCGGGGCCTGGGCTGTTTATAATCAAGCCACTTCCTGCAATACAGCTAGCTGTTTCTTCCACTGATGGCGGGATGAAGCTTACACAACGAAAGTTTATTTTAAAAATGCAGGAGGGAATAGCAATCTGGGACAGACCTGCAAAGGGAATGAATAATACTCAAAGGTTTAAAAAAAAAGTGTTAGAAAACATTATGTTACTCAACAAATGACGGGTAAAACCGTTTTTACAACATTTCTTTCGCTTTATCAACAAGACTACTTGCTTCCTCCAGATTCATTTTTATACTAGAGATTGGGAATGTGGTGGTGGAGTGACGCGTTTTGAGTAGCGCTGTGTGAAGAAGCCTGAATAAGTCAGAGAGATAGGCTTGGAATATTTACAAATATTGTATGGTCTCAAATACTGTTGTTATTTAATGACAAGGTAATAAATACTACTGCACTCTAACTGGTAGAAATTACACTAATATCATGGCAGCACACTCTAGCAGATTGCATGTGTAGGTACTACGTGATACTAGCACTCGCGATTACTGAAAACAATTTTTGCGGCGGCGCCCTCTAGCAGGTGATTTGTTAACTAGGGCACCTGGTATTATAGTGTATTGAAATAAAGATGGCAGAAATGTCGTCTAGCAGGTGATACTATTCATATATGCTATATGTTTGTTATTTACCTTGTCATTAATATTGATGAATAAAGTTTAACACGTGAGTTGAATACAGTATTTAAGTTAACATAAATATATACCCTACGAAATAAAATAAAGATAAAATAAAATTTTGGAGTCGGGAGGGGCTCCAGCTGGAGATACGACGAGCGCGAGTCCCGAGCACGGCGAGGCTGGAGCGGCTGGAGAACCGCTGGAGGCGAACAGGGCCGCAGGAAGGCAGAGGAGGTAGCGCGCGTCCCCGTGCTCTTATTGGCCGTCGCTCGCCGGAGCCCGCGCGCCCACCCAGCGAGTCCCTCTCCAGCGGAGGACAAGGAGGAAGGAGGGGGTAGGGAAGCATCCTGTTAATAAACGGAGAATTAATTGGCTGGAGCAGCCATCCGCGGCCCGCTGGACATCGGGAAGGGCCGTGAGGAGCTGGAGGGTCGTTTGGGGAAGGAGGACTCAATCACTCGGGTGGAAGGCGGCTGCGTTCCTCCTGGTATTTTTTTTATATTCTTCCAGAGTTTAAATGAACGATACTCCGAAACTGGATCGCAGAATTTACGCTAAGTCCCTTTACTGAAGACCACAAATAAATCTCTGTAGGTAGATAAACTGTAAATAATATTCTTATAGCGAAAAAATTTTCCCATAAATAAATAAATAAATAAATAAATATATATATATATAACTCCCGTCTGAAATTAAGTGGATTGATTCTTCTTTAATAAAACATGACCAATAACATTGTTCTTAAAAAATAAAATGATAAATTATTTAAAATGATTTTTATTTTATAATTAAATATTAACTTGTATTCTTCCCTGGATCCCATATCCTGGGTAGTATGTAAGTTTATATGAAATAAGGTATATATATATATGGGATTCCATATATATATATATATATATATATGGGATTCCATATATATCCCGTATATATATATATATATATATATATGAGATCCAGTGAAGGATAAAAGTTTATATGTAATTAATCAAAAAAATATATATGGGATCCAGAAAAAAATATAAGTTTACATTTTAAAAATAAAATAAAAAATTATTTGGCTTAATTTAAAATTTAATTTTTGTTAAGACGATTGTTTATTGTTTATATTTTGCTTATTTAAGAAGAATCAAGGCACTTAATTTCAATACATGGGTGAGTAACAAAGGATAATTTGAAGTTGGCAGATTAAGAATTAACTCAATGAAAAATGAAAGCAAATAAAGTTGCTTGGAAACTTCGAAACTCAACAAAAATAAGGAAAAATTTTAAACCCCTAGCATATCCTGTAAAGAGTATGCAAAGAAACTGTGTTCCTTTAAAACAACCTCGAAATGCTCCCGGAAAACGGGGATTTTAAGATACGTAAATAATAATTATCGCAGAATATAAATGAATCAGAAAGATGATAAAACTCGTAGTGTAGGTACCTTCACCTGGGCTTGGATCTAGGAGTGAAGATAAACAAATAAAATAGCCTAAAATTTGGAATCATCCGTGTCCTTTGCTTGGTTTGGAAACACGCTCAAATAAACTTCGAGGAGTGACAATGACAGAATTAGTAAAAATAAATAAAGTTTTAATAATGAAAAATTTTTGTTTGCGAATAGTAGATATAATGTAGCATGTAGGAGCGACAAAAATGTCAACTAAACGTGGCCGGGTCCACTAATTACATATTTGCTTTCCAGGTTGAGGCCACGTTCTTGAGAATGATGGCGTGCAGCGTTTCGTCTTGCCTTGTTCAAGCCATCTTCACAACTGAAGACCTGGTGCCACGGGGGCGGCTCCGGTCAGGGCAAGCCGGGCTATCGCCCAAGCCCCACGACTATCGAGGCCCCGCGCCGGTGTTTTACAAATTTATTTTACTTTTTTGTCTAGTGTCCTGCTGAAATATGTACATTAAAGACAAAAGGAAAATGAAAATAAATAAATCATATTAGCACGTAAACTTAAGTGCTAATCAATACAAATTTCAATTCATGATTTCGAATTAGAAAAAAAAAACTTGTAAAGTGTTTATCTGACAAGTAATTTACGCAATACCACCGGAATTTGTTTGTAAGCATTTATAAAACATGACCCAAGGAAAATTTATTTTTTCGTCTTATTTTTACATGTGATGAAGTTAAGGCATATGGACAAAACTTTTCTTACACTTAAACACATATTAAATTTATATATATATAACTTTGAAAAATAAAAATTAACTTTAAATAGTAAAACAAAGAAGTAATTACTAAAAATAATAAGACTAAGGTAAGAAAATAGCTCAATCTTAAACTGTGGGGAAAATGTATAATTATATTTTTAATATGTGCTTAAAAATAAATGACAGTCTCATTTCTTATATAAAAAAGTACACAATACACATATAAAATTTTTAAAAAATACACAAGAACATTAACTACAATTTCCAAAAATAAAATGAAACTTATGTCAACTACGCCATATTACTTTAAAAACTAAAAACTATTCATTATTTAACCCTAAATATTAAGCTAGTTAACTTATCACATAAAATGTATACGCCAACCATACACATACACACTCGTACATACTCGTACACAGGAAAGAATATCGACATTTCTTAAGATAAATTAGTAAAACCACCGTTGAAATTTAAGTTTCTAGTTAGTTTAAAATTTTCTTTGAAAGAGTTATTTTTTTATAATTTTTCATAAAAATAAATGGCTCCGGGGTCCTTCAAAGTCTAGGGCCGCCCCTGAGCATTCATATAGGGCCAGGACACCAGGTGTTCAGTTGTTAATCGTCCTTGAGCTTGAAGATGGCTGCAGGAAGACGTGCCGAAACGTTGGGGCACACCATCAGTTCCACGGTCGTGGACTCAACCCAGAAGCCTACATAGCTGAAAATACTTGGTAATATCTACAGCACAAAATAGCGGGTGAAATTGAGTTATAAGAACCTCCATCCCTACGCAAGTTTCATTGCGTCATTTGGTTTGTAACGTGTGTTTTCTTCTGTTAAAAATTACGAAAACGTATCTTCAAGATCGTGTTAAGGAACAGAAAGTCTGGTGCATGATTTTTAATGTTGTTTACCTCCGCAATGTTGTTTATTTTAATTTTTTATGAAGTTGATTTGGTTTAAAGGAAATTACGGACTTTTTACTCGCTGTACAAAAATGAATTCATTTGTATTATCAACTACGTCCTTTTTGAAGTTAAACTTCTTTAGGCGAGTTTTGAAAACCTGATGAGAGTGAATTTTTACAATGCGTACGCACCACGCAACGAAATTTTCACAGGTTGAGAGAAAAAGGCTACATTCAAATAAAAATTATAATTGTGCTTTTAAATCTTATACTTCAGTGATTCATATTGAATTCTGGTCCATATCATTAAAAACATTTATTTATTGTAAATATTAGTGATATAAATTGTGTTAATAAACTTTTTCAAGTGTATTTATGTAAGTGATGTTCCCGTATGCATAATTTATTTTATTAGAAATTATTACATTACCTATTATTTAATAAATACGTAAAATTAACAAATAATAAACATTCGTCGCATTAATTAATTTCATTATAAATTAAAATTTATCTCGATCAATTTACTAAATTAAATAATATATTTTATACACCTGTTTATATTAATATTGAATACTAAGTATATATTGTAAGTTTTTAATGTTATAGAATTTATGCTCTAGTCCTTTTATTATATTATTTATATTAATTATTTGCATGCAAATATAAATATAATTTTTTATTACGCCAAGTAAGTATAACTTCTAACGCGTTCACATAAGTACACGCAACCAATTTTTTTTTAAATTTTAATATATATGTATGCTAGATGCCATTCATTCAAAAACATATATTTCATAGAAAGATAATCGTTTAAATGTTCTACTAATGTTTGTTAACTAAAAAGTTTTATTTCAATATTTTTTTTTTAACTTTTAAATTACCTTTATGTTAACAGGTTTCATGCTTCTTGTGTTTAAAAATCCGTTCAGCCAAACTAACTGCGTTATATGTTTAAAATAGTAATCAGCTAATTTATTTTCTTTATTGGGAAGGTTCTCTTAGTGGAAGACTGTTCGTATTTAATTTTCGAACCGTCGTAAAAACCTTCTTAACTGCCCTGGACGCCGCCAGCAGGGCGACTGTCCGCGATATTCAGCGAAGCGTCGTAAATCACGAGCGACTGCGCCCGGGTCCGCGCACCTTTGGGGGGGAGGGGGGGGGGGCTTCTTGGGGCTTAACGCCGCAGCGGGAGCCTTATTACCTCATCTTCTTGCAGAGAGGAGCGCTGGGCAGGGAGGGTCCTCCAGTCTGCTGTCGCACCAACAGAGAGCGCAGTACCAGGGGTGCCAATTCCCCCCTCCCCACAACGATGACGTATTCCCCCTACATAAAAAATACCAACCCCCTCCCCCCAATAAAAAAAAACATATACTTACCTTTGCCATTGTGTTTGATAGTGTCTAACAAGGTGATCCTGACCCAGGATTTTTTTTTTAATTAGTTTATAAAAATCGTGTTTAAGTGCAAATATAACACTAAAATACTAGGTGAACTATTGAACTTTAGGGGCTTTTAATGCCAACTAATAATTTTAAGCCTTTTTGTTTATTTATTTTTCTTATTCCCCTCCAAAAAATATTTCTCAAAGGCGCAACTCTCGCCATACATCCCCTCCTGTGGGAGTACCCAAGATGGACAATAGGATGGGTCGGAAAAAACAAAGATCCTTTTTTTTCAACCACTGCGCTGTAGTGCGGAAATGTTGCCTTCTATTATAATATGGAGGTAAAAAAGACGTAAAAAAACTAAAACTAGGTTGTGATATCCCGCTCACGTGCCGTAACTACTGAAAATTTATGAAAATACTTGAAACTTTTTTTTTGTTAAATTTAGTACTACTTAAAATTTTACAATAGACGCATGAAATTAGTATTTTCACGTTTACTTTCATCGCACATTAGAGGGGTGCTGTCACAACTTAGAAACACACAACTTAGAAACACATAACTTCGAAACACACAAGATATAATCTTCTAGGTTATGCCTGTTCTAAGAAGTGTGTTTCTAAGTTATGACAGTTCTAAGTTGAGTTTCTAAGTTTTGATAGTTCTAAGTTATGACTTTCTACGTTACGACGTTTTCTGAGTTGCGTTTTTATACGTTACGTGTTTCTAAGTTATGACAGTTCTATGTTCTGAATTTCTACGTTACGACGTTTCTAATTTGTATGATTCTGCGTTGTGTGTTTCTAAGTTACGTATTTCTAAGTTATGATCGTTCTAACTTATGACAGTTCTAAGTTATGTGGATTTTTTTCGAGGTTACTAAGTTATGACTATTCTAAGTTGTGTGTTTCTAAGTTTTTTGTGGTTCCCCACATTAGACACACGACGCGACCGGAACACGTTGAAAACGTGGGCAGTGGCGGTTATTGCATTAGAGCACACTCGCACGTGAACCCCCTCGCCTCATTTAAATAGGCGCCTGCTGTAATACTTAAATATCATACACATCGAATAATAAATAAATGCAACCCATTTTGTCTTATAACCATTAGCAATATTTTCCAAACCCGCCGCTATAGAGTAAGCGCAGCTATGCTGGGATCGCACGTGCGATGGTGGCTAGGCGGGCGATGGCGCGCCGCTCGGCTCGGAGCGACGTGGTGGGGGTAGCTCCCCATAAGCCAGCCCAGGAGCACAGTCCAGGCGTGCGCGACACTATCCTGTGCGCGGCGCGACATTTCTTGTCCTGTTTCTCCCGTTTTGGCTCGCTCTTCGAGAATGATGACGGCGCTGTTTGTCACGTGTTATTGTTCTACTTTAGTGCGTTTAGTGCGACGTTTAAAAAGTTTGTTTTAACTACTAAGTTAAGTTACTCGTTATGGCCTTGAGTAAGTTAACAGTCTCGGACATAAAAATACTGGTGTTCTCTAATTTGTCATTGGAAAGGAAAATCTAAATAAAACAAGCAGGCAGGCCAATGCCTAAACTTACTATAGTGCAAGTGACTAAGTCAAAAAATAGGGAGTTCAGGAGAGAATTTAAGCAGGACATTTACGAGAAAAACTCGTGGATCTGTGGATGCGAAGAAACCAACCGGCTCTATTGTTTTCCCTTCCTGCTCTTCGCGAAACGAAGTGGTGAATCTAGTTCTGTAAGTTTTGGCGTCTCACATTTGTCTCACTTAAGTCAAAAAATAAAGAAGCATGAGAGTGCAGAAACACATTTGAATTCCGTCCTGGAGTTTCATCTTTTGGGGAAATTAGACATTCGCCAACAACTTGATTGTGCCTACCGTTTGAACATTAAACAACATAACGAGCAAGTTACAAAAAATCGTTGTCTTGTCTAAAATTATAGGTTGTATAAACATTTGCGGGGCGTTTGAACTCGCGCTGCGAGGTCACGACGAGACACAGGAATCTGCTAATCCTGTAATTTTTAGAGGGTTAATTAATTTTTCAGCAGAGTTAGACAAATCTTTGAAAGAACACCTTGCAATTGCAACTATTTTCAAAGGGACTTGTAAAGAAATCCAAAACGATTTGCTAGATTGTATGCTTAAAGTCTGCCAAGAATACATCAAAAAATAAATTTCATGTGCAAGTTTTGTTTCAGTGATTGCAGACGAAACGACAGACATATCTTTATTCCAATTGGTTATAGTTTTTCGCTATGTGTTACTTAACGGGCAAGCAGTATAACGATTCTGGCAGTTTGTAAATCCTCCAGGACACGATGCTGCGTCAATCGCAGAATGTATTCGCATTGTTTTGGAAAGTATTGTTGACAAATCCGAGAAATTGATATCTCAGAGTTATGATGGGGCTAGTGTAATGAGTGGGCATCACAATGGTGTTCAGGCCATTATTCAACAAAATTATATATATGCGCATTACGTGCAATGTTATGCGCATCAGTTGAATTTAATTGTGGCACAATCGACAAGCCAAAACCAGCAAGTACGTGTATTCTTTTCCAATTTGAGTGATATAACTAACTTCTTTAGCCACTCACACAGAGAATTGCTGTTCTTGATGGCGTTGTTGGCAGGAGAATTCCTCGTGCTTCTTCTACAAGATGGAATTTTAAGAGTCTTACTGTTAACACGGTGTACGAGTACAGAAAACAAATGATTGAATGCATGAAAAAAATTTAGTCGTCATGCAAGCAGTCAACAACAATCAATCAGTCGGGAGCTATTCGGCGTATGTTGAATGATCCAGTGTTTGTATTTTGGCTGACAGTTTTTCACAATATAATGCCGCACGTAGACATTTTGTCTAATCAGCTACAAAAAAGGAGCATCGATGCCGATAAAGTCAGGAAACATGTTGACAGTTTTCGACTTTCATTTGAGAAAGAAAGAGAGAATATGGATAAAGTGAGAATGGGAACTGAAATGTCGGTGCCAGAGCAGCATTCTAAAAAAAAAAGTGGAAGATGTTCATGTAAATAGAACTGTTGCAGCCAAGGTAGTATGTGATGTGATTACTAATCAAGTAAAGGAGAGGTTTTCTTTCACAACATATTATTCTGCGGTATGCCTTTTTGGTCACGTCCGGACTACCCGCTTCAAAAAGGAGGGGGGGGGGGTTCGGTGATTCTTTATAAAAAGAGCCTAATGCTGTGAACCCCCATTTTCAAAAGGCACCAGCCGCCACTGAACGTGGGGTTGTGAAATACTAGTATATCGATCAGTATCGCCAATGACTGAAATTAAACCGGGGATAATGTATAGGCAGGCGTAAACATATTGTTACGACCTATGTGGGGAAAACTGGGTTCGTAAGGGATAGCCCAATTCGGTTTTCCAATTAAGTTTTACAACAGTTTTATTAATTACTAATGTTTACATTACTAATAAATAATTGTACTTAAAAATGTCCGATCACCAATCACTGGCACTTAAAAATGTTTATTGGCAAGTCACTCACTCGAACCGACGAGAGTAACTGTGACGAGTCATGTCATCCTGGGCCGACCAGACACCCGAAACATCGAGATAGGCGGTTTTTATTTGCGCCACTCCGCGTGGCGGCCCGCGGAATCACCAAGGCCGCTCAGCGATAGATAACAGCGCCGAGGGACGATGATGCTGTTGGAGCGTGGGGGAGGGGGTAGCGACGATCGTTGTATTCCGACCAGGCACGCGTGGCATGCCTTTTCTCAGTGGGGGGCACGTGACGCCAGTGGCCTTGCAGGGCCGCCAGCCAGCTCCGAACCTAGCGCATGTCGCGGTCCTGTCTGCGTTCGTATCTTTATATATGCAATATGCATGTCTTCATTTATGTTATATTTTTATATTACACTTATTATTATTTACATTCAAAGAAGTTGATTTTGTTAAAGGATATTAAGAATTATTGTTCTTTAGACTTTTATAATGGCTGGACCTAAGATTTTAAGTTATTAGTTTAGATTAAGTTACGTTTAGTATTGTCGGATTGTAACGAGATTGTGTGTAGTTGCAATTGGTTAAGGGTTAGAGAAGGCTAAAAGTCGTTAATAATTAATATTAAGTAAGTTTTAATTTATTTAACTTTATTGAACCATAACTAAGCACAAAAAAACTATGTAGATGAAATAGCGAGGGCAATTTTTAAGTATATTTTGTGCAAACAAGTACAGAGAAAATTAATGTATGCAATGAAGTAAACTATGCATCATGCTGGATTTGGGGACCATATATTTCATGAGCATTTACAAAACACGACGACAGCAGGAGTGGAGCATGTGACCTTCAGAGGAGCAGTCGTCCAACATCTTAGAGCCGGTGCTGCCTACTTGAACTACCACCGTGTTCGAGTTTAAAGTTCAAGGTTCAAGTGAAAATTCAGGAGGGGGAATATACAATACTCGAATACACTCTCTCCTTAAGGCCCTGTCACACTGTCAATTTTTTTTCTCCAGTATATTTTTGACAATAGAGGTGTAGAGTAAGTATTAGACGAAAAATGGCTTCAAATGTTCTTCTTTAAATACAATTTTTACCTAAAGTTTAAGATCGCCATCACTTTTCACATAGTACGACTTTGGGCAGATACTTCTGATGCAATTAGCATCTTTTATTTTTCTATCTGTAAAAGTGATATTCGGGTGAAACAAAAAGTTGAAATATTCCGACTATTTATTTAATTACAATTTTTGTAAGAAAATAGAATAAGGAAAATACAGAAATTTTTTACCTAATACACAGTTATTGATTTTACACAACATGCATAACACTCTAAGGAAACTATAGCTTAATTGGTGGCAATGAGCCAACCCCGAAAGTTACTTTTTTTTGTCTATTAGAGTCATAACAACACTGCTAGGAAATATAAACTCGACCTTACATACACTAACATACTTTAGAAACCTACACCCGATGACGACATCCATCAGATGAAATCAAGATGGCGGTCTCCACTAAACCAGCAGACTATAATGCATGGGTAGGAGTGGGGAGCTTTATGATGGCATATTAACGAAAAGTGCAATGCACAGGAGTGAGGAGCTCGATGATGAAGTCATCAAGTTTTTAGATTAAAATTTTATTAATATTTTTTTATAATTTTTTTTCCCGATTTTCTAAGTTAATATTCGAGGATTTTCAAGATGGTGGATGTGACGTTATAATTTGGTGGAATGTTCTAGAAAACAAAATGGCAGAATTTTATAAAAAACAAAATGGCGAAATGCAAGATGGCCGCCGGAAGGGACGTATTCCAAGATGGCCGTTGCGGATCCCCGGATCCCCCGCCACCAGCCACTGCCCCAGAACATACTATAATTACCTACTTAAATGTTTTCGCGTGCGACATTAATATTAACATTATTTTAGTAATCTAACTTTTTTAACCTCTTTAATAGCCCATGGGTTTTCCGCCATTTTTAAAAAATCATTGAGACGGAAACCGATGTCATTTCCGTTTTCGCTAGGCACGATTTTGATTGGCCGAGCGCATCCAACATCCAACTTATTTTAAAACCCGTCCTATATGCAAAATATTTCATGGAATTTCAAGTCATCCAACTTGCCAAACATACATGGCTGCGCTAGTGACTTTTCGGTGACGTCAAAACCCTTAAAACTTGACACAATTTATGTCAGAAGGTGTTCGAAGCGAAGATTTGACAGTGTGACAGGGCCATAACAGTGCTTTTTTGTTTGTTAATCTGAAAAGTAATACAAAGTCATCCATTTATACGAGAATTTTTTTTATCGTGTATATGATTTGTATTATGTGCTCCAGTGAAACAAAAGAGTTGGTATAGAAATCAGTTAAAAGTTCCTCCAAAACTTTACAAAACTCTGTGGGCTGTAAAAGTGAACGTTGAAAATATTTTAGAGGCCATGTACGGAGAAGAAATTTTCACTGATTACCATGACTTTTTTATAGCCATGATTTAAGAGAGGAATAACGAACTCTTTTACGAAAACCGATGCTCTGGAAAATGTATGCTCGTTCAATGATTGGTTGTTACCGGACACCAAAGAACGCAACAAGTGCGGGGTTTCCAAAGTCCATAAAACAAATGTGCTGTCCTTATGTCTTTATGACCCGGGTCTCATAACACATTGCGATGATTCCGGCCTTTTTTGTTCGTGTGGTTTATGGCTTCGGTAGTAAAATGCTCTAATTTCAGGGACAGTTGTGTTACGTCATAAAGACCACAAAACACGGAATTTTTTTTTGTAATGATACTGGTGTTTTCGTTTTAACATGAGTAATAAAATCTTGAAAGTTGTGTAATTCTCTCATGTTCTTTTTGTAAAGATATTCGGTCTGCACTCGTGATGGCAGTCAATCATTACCGCCACAAAGAAGTCAACTTGAAACGTGTAATTTAAAGAAACGCCATAAAACAGCAAAAATTCAAAACACTGCATTTAAGGCTAAGTTAATTTGCCGCCGCAATTTCCCCTTCCCCTCCTAGTCCTTTTCCCCTTCTTAAAACAACAGAGTGGTTCGGTCGAAGATGGTTGGTATGCCTTGACCTTGTATATTCCTGAGTAATTTACATGCAGAGAAGTAATGTAATTTTTTTTCTCTGTCCAATACGTAATCGTCGAATCTTGTTCCTCCATTACCGGAATATTTATTACGACACGGCTGAACACGGATTGCGCGCAGCCGATGATCACTAATCGCTAAAATTTGCGTTGAAGGAAAGCGCGGTGTATTAACTGGAAATATTAGCAGACATTGGGTTACAATAATCTTGTTCAAGAGCATACATATTGGTCGCTGGCTTATAAACATTAATTAAAACATAGACAAACTTGATTTCAAGGATAAGTAAAAAGATTAACAAAAAAAATATTAACAGGTTGGTTGTTGGTATTTGAAGAAAACCGATTACGAAATTGCGTTATCTGGTAGAATTCACAGGACCAACAACCTTCGGACTTCAAAACAATGCCCCCGCTTTCCTTTCCTCTTTTATATTTTTAAATGCCTACGTACTTGTTTAATTTCCAAAACAGAGCAATTTCCGAACATTAGAAGGAAAATCACTCATTCAATTTTTTTTTTTTTTTTTTTTTGCAAAATCAAATATTTTTTTACAAACTGCTACGAATGGGAAATACAGGTCCGGAAAGAATAGCCCAATTAATTAATTCCAATTTTATGCATTAGCTAATATTTAAACTATTCACTTAACTGTAACAACTGAGATATCTGTCCACAAATTAATCACACCTTTGTGAGTCCACTTTTTCACTCTCCCCGCTGGAGCTCGGCACGACAGTGGCTCTCTCTACTCCTCGTCTCTCACCTCGCACCAAGGTCCCATGACACTGCTTCGCACTACTCACTCATCCATCGCACACACAACACAGTCCCGGATGCTTCGATCCTTGATGCACCATTCCTCACACACGAATTCTGCCTCTCGTCGACCGCTATCGCTCACCAAGAGGTCACTCAATCTCTTCACTTCACGGCTCTCACAGGTTTGTCTCTCCGTTTATATACCTGCCAAGTCCCGCCCTGGAAAGGTCTCGTAGCCCTGGGAAGTGTCGCGTCAACAGAATCCCCGATGTAACACTGGAAGGTCTAAGAACAATGGCGTCCTAGTTACGCCATTTCATGCAGACGGGGCTCTGGGAATGTGTCGAACCCTCGAGAGCCAAAGATAATTCTCCAGGGTCAATGGTGAGCGAGGGGGAAGGGGAAGGGGATTAGTGAGTTGCCGATGCTAATCGGGTTATGCATGTAGCTGTAATGGAGGGATGAGAACAACCTATTTTGCTCCCCACCCGCAGGCAGGCGAGTGGACTGGATGGCTAGCCCCGTCGCTAGAGTCCTCGTAACAATACGTATGTGACGTTACTCTGTACAAAAACCTTCCCAACCATTCAGTTTAAATAATGTGTGATCAGGTTATGCTGAGACATCTAAGCGTCGCGTCGTATCATTGTATGATATTGACAAATGCGTGTTTAAGTGTTTGTTGACGCTTATGTTACATAATTTATACAAAATTTCATTTTGAAGTAGGCTTTTAAACAGAACTAGTGGTATTTTCTGAAGGAATTGAACAAAATCGACACCTATTTCAATGTGGAAACACGTATGAATGAACTGATGACAAAATCTGTAATAATGAAGTCATGCTAGTTGTAGAATAAATTTATTTCAAAGTTATTTGTGAGTAGCTAAATTATTCACAGTGGTTTTTCTTTGAGAAGTGATTAAAAAGAACGCGAAGCAGAAAAAGTATTTGTGTCATCTTTATTTATATATATCTAACAAGAATTCCGACAAAATTAACCTGGTATGGTGTTTTTTTTTTAACACTTTATTTTATTAACCTATCACATTTGTCTTTTTTTTATTCCCGCCCCTTCTCCCGAAAGCGCCGGGAATAGCAGATAATGAATGAGGCGCAGCAGCCCGGGTTAGTGTCTTACTCACCGTCGAAGTCTCCAGGGCTCCACGCTTTTTGGTCCGGAGAGCAGCGGGTTGGCACCACTGCGCGCTGGGCGTGCCAAGTAATGGTACACCGGCCCAATACAATGGTACAGTTTTGGTAAGTTTGTGTAAAACATAATTTGTAGGATTCTGCATGAAATGATTTCAATGCAGCATGAAATTAAATAGAACTTTTCTATTTCTCAAACATAAAAGAACCGAAAAATACCAAAGAGGGCATTTTAAAAATGTGTACTGTTATAGACATACACAATTATCATATTAATTGTATTGACATACACACTGGAAAAATGTTAGGTATGACTGCACATAAAAACAAGAAAAAATTTACCCAAAAAAGTGTACAAATTAAGACGAGAACACTTTGTTGGAAAACCAACGACGGAAATATAGAAGTACAGGATACATGTCACAAAATTGTTATTTTTCACGAGAACAAGTTTTAAATTTTTTTCAACCTTATTTTCAGGTTTCTTGGCAAGTGAAAGGAATTGATTTATAAACTTAAAACACCACACAAAAGTAAGGTTAATCATACTAAAGGTTGCGAAGAAAATTGACTTCCGTATGGCGAGTTTGGCACAGAGAAAAATTTCTGCCGCTAAGGTAGGTGCGCGGTTTTTCTTTGAGCGTGACATGTTTACTGTATCTGAATGGAAGAATCATAAATAATGATAAATTAACGCTCTAGGGAAAATGTTTACTTCCTATAATGTAACCTATCCTGTAAGTTTAATGTCAACAGAAGTTCTATCCGCGTCGAAGGCGAAGATGCCACCGACGTTTCGGTCGGCCTTGTAGTCGCCATCTTCAGGCACTGTTATCTGGCGGCGAAAAAAAAATTCAAGTGTGCCAAACTTATAACATTGATATTCCCCGGCTGCGGTAGAACTGAGCTCAGCAGAAGCAGAGAACCTGTCCGTGTGTACCGTATGTTTCGTGTACGGTACGGGAGTGTCCGACGCGCGGGGGGCCAGGTTGGCTGCGCTGCGGCCTCCGAGAGGTTTCCCACGGCTCCTCGGAGCAGACAGGCGTGGGCCCCGGGTAGGGGAGGGTGTGGGTGTGGGAGGAAGCGGGGAGGAGGGGAGGGTGGCGGTCACCCGTGTTACCCGCCCACCCCTCCAGCCGCGGCTCCCGCGTACAGGCGCGCCCAAGAGGACGACAGCAGCGCCCGACCGGAATGCGGTCCCGTCGCTCCATCTTCCCGGCAGCGGGACGTCCGACACGCTCTCTGCGCTCACCAGGCGGTGCATCTGGTTCGCGTCACACCGCACACACGGCAGAATTGAAGAGTGCTGTAGATATGCAGAATGAGTCCGCAGTCGAGCGAAAAACTTCAGCTGCAGGTTTCATCACGAAAAAAATTAGTTAAAAAAAAAAAAATAACTATGCACGTCTTATAATCTAAAGTGCTTCCCAAGGCGGGTGTACGTCTTTGAATAACACTCTTGTTGGAAATAATAGAGAAAATATTTAAAATTGAAGACTAAAAGTCTGGATGATGTTTAATTGAATTAAGCTCTACAATAATCACACATATTGTCCGTGATGAAATAATTTTGTGGTAGTGACTAAATTTGCGGTGTTAGTAGAAATTTACACAATCAAACATAATTCAGACAGTCAGTGTTTAATCTTAAATACTTTATTATTTACAATAACAATTTTGTTCAGGTCCAACTTCCAAAAACGTGTACCAGACTTGGAAGCACTTTAGACCATAGGTCATAAAGATGTTTTCAACTTATTTTGTCGTGATAAACCTGCAGTCGAAGTTAGACTCATCCTGTAAATAAATATTTTTGTCTTTGTTCTTATGTTTTGAACGAAATGGAAACTAACGAGAATTTGTATCAATGGTCTGCCACATTCGCGCAGTCGGGTCTGACTGATGCGTCGGAACTCGTGGTGCAGTTGCGGATATGGCATTATTTGTTTGGTGCACGTGACCTGTGACGTCATTTGCTGATGGTACAGTCGCGTGGAGCGGATCTGTCAGACCAGAGCTGGCCAACTTGAACTTCCGAGATCAGACATGTCAGACAGCACCATCAGTATCTGACGTCATAAACAATATTCGCCAATGAGAAGCATGATGAGTGTAAAACAACTGTAAAATCGCGCTAAAATAATTATTTCTTAACGAACATTTTAATTGTATGTTTATCAGTTATAATTTTGTCTTGGGCACTATTTTTTTTAAAACAGTTTTTCTTTAAGTAGCTTTGAAACAGAAAACGAAGTACCCGAAAAGTAAATGAAATGATAATCGTGTGTAGGCATGAAAATAACAGTTTTCATTCAAATATATATTAGACTCTTAGTTAAATTTTAAAAAAGTACTGGTATTCCATTTATATATTTATATTAATCTTTATTTTTTCTAAAGATGCATAAGACAAGTGAATGTGGCACACAGCTACAGACAGCATTGTCAGACAACACGGTCAGACAGATCAGACAGATGGGACTTTAATTTAATTTTGATACATATTTTTTAAATATAAACATATTTATGTGGGTTTTTCGTTTTTCGTAACGAAAACAAATACAAAAAAAAAATGGTGCCCAAGCCGAAACGTTAAGAACCAAATTTAAGTGCTGGCTCGGATACATTATTTTCGCGCCTTCGCCGTTTTTTTTGTACTCACCTCGCTTCCCACTGGTGAACTCTGTTCATGACACCATATGCAGATGGTGAAGTCTGGCCTCAGAAGTTAATGTTCGCCAGCATCATCGCACTGACGTCATGTGTCACGTGAACCAGAGCCGTAGCCAGGATTTTGTGAAGACGGAGTTTCAGTATACCCCTTATGTCATTTTTATGAGCAGGTTTTCTTGGTAGTTGAATTTCGACATAAATATTGTTTGTCACACTTAAATCTCAGGGAACAGTAAATTTTTAGAATTCCAACGATCACGCATAGAAATCTGAGTAATGATTTTGCTGGATAAAAGCGAAATGAACATTTTATATTTTGGTTTTTATTTTAATTATCTTTCATATTTTGTTCCTATGTCAATGATTATTTGATTATTTTGCTAAAAACAAGTCAAAAGTATTTATGTAATGCAAAGTAGAGCAGCATTAAATATAAACTACTTGGAAACAATTCCTACCGCTTATATGTATAAGGCGTATCGGGCTATACCGGGGGAGGAAACAGGTTATTGCAACCCACAAAATAATTACTCTGTAAACTTATGTAGCTAAGTTGCTTTTTTAATTTTCTCTTTCTGTCTTCGCTTTCTTTTAAATACTGGAACCTTCGCGTGGACCATCAGCTGAGACAGAACAGACTGTCGCATCTGCGCGGCTGCGGTAGGTCCTTCAGGGTTCAAGCGTGATCTCATTTTAATAAACTGGCAATGATCATGTTTCGTCTACATTTCATTTTGCACCAGTGTTATTTTGCCCGCGGGTTGATGATCATTGAAAACTTCTGGATGAACTGACCGAACTGGTAGTTCGTAACTCCGATCTCAGATCGACATAGCGCGAGCAGGACTTATTCGGAATTTGTACTGACTAAATGCAGTTTATCGTTGAATATAGATAGACATTTATTTTTATTTCTAACAAAACATATATTTCATTCTGATTCGTTTGTCAAAACATTTTAAACGCCATGACGTGTTTGTCAGTGCCTAGTTATTAAAAAATCACGAGGCAGCGACCGCTTTAAAGAACCTCAGTTCACGCGACGTGTGGTCCCAATATGAATTGGTGCACCGATTGAGTGAATGATCCAATTATAATTCTTGAGCTAAGATCATTGGATCGTGGATCGAAGAGCAGAATCGTGCAACTAACGATTAGAAGTATTATGTTTTTGATTTTTCTAAACTAGTAGCCTATAACTTTAACAGTGTCGAAATTTGCCTTTTAATACCAACTATTTACAGCCTTTCTTAAAATTACAATACTTCCAAATAATTAACAAAATGTTCTTAGATATATGAGTAGTACAATTTTTTATTTGTACTATCGGTGTGAGAGTGTTTGCAAATAATTTGACCTGTACCTTGATTCTTGTTTTCTTTTAACATCATCGTTGCATCTTGTGTAGAGCAATGATTCCTTAACCCAAATGTCACACGTGGCATTGGATGATAATTTTAATTTTTAACCAGAAGAAACAAACAAAAAAGTAAAACCTGCACATCAAAAGAATTCTAACGAATATCTAAGAAGAAAACAGGAATCAAAAGGAAACTTGAATTCAGTGATGATTCTTCTGAGAATGAAGAAATCATCGCTCACTGTCTAAAGTGTGGGGAAATATGTAAGAATAATGAAGAATGGGTACAATGTTTAGGGTGCAAAATGTGGTCACATTGGTCCTGTGCTGAAAACGATCCTTTTTATGTGTGTATGGACTGTACAGATTTAGGATCTGTAAATTCCGAATATGATAATGTTTCAAAGTGCCCCTTACATTGTTGCAATATGCCCCACGTGCGGGGCAAATTGCAACATGTGCATGTATTTTTTTTAACTAATTATGTCAATAATGAATATTTATTTGCAATAGTAATTTTTTATTTTATGTTGTAGGTAAAATATCATAGTACATAAAGGTTGTTAGAATTGTTTAATATTCATAAAACTAATCCAGAAAAAAATAACTAATTTTTATTGCAATGTGCCCCGGTTTCCCCTACATACTCATATTCATGAGCACCATTTAGGATTATCCAATTGGTTTGGAGTTCAGGTCTCGTCGTACGCCACTGCGTGCGACGTGAAACTCTATTTTTGTAAGTTTACACTCATTGTTATCCAGCGTAAGTTTACACTCATTGTTAATCATTAAAATTAAATTTTATTATTATTTTTTAATATTTTATTAGTTTTGGAGTCTAAATAAAATTGATTATTACTTTGCAATAATAACTGTGAGCATTTTAAAATCATAACCATAAAGTCTCGTAGACGTGTTATACCGACCTAAATCTGCAGGATGATTGCATTTTATTCTTTTACTGCAAAGTAGAGGAAAGTCACACTTTGGTCGGGTTTATAAACTACGCAAGAAACGCATGATCGCAAGAAAAGAAATACACAATAGTTAAATAACACTTTTCAGAATATGTGTTCATAAATTAAGAAATATGTAAGAAAAAACTCAACGCTATCATTGGCCAACTTTCAGCTTTCTGTGTTTCGGCTTGCGTTTCCGCCTTTCATTTTGTAATTAAGGGTTCTGAAAATTTTTAAAGCTGCAGACGTTAGAGTATGTAAAGATAAGATTTTCTTTTTACCAAACTCATCACGTTTTCACTTATCAAACAATCGCACATTTTAAACAAATCAATCTTTTAGTTCGATATTTTAAAAACATCACACGTTTATGTGGGAGAGAAAAAAAAACAAAGGAATCGAATATGAAATGAAATGCTATGAAGAATTTTTTTTTCTACACTTAATAGTTTAAAGATGCAGGGTGAAATATTGTGGCTTGCGTAGTTTATAAACTACCGTAGTTTTTATTTGCTTTTCTCTTTTTTGTGTTTTGGATTCTAGCTGTGTTTGGTTTCCTGCGACGCAACACTATTCCAGCTCCTTCACTACTGTCTGCAGCGCGCGACTGGAACAGGCTCCCTGCAGAGTTGAGAGGCTCAGAAACACTCTCCAGGTTCAAACGTGAGGTTGCGAGATACATCGTTCAGTGTCGTTAATGATTCCACCACCACAGCCGCTTATGTGTACCTATGTGTAATGTTTATAACCACATACATATGTATCTGGTGTATTTCTGTTTTAATTTCGTTTAATGTTATTAACTTTGGTTTATGTTCATTAATAGTGCAAAATTCTGGATTTTAGTTCTTAAGCTATTCGTTTAGGATAGTTTAGTGTTGTAAGTTTATGAAGAATATTTTAGTGGTTGTGTAGTACCTACTGTGGTTAGGTCGTCAGCTTTAGCTCTTCTGGATCACGTATCCGTGAAATTTATGTTTTGGTCGTGACGTTTTTGTAAAGTTGGTAAGGCACTAACGGCACAGTTAGCACAGTGGCGTGAAGTGTGCGCGCGAGTGCTACATCTTCAGTTAGCACCGCCAATCGAACCAGCTGTTCTTGGGATGGCGTCGCTTTCCGGTGGATTTGCTTCCCCGTCGTGTTTGCCGACTCCGGGCCACTTGCGGTTCGTTAACGGGTCCCGGGCAGCGAGTAAACAAGCCATTAAAACCTCGTCATGCGTCGCGCACAAGCACCGCTTTCTTCTGGCCCGTAGTGCTGGGGGAGCGTCCTGAATACACGCTCAGCAGAACTACAGTTGGAGTTCTGAGGCCACACAAGGGCCTACATAGGAAAGAAATTGAAAGCAAACAGTGGGCAAAGTGGTTCTAACCCCCAACTGCCCCTCCCCGCCCGCCCCCCCCCCCCCCCCCCCAAAAAAAATCCTGAGTACGCTCTTGAGTGGAAGAGTAAGAATGTTCATCTAGCAAACATGATTTAGGAGTGTCCATTCAAAACGTGCTATTCCCACTTTAGTAAGCTGTGGGCAATTTTATTTGCCAACTAGGTTGGAGGGATCGTATTGGATACTGGTTACATTTAACAAATAAAGTTGCACAAATAATCTTAAAAATCGATGTTTTTAATTCTGTCACACGATTACAATTTATAATTGGATTCATTCAGCTGAAACGTTTAAATTTGTTTTTAACTTTGTGTAAAATATAAAATAATGCATCCTACAGATGGAAGAAAATTTAAACACGTTACTGTTTTTATTAGTCTCTTAACGTTTAAAACAAATTGTATCTATATATAAATCACGTTAATATTGGATGCATTATAAAATTATTGTTCTGTGCCTTTCAAAATTTACGGACACGTCATTCAATTTTTCCAGATAAATTACTTTACTTACAAATTTCATAAGGACATAAGGTCCTTCATAACCTCGTTATTCTCGCGTTTGTAACCTTTAGCATATAAACGATTCGTTAACGTCCAATGTTTCCGTTCATGCTATTCTAACTCCTGTGTTTCTGCGGCGCGCTCCCTGCAGAGTGCGGGGCTCAGAAACACTCTCCAAGTTCAGACATAAGGTTGCGAGACACTTTGTTAAGTGTCGCCAATGATTCCACAAGCACAGCCACTTATGCGTATGTATAATGTTTGAAACTATATGTATATCTACTGCAATGGCGGCTTCAGGATGACTTTTCGGGAGTGGCTATCGCACATAGAAAGGTCGTAGTTGCAAAAAATGAAAGTGGTCAGATATTGGCCTTGGAATATTATTTACAAATTACAGGTTTCAAATATAGAACCTTAGTAGCACCATGCAACTGTTGATGAGATAAGAGTTTAACATATGAAATTAAATATTTGAGTAAACATAAATATACACTAATCAATAAAATTGGTCTCGGGAGGGGCTACCGCCCCCCTTCTGGAGCCGCGCTTGATCTACTGTATGCCTGTTTGAAGTTCTTGTAATTTTTAATGTTATTAACTTTTGTTTATGTTCCTTAGAAGTGCAAAATGTCTGGATTTTAGTTTTTAAGTTCTTAGTTTAGGTTAGTTTAGTATTATCAGTTTATGAAGTATGAATTTTGTGTAGTTGTGTATTACTGTCATTAACTTTACCATTAAGTCATTAAATAAATTTGAAAGTCCGTCCTGTGCAGAAAATATTTGACGGAAACTCATTTGATTGAACTCATCAAACTAATGTGGGCTGGACTAGTGACTAGTACGTGTTCGGTGACGTCATTACCCTCCAAAGTGATTCGACCAACATTACTGGAAGGTATTCGAAGCGAAGGAAGCTGACAGTGTGACAAGGCCTTCAGGTAGCCGGGTGGTCCCGGTGGAATGCAGGGGCATGACGAACAATTCCGGGTCGTCGTCGGCTAAAGTGAGAGGAGGGAGAAATTTGTTTGTGGAGTGGGGGGGAGAGAGAAAGAATTTTGGAGTCTGCCTGGAAACGTGACTCAGCTCGGCATCTGTATCTGGCATGTCCAGCGGGGAGGGGAAGGGGTAAAGGGGTGTTAGCGGTATGAAAATGGAATAAAGGGGGTCATCCTCGGCCCTACCTCGTGAGGCCCTTCTACACCTTTCCTCCCCTCAGCTACACCTAGCCCCCCCTCCCCTACTATCGGCCCGAGCACACAACAGACACTTCTTTTGTTAGTAGGGGGAGCGAGAGGGGTCGGGCGCACCTCGTGCATTCCACTGCAGCCCGCAGGGGTGACCAAGCCAGGCGCGTTGTCGCGGGACGTAACTGCCAGTAGCAGCGTGCTGCCCTCTGGGCTGTGAGTGATTATGAACAATCAAAAACTTTTGATGTGAATTCGACCTATACGTTTTTATGTTACGTACAGGATAGTCATTACAGAATCTTGGCGACACGAACGTAGGAAACTTTGAAACGCTCACTACCGCCAAACTATACACTCGAGATTAATAATAACTATACCATAGTAAAGCCCGCTCTGACGGCAAAGGGGCTCAAAAGCTCCCCCCACGTAATCCTTAATCACGTAACCCCGCGGCAGCGAATGCTAAAATTGCGTAGTAGGCGCAGGTAGCGTTCAGTCACAAGGTACTTGGTAGATTTGCTCCAAACAACTTTTATTCTTTACGTTAGGGTGTAAAATAGGTTTTTTAAAAAAAAATACTTCAATATTTTTTGCACAATATTTATTTTACGCAATCGGCAGATAATAATGCCCAAACCAAAAGTGAATAACTCGAAGAAGCAACGAGTGACACCCAGACTTTCCGATGCACAGAGACGTCGGCTGTATCGACTAGAAAGGAAGAAGCCCAGAGAAATGCCATGGACTCGGCCAGGCGGCCCGGAGTGGCGAGCGCGCACCACGCAATACGACCCTCGAGCTGCAGTCGTCTGCATCGGCCCGACCCAGCGATAACGCATCGGATATAGAATCAGTGGACGTGGCCAACCCAGGGGAACAAGCAAATCACAACATCGCACTTTTAAACTTGATCGAATACGCGGGGGGAAAAACCATAGCGATAGTCGCTCCAACTTAACCACCCCAATTTTTTTATTATTTTTTTTATCGTCCTCACTGGCGGTGAATTTGAGCGATGCGCTTTTTCTTACATTTAATCACGTTAAGAAGTTCTCTATTATTACCTTACATTAAAAAAAATCAATATATCATAACTAAAATAGATTTATGATAAAGTAAACAAGATGATACAAAATAGAAAGCTAAGTAAATATTCACAGATTAAATCTGTAAAAGAAAAATAATTCATATGTAACTCATAGTTAAGCTACACCCTGCAGTCATTCGTCGTCAATATAAATTAGATAGTGTCACGGTAATACCAGTCACGCACACATTCCCATAGATCCATGCAGCTGGTAAGCCGCAGTGTGAGCATGCTGAGAGGTATTCCTTATATTCTTATTCAGTCTTATTCGCTCCCCTCCTCTTGCCTGATTTCCGGCTCTCTCTGGACTAGAGCACATTCTAGCCCAGATTATTTGTGCAACCAACTGGTCTCGTTAAGTGATACCCACAGTTTTAACACACGCTCGAAATCGAACCTTAAACTTCGTGTTCCCGCCCACAAGAAGCCGCACTATTCCAGCTCCTTCACTGTTTCTGCAGCGCGCGACCGGAACAGGCTCCCTGCAGAATTGAGAGGCTCAGACACACTCTCCAAGTTCAAACTGAGGTTGCGAGATACATTGTTCAGTGTCGCCAGTGAGTCCACAAGCACAGCTGCTCATGTGTCTGCGTAATGTTTGTAACTGCATGACTGTTGTATTCCTGTTTACGTTCTTTGAATTTTTAATGTTATTAACTTTTGTTTATGTTCCTTAGAAGTGCAAAATGTCTGGATTTTAGTTCTTAAGCTATTAGTTTAGGTTAGTTTAGTATTATAAGTTTATGAAGTATAATATTTTTTTGGTTGTGTAGTATTGTGGTTAAGTCATCAATAAATAAATAATGAACTCAGCTTTAGTGCTTCTGGATCACGTATACGTGAAATTTATGTTTTGCTCGTTGTAGTGTAAGGATATACTTTTCTTTAGTGGTAATTTTTTTTAGCTAAGTACTGAAGGGTTTAAAAGAGTACATAAGAGTTTCATATACCCTGTACAGGAGCTCAAATCTGTAGGATTCGCAGAGGGAGGGGGCGGAAATTTCCTGGGAGGGGGAGGGAGGGTGCGGCCCCAGTTTTGCACGCGGGCTTAACCAGTAAGTCAGCTCTGGAGAAGGTGCTTGTATGTTTTATATTGCCCATATTTTGGTCTACATGCATACAATAAGCAGAAAACTCTAAAATATACAGAAAGTTTTGACATCAACCCCACTTCTCAGCCCCGCTTTTGTAAGCGCAAACGGACCCCTTCAGAGATGGGCTTCTTAATTCTAGGGAGGCCCGGGCCACCCTGTAACCCCCTTCCTCACCCTTGACCCTATATATACGTTTTTAAGAATTATTTTTCAAATATTCTCCGGGAGAGGCTTCCCTGAAGGGTATTTCATATCCTCCAGACCTCAAGATGCCCCATAAACAGGCCTATCCAAAATATATTGTTGCGAGGACGTTAGCGCCGGGCTGACCATCTGGAGGGGGGCACGATATAGGTAGCGCCTATCCCTCTATTGCCGCTACACGGTAATCCGATTAAGCCAGCCCCACATGATACACATTTCATTAGCAGTTTTAATGCCTATTTTCTGTTAGCGCACCTGCTCTCGTGTAGGTTACATTTCAGCACCCTTCCAAGGGGTCTGGCTCTGGGTATAAAAGTTTTCATACCCGAAGTTGTATCCAAAACCTTAATTATAACGTGTTCTATTTATCTGCTCTACCCTCGAGCGGAAGTCTTCAAAATGGCGGACCCACGTGTAGCATTATTAACCCTTATGTAGTCTCTTTTGTAAACATTAGGGGCATATCAGACAATATTAGTTTGCCAAATGAAACTTTATGATAGTAAAACGGATATGGAATATTTTTGGAAAACTATAATAATCAAAGAAGAAATAATTGCAAGTTTTAAAATACGTAATGAAAATGCATTACATACTTAATAACTCGTAGTCTCCACCTCAACGTAGGTAAGTCTTGGGAATGTAGTAGTATAGCGCGTGTTTGGTGTGATCAACATGACATGCTTACAAAACCTCGTCATCGTAAAACCTTTTTTAAAAAATTTTTTATGCTACAGATTCCTGGATTATACATCTTGTCCTTTAAGAAAATATGTATGTATTAATACATTTTAATCTTATTGTTATAAATAATTATTAAATACATAGCTCAGATAATTGACTTTATTATAATTTTACTTTAAATTAAATAAAATTTTATTTTCTAAAGTAATTTAAACGAAAAAATAAATCTCTAATTAAAACTCCAACGTTTATTAGTCCATAAATTGTTAATGAATAAACTAACACTTCGTAGAAACCCACTCCCGTTAGCCTAAATGAAATGCGAGATGGTTTTCCTTCACTTTAGATTTAAGTTTAGTATGCGAACTATGTGGGTTTCTTTTTCTCGCTGGGTTACAAAAACTGTTATTTACAATTTCTCAAAGTAAGTAGCATTTTTTTTTTTACTATTCAAATGAAACGAGCACAATTAATACTGTGAGTTAGCTAGATGAACTGTCTGTTTAATGTAATATTATAATTATATCATAAGTTAACCACATTAAAGCATCTCTAATTTTCCTTGTATCGTTTAAATTTTATATTACTAGTTTTTGAAACCAATCTACCAATAAAATATACAATCTCATTTATTTCAAAAATACTCTGTATTTGTTTTTGAATACTAAACCAACTGTGTTATATTATTTGCTAATGAAATGTAGAAGATAAAATATTAAAATATCATTCATCAGGTTACATAATTTTTAACATAAACAGCTGCAATGTTCATAATTGTTTTCAGTATTTTGTTTAAGAAACAGATGTATCCTTCCCCGATATGCTTACTTTGGTCAGCAACTGCGTTGGCTGGTTTACTGGTAACATTATAGGTATCGTGTGTATGGAGTTAAGAATCCTTTCTTCTCTTTTGCATTACAAACTTTTATGCAATTTTTATCCCCATGGGTATAAGAGAAGTTATAGCAGAAAATGGGCATCGTGTGGTTTGAGCTTTAGAAGCGACACTTCTCCATCTCTCTCTCTCTCCATCTCTCTCTCTCTCTCTCTCTCTCTCTCTCTCTCTCTCTCTCTCTCAAAGGTTCGACACATTTTCAGAGCCCCGTCTAGGGATGGCAACAATATATCAATTTATCAATATATCAATATATCAATTTATCAGGTTCAAAATATTGATAATTTGGGATCCATATTTTGGTTCCGATATTTTTTGGTATCGTTGTTATGTGTTCCGATAGTATCGAATTTTAATAAATTAATATTTCTCAAGTGTTAAAACTATTTTAATAAAATTATCTGTTAATCATTTTGTTATTAACAGAAATAAAACCTTAGATAACTTAAAATATTGATAAAAAGGAATATATTAATGATAGTTTCAGTTAACTATGATTGGATTACCAATTGTACGGTTTGCTCTATTCAGAAAAATCAAATACAACTAAGTAATTTTTCAATTTTTCATTATTTTGTATTCTCTTTTCTACATGTTTGATTGCTTCATTTTAGCTTTAATTCTTCAGAAGTCTGTAATAATTACAATAAATAATACTTAGAATAAATTGTCGAGATAAACTATTTAAACTCATGTAGCAGGTATTATGAAATAATGAAGAAATAAAAAAAAAACTAAAAATTAGATGTATGCACTTTAGCTAGAAAGAGATAAAATTGTATTTGGGGATTCCTTTGCATTAGCTTAGATATATCTCAATATAACATATTATAAATCATAATTTTATAATAATTACACATGGGTAAAAGTTTTTATATTATAATATACCGATATATCTAAATACCAACATGTTTAGGTTGGTATTTTATATAATTCAAGCGATGTAATGAAACACTAAAATATCGCTGTGTTGACAATTTTTGCCATCCCTAACCCGGTCTGCGTGAAGTGGCTTAACTAGGACACCATTGTTCTCGTAATTTCGAGTGTTAAGTCGAGGATTACGATGACGCGACAATTCAAAGAGCTACGAGACCTTCCCAGGGCGGGGCTGAGGAGTGTGCCACCGGAAGAGACTGACCTGCGGGGGCAGTGAAATGAAGAGGCTGAGTGACCCCTTGGCGAGCGATAAGCGGGCGACGAGAGGCCTTCGTGCGCCAAGGTCTGTGCATTGGGGACAGTACGGCGGCGCGGCGAACGATTGAACAGTACTGGGACCGAATAGGGAGAGCCACTGTCGAGCCGAGCTCCAGTGGGGAGAGTGAAGAGAGAACTTATTAAAACTGGTATTTTCTTTGTGTACAAGCAATTAAACTAAAAAAATTTAATTAATAGTGTTAATATTAACTAATAAATAGCAGTGCTTTTAGTTAATTGGACTAACCTTTCCGGGCCTGTTTTTTCCCCCCACTCGTACCAATTTTCTTGTGCAATCTTTAAATGAATCATGTAATTCAGAATTTTTGATTTAATACAATTTTTTTTGTAAATAGGCCATTGCAGTTTTACATGGAGAAAATAAAAATAATAAAAAATAAATATAAAAAAGCCAGGGAGAATAAGCCTAAATCAGCTGATATCGAAAATATAAACCCAACGATGAAACTAAACACGAATTATGGACAAAACAACGACGACAGCACCGAAGAACACAGAAGGTTTCCTATGACAAAACATTTGCGACGTTTAGAGAACTATCATCTTTTCCCGGCATCATGCACAAACAGACTGTTTGAAGGAATCCCACTGTGTTAGTCTGTGTTGTAGACAGTTGTTTTGTCCATAATACCTGTTTAGTTTCATCGTTGGATGTCCAACCCCATTTCTATTTCTTATTTTGAATTTTTCCCGTGACAAACAGTGCAAAACTACAATGGCGTATGTGACGTGAAATATAGCACCCCAAGACGGTGTGCAGATCATTTAATTAAGAATGGATAAGTGACAGGATGAATTGGGTGATAGAAAAAAAGAACAGCCCGGAGAAAATCTGATCTTCTAACGGCAAAACCCCTGCGTCAGGATTAAAACCCAGAGATTGTGAAACATTTTGTTCGTGAATGTCATGTGAAAATTCTGTGGAAGCTAGCTATTTGAAGACCTGAAGATGAATTGCCGAAGTGGTGCCGTTTTCCCCCCACATATTTACGGTGGCTGTGACGTTCCCCTGAGCAGTCGTGCTCGCTCGAGGCCCCGAGACAACCCAGCGCGTGTGGGTGACCAGCTCGTGCGGGAAACGGAACACAGCACGAGGCAACCGCGCTAACTCGTGCGTCCAGACAAATACTATCTTCTTCAAGACGAGACCACGTATATCGGCAGTCTCGGCTGGGGTTGGTGTTCACCGACGTTTCGCTGCCTTGCAGTTAGCATCATCAGCGTGGAGGGTGAAGATGGCACTGCCGCCCCCAAGTGTCGTGTTAGAGTTGTAATGGAGGAGGCACGTTCATTTTTGAGACCGAATGATTGACAAGAACGTTGCCCTTGCTCCACTTGGTTACAAATAGCAACTAGCGTAGTACATGCTTCTGAATAGATTTGTCTTGTCTTCATATTTGTTTCTTGTTACTTTACAGTTCTACACCGAGTATAAGGCTCTTGACCGAAAGATATACGATCGTAAATATCGGAGAAACCACTGCAGGCAGATTACATTTTCGGTTAAATTACTTTCGATCTCGTGCCTGTTTCCAGAGTTGGCAATCTTCCAGGAAAATGAAAAATTCAGATTGTTGGTAAAATTACTTTTCTGTAAACTTTTCTGTTAAATGACTGTCGGTCTACTGCCTGCTGGTCAAATCACTTTCGGTCTACTGTCGTGGCCCCGTTGCGAGTGAGGCACTAATATCTGGAAGTGACTTTATTGTTGGCCCTAAACACTTCGATGTTACCGCCACCAAACCGCATTCAAACGATCCATTGCAATTAGCTCGCCTTATAATTTTAATAACGTGCGCTCACAACGGGCGCTGTGAACAGAGAGCGCGATGGTATTTGGCATCGAGCCCAAAGCTGTCGAGAGACTCCGCTGCTACGAATAATGAAATTAAATGAAATGGACTGAACTCAAGGGCCCTGACTACTTGGGCACACACGCGGCGTGCAGAGCTTCATTGAAACCACGCGATTTTAAAACTGCTCAAGATATCCAAGTGAAGTCTGTTTACGAAAAGCATTTCAGCATACTATGAGGACGGATGAGTAGTTTTGTGAGTGAATATTGCTAAAACGCGTGTTTTTAGGATGGATACTTTTTAGGTATGACACACCCGGTAATGATTATTGAAACTCAACGGACTTGCATTACACCTTTATCTTCATTTCTCCACCATAAAGTGTTATGGTCACCACTGAAATCTCACGGTTGTCCTATGCACAACGAGAAGACCGCGCGCCAGTACACAGCCTTGCGCTTAGAGGCGATACCGCGCTAGTAGCACCAGCGAGCGTCGCTCTTATCGCCCCGCCTCACTAACACAAATACACTTCTGACATCTAAGTCATTAGAAACCACGAAATGTGATGATGTGCTAATGGAGCAAAGATGGAATTAATGGGGTAGGGGAGACGGGAGTTCCCCCGAGGAACCCTACTTCTGCAAAATTAAACGTCACCCCTTCTGGACTTACACAATGTTGACGCATCTGTTCGTCAGGGTAGTTCCAGTGTCCTCACTGATAACACTGACCACAAGGTGGAGCGAGACGTTGGTTTACTCCAACACCAACACAACAGCCGCGAAAACCCCAGATCATCTTTGGTCATCTATCTTGGCACGTTGTTTCAGGGGGCGTGTAAATTTGTCTCTGAAAAAAAAAAAACATTCCAACTTTTCCCAGGTGCTGCCATGGAACCCTAGCTCGTTCTTCCAGAAGCCCGTCCCGTGTAAATCCTCCTGGGAGAAAGATATGCTCAGGCGGCAACCTTTGTCGCCATAAAGTTTTCGTATCGGTTTCTCAACATCTCTCAGGAAGTGCGAGATGTAAAAAAAAAGCCTTGGTGGAAGACACGCTTATTCTTCGCGCCCCACTCAGACACGGCGATATCAGAAAAGCATATATATTAAAAGAGTAGCCTCGGAGGTGCCACCAGATGGCATTCTTGTTCGTGGAATGTCGGAATCTGAAAATTCTCCGGACAACAGAATACTCATTCGTAACTTGAAGAATTTTTTTTTCAGGGTTGGGATTATCTGTGGCTGGGTGAGACCAGATCGGCGACGACTCATACTTGCAACTTGCGACGTGACTCATGATTTTCGAGCACCTAGTCCGCACATTGTGTGTTCTCGGGACAAGTACCATACCACGCCTCGTGTGTGTTATCAAACCATTCCTTCACAGATCGACTGGCTGCAGAGGAAATATCACGGATCAACGTGTGCATCCTTACATTAAGGGCGGTATTCCAAGACGTTCGGGTAAGGTAACGAATAAGCACTGCCTTGTTGGGATACAACTGTAACCTAACTCGCGGGCCGTATTCCAGAACGTGTCCGAACCGAATCCCAATGAGGAAACAAGTTGGCAACCGTTTTAATAAACGGTGCCCTGCGCGAGGCTATAAACTTGTTTCAAAGCCTTCTAGCGGACGTTTCTCAACCATCAATACAATTGTTACGGTAAAAAATACTAGAACAGCACCATCGCACTAAAATTGAATCATATTTATAACTTCCTCAAGTACTTTTTAGTTGCGATTTTTTTTATTGTTATGGCCATTAAAGTGTACAAAATGTATTCCAGGATATCTTAGCTATTATAAGGTTTCATTTGACACACCAACACAATATTTACTTCCCTTGATGATCACGAAAGTGAATATATATGAGTTAATGGCGTCAGATGCGGGTCAGCCATCTGGACGAAATCAACGAAAAATGGTGAGCTCTGCGCATGCGCGGAATTAGGGCAACAGATAGGTCATAGAAAAAACACCAAAATCTGTTCACTAAATATTAGGGACTGACCGTGTGTTGTCGTGCACTAGGAATATGGTTAGGGTACAGGTGTAGAATTTTCAACACCTAAACCCTTATTTTAGTGTCTTGGAATAGCCTACCGGCCTAACAGGGTGACTTGAGTCACCAAATTGAAGAACTGGTCACTTAGTCATGCGTGTTGAAATGAACAATTGACAGTACTGGAAGTCACAATACTTTGATTTCCAGCATGTTCTTGCTAAGTTTCATTTACTTTTTTCTTGTCTCACTTCAGTAGTCACATATTAAATACAAGTAGTTGGAGGCTGTTCACTTAAATAATAAGGACATTATCTCTGAAAATGTTTTAATTTACTAACATAAAAATCGACAAGTTCCTGCTAATATATATTTATAAATTTATGTTTGTTTGTTCCGTATGCGTTCCTATAGCCTACCATTCATCCGATTACGATGAATCTTTGGTGAGTTGTTATGCACATGCCCGTGAAGGTTTTCTGAGTTGTTATAGCCATTTTTCAATCGGTGGCGCGCGAATAGTTTCAACAAATGTGTGTATTTCATATTGCTTAACTGCAGTTCGTTTGTTTTCTTTGTATGAGTGCACATGCATGACAGAATTGAATTGAATTAAAAATCAAAGAGAGATAGAGACATAGAGTAATAGAGTGAGATAGAGCTAGGTATATAGGATGAGCTAGAGAGATAATTAAAGCGATATAGGTACATATAGAGAAATAAAGGTAAATAGGGGAGATATATAGAGATAGTGAAAGATATAGAGGGATATATAGAGATATAACGATAGGTAATGAGATTAGAGAGAGACAAAGAGGTAGACAGAGAGTTATATAGAGGAGAGATATATAGAAAGATAGTGGGAGATACAGATGGAGATATATATAGACAGAGATATAAATATAGATAGAGTGCTAGAGATATATGTATATATTTATGTATAGAGATAGATTAGAGGGATAGAGAATTAGAGATAGAGAGATGCTTTGTATATGTGTACTACTTAAAAAAAATTTAAAAATATTAATAAGGCATTGCAAAGCATGCCAGGCATCATCTAGTAATATATATATGGTATTGCGTTTAATTTTACATATAAGTTATAAAATGACCATGTGATAAAAAGTTGTAAAAATAATTTTTGGGAAATCCTGAAAAAGTCCTGAAATTGGTAAACACCCGTAAACATCACATCTTCCTATTGGTTATTTTTTGTTGGTTTCTTTGGTTTTTTTAATATTTCTAGAAAAAATGAGATAATGTTAATTACTAGCATGAAAAATGTGATATGGTTTCATTTAATAATTTAATAGTTTAAGCCAATGGCCGTGTAAATATTGTAACAGTTCAGGATTTTGTTCAGGTCCTTGCCAAAATCCATTAAGTTGCAGTCAGTGTCAGAAATCATTTGGTCGAAGATACTTTTTTGAATAAACATCATAATATTTGTACAACTAAGCTGACTTAAGTAAATGTGGACGGGTATACAACATCAAGGAAGTGTAATGACGACCAAATATTTGACGACTGCAATAATCGCGAAGAATGTAAAAAGGCTAACTAACAATACTATCCTAGATCTCGCAAATGATTTAAAATTGAAAAATAACTGAGAAATTAGCTTCTTTATAGAAAATGAATATATATTAGCACCAAAATCTAGTCGCCTCCATCAAATTGTGAACAATAGAGAACGAACTGAAGCTCATAAGATCGAAGACTGCGATGAAACGCCTGAAGCTGACATGATCGAAGACTGTGATGAAGAACTGAGACTGAAACTATGGAAACGAAGTGTTAAAATAAATTACTCTGATTAAGCTTGTTATGATCACCGGGACGGTGGCGATAGTGACCTTGAAGCCGGTGTTGAAACGAAAGACTCCAGAGAGCTTAAAAATATAATTATTAAACATGCTTGGAAGATGACAGCATTAGAAGAGATTGATTACACATCAAGGAAAGATCCTAGCCCATTAGTCGACAGGTTAAGACTGCTGCTGGATTCGCTTAGTGGAAAAAACAATTTGCACCTATTCGCCACCATACTCAAAGAACTGAGGGAATGACTTGTTTTACCTACATGTGTAAAAAATTTATGAATAAATTATATTTTGTATTTAAAAAATTTTTGTTTTATTTCTGGAAGTATGATTTATAACTAAGACTGAGTTCTCGAAATATAACTTCTAAATTACAGATACAAAATTCGACATCAAAGACTAACAAATTGGAGAGTGATAATTAAGTCATTTCAGCAATCGGGACATTGAAGCACCTGGAACACGGAAGAATTTGGGCACTTGGAGCACTTTGATTGGAGATTTTGGAGCAATTGGAGCATTTGGAGCTTTGAACCAGTTGGAGCACTTGGTGCTGTTGGAGCACTTATCAGTTGTATCACTTGGAGCATTTGGAGCTGTTGGAGCATTGGATCATTTGAATCTTTGAACACGTGGAGCACTTGATTGGAGCTGTTGGAGCATTGGAGCAATTGGAGCAATAGATCATCGGAGCACTTAGAACTGTTGGAGCAGTTGGAGCAATTGGAGCATTGGATCACTTGGAGCTGTTGGAGCAGTTAGGGCACTTGGAGCACTAGGAGAAATTGGAGCATTGGAGGACTTCAAGAATTTTTAGCATTGGAGCAATTGGAGCTATTGTTGATTCTGGATCGTTAAGTCTGTAGTCAGGTCATGATTGGCCTAGTGGTTCGAAGTCGTCTGGTCTATACTTAAATGTATGCTATGTTTCGAAAATAAGGCATCTTGGCTACTGAGTGATGTACCTAACTACCAACTGTATGTGGTTGGCCACCGACTGAATGTGCCTGTCTAGGGTTAATCCGTTGTCACGGGTGTGACATTTGCAGAGAAGTTTTCAGCCTTCAAAATAATTTATTACATCATTATGATTTATTTAGCTTTAAATAATGGTCACACATTTGTAGTACAATGCCAGGTGAACATTTTTAGCTAATTGGTTTTTGTTTTATTTGGTTGTTATTTTGATTCAATAATAGAGAAAGTTATGTCACGGGTGTGACAGAAATAGACAGTTCATTTCACTTCCATTAATATCATTGTAAAATCCTGTGAATTTATCAGAATTAAAAATTTAAAACTATCATACAATAAAAAAGGATTTCAAGACAATTGGGTTCAAGTCCATGAAGTTTAAATAACTATTACATCTAAAAAAAAATTATTCTGTCACGGGTGTGACACACTTTTGTCACGGGTGTGACACTTACCAATTCACTCTATGAAAAAATTATTTTCAGAGTTAACACAGTAATTACATAAACAGGAACTGATAATGCACAATTCTGGCTTGTTTTCTATGCATGATATGAAATTATAAATGAAACATCAACCTACAGTATATTGAGACAAATCTACTGCGAATGACATGGTGGAAGCAGCCCTTAATGTGCTACCTGGTAATAATGGTTCTGGAAGTTTCATCACAATATCACTGGCTGACACCAGAAAAATATCACTTTGTTGTGGAAAGAAAAAAAAATCCAGGAATCACTTTTCTTACGCAGAAATGTTATATGAAAATCACTGAACTCTTTACCCTCAATTTGACCAATAAAGTTTTCCTAAGATTTCTTACTTGCAAATTCTACCAGGACAAAGTCATTCACTTAAAGGGTTTCTATGTTTACACCTACACATAAGTCAGATGCAGTTGTCTTGAGCATTTAACTTGCATTCCTCAAATGACTTACCCTGAACCCTCTTAACGTAAGCATGTACTTTAAATGTCGGCAGTTGTGCATTCAACTCCTTAACAGCATTCTGTAAAGGACCTTTGATATCTACAAGCTTTGGTCGATTGTCTAATTCACTCCATTTTTTTTCCAAATAATGGTTGAATTAACATCACAGTCATGGGGAAGAAAGATTTCATTAGCACAGTTGCACATTGCTCATTCAATAAATCACAACATGAGTTTTTTATCAGTTCATTTATAGGTATTACCTGGAAAGGTTTTAACTTTCTTATTGATGGATTCAACAAGATAACTGATGTTAAAGTGATATCTGCAAATGCAAACACTGTGAGGCATTTGCAAAGACAAAAGAACATGTTTGGGGCGAAGTTCATGGAACTTTAACTGCTTTATTTTTATTTTAGGACACTTTATTTGGAACAAGATAAATGCTTCCTTAACAGTCATTATCATGTGTCTCTTCTGTACAGAATAACGCTCATCCATGTTAGAATCTTTGATTGATATGGCATCTTTGATGCCTGGTGCCTGGCGGCTCACCTCGTCACAGGAATAAAACTGTTTGACAGTACGTTGACACATTTCATCGCAAGAAGTGGATCTCTTTTGCTCACTTTTCTCTTCTAGTAAATGTTTTGCAACTTCCGGTGTGTCATGTACTAACTTTCTTTAACTGCCATTTTTTTCCCTAGGCTGTGTGGTAATGCTTTTTTTATTCGATTTACTGCCTTGCCGAGAGATTGTGGGCAGCGATATGAGCCTAGGTTTGGTTTAACATTTATTCCACTTTTTTCCTTTTTGCTTTACCTACACCGCTTTTGCCTTTCTGCATCCTGTAAACGCTTTAATTATGACTTTTGCTTGGACATCAGTTTTTTCGCACGCTCTCTTCTTTTCTTGCCCCTTTCCCGTTCCTTTTGCAAGTGTATTTCTCTCCTTTCTATGTCCTTCTTAAGCTTCTCACGGAGCTTTCTCATTCGATCTGTTGAACTCATTTTATCTGAAAAACAAACAGCGACTTTTTGGTGATCTACAGACGTACTCCTAATTAAGTTATATGTTATTTTATGACATAACAGTCAAGTGCACAACTTCCATCTGACATGTGCAAATTTTACTACATCCTGCTCAAATAAGACAAAAATTTATTTGTATATATCTTTTCTGTCATGGGTGTGACAATCAACTAAAGTTTTACTTAATTCCCAATCCATTGAAAGATAAATTACTGTATAAACAGCAAGTCTTAACATTTTAAAGGCTTCCTACAAAATTGTCTTACAAAATGTATGCAATTTATTGTGTTAAGAAAGCTGAATCAATATTTTTATATAGTGGTGTCATAAATTAGTCACGGGTGTGACATAAAAAGAAGCAAATTTTCTTTAAAAAATATAAGTTTTAAAAAATTGGAGCTTTTAGGATATAATTGTCAGCTACATAACATCACTTTTAGAAGAGCAGATTTAACTACTTCTACTGAGATGAGAGAAAATTTACTTTTGTGCCTTTTTCTGTCACGGGTGTGACAGGACAACATTAAACTATTATGCCAATAATATTATAGATACCACTCACCTCTATCAAAAGTTTTTGCCAGTTTCAATGAGAGTAGACTTGTTGCTTCAATTTGTAAATAGTTCAGCTTAATTAGGTAAACATTGTAGCAAATTTCACTGTTGCCAAAACACCCTAAAAAGGTGTGACACTACTTAAACAATGAATGCAAACATACAAGCATTAAAAATTACAATAAAATTTAATTTAAAAGTAAAATTATTTGTTTAGGCACATAACATGAATCATAAATGATAAGATGAGAATGTAATATTTAATATTTTATCTATTTTATTTTTTTATGCTGAGGCTCACTTTTACATGGATTCACCCTCTACCAACTGGTCTTTTTAGCCTGACCAAGCTGTTGGTTGGGTCTGGTCATCTAATTGGACATGCCTTGTTGCTGACGGGACGTGCCTGGTTAATGACCTATAATGTAGAACTTCCCTGAAAACACATTCAAAGGACTCGCTTTGCCTTCTAAAAAAAACATATAAATTGAGAAACGCTTGTAATTTGCTTGTTTTTTTTTTGTACTTGTATAATTTAAGTAATAACTTTTTTATTTGCAATTTCTTTAACCTGTTTTGTTTTGGTAAATTTATGCGATATTTAACAAAATTACATGTTTGCATAAGTAGGTAAGGATCGAACCGAGGACGGATATCGAACGAATTAATCGTTATTTTAACAAACAATTTATTTGGAATTTTTTCCGATTTTCAAACTTAATAATTACAGAATTTAAAGATGGTGGTCTATGTCATAATTGGCTTACTGGAGGCTAGTAGATGAGGAATCTAAGACACTTTTTAGAATTTTGAGAATGTTTTATTAAAGTGTTCTTTTACCTAGAATAAATGTTTTGCATTGTTTAGGGATCAAACTGAGGATAGGAATCGATTATATCTATCAGTAAATTAAATAGTATTTTTTTTATGATTTATGTAATTTCTAGCAAAACATTACAGATTTTAAAGATGGTGGCCAAGACAGCCGACAAGATGGTGGATGACGTATACTACTGCATTCTAGTGGGTAAAAATTAAACTAATATGGCGACAGCACTCTATCAGACAGCATCTGTAATATGTGACACTAGTGCTCCTTATATCGATTACTGAAAACAAGATGGCGGCGGCGCCCTCTAACTGGCGATGTGTGTTAACTAGCGCTCCTGGTACCTAGTATTGAAAATAAAGGTGGCGGATACGCCCTCTTTTGGGTGATTCTAATATTACTTCAAACTAAAAAAAAATTTGCAAGTCCGAATATGTGTGTTATTTTTTTATATGCCTTATTTAATTCTCGGTTGGTAAATATCTCCAAGGTCGGGCTGTCAAAGGTATTTGTTTTACAACCCAGAGGTCCATGGTTCGAATCACCTCGCTTCCAATGTGTTCTGTATAAAATAATTAAATTTGATATTTCGATAAAGACCACAAAAGCATTATCAGGTAATGGAATATCGACCTTACGAGCACGAGATAGAGCGATGATGACGCTATCTAGAAACAAACAGCAGAAAACAAAGATACCGGTTTACAAGATGGCGGCCTCCAGCAGAGCATGAAAAATCCAAGATGGTGGTTGTGACATCATCCAAAATGATCACTTTCAGCAGACGACAACAAGATGATGGCTGTGGCTTCAGAATCGGATCCAAGATGGTGACAATGATGAAAGTGCCATGTTCGATAATGGGGCACTTGATGTCAAGATGGTGGCCGTAACGAAAATTGCAACGATGGGAGAGTGGGATGTTCGATTTCAAGATGGTGAATGTAACGAAAAGTGCAATATTCTAAAATCCCAAGATGGTAGAATCCAAGAAGCTGCATCCAAAATGGACGCCGGGGTCAAGTTAAAGGTCAAAGGCTAAGGTCATTCAAGATGGCCACTGTGACATCAGTTCAGTCGGTCGTTGAACCCATCTACAATCCACAACGAGGAACCAGGTGCTGGACTCACATAGTCCCTTGTGAAAATGAAGGGAGTCCAAGAGGATAGAGTGCAAGGGTCCCTGGTGTGCATGATAGGGTCTAAAAGGACAGAGCACAAGGTCCTTATTGTAACTAATAGAGTCCATAATGACAGGATGTAGCATCCCTGGTGTAGTTAATGAAGTCCATTAGGACAGAATGCAGTAACTGGTATTGATGATGTAGTCCAAAGTAGACAGAGAGCAGGGTGTATATGATGGCGTCCAAGAGAACAGATCGCAGGGTTCCTGGTGTAGATGATGGACTCCAAGAGGACAGAGCTCACTGGTCCTGGTTTAAATGATGGAGTCCAAGAAACCAGAGCACAGGGTCCCTTTAAGTAGAGGATGAGTCCAAGGAAGACAACGCAAGGTCCTTGATGTAAATAATGGAGTCCAAGAGGAGAATGAACTAGGTCCCTAATGTAGATGATAGAGTCCAATAGGACAGGGCGCATGGTCCCTGGTGTAGATGATGATGTTTAAGAGGACAGTGTGCAGGGTCCCTTGTGTAGATAGAAGAGTACATAGTGTTCCTGGTGTACATGAAGGTTTCCAAGAGGACAGAACGCAGGGTTCTTGGTGTAGATGATGGAGTCCAAGAGCACAGAGTGCAGGGTACCTGGTGTAGATGAAAGAAGACCAAGAGGAGAGAGTGCGAAACAGCGCCCGACCGGCGTAGTTCTCAGCCTTGAGCCGCGCGGCATAGTAACAGTAGAAGAGGGTTATCTGGCTGGCGGCATCTCCGCAGCATCCGCCGCAGGACCGGTCGACGTGCCTGCCACCGCTGCGCCGCGCTGGTATGCAAACTTGCACGCCCCCCCCTCCCTCCCCCATCGCTCGCTCCTGCAGCCACCAGCCATCATCGCGCGACACCAGCGCTCGCGGTGGCTCAGGCGCGCAACTCCCACGCAGCCCAGCCGACCGCTGCTTGTCCCTTCGAGCCTGGTCCGGCGAACTGCTGGCCTTTTGCCAGACAGCACCCGGGTTGGCATGCCCGAAATGTCTGACAAACAACTCCCAGTCTACTGCCTGTCTGTCAAATTTCAGTATTCTGCCGTGCCGTTAGGTTTTCGTTAATGTAGTCGTCTCAGATAAAATCTTCCACCAGAACCAATACCCGAGCTTGTATACAGCAGCTGATGACGTTTATATGGGATATCCTTTTACACATTTTTATTTATACATCAAAAAATAACCTTCATACATTTCAGAAGAAATAAAACGTTACTTTCTCTTAAGGAAACGCATTTTCTTTAGGGGGAAAAAAAACACGCTGATCACTGTACCCGTTACAACTCTTTTTGTCCAGAGGTGTGGTAGCAAAGTCTATAATGTTGTACATTCATTCACAGTGATATTTCCGATAAATACATAGTTTTGATTAAACGAAGTTTTATTAAACAGGTCCATTAAAACAAACATGGAAAATTTATGGCTGTCATAGAATATGTGGCTAGAATGTAATGGGGGAGAAACATTTTAAACATAGTTCTTTGCTTCTGTTTGTAGTGCGGTTAATAAACACATGGTCACAATAACGCGATATTGTAGTTTCAGCATCATAATTAATATAAAAAGGAGGGGGGGGGGTGTTTGTGTTTCTCCTCGAAATGTTTCCAACTGGTTGTTGGCGCGCCGGGAACAGAGTGGCAAATCAATGCTTTAAAAAACGATCTTACTTATTTTCTTTGGAAATCGGTGAACTGTGCGGTATTTATAATGAACCTAACAACCTAAAAGCCGTTAAATTTTCGAAAGTTAATGTTGGTAACCTTGATTTTTTTGTGATATTTCGTTGCTGGGAATATCTAGACCACATATGTTTAAAATTATCTATTTTCAATACGGAACAATCAAAACACTATTTCAAAATGTTTTATCTTTTGTTTCAATAAATTAAAAACTGCATAGCCGCAAAGTATGAGTGTTATAATTATCATAACCTCAGTTTCAATTGCAAAATAATACACACGGGCACACGTCTGCCCATGTGAACTTGACAGTAATGCTTATTTCATTGCTACCAACATAATTCAACATTGTCAAAAATTATTCCCGAATATAATATTTGGCAATAATACTCGATACGCCAATCCGTTCATTCACCATTCTATAAATTCTGAACTAAGTATGATTTCGTAAATTACATTTTTATTTAAGTTATTATGTTTGAAGAATTTATATTTTTAATTTATATTAATTTTTGATTTCGGCATTCCTCAGGCGCTGTCCCGCCTATACAGTTGCGTCCTCCTGACCCAAGCGCCGCATGCGCCCGTCCGGACGCCCGCGCCATCTCGCCGGTCTCGGCGCTAACTCGCTGCAGCGGGCCTCGCCAGGGGCTTCGTTTAGCGACAGTTAGCGTGCGCATCCTGCCGAGACACGCGCGTCCCCCCCGGCCCGACCCTGAACTACTTGCCGATGCCGCGCCACTTCATCGGTACTCGGGCCTAACGGTTCTTCGACAGCGAAGCAGCGGGCGGTGTCACCCGGCGCAGACAGGAGTCGTCCACGGCTCTACAGTCGCCACTGCCATAGCGTCACATCCTTATTTTTTTTTAAATATTAGATAGACTTTATTGATGGCGAAGTTAAATAAGTTTTCTTACACTAAACCACATTAAATATTTACAGTTTTCTACATTATCATTGCATATTAAAAATAAAAAAATAAAGCATTGCAAAATCATACATTGAACAAACTTCAGTGTAAACTAAAAACACAAAAATAGAATACAAACAGAAAACTTATTTGTGTTTAACTCGAAAATGGTATACACAACTGCTGAAATGTAATTAAAGGTTAAGAGTAATTTGTTGCTAATGTGATATAGTTTTACGTTAATACCATTCTCCCACACATTAACACACATTACAGTAGGTAAGCCGTGAAGTGATCATGCTGAGTAGGTGTTTCAGAGAGGTTTCTTCAGCCTGTGTTTGAAGGTTGCTAGGTTTTTAGAGATGAATGTACGGGTTTTGCTAGCATAGAGTTGCTTGTGGATTGTGATTCGTGGCTATGTTAACTGTTTAGGTAACTGAAATTGGCCGACAGATAGCGAGGGGATCGTGGCTGCAGTGCATTATAAGAAAGAATCAGTAGCTGTATCCGAATACTGGCCTAATGGATCCCTTAGCTAAGGGATCCACTAAAAGTGCATCGTAGTGGACGCGGCCATCTTTGTGTTGAATCCGAATTCTCACAAGGGATGCCGATGCATCCCTTCACGCATCCACTAATTCGAGATTTCTAGGGATGCGAGTGTCGCATCCACTAACGCGTCCCTACATCCATTAGCTTCGGAATTGGGTTTTATTTTGTTTGTGTATAATATTACTGCAGATTTTCAGCAAAATATTTGTTTAAAACATTATAAGCGAAAGTGATAACTTAAACAGAGACAAATGAAGACGTTAATAAATATAATAAAAATACGAATTTAAACTTAAAGGATAATTCAAAACTCATAAGTATTTTTAAAGTTTACAATTTATAAAATGTATTTTATTTGGATCGCTAACATATATAACATACACGTTACATTATTTTTTAATTGGTAGGTATTTATTATTTACGTTTTGCTGAATATTCGTAGATATCCCTACACAAAATGGCTGCGTGAACATTAGTACGTATGACAGTCAACAGGTGGTGCTAGTAGTAAAAGTATTCGGATACTATCCATCCATTAGAAATGCGTCCTCTACATTGTGGCTGCATTTGCTAAGGGATGTAGGGATGTGTGTGCTAAGGACGCATCCCTATATATTCGGATACAGCCAGTGTATGCATATTTCGTCTTTGGGTGAGTTTTAACCATTTCAACTGCTGATAGTACTGAGTTAGATGGTCTCGAGTTTTAATGTTTAAAATGAATCTTGCACAGCAGATTTGGAGCTTCTGAAGCCACTTTGCCAGTTTATCTATCATATCAGGAAACAAAACATCGCAGTACCTAATCAAAGTGAGGCATAATTGCAGTTAGCAATCAAGTGGGCATTTACTCTCTCTTTCTATTGCACGATATCTAGTATTAGCGCTGTCCTTGTTTCAGTGTGCTCTGTTGCCAGATATGTCCAAAGAGCATACACGTTTTAGTTAACACGAAATAATGTTACAAAATTTCATGTGTTAACATCTTAGCTCTCGGTATACGGCATTTGGTGGAATAATTTCGTAAAAATGTAACGGAAATGCGGGACAATGGTGCTGTTCATTTAACGCTTTAGAAAACTCCTTGCTGTGTAAAAACCTTGATGAAACAATCTGTCGTCCTGAACATCTAAACATGTAAAACTACAAAGTGAAAAGTTATCGGCTCCACAATATCAAGTGGCTTTCGGGCGAGGATAAATAGGTAAATGGCTTCTCTTCGGTGTGGACAATCTCTCCGAACAGTTATTTAACAGCGTTAATCCTTACACGAACTCAATAGCTGCAGTATCATCAACGACGAAGACATCGATGACATCCGTGACATCGGTAGTTGCAACTTCTTTGCTCCAGTCTGAACCTAGCATCCACAACTTCGCTGGTAGACGTGGCCGACAACAGCAAAGATCTCAATGACCGCGATGTCGAAGACCTGTGAATATTCCGGTGAAAGGTGTACCAACGCCTCCAGTAACGCTAAAGGAGACGTAGTTACGCCAACCGAGGGGACCTTGAGTCTACAGTACCGACAACAGCACCAACTTCATATATCACTGCTGCTGTGCTATCATCACGTATTCTTGGGTACTGTTGCATCTATTGCGGCAAAGACTTTTGTCCATTGTAGCAATTGTAAGCGTCATGAAGCATACTGCTCGAAAGATCTGGCTTCAGTTCGGTACAAGTGTGAGAAATGTGGTAATCAAGTTTCACGAAAAGATTCCTTGAAAAGATATTCAAAGGACTGGTTTCAAAATCATGTGGAATTCAATAAATGATGTTGATGTGTATGGTTTTTTTGGTAGCAGAGCAGATTTCATGTAGTAAATTATGTTTGTGAAAATGTTTTTTTTATTTCTTGATCTTTGACTTTAATGGTAAAATATTAAATTGAAGTAATCTTTAATGAGATTAATATTTTTTTAACCTAAATTACAGTTTTGCTTCAATCAAGGATTGTATCAAATACTGGAATCGATCGAGTCAATCAATATATTAATGGGTAAAATTTAAAATGGTTTTTGATATTTTGTCCAAATGTTTAGGTTAATAATTATAGATTTCAATATGGCAGACAATATGACATCAGTCTTACTGGTGGTTAGTATTGGGAAAATTGAGCCTCTTTGGAGACTTTTTGGCATATCTAATTAAATAAGAAATTTTAAACAAAAATTATATAGGCCTATGTATTCTGCATTGGCAAAGAATCGAACCAAGGACCAAAATTGATTGAATCAATATGTTGAAAGATAATTTTTTAATTATTTTTTAGAAACCTTTGAACTTTTCGGTTGATAATTACAAATTATCAATATGGTGGCTAAGACGGCCGACAAGATGACAGACACTATGATATTTGACTGTCTGGTGGTTGATAGTACTGCACTCTAGTGGGTAAAAAATATACCAAAATGATGGTAGCACACTCTAGAAGATGTAAAAAATGACGATCCAAGATGGCTGTCATGATTTCATACTGGTTGGTGTAATATATATGTCATGCTAGTACTGTTTTTTTTGGGGGGGAGGGGGGTTAAGTCTGCTGATAGCCTCCGTGGAGTAAGGACACGTCGCCATTTTTCCCCCTCATCGTGTTCGAACCAAGAACACCAAGGTCATTGACGTAAGTGCGATTTTATACTAAAATGTTGTAACTGTTGTAATTTAGTAATTATATATATTTTTTTTATTCGATTTTTTGGATCATAATTCCGGATTTAAAATATGGTGAAGTGACATCAAAATTCAAAATGACGAATCCAAGATGGCGGTAAGTTCTAGAAAACTAAATCGTGGAAAGTACTAGAAAATAAAATGGCGGAAAGTTCTATAATCCAAGATAGTGTAATCTAAGATGGCAGCCAGGGTCAAGATCAATCAAAATAGTGGCCGGGGTCAAGGTCAAAGGTCACGGTAAAGGTAGTTTAAGATGGCTGCCCTGTTGTAACAATCCCAGATGACCGTCAGCTCTAAGGTCAACAACCGTGGACCAATAGCCGGACCGCTATTTCATACTACTAGCGACGCCATTTTTTTTTTATCGAAACTCATAAGCTAACAGATCAGCTGTTTTTTTTAGCATTATTTATCGGGTTTTAGTGTGTACATAATATTTTCCAATTTGTGTGGTTTTTCTTAAACCTTATCTAATCGAGTCAAAAATCAAGAACACTTGTTTTCCGATAACGCAAAGAGCAATGCCAACGTGGGTGTACTGCGTTGTTATTTAAAACGATCGCAAATGACGGTTTCAAAACATTTTCAATCGCATGCTGCTAAGAGATGGAATACATTTATAATTAATTTAAAAGGTAGGTCTTAAACGTTATTCCGAAATGTCATCCGTTCATAACACGGTCATAACTTTTCATTTTATAGAGTGATCATTCACTTTGAACTAAGGGAGTTTTGATATCTCGTGCTAGCCATCAAGGACTATAGACAGACATTTTCTTGGAAAGTGAGGGCAAATAAAACACTTATATTAATAATGTATGAATGATATTACCGCACTTTTTATCACGAGTTTATTAAGTTTAATTCTTGTTAGTCAAGCAAGCTTCTAGTTTCTGAGTAATGCGAATAAATGGCTGATTTCCTGAGTTGTTTTAACATAAGTTTATTTTAAAAACAATTATATGTCAAATAGTTACTACACATAATGTTATTAGGTGTTTGTAGTGCTGTCGAGTGAAAATATGTATATAAATGCTCAAATTTTATAAACTCACCGTATCACTTAATTATTTAAATGTAGAACATTTGTGAAGCTATGTAACTATGTTTGATTCGTAGATTATAGAAGTAAGTAAAATTAGCTAACTAATTTTTATAGCTTGTTATATAAAGGTTTTTTCTTATTAAAATACGCCGCGTTAAATTTTCGTTTCACTGCTGACAATTTTTATTTAGTTATTTATCAACCCGTGTTACACAGGTTAAGCTTAACCCCGTAGCGAACTCTCTCTCTCCGTGTTCCTCTAACATTGACTTGTGAAGTGTACCTTTGGCGGCATGCCTCACGCACGCTTTAACCGAAGTTCCAGTATGCTTTGGTTATCCCTGAATGGGTAGACTACGTGGTAAGCTCCACGTCGCAGCAACGTGGCGGAATCACTCGGACTCCGTCAATATTTGAAAAAGGTCACCCAAAACAACAATAATAAACTAACATCTTACGATTTCAGAAATATTGGAGGGGGGGGGGGGGGTAGCAGTAGAGCTGGTACAGGGACTTCTAACCTCCTTGGGACAGGGGGTGTAGGGTGTGCTGACTGAAAATAAAAAAGTATTATTCATCCCACATCGTTTAAGGTTTATTTCATGCAAACTATGACTGACACAGAATAAATAAATAAAAATGTCAAAATACTCTTTACACAATAAACAAACAAATTCTCCTTGGAAATAAATAAACAATAATTTATCATATTCTAAGAATGAGTATTAACTTTCAGAATGAAATGATTAATGTTACCTCGACCCATCCTCAGGCTAAATTTACGAAAGGGATTTAACATTTCTGGATACCAAACTGCCTGCACTCCTGGAAACAAACAAAAAGTTAAGCCATCCTAACACAGTCTGAAATACGCCCACATGCTATATGTTTCTCGAGCAGAGGCCCGAGGTGAAAAATTAATTATGAGTTCACCATTGCTTACACCTTCTTCGAACGGCAGCACACCGCAGCCAGCCAGGGAGGCTCCGACAGTCCCCAAACACCTCAAGGAGAAGTACGTGTCGAATGTTCTCGGCGAAGAAGTTCGTTGGCTAACGGACTATACAAACCCCTCCGCCGAGGGCAAGACAGGAGAAGCAACCCGACCAACGACCAGCATGCTGCCTGCGCCGTTTGAAACTGCATGTGGGGACTCAGTCTGCGACAGTGGTAAGACGCATCTTCCTTTAGTCTGCAACAGTGGTAAGACGCATCTTCCTCTAGTCTGCGACAGTGGTAAGACGCATCTTCGTCATACCAAATGATCGACTTAGAACTAGAACATTCAGGGAGTGGAGTCGTCGGTGTAGACATGTCGTCAAGCGAGTAGTCAAGGTTACTCAACGAGCGAGTAGTCAAGATAACTCACCGAGCGAGTAGTCAAGGAACTCGCCGACCAAGTAAAGAAGGTAACATGTTGCAGGTGGACTTGAAGTCACTCGGAGTACGAGTGGGGTTCTCATGTTGTCTGACGAGGCGAATCGAACTTCAGGACTGAGTGGTACTTTAGCACGGCAGAGGCGATGTCGACGGCGGGATCGGAGTCAACGTGTCATTAATTCCATGACGACATGATCGGATTGGACATTGAGATTTTTAAGCATACAACTTAACTTTGGGCAAACTGTGTTGACACCAGTGGCAGTTAATTCCGCCTTTCTAGGTTCTGTGTTCTTTGTTTCGAGATACTGTTACGTGTGCAGCGACTGGAGCATCAAGCTGGAGCGAGTCGCTAACGAGACGTGCCGCCAGATGTGTGCTGCTGCAACGAGTCGGCGTGTCGAAAAACCGGCAGTCGGGGCGCTTTCAGCAGAAGATACTGGTCGCGCCGCAGTACTCGCTTGTAGTGAGTAGGACGCAGCAAGGCGAGTGGCCAGCCAGTATTAACTCCAACAGTCGTGGGGGTTGTAAAAAATTTAAGATGGAACTAGAGTTCTTTCCCGCCAGGACTAATAACTATTAATCATACAGGAAATTCTTGTATAGGCCCAGTTTGTGTAATTATATATTGCTAAAGTAAATTGCCAATCCTAGCGAATTCACTATTCCACTACTTATATAAGCAAGCTGAGGTATTAATGATCAGTATTATATATATTTTTATGTTGTATATTATTGAGTTATAGTTTAATGAGGTTTGTTCTGAGCATAACCATTCAATGGGCTTTAAATGTTTGTTATTCAATTATCGTCCAAGATTTTTAAAAGTATTTTTTTTTCTAAATTTAATGTTGCTCAGCTAACTAGTTTGTTTTATAATATTATCTAATATATTGCATTTGGGCGTTTAATGTAACTGCTAGCGAGTACGCCCTTGATGTTAATGGGATTAAGAAATGCATGGCCCTTGCTATGCTGATTTGGGTCATTGCTGCTTGAGTACTAAGAATTAAGACCCACAATTAATATTGCCGTTTCTTTAAGATATCTTGTTTATGTGTTCACAGAGAAACGGAGTTGAGCGAGTATTCCTATATTGTTAAAGAATATTTGTTGTGATCGTTATATTTGTGAATACCTTTTGTATCTTTCATATTCGTTGTGAATAAATACTGTTTGCTCACATTCAACTCGCTCTACTTACAAAAAATCCCTTGTTGCCCCTCAAAGGGTGTTAACTCCCGTTTGTAGTTGGTGAAGTTAAGGCGATACACGCCTTCTTATACTTAACCACATTTTTAAATTGACTACCATTGAATTAGGTATTCAAATAAACACATTAACATAGTGAATATCATAGTTTACGATAAGATGGTAATATGCTGGATTAAAAACTTAAGTACGCTACCAGGTAAATGTTCGAAAACAAGAATTAAAAATTATAAAATCTAGCCATAAACTATTTTACAGATTACTCTAAATTATGTGTAGGCATTCTTCTGAATCAAATAAATTAATTGTAAAACATTACACGTTGCCAATATAATAAAAATTAAAAAGGAAATGGCATTACATTTATACCAGTCACGTACGCATTCACACACAGATTCATGGTGAGCAGATGCTTCTCCACCTTGTGTTTGAAGGTAGAGGTTAATGTACGGACAATGCTTGAGTTATAATGAACACAGTTACAGGCAGTTGTGTTGAGACGTAAATACGTATGCTAACGTCAGTATGGACTGGAGATCAGAGAGACTTTAAATTCAGGGGAAATTTCAGTCGTGCATTAGATTCACAAAATTTATACGTTTGAAACTAGGTTTAAAATCTGTAAAAAGCACCTTCAAAATATTATGTTAGCGAGTAACAAAAAATGTATATCCCTGAAAATATGTATTTTCATTACTTACATATTTTACTAGAGTAAAGAGAAAACATCGAAATGAGTACGCTTGCGAGTCCAAACCTCAACTCACGAAACGCTAACACACACACACACACACACCATAACCAGATTCTAGATCGTAGACTTTCGTGACCAGTGTAACAAACTACTGCTTGGCTTCTGTGGTAAGGCCGCGTCCTGGTAAATGATGATGTGCCCGACTTTCCGCCGTGCCTTGTTGCAGGGCTATTAACAACACTGTTATGCATCTGTTTATTTTTACATAACCAGATACTAAATTCCGAACCGGCTAATTCAAACACGGCTATCTGTTAACTGTCTCTTATTAAATTTTGTTGCTACACTGTCAGAAAACACGGTAGATTGGCGGTCTTTTCAACTTAATCGGAGTGTTCTTCGTGATTTTAGGTAACTTGTTCTTTGTAAAAAAAACTACGCCGTATTCCAAATTTCTAGTTCCGTGCTCCGCTGTAAACAGGGTGAACAGGCAAGTGTGAGGAAGAAAGGCATTCTTGTTGTTAACTTAACAAGTTTTCGAATGTTTTTGCTCTTGTGGATTAATGTCCAATGCAAGTGAAATCAGTACCGGTAAACTTACGAAGACACCGTAAATTTACGAAGATCCCTGTACAATTTGTAACCAACATTCTTCGTAAATTTAAGGTGAACATTTTTAACAGTATGCGGTTTAAACCATGGAGGTAAGAAGTTAGGAAGTGTTAACAACTGTAGTCAGAATGAGAACGACCCCCAGCTCCTTGCCCATCTGGATAAAAAATAAAAAAAAATAAACATTTTTTTTTGTTATAATGAATGATTTTACTTGTTGATGTGTTGCTAACATCTTTTTTCAATAATACTCACTTAATTATTGCCCTTTTTTACGATTCTTTCTAGAAGGTACTTGTCATGGTATCAATAAACTTCTAGCATTAGACTTTATGAAGCTACGGTTTGTTTTGATAACCACAGTGACTTCAACGTTAGAACAGACATCCACACCATAGATTTGTTGTGCCTATTGCCCCTTTATCTGGACTTTCAACAGAGACACTTGGCTATAAGGAGAGATACTTAAGATACGTAACTGCCTTACGTTATATCTACGTAAGAAAAGGTGCTATGCTAATTTGAGATCCTCTTGTTTTGCTGTATAATATTCATCAGTTTCAGGACTCTATCTTAACATTCACATTGGCGTTCACAATTACTTACTTTAAACACGTAGTGGGACTTAGTTTTTGGAGGTGGTGATACAGTGGGTTGGAAGATGTTACCTTGAAAATATTTGAATTCGATGGAACTTCGTGCTCGTGAAGTTACTACGAGCTTTGCCGGAGGCAGACTCGTGTTGAGCCGCCGAACCAGAAGTTTGCCTTTGGGTGATTCCCCGAGGAAAACACCTCTTCGCCGAAACTGCTGTGAGCTGCGATTCCCGGGGTCACCGACTCATGTCTTCGTCACCAGCCAGACAGAGCTTCCTGGTGACTCCTTGCTTCTACTATGGAGTCCAGTTCTGAGGCGAGTTGGTTGATTTGAATAGTTACACCAGTACTCGGGTGCAGTAATACACATGAATTTTCCTATCCATCTTTTGCTTGTGTATTAATTGATATTGTTAGTCAACAGATATTTTAAAGATGATATTTTATTATTACATTTTGATTTGCATATTGTAATTGATTCTACAGACAGTGCCTTGATACATATTTTACCTAAGTCATCTGTAAGCAGCCTTTTTTAAAAAAAAATTCATTTTGCTAGCTGCTGTTTGCTAAATTTTTTCGTACAAATTAAGAGTGCAATGCATTTAAGCTGTCCATGTTAATTAAAGTTCTTAGTAGTTCATATTGATACATTTTTTGTCATGTGTAATTCGAAATTTGTGAAGTGAAAACTCCTTAAATGTAGTTTAGGTAACTGGTTCTTCGTAAAAAAAAAAAAAAAAAAAAACTACGCCGTATTCCAAATTTCTAGTTCCGTGCTCCGCTGTAAACAGGGTGAACAGGCAAGTGTGAGGAAGAAAGGCATTCTTGTTGTTGAATTAACAAGTTTTCGAATGTTTTTGTTGGTATAGCCAAGATTGCTCTTGTGGATTAATGTCCAATGCAAGTGAAATCAGTACCGGTAAACTTACGAAGATACCGTAAATTTACGAAGATCCCTGTACAATTTGTAACTAAAGTTCTTCGTAAATTTAAGGTGAACATTTTTAACACTATGTTCATTACTCTTATGCCATAATAAATGTACTGTATAGTCTACTCGCCCCGCTCTATTTTATTTACTCAGCACGCTTCCCACACGCCTCTTTTTTTTTCAAGCACATTTTAACCTAAAATCAAGTGTAGATAAAGGTAGAACAGACATCCACACCATAGATAATACATACCTTTTTTTATCACACACATTTTAAGGTCAAACAATGCTTAGATAAAGATTGACCAGACATCCACACCATATATTAGCAACTCCCTTTTTTCACGCTCATTTTAACGCCAAATCAAGTGTAGATAGATAAAGGTAAAACAGACATCCACACCATAGATTAATACTGCCTTTTTATAATGAATATTTTAATGTCAAATCAAATGTAGATAAAGGTAGAACAGACATCCATACCATAGATTAATACCTCCTTTTTTTTGTCATGCACATGGTAACATAATATCAAGCGTAAATAAAAGTTGTTTTTTTTTGGGGGGGGGGGGGGGGGGGCGGTAGTTTTCAAAAGTGCTGAGTTTAGCGTTAAAGCACCAGTTCCTAAGCTTTGCTGGTTGGGCAACGGGAGTGAGAAGCACAGACATTGAAGGGAGGGGGGAAGTCTGGTTTATGTTCTCTCGCAGACAATGTTGCAGCGGCGAAAGGAAGGTCTTAGCGGGCCATTACTCCCTGCGCGGCGGGTTTCGCTTTATTTTCTCTTATTCTCCTTGCCTGCCGACCGCCCATGCCGACGCGCATGCGTCGCTCGTGGTCAGACACAACACGTGATAGCCGGCGAGGCGGTGGTGGCAGACGTACCTACTTGTTGGTATACGTGCCATCTTTTTGGGGTCACGTACCACCGTGCCTTGTACCAACCAAACATCAGCTTGGCCCGCAAAAATTAACAATTTTCTGAAGTCAACGAATTTCTGACATCTTTCGTCTATCGTCAAAAAAAAATTCGGTTATTACGTATATTTAATAATCGCACCATCGGATACGATTCGTGTTCACTGCTTCGAAATTATTTATTTGTAAGACCTTCATTAATTTTCATTTATTCAACGATTTCGAAAGCTAACAACTAGCCATATCGATACTATACTTATCGAAAGAACAAAAATTGCCAGCCTATTCATGTTTGGTTATTGTGTATAATGTAAGTATGTAACTAATCCTTAATCTGTCTTCATTCTGCACCGTATTTAGGCGACATAATATCATACTACAGCATAAAACACATTATATAGTTTTCATGCAAATGTATCATTATACGAATTTTTCTTTATTCGAAATACCAACTTTTAGCGACATCTGTACCAACACATCGGGCCACTTTCCACTGCTGGCGAGGACAGCTCGCACAGAAGAGTGCAAACAGCTGGACAAAACAACGCAGACAGAACAGATATGTGTGCTAATGGGTGCCTGACACGCTGCGGCAAAGGTTCGTTCGGTGCAAACAAATCTCTGTTTGACTACGACGAAACAAAGCCACACTTTCTGCAAAATACATAAATAATTTGTGGGGCTAAAAATAATAATTCATATGTAGCAGGAATGATTTCGTTCAGAAAATTTGCATTTGATATGATGAAATAATTTTTTTTTTGGTCGACAAAATCTTGAAACTCTTACTGTGGATACTGACACCATGTTTTGCGCGACATGTGACGCTATCTGTTGGGTGGGCAAATAACTAATAGCAAAAAAATACTCGGTGGAAGGTTTTATGATGAAAATTTAACTACTTGACGAATAATTGCTTAGTAGAATAAAATTAAATTGTGCAAACAAAAAAGCACTCAATACTGTTTTGTAATAAACAGTCATGTTCTATATAAATGATTAGGAGATGCAGTATTTCTGGTATGGCACACCATAAAATATGTGACTCCCAAAATAAAGTAAATAAATTTTCACTGGTTTGTTTGCCTTATAATAGCTGATGCATTACTTCTCACAATTAATGTACTGGTGTTAGTATTATATTATTAAAGCTACCATCTAGCGGTTGAGCCCAAAACAGTTCAAAATGACTGTGCTGATTTTAACGACGGAGATTCCCATGTATACATATTTACTAACCATCGTCGGATGTGGTCAAGCACCTTTTCCTCAATGTTTCCGGCGGGACAGTATGGCGATGGAGAGGTAAAAAAAAGTGGCTTCCCCTACGTAACAGCATGCCGTCACCTGGCAATTCCTAACTCCACTACGATGGTCATCATATTTTGAAGAAATTACCGCGCCCAAGGAGAATTCTCAACCTCCTTGGCCGCGCTCCACTGATAATTCCCTTCGCTACTTCCCTTTCCGTCCCGCTTATCATTCACACGTCTCAGAACCCCACCTCCTCCTTCCTGTTCACCCGCCCAGCTCGCAAGGCGTCTGGCCCGCTCTGTACTATTCGCTTGAATGAACTCTTTATATTAATTACGCCCAGGGGCGCAACAACAGGGGGGGAAGGGTATTTTGCCCCCCCCCCCCCCTTTTGAAACCTTGAAGTGGAGGCAAACGGGGGCAAAGAAAGTGCTGTGTAATCAATTTTTAGATAGTAAAACTGCTTAAATAGCACCATTTTCCTCTTTGAAATACAAATTTTCCCGGGGGAGGACCCCCGGACGCCCCGCTTCAATAGGAGGGATCGATGATTCTTTATAAAAAGGTATTTTGCTCCCCTTTGGAAATTTAGTTGTTGCGCCCCTGATTACGCCTAATATTTATATGTGTGTATATAGGTACATATGTAGTAGAGTCAAACAAACCTTTTCTCTCGGTGCAGTGGAAAGGAAATAGTCTTTAGACAGACCTCCTCCATCACATGGCATGAAAGTTTCAAACACACTTTTAAAACAGTAATGAATCATAACAATGTTTCTGTAAAGGTTCCTGAAATGTATCTGAAACGACGTATGCTGAAAGTGGCTGTCAAAAAAAATTCAAGCAATTAATTACTACCCCTATTTACCCGATAAAAAATCTTAGTAAACTAATAAACAAAACTGTGCAAAAACAATTTAATATTTTCTTGATAGTTCATTTTTAAATTGTACTAAAAGAAATTTAAAGCTTGTGAATATTATATTGGGTTCTTCTTTATTTACCTAGATTACTATATAGTTTTAATATAGTATCAAATATCCAGAGGGTTATATAAATTATATTTGCATTTATAATTAATCAGTTTTCAAATACAAGTGACTTAAGGGGGACGTAGATACCCAAATATGCCATCTTGGACCAACGTTATTTATACAAGATTATTTTTTATTTAACAATTAATGTCATTATAAACACGAAGTATATTCAGAACATTAAAAAGATTAAACAGAAAAAAAACACTATTTATTGCAGCTAGTCATTGTCAACTTCAGATATTTCATTAAATTAAGTACGTGACGTTGATGAGGTTATAGCATGAAAAATAAAGTACAAAATGTTGAATCCAAGATGGAGTCTTTTGGTTTCCATCCATCCCTTTAAATAAGTGATATAGGAACCGAAAGAGATACCATCTTGGTTTCAAAAGATTTTAGGCCAGTACAATCTTATATCGTTTAATTTTTAAAATGTGATTTCGTTAAAACATTGTATATAATTTAATGGAATGACTGAAGTTAATTATGATAATGCTGCTACAAATATTTTTCCCTTTAAAATCACTGGCATTTAGTATTGAATTTATTTTCGGGGGTGACTATAGCTGTAACAATACTGGCACTAGACACTAGGTGTTAGTCTTTGTAAATCTCTTAATATGTGCCTTAACAGAGGCAAATTTTTAGTATTAAATGACAAAAAAAATGGATGCGTGTACTTATGTACGCACGTTAGAATTTATACTTACTTAGAGTGATAAAAAAACTTACTTTAATTTTGCATGGAAATAATTAATAGAAATAAAATAATAAAAAACTGGACTGAGATTATAAATATAGTTGATAAAATTCATTCAAATTTAAACATTTAAATAAATACTGAGTATCAATATCAATATAAACAAGTGTATAAAAAATCATTATTCAATTTAGTAAAATAATCAAGATAAATTAAATTTTAATTAATAATGAAAATCAATAAATATGTTGAATGTTTATTCTAATTTATTAATTTTGATCATAATACAAATCACTTATATAACTACACTTGAAAATATTTATAAACACAATTTATATCATTAATATTAAAAATAAATAAATGTTTTTTTTTAATAATAGGTACAAGTATTCAATATCAATCACTAAATTATATGATTTAAAAGAACATATAATTTTTTTTATTAGTATGTAGCCTTTTTTCATGATGCGCGCGCATCGTAAAAATTCATCCTCATAATATTTTCATGATGTGTCTAAAGAAGTATAATTTAAAAAAATAATTGTTTAAACCCATATGATGTTTCCCTCCCTCGCTTGGAACTTGTTTCGGAGCGCACCCCATTGAGATTGCAAAGTGCGTGCCGTGATGACCTCCTTGGAGGAAGGGGGAGGGGGACCACACGGCCACCGGCTACCGGGCGACCGGGGCGCACGAGGAAAACGTTATATTGTTTTACGACGCCCCGACGAAGAGACCGGAGGGCGCCCGTCGCCGCTACCAGAGAGGAATGCGCCCGCGGCTTTTTTACGGGCTTCTAAATCACTTTATGGCCGAAGACCTCCCTGCCTCGTGAACCAGGGGGACTTGGAATGCCGCGTCCTCCCATCCTCCTGCCCCGAAGACCTTCCAGCCCGATGGAGAGATGAAGGGCGACGCGCAGCCACCCTGTGTAAACACCGACGGCGTGTTTGAACAGCGATCAAGCCGTGTGTGGGTGAAGGGGGAGGGGGGGCTGATACTGGCAGACGAGGAGATTATGTTACCGACGGCACCTCGTCGGAGGACAGCCTACAAAAAAAAAAAACCTTTTCCTCCCTCATCCTTTGTTCCTCACGGAATTTCTCCGAGGAATATGTTTATTGCCGAGCAAGAAGTGACGTCGCAGGGTTCGAGCGGACGCGACGGTGTTGACGCAATCCTGTGGGGAAATGGGTTCGATGGGATCCTCCTACGTCGTGTAATCATTCGACTACGTGTGGTTTATCACATCTCCCATAATAATCAACTCAGCCGATTGGTTGGAGATTATATCCTTGGCAAAGATATCAGGCTACCACGAAAGTTCATTCGCCCATCTTCGTCTTTGTTGAGACAAGTATGTTCGGACGTCACAACACGTTCGCGGACTTACCTTGACCAAAGAGGACGACTATAAGGTCGACTTGCATGATTCGATCAATCGTATCTTCGACTTTGTGTCAGGTGAGCTCAACTACTTTCGCTCGTAAGTGTCCCGCCTACCCGGTCACACATGCGGTGTGCAGAGCTTCAGGAAAAACAACATGATTTTAAAACTAATGAAGAGGACTGACGCGCCATTATTCTCGTCATGAATATGACGGCTATGGCATTTTACGACGTAGAAATTAAGATAAAGGTGTAATGAGTGTACCGGCAGTTTGGTGCCTAAAAATTATTCTGAAAAATAAACTTTTACAAATGTTTACGTTCATTAGAAAAAAATATTATTGTTTAATCCATTTAAAAGATTTAGAAAAACAAATCTTTTAAAAAGACACGAATAATAATAATAATATTGTCACGAGGAGGCTAGGGCGGAGCGCTGGTCACGCTTATCTCTGGGGAAAACCCCGCCTCCTTCTGGAGCGGGCGAGACGTCCCTCCCCTACAACCACACAGACTCTCCATTTGCGGACCGCTTTGTGCCAACCACACCTCCTCCCTCCGGCATCCCTCGGGGCTCGGGTGTCTCTTTGTCTGGAGCAAAGACCATACATCTGAAAGACTGGGAACTCAACGTTGTTTTTCTGCATCCGCACACCGTCATCGACTGCATTGCTATCTATGAATCTACAAATGAAGTAACGTGATCAAAAGTAGGTGACGATAGGATGCATTGAAAAAATCGATTATCAACGGTTTTGTGTAGCTCGAACGGAGGTACTAGATGATTATCAGTCTCTCATAGTAGATTATTATTAATAATAAAAGCCTCAAAGCTTGGTTTTAACAGAATTATCGATAAAATTTCAGAAATGTGGGTTTTCTTTCGTTATAAAACAGTTCTTCTTTCTATTATGGACTATGATACACCTGCTAATTTATTATAGAAGCTATCAATAGGTAACACATTACCGTAATAAAACACATTAAAAAACAATAATATAAAATAATAATTTTAGTTTTTTACCACTGTTTATACAAAAATTTACTTTAATATTTCATGATAAGTATTAACGCTGTCAATGATTTACAAAAGAACTAGCTAACTATCGTGTCGATTTAAACACTACTTGGGTACATATCGGGCTATATGAGTAGCCACCCGCTGGACTGGAGAATTCTGCGGGTTCCCAGGGCACTGTCGCGTCAAGTGGCGTAACTGGGACGTCATTGTTCTAGCAGCTTCGAGTGTTGAGGGCCCCGCGTACACGGACACATCCTCGGTTAGCAGAGCTTCAGAATAAACCACGTGATTTGAAAACTGCTCGACATATCCGAAAAGCATTTAAGAATGCGCCGAGGGTGGACGTGTATCTTGTTTTCAAACTTTATTTTTAGGAGACTGAAAAGGGCTGCCACGCGTGTTTTCGGAATAATTTTTAGAAATGAAAAGCCCAGTAAAGATTCTTGAAAGCCAAGGGCCTTGGATTACACCTTTACCTTCATTTATCCGCCATCTAGTGTTATGTTTACGGCTGAAATTTCATAGTTATCCTATGCACGACGAGAAAGCTGCGCGCCAGTCAACAGCCCTGCTCTTAGAGGCGATATCGCGCTAGAAGCACCAGCGAGCGTCGCGTTTATCATCACGCCTCACTAACAGATACACCCCTGACTAGGCAAACCCCTTAAATCGGCGGACTTTGTAGACGTGATACTTCAGAGGTGCTACGAAACCATTCCTTGGGGTGACCCGACAGGTATAGAAGGCGGGGACGACCTAGAATGGATGCTACCTTATCTGCACGGTTGAAACCCAACATGATTAGGCGTAAAGGCTTCGGCTCGGAATTCACCTAAGGTCTTCCTTAACCCAGACCCCTCCCAAATAAATACACATAGCTTTAGTTAGGTTAGGAAAAAAAATAGTTAAGAGAGAGAGAGAGGGGCTGGTGGGGACTCCGGCGAATCCTCAGAGCGACACAAGAGTGGAGTGTACGCGCGTGATCCGGGGCGAGGAGAGTCGGAGCGGTGATAGAGCGGGATCCTCACGTAACTTAAAAATACACAACTTAACCAGATATAACTTAGAACTCTTGGAAATATCCCACATAACTTAGAACTCTGGTAAAATCCCACATAACTTAGAACTCTCAAAAAATCCCACATAACATAGAACTGTCATAAGTTAGAACGATCAATACTTAGAAACACTTTAACTTAGAAACACAACAACACTGAAACAAGCGTCTTTGAAACGTTGTCACTTAGAATATTATAACGTAAACTTAACAAAACTTAGAAACACACAACGCCGAACCACATAACTTAAAATATTCATAGCTTAGAAACACGTAACTTAAAACAGGCATAACTTAGAAAGATCTATCTTGTGTGTTTCTACGTCATGACGGCACCCCTGATAGAGCTAGCAAGGACCGCGATGGAGTCCGGGCGCGTCGGGAGCCCGGGAGAGCGAGGAAGAATCTCTTTTGTCGCGACACCAGTTTAGGGCGAAGAGCGACGGACTTCATGTGCGAATCGGAGAACTCAGGACTGTGCCGAAGCGAAGCGGACAATTGAGTCGTGCGAGGAAGTGTTTTATAAGTCCGAGATGCGTTTTAAAGGCCCTGCCACACGGTCAAACTTTCACTTCCAACACCTTCCAATACGTTCTGTCAAATAAAATTAGAGGGTTATGACGTCACCGAAAATGTCACTAGCGCAGCCATGTTTGTTTGACAAGTTGGATTATTTGAGTTGCTTATAAGACGGGTTATAAAATATGTTGGATGTTGTATGCAAGTGGCAAATCAAAATCGTTTCTACCGAAAATATATATTTTCCATCTCAACGATTCATTAAAATGGCGAAGAACACATGGGATATTAAAGAGGTTATAAAAATTAAATAACAAACATAATTTTATATATGAATTTTTATGTGTAAAAATAGTTTTAAAGTGCACAAATATAATAACAAATATTAAAACTCAATCCAGCACTGTGATGCATTACTTAATTTTTAATTGAGATTAAAATTGAAAAGTTTGTAATAGCTCAGACGAAAAATAAACTTTAAAAGTGTGACATAATTTAAAACCTATTTGAAGTTATTTGTCCAAATATATTTGATGGAGAAAATTTGATGATATTTTCCGTCCAATACTACCCCTCCAACTATATTGTCAAATACATACGAGCAGTAGGGAGAGCTACTGACGAGTTGAGCTCCGGTGGGGAAAGTAAATAGTGGACCTTATAAAGTGCTATAAATGTCAGAACCTCAATTATAATGTAAAATTCAGCAATCAATAAAAATTTTTTACTGTTATTGGAAATCTTTTCTCTGACCTGTATTCCCACCCATAACATTAGTGTTACCACAGCACCAGTTTATCCTTCATTCAAAAACAAGATTCTGGCGCAAAATTCAGTAACATCGCGCCCGCGACGCAATGGATATACGTTATCTTTCTAATCGGAGATATCGCTGCCGCGAATTATTTTGATGATCGACGTCACAGAAGTGTCGAACGTGACTGGCCATTAAATTATATTATTCGCTTCACGTACATTGCTTCGCGCCCGTCGCTCTATTTGATTTTCGGGATAACGTTTTTGGTTTTAACTGATCACATAGACTCTGCGAAAAAAAAAAAATATTTACTACGCTTATCTGCTTCTGCAACTTTGCAATCACTAGCTATAATACGCAATAAATATTGAAACATATTCTAGAGAAAGTACCAAATAAGAGAATGCATTTAAGTATTGTAATAGTCTCATTTATTTGTTTTATTTGTTATTATAGATGTATATAAGGTATCAGTAAATTCATCGTATGTTCTAATTTAAGAGTTGGTGTTGAATGTTCAGTAACTCAAACGGAGCCTTCTACAGTCGTCCACTGTCGAGGGACGCCCTACTGCTTGCGAGGGCCCGGAGCTAGCGGCACCAGCCAGGGCCAGGCTGGGGAATATTACATTTAACATAACAACATAAGTTCTGAGTCAAGAAGTCCATGTACCAATGTATAAATGTCACGAATATAAAAAAGTCCAAACAGATATCAATAAAACTCTGCCCACCAAGAAGATATCTGGCTGCGGGGGCGGGGCGTATAGGTATTTCTAGATGAGTGCTGGTTGGTGGACCGGGGACTAGCCTCCTCGAGGAACAGTGTGCGGGCTGGAGACTAGAGTCTGAGTACTGCCTCGAATGTGCGTACCTACTGACGCGTCCGGCCTTGGAAGGGTCACGGCAGCATTTAGTACTCGATTCAGTTCTGGGGCCTGAAGCGTAAAGCCGACCCCAGGGCACCGCATCGGCCTTTGGAGGGCACGAGATAGTGATTATTGAATAATAAGTCCTCCGTTCTTGTGGTAAATGAATGATTATTATGTTAAATTTATCATTAATTGAACCTCTAGCAGACGAGTTCGATGAGGGGCCATTTTTAAATTCAACTGTACATTTGTCTGATCTCGCAATCTTGTCCTAGCCGGAGCATAAAGTAAAACAGATCAAAGGACGTAACTGCTGGCATTCCTTAGAAAAATAGTGGTTACAGTATTTCAGTTGGTTATTCGCCGCATGGTTTCAATATTTGCCTGTTCAGCCTGATAAGATTACCTCCAATCGACATATTTTTGCTATCTGTCTCTTTCGTTCCAGAACAGTATGTTTTCCAATGTAATTGACTGATTGTCGACGCTGTTTGTGTGACATCTCTGGATAACTCACGGAGCTTTTATCTAAACAGTGAATCTCAGAGCATGCCGATACCAATAATCTCAAACGATAAGGCTCCACCCACGCACACTGAAAGGTTACATCACTTTAGTGCCTTGCCATCCGCATTATGAGAGAATCGTCGCACTCTTAAAATGTCCGAACGTAATTATTAATCTCGTTGGGCGTGGCTATTCAGATATTCTTACAGTGCGGATACAAGGAAACCCTCCCCCCCCCCTTCCCAAATACCTGGCCATCAATTTAGATAGTATATGTTAAAACAATTTATACGTCCAAATAAGCAATATGCTCTACTAAACAAAAACGTTATACAAGTAAAACGATGCATATGAAGATATCTTTTTCATGTCTCCTTCGACTTAATGTTTCTGTGGTTATTTAAAATTGTTTGGGAAAATTTAGTATCTGTTTTGTTAAGTTGTGGTTGCTGTTCTTCATGGTGTTCCTTAATCACTGCAGACTTATGATGGGATGAAATTTCTTTATCATGATCCATGGCCGATTACTTCCCGTGTGTGTCCATGCGTGAGTGATGCCCTCGCAACGAGATGCGAAGTTAAGTTTGCCAGACATAGAGATAAGCACTAGAGAAAGGATAAGGAGGGAGATACTTTAACTGAGTGCACAGGAGATCCCCCGGTGAAGGGTAGTACACTGTTCAGACATCTCTCACAGCACCAAACCACCTGAACTTCAGACGATACGTGTTATTATATGGAGAGTGTCTAAAATGGATACCATTATATTATATTTTAGTAACATTTTTGGAAGTCTTACTTCTTTAGGCGCGTTATGGGAAAAAATTAAGAGTGAATTTTTACGATGCGCGCGCACCAAGCAACGAAATTTTCAACGGATGAGAAATAAAGGCTACATACGAAAAATTACATAAAAATAAAAATCTTTGTATGTGCTTTTAAATCTTACACTTTAGTGATTGATATTGTTTACTGGTCCATATCATTTAAAACATTTGTTTATTGTGAATATTAATGACAGAAATTGTGTTTATAAACTTTTTCAAGTGTATTAAATAAAAGAGGTTATTATCCCATATGTATAAATGCATTATATATAATTACACTAATATTCAATAAATAATAATAAATAATAATTTGGAATAAGCATTCAGAATATTTATTAAATTTCATTATTAATCAAATTTTATTTCAATAATTTTTATAAAATTAAATAATACAAACACGTATTTATAGTAATATTAAATACTGAGTATTAATATAAGTATTTTATTTTAATTGAATTTATACTTTTCCAGTCGTATTTACAATACCACTCCAGTCCTCTTATTAATTTTTCTATTAATTATTTACATGCAAAATAATTAAAGTTAGTTTATTATTACCCCAAGTCAGGGGCGTAGCCAGAAGGGGGGGGGGTTAGGGGTTCAACCCCCCCCCCCCTTAGCACCAAATCTTTAATTAATTTCTTATTCATCACTCAAACAAATTTCATATTAAAATTAATAAAAAATTTACCATTACAATATTTAAATTTAAGTACCGAAAACTGCTAAAATAGCACTATTTTAAACCTTAAAATCCAAATTTTCATGGACCCCCCGCTTTAATACGGGGGGTGCCATGATTCTTAACACCCCCCATACACAAATCCTGGCTACGCCACTGCCCCAAGTAAGTATATTTTCTAAAGTGCGTACATAAGCAAGTACACGCACCCATTTTTTTATTATCATTTAATAGGTCTTTGACGCGCTCTGAAGCACAGTAAGCTAATAACAATAAGAAAAAAACGAAAATCCATATGCCCCAATCATATGCAATCCAAACCGAATGTAGATTGTGGCAGCAGCCAGTTCATGTACAGTGTGTGGAGTCTAGCCTGCTGCCACGAAACAGAGAGAAATTTCTCAGGTGTCTGCACATCACTAACTGCGTGCAGTACTGCAATGCAACTACGTCCACACGCTACACTACCAACGGGCTGCCAAACTAACACACTAACACTGGCAGCAGGCCAGGCAGACAGCACAGCTGAAATTGCTTCCACGAGAATCTCAAGCCCCATTCCCGTATCACATTCCCTTTAACTTCCACCCCGCTTCCGACTGCCTACAGTGGTATACACAATTATTTGCAACACACAAAGCATAAACTGAAACCAACAATATTATCTCACATCTCAGAGAACTTTAGAATTTTTGCTCCAAAAAATTGTAGCTATCGTCCTGAATAGGACGATATGACGAGAATTTTATTCATCATAAATATAGGTAATATGACTCTCCGCGAGCCCTTGGTTCGATTCCTGGCTGCTGGCTGTGAACAGGGAGGCGCAAGTGAATAAGCGGAATATGACCTTAAGTTTTAAATATAAAAACATAAAAAATGTCTTAAGATTAATAACTTAAAACATTATTTTACAAATATTTTTACCTCAGAAATTATGGAATGCTTTAGGTAATAATGGAGTGGCGTATTGAGTATAATGTCAAAATATTAGGTTTAGAATCATTATTTATAATGTTGAATATTCTTGGTGGAAATGAAATACGTACATGTGCAGACGTTTGCACGTGTGTATTTTATAAATTAAAACTTAACTAAGGCTATGATTTTTCAAAACCCATACATTGCGGCAATGCATTTTTTAATTTTTTGAAACTAAACATACAGTATTTTAACATAGTGTTTTGGTTGATTCCTATTGCAAAATAAACATCCTTAAACATTAAATGGTGTTTATTACCAGCAACGAAAGACCACCAAAAAAAGTTTCCAACCGTTTCTTTTGAAAAGTGAACGACTTTTAAGTTTTTAGATTGCCTATAAATACCGCACAGTACGCTGATTTAAAAAAAAGGCGTTAGTTACGGCATTGATTTGCGACTTTTATCTTCCTTGCTATGTGCTCTGTCTGTGACTGGTCTGGACGAGAGACACCCAGGACAACTACGTGTCAAACGCGCAGACGCAACTTTCCATTCTCCGGCGGTTGACGGGCCTCTCGCCCTCGTGACGAGCGAGTTAGCGTCGCTCGGGAGAAAGTGACGTTCTCTGCGCCGCCACGGCGACCCATATACCTGACCTGCCGCAAGCCAGGCTCAGCGTTCAGCAAGTACCAGAGCTGAGGCTACGGCGACAAAACATACCTTACCTACCGCAAGCCAGGCTTAGCGTACAGCAAGTACCAGAGCTGAGGACTCGGTGACTCCCATGCCTGACCTGCCGCATGCCAGGCTCAGAGTACAGCAAGTACCAGAGCTGAGGCCAAGCACAACTACAGGCTTCCGATTATATATTTTTTATAATTTTTATTTTATTTTTAAGATCATATTTATTTAAATACTTAAATTCACTTCTTAAACTGTTCTCTCATATAAATTTGTTTTGAACAATGGAAGTTCAATATTTTAGACGAGGTATTAGTGTGTGTATGGTTGGTCTGATAAATGGTATTCGGGAACATGGGTTCGTATTACAGGAACCTTGCTCGCCTGGTGCTGCGATGAAGTATCCTCAACGGCCACAGACACACCCTTGCGGAGGGACTTTAAAGTTGCGACGTAAATACTACTATGTACGTCTTTATAATACTGAAAACACTTTACTAATTTGCAAATACCTCGAGGAGTGTTTAAATACACGTTAGTTGTTATATAACTCTTACTACTGGCGCGGTGAGAAGTGAACAATCAACTCCTCCGCCGCTTGCGAATTGCGACGAACACGCAACGCCCGATGATCCTTCCGTGCTTCGAAGCTCTGGTTGGCTGACGCTCGGCGTCCCGCAACGAATCCATCGCTAGTTTTCCTTCCCCTGTTGTTACTGAACTTCCTTAGCCCTGACTTTCGGAAGAAGAAAATATTGTTACGAGAGTGCCAGGTACCTGAGCGTCCTGGTGGCCCTGCACGGCCACTGACGTCACGCGCGCATACATTCGGGGATTAGGGCGGCCCGGCATCTCCACCCCTCTGGCCAGGCGGCTGATATCCATCCCTTAGAGACCCGGGAATTTCGCGGGCTTACTGAGGCCACCATGTGGAGTGGCGTGAGTAACGCGCCGTTGTTCTGGATGCTTCGAACGTCCGGTTAGCCTGGGATGACGCGACACAACACAACCACTCCAGTCAGTTCCAGAAAGACGGCCAACGGGTATAAAAGCGGTGACGCTGGCATCCAAAGGAAGTTCCAACAGGCGATTTGAGTGAAGTGCGAGTTCGGCGGAGCGACTGGACCGTGTGTGTGTGTGTGACCGAGTGGCGTGAGGCTGTGTGTGCGGACCGGTGCGAGGTAAGAGGCGAACCACTGTTGAGCCTAGCTCCAGTGAGGGGTGTGAACTGTGGACTGGGCAGATACTTATTGATTTATGAACAGACATTGAATGTGGTGATTTAATTAGTATTATATGAACTAGTAACAAATAAAACTGTATAAAATTAATTGGACTATTCTTACGAACCCGTTTCACCCAATCGTAACAATATCGTTAGGAACGTGAGCAGGACCGCGGCCCGCGCAGGTTCGGAACATAATAGTTCCTGGTATTGCTGTCACACGCTACTGGCCGAGAATATGAGGAAACGGCGGCGGCGGCTCCGAGGTATTTGGGGAGTGGAGTTGATCCGGGCGATAGTGTCGCGGTGCGGCGGAGTTCCTCAGCGAGCGAGTTTCTCGGCGATAGTTGGGTGGCGAGAGTGGCGAGAGTGCCGCGGGTGCGGTGCGGCGAGAGTCCCGAGCTAAGCGTCGAGAGGAATCTCGGCGAAGGAAAATGCGACGTCGGCGACGGAGTCCTGCGACGGAGGTCCACGAGGGGTGCTGCGGCGAGAGTTGCGCCAGATGTGCGGCCCAGCGAGGTGTGCGGTGTGTAAAAACCAAGTGACTGGGGAATAAACATTTTTAAGTGTAATTGATTATTAGGCCTTTTTAGAAGATTATTTGTTAATGATGTAAATATTGGCAATCAATAAAACTGTGTAGTAAAATCTTTAATTGGGCTATCCATTACGAACCCAGTAGTTTCCAACACAACGATTTATTATTTCATTTTAATAAATCGTAACAATATGTATGTGAATATTTTCTTAGTTCTGTTTCAACATCAGGACAATGTGTCGATTTAACTTGCAACAGTCATTTTAATAGTCATTCTTGCAATATTTCATCTCATAAATCTAGTAGAAAAGATTGGTTTGGGGTGTATTCGGATTCCCTGAGAAATTTGGATGGTATGGAATAACTTCCAGCTTTGTCACTTTGTCACTTCCTAAGATATACTTAATTTAATTTTTTTTATCGTAACAAAACTATTTTTGGTGTGGTTATAATGTTACGCTATAATTATAATACAAATGTATGATTATTCTATAATAATTAGTGAAAGTAAAATAGAAAGTATTTATTCCATAGCCATGAATTTTAATTTAATAAATAACCCACACATTCAAGGTTTGCAAAATTACATATAAACTTGTTTTTTCCCCCTGTAAAATTGCAAGAAAAGCTACAGTAATATTACAAAGATATTTATTGCATTAACACAGAACGGATAATGTACTCGGGAAGTCTCGCCCACTGCCGATAGATGGCCGCGAATGTTAAATACGAGCCAGACAATTGTACTGTAATTTGTAGTGCGAGTCGTCATCTAAACCCAGCGTGTCACTCCATGTCAGTTGACGAGTATACCGAAAGGGATAAATGTCGCCCTTTCCCCGGTACCGCAACTGCATGAATCCACGGGGGGATAAGAGCTTAATGTCCCACTGAGATATTCCACCGGGACGGAGGCCCACGCGCCACGCTGGAAGTCCTTGGACTGCTTCCATCAGCATGCATGCCGGGAGGCGGCGGCGGTTGACCTCTTTAGTGGCGCTCATTGAACCTGCCGTCCCTGCTTCTCCCACCAAGCGAAGCAGCGCCGCTCCAGACACAGATCTGGGACCCTGTCGGGGCTTCTAAACAAACCTATCAGCGAGACCGCAGCGAAAACACGACGGGGTCTAGAGATAAGAACAGAAGACGTCATATTGGTTTCAACAGCTTTGATGAAGTAATAGGTTTTTTAATCTGTTTATATTGTGAATTCGTCGTCGTTAAAGCATACGTCACACACTGTTAGCGAGTTTTTCAATACTGGCCAGAGATGTGTAACATCTAACCTCGGTAACGAGGTAACTTATAACACGAAACTCTGACACAAAATTTAACGTAGAATTCTTTAAAATAATGCCTAGCGAGACAAATATACGAAAATTGTGTTTTCAACTACATTTCTGGACGCCGCTAGAATTCGTTGCCGGAGCAACTGCGTCGACTATCAAATCATTCGATTTGCAGACCGAAATTTAAATCTATATACATATTGATACGGCTCCGATAAAAACGAAGATGACTGAAAATTACTAAACCCTAACTTGGGACCTGATATTCGACAAGTAAATTAATTAAAATACTGTCCCTCTTGTTAAAATTTACTTAACAGGTAATACTATAAAGTTTCCTTTTGGCTTCGTGAACTTTGTTTCGCGCCATTTGCCAAAGATGGCAGCACCGTGGTTACACAGTAATATTACAGTTGTAGTCACGTTCATAGAAATGAGTTAAACACTACACACCAGTGATTTCGCATGATAAAATTTTGTAGCAGCTAGTCACTATTGAATTTAGGAATTCTGTAAAATTATATGCTATGCTTCAACGAAGACAAACTTTGAACTGCGAACAACAAAATATTGTTATAACCAAGGACGTAACTACAGGATGGAAGTCGGGGCTTGTGTCCCGGACGTCGCATTGGAGGGGGGGGGGAGGGGGGAGGGGAGGCCGCAAACCTCACAGAGACACATTTATTTACTTGAATATCGTAGTGTTTGAAAACAAAAACAAAATTGGAGGGAAGATGAACTGAATTATCTGTATTAAAAGCTACATACATGGATATCGTCAAATATCTAAAAACTGGTAGTTCTCGCGTACTTTACAACTTGCGATGCATCAAAAATGAAACGACTGCAAATACATTTCTTTTTTACCATCTTAGTTGAATCAAAAATATTTGGAATAGTGGAATTAGTATATGGTGGCGATATGAGGTGTTGTCAGGAAAAGTATTGGCTTGGTTGGCTTGAAAGAAAAAAATGGGACGCCAATAGTTCTTCTTGGCCCGGGTTGAAACTAGTCTAGTTACGTCCCTGGTTATTTATTACCAAAAATCTGTTGAAACCAAGACGTCGTCTTTCTGGTTCCATCTCTCTCGCTTGACAAATGCTCGCGCGGCGTTAGCGGGTTACGTAACGTAGTCGTTTTCGCAGGACAAGTTAAAAGCCATTCAGGCTTATCCGACCACTTTAGAAATGAACCCTGGGAAAAAAATAATCGTAGTGTGTTAACTGGGCGTGAAGTAACTTGTTCGTACTCTGATAAGGTTAGCAAAAAGAAAGAAAAGATTTTCCTCAATTTGACGTATTATATAGATAAAAGAAAGTATAATTTAAAAAATTGAAAAATTTCAAGAAAGAGTTAATTCGTTTGCATGTAGCCAGGGGCGCAAATCTGTATGATTCACGGGAGGAGTAGTGGCGCGGAAACGTCCAACCCGAAAAGGAGGGGGGGGGGGGGGGGCGGCCCGAGATTTTTACACATAGGCTTAACCGACACGTCATCGCTGGATACGGTGCTTGTTTGTTGTACACTGTCTATATTTTGACCTACATTCATGCAATAAGCAGAAAACTTTAACATATACAGAAAGTTGTCCATAATACACAGTTTTGATATTAAACCCGTTTACCAGTCATGATTTTTCAAGTGCAGGCAGGCCAATATCAGTGAGGGCCCCCCTTGACCACCCGGAATCTACGCCTGTGCATGTAGCCGTTCCGCTGGCGTGGCCCGACATTGCCTAAGCATCGGTGGACCAAAAATGGCGACTGATTGTTGGACCGGCAGTGGCCTACAGGAGTCGCTGTGCGCGGCATCCGTGCTGATAACGAGGCCGTCAGCTGCCCCCGGTGATAGCGCGCGCGTCCCCGGACTATACGGGACGGCAAGGTCCAACTTCCCTGGTACACCTCGCGCGTGCTCGGCCTTATGACTCCGCGACGCGGACTACAGCAAATACCTCTCTTCCCGTGAGGTATTTTGAATGACAGATACGAATTCCTATTGTTCAGGAAAAACAAAGATAAATTAACTGAAAATAATTCAAGCCAATCTTATGACTGGTTGTAGCAGAATTAGCAGGTTAAAAGGGTGGTGTTTTAAACTATTATGCTTTTAATACTTCGTGTTTTTTTCCACGCGATTTGAAATAAATTCATGATACAACCACATTTAATTTTGTTTAAAAAACTTTTTTCTGCTAAAAAAAAAAATGGGGGGGGGGGGGCATTAAATATATTTTTTTTAAAGTTAAAACCAATTTTTATGTCATTCCTAGAATGCAGTAAACGAATGAAATCATGTGGTATACAGTTTTGTATTAACCGTTCGTTTGTAGCCTTCACTTTAAAACTCTTAATTTTTATTATATAATTTATTAAATGAATAAAAATTAGGTTTTCCCATAACCTTGAAAAACTAAGGTTCCTATCTAATGTTTAATGGTTTAATGAATTATAAAGAAAATAGTTTTAAGACGTAGGATACATACCGGTTAATCCAAAACTGTATAAAACACATGATATCTTGCGAGAACTGACATAAAAATTTTCCTTTTAATTTAATAAAAAAAATATTAAATAAGGGCTTGCTGAGTATAAAAAAATCTTTATTAAATGTTATTGTATTTAGAATTTATTTAAAATACGAAAGATTAGAAGCATAATGATTTAGGATGCTACCTCCTTAAGAAAACCAGTACCCAGTGGTAGGGTGTTGGATGTTTCTGCTGTGACCCTGTGAGATGATGATGGAGCAATGACGGAGTGGCAGGCTGTGATGACGGGAGCACCCTGAGTAAACCCACCTGTCGTTGGCAAGGAGTCCGCCACGTTTACCACTTGTGACACTTGTACCACTTATAGACCGGCTCCCCTCGGTGCGAGGCGAGTGATGGGTTCTTTTATTTTTATTTTTGAAGCTATAATTTTTAGGCACGTTATGAAAAAAAATATGTGGTGAATTTTTACGATGCACGCGCACCATGTAAAGAAATTTTCACAGAATGAAAAAAAAAATCTCAATAGAATAAACATTATATGTGCTTTAAATAATATACTTTAGTGATTAATAATAAATAATAGTCTATAAATTGAAAAAAAAATTGTGAATATTAATGATAGAATATGTGTTTATCAACTTTTTCAAATGTACCTACTTATATAAGTGAGATTATGTTCCCGTATGTATTATCAATTTACATTATAAACTACTAACATTATTATTAAATAAACAATTAAAATTAATAAATTAAAATAAACTTTTAGAATATTTATGTTTTTCATTATTGATTAATATTTTCTAGATTATTTTACTAATTTAAATAATTAATTTTTAAACATGTTTATATTAATATTGAATACTCAGTATTTATTTAATTTGATTAAATTTATTCTTAACCGTATTTATAATATCACTCCAGACCTTTTGTTATTTTATTCCTATTAATTATTCGCATGCAAAATTAAAGTTAATTATTTATTACGCCAACTATGTCCCACTTCTAACGCGCGTACATAAGTAGGCTACACACAACTATTATTTTTTTAATTTTAAAATTGAATGGTTTTTCATCACGGTGGTTTTTATGGACAGAATAGACTGAACGAGATGGGTGTCTCTTCCTGCTGCGGTAACTGCTGATAGTTGGTATTTGTAACGCATTCTCTCACCGAGCGTAAGTCCAAGAACCGGTGCTGCGTTTACCGTGTGGTTTTCCTGGGACGAACCCCGCGCGTCTGACCCGCGGGCTCCTGGGAAGACAAGGAGCGTACGCAGAATTTCATTTCAGTAGGGGGAGGGTGGGGGAACAACCTCTTTGCCTCCTGTTTGCTTTCAAATTCTTTCCTTTTTGTTGGTAGGCTGGTAGGCAATGACCCTTTTTTTTTTTCCAGGGAGGGGGGAGGAGGTGAGATGTATCCCCTCACTATATCCCCCCCCCTTCCCCCAACACACGGCACGCACGCGTCCCGGGAACCAACATGGCTGCCCGGAAGTGGCCGCGCTTTCCACTTCCTCCCGCCCAAACAGCGAGTCAAACCTATTGCTAGACCTGACGCGACGGCGCTACGCCAACGCAAGAAATCTCAACCATGTGAACACGCTGTGTTCAGCCGCGTGTCAAACACAAACAATACAATAAAATAAATACGCGCGTCAGATGTAATACTTACTTGGCGTAATAAAAATTAAATTTTGAATTTTACATGTGAATAAATGATTTAAATAAAATAATAAAAGTACGAGAATGATGTTATAAATACTGTTTGTAAAATATAAATTAAATCAAATAAAATTTTTAATAGATACTAAGTATTCATTATTAATATAAAAAATATGTATAAGATTAATTATTTAATTTTGTAAAATAATCGAGATTAATTTTAATTAATAATGTAAATCAATAAATATTCCGAATTGTTTATTCCAATTTACATCACTTATTTATTAAATAATAATGTAAATAAATTATGCATACGGTAACAAAACCTAACTTATATAAATACACTTGAATAAGTTTATAAACACATTTTATATCAATATATATATATGTTTTAATTAGATGGACCAGTATTCAATATCAGTCACTGAAGAAGCTATATGACTTTAAAAGCACGTATAGGATATATTTTTATTTGTTTGTAGCCTTTCTTCATCCTGTCAATTTTTGTTGCATGTTGCGCGAGCATCGTAAAAATTCAATCTCATAATGTTTTCATAACGCGCCTAAAAAAGTATAACTTCAAAAATTTTTCTTTCCAATACGTACGTACAAATAAAGCCATCAATGCTTGATGTTTTTTTTTATTTAATCGACATGTTTGAGAGCAAACGTTTAGATCAAATTTCGATATTCAGTTGGAAAAAATCACTGTGCGTGAACACATTTCAAGAGCTCGTACGGATAAATTTGGTAAACAAAACACCGGAAAAGAACACCAATAATAATTGTATTACCAATTCACCCGTTTAGCCATCTTTCGAAAAAAAAAAAACAATATTCACGCGTTCAATCCAGTGAAGTCGCGCCCGCGACGCGATGGGAGTAGACAGTATTTCTAACTGGAGGTCTGTCGTGTCCGCCATTGATTTCGTGCAGACGTAACGGGTGTGTAGAACTTGATCAGTTTAAAAAAAAAAAAATAGTACATCGCCTCGCGACCCTCGCGCTATTGTGATCCCAGCATCAGCCTGTCAGTCAGGACTGTTCGGTCGGGCTGCTTCTACTCCATCTCACTAGTCAGCTCTTTTAAAAACCTTGCATTCCGCCCTTTTTCTAAGGAATGCCGGCAGTTGCGTCCATTGATCTGTCTTACTCTTGCTCCGGCTAGGACAGGGTAAAAACACAAAGACTGGTCGCTCGCGAGATCAGACAGATGGAACCACAGCAACTGAATTCAAAAATTGGCCGCTCATAAAACTTGGCGCTGGTGTTCCAATTTATGAATTAATATTAACATAATTACTTTTTAATTTTCTATTGGTTTCTATCGTCAATCAGTCACTATCTCGTGCCCTCCAAAGGCCGATGCGGTGCCCTGGGGTCGGCTTTACGCTTCAGGCCCCAGAACTGAATCGAGTACTAAATGCTGCCGTGACCCTTCCAAGGCCGGACGCGTCAGTAGGTACGCACATTCGAGGCAGTACTCAGACTCTAGTCTCCAGCCCGCACACTGTTCCTCGAGGAGGCTAGTCCCCGGTCCACCAACCAGCACTCATCTAGAAATACCTATACGCCCCGCCCCCGCAGCCAGATATCTTCTTGGTGGGCAGAGTTTTATTGATATCTGTTTGGACTTTTTTATATTCGTGACATTTATACATTGGTACATGGACTTCTTGACTCAGAACTTATGTTGTTATGTTAAATGTAATATTCCCCAGCCTGGCCCTGGCTGGTGCCGCTAGCTCCGGGCCCTCGCAAGCAGTAGGGCGTCCCTCGACAGTGGACGACTGTAGAAGGCTCCGTTTGAGTTACTGAACATTCAACACCAACTGTTAAGTTAAAACATACCATGCATTTACTGATACCTTATATACATTTATAATAACAAAATAAAATAAAACACTTTCGAACTTACAGTGTGTAAACTCTGGCGTAGCTCTACGTCTAATTACAACTATGTTTTCCGATCACATGATGCTTCCCTTTTTAAAAATTTTAAAAATAAACTTTTAAATTTTAATTTAGTTCATTTGACTGATACAATCTAATTACAACAAACGATGAAACACTAAAAAAAAGAAGAAAAATATAATTGTTTATGGCTAACAAGGCGACGGCGCGAAATTCGGGTCGCCTACTTTGACGTCCCTTTACGAGAGCAAAGTACTTTCCAACAACAATCCACCCTGTTAGACTAAGGAGAAACCTTGACTCTCGATTTTTCTCGACAAGTAGTCGATAGAAGAGCGAGGTACACCTAATATACTGTAACACGTCACATTTGGAATCATTAAGGCAGCGATTAGAGCGTTCTATAATTTACTAATAATTAGATGCTTATAATTTTGTAAGTTTAATTGATGGACCGATGGACCGATGGACCGATTTTCAGAAGAATTAATGTTTTTTTTTTTTTTTTTTTTGTTTAAGGTTAGTTAGGTTGTACATTTTCTTTAGCTCAACACAAGACTATGAATAAAATAATATTATTTAGATACAATTGTTATTACTTAAATTTATATTCTTATATGACTAAGAATATATATTTTTTTTACGGCAAGTCAACTTTTACTTTTTTAAATTTAGTGTTTCTTCCTTTCCTTTTGAAAATGCATGGACTTACACCAAAGTCATTTGTTAACATTTGCATTACAAAATACAGAATGGGCTTGTTCCATGAACGAATGCATTTTTTTTTTAATTTTCATGTAATCAATAAGCTGTCATTCCACACTAATTATTCCAGTAAATAAAATGAGTATTTTTACACGTATTTTTTTCTAGGGATTTGTGAGAGAACATTCATCTGTCAAAATGAAAACGTTTATAAAATTTATTTTCATAAAAGTGAACTCGTTCGTGGGGAATAATAATAATCTTCACATTATTTGTTTTATGTTCAAACAGTAAGTAAACCAGTAAACCAATTTTCGCAGCTAATAATTAAAAATATAATTTGTTTGAAGTTGTACTTCTCGTACGTGTTTAAAAAAATATCCGGGTGAAAGTTTACGATGTGCAGCTACATAGGATACAAAAAAAAATTATATATGTGCTTTTAAATCGTATGTTTATATTACAGGCAATATTTACAGTAATTTTACACCAACTTTTAAACTGAAAATACAGTTTTTATCATGAGGCTGGATTAGCAGTATTCAATGTTAACATTATTACCGCCCCCCCCCCCCCCCCCGATCAAAAACACTGCGCACGGTCAATATTGCATTTACACTATAAAATGTTATGTTATTACGCCATTACGAAATTTAAAGTTATAGTTTATATTATATTTGTATTAAAGAAGACTGCAATATTTTGTTTTCATTTTTTTTGTGTAGGTATGTACCAGAATGACACCCGAACTGAGAACTTCTTGTAGTACCCGAATTAGACGTGAGTGTACCCGAATTGTGTGAATTATTACTGGCAACACTGAATCCTACGAGCTCCAAGCAGATAGGACCAGGCAAGGAGAGTAGAAGTAAACAAACATTTCACTCCCATGTTAAATATTATTCCTTTCTCTCTCTCTCTCTCTCTCTCTCTCTCTCTCTCTCTCTCTCTCTCTCTCGGTTACTAACCAATCTAACACTACCAACAACATAGCATAAAACTAAAGAAAGTTAATCTTATTCCGCACGACTTCAGGATCTAGTTCTCGTCAAAACCTACATTTATACGTTTTAATAAATATACATTTTAATCAAAAATCCTATAATTTGTATTTCCGTGGCTTGATATTTTATGAAAAATTGAATAATTCTCATAAGATATTATCAGCGACTAAAGGTTGTGTTCGTTGATGGTCTTAAAGAATGTTAGGTTAAACTAGTTGTTTCACAATTCATAAACATCTTTGGCTCCTAAAATAGCTTTATTAATTTACATAAATGTCCATTTAATGCAACACACACAAATTGGCTTTATTTGAATTGGTAGCTATAAATACCGCAAATACGATAAAGTGAATACGCAATCAGTGTCTTCAAAGATTAAACTGTTACATTAAAAACTACAAAACTACAAAAATAACATACATGGTATTTAAACAAAAGCGTTTACCGAGGTCTCCCGAATCGTTTACCATTTGAGGCGCTACACTTTATTCCAAACTTATGGATTCTGTTTGTATATTTTTTTTAATACCTATATCAGACAAGCATGTGCAAAACACAACGATCTTATGACGAGCGCGATTTGAAAAACAAGCACTCCAACCTGACGGTGTAGCCAGTGGCGTAGCGTGCCATCTCGGCGCCTGGGGCGGGAAACCCATTTTGCCGCCCCCATTCTATAGGTGCTTAATTAAAATTAAATTTCACATGCAATGAGGTACCTTTTATTGAAGTTAAAATAGGATGAGCGGTTTTACAAGCGGATTCTACGGGCCTTATGAGCAGCGAAGTCAGAAATAACTTTGTCAAAATCAATATTAGCAGCCAATTCTTGTTCAATCGACAATATAGTCAAGTTTGATAGTATAGCGGAGTTATGTTCTTATATATTTTTAATGCCTTTTTGGTAATTATATTTAATTTTCGGAGCTCCGAAGTATATGATCAAATTATAATTTTTCGGGGGAATTGTTAAAGTATTTTTTTAGTATTATTATATAGCTATTTTTATAAGTAGTAATAGGGTATGTATTTTATGATGGATGCACCGATTTGTGATGAAACGATTTTATGATACATATATATATTTATTTATTAAATGTTGTCATATAAATTTTGCGTCTTTTTAACTTGCTGCCTCCTCTCACTGTTCGCAACCTTATTAGTATTTTTTAAGCCTGCTATTAGTTTGGGTTTTAATATTTTTTTGGGTTTACCTGCGCTCGCGGTACGGGGCAATATATGAGTTTTACTGTGTCCCGGTTTGCGGAAGTTGTTTGGTTTGCCTTGGGTTAAGGTCAAACTTTACAGTACAATGCGTAGTACTAAATTCAATGAGTGCGAAAGAGAGGCATCGACACGGGCCGACGCGTGAAACAAAAGATTTTGTATGAGTAATGAACATAATAAGGAGTGCCGCTCAACTCGGCTCGCGCGCGCCGGGCGGCGCGGCGTGATGCGATGTTGCCGTTCGTATGTAAACAAACAAACGTTATAAAGAGCTCTGTCAGTGATTTCGCAGTTTTTATTTTAAATAAATATTAAAAAATTGTTGGTGCGCAAAATTTTAGATAAAAATGGAACATTATAGTGTGTCTGACACATGTAATGAATGAATCATAGATCAGATCTCAACCCGCTTCACCGGCGACCCGCCCCCGCGGGCTGCCGCCCGGGGCGGGCCGCCCCCTCCGCCCCACCCACGCTACGCCACTGGGTGTAGCCTTTGTTTGCTCGCACCTTTTTTTGAAAAACATTTGTAAAATGGTTTCCTCAATACTAAAATGTTATTCGAGTCAAAATAATCATATTAAGAAAATAAAAAGTTCAGTTTGTTCACAAATCACTTATCAAAAAAATACCTAGCAACAGAAAAATCGTTAATTTTTTAAAAGAAAACGTTGGATACCTTGATTTTTATTTATTTATTTATTTTTTTGGTCGTTCGTTGCTGGGAATATTCATCATAAATGTATAACATGATATATTTTCGAATATGAAACAACCAAAACACCAAGTTAAAGTTATGTTTCAAAACTTAAAAAACTACATAGCCGCGAAGTATGAGTGTTTAAAATCATAACTTCAGTTACAATTGCAAAAAAAAAAAATTACACACGAGCACACGCCTGCATACGCCTGCACACGCGCACAAGATAATTCAACATTGTCAAATATTTTTTCCATAGTTTGCAATTATACTCAATACACCACTCGTAATATAGGTACATCATTCCATAAATTCTGAACAAATAATATCAGTTAATTTTTTTATTTATTTAAGTCATTATGTTTGTTTTCTTTATATTTGAAATTTAATTTTTGATTTAGGCATTTCTCAATCGGACCTATATGAATATATATATACATATACATATATACACATACATATATACACATACATATATTCAGTGGCCAGTAGCGGATCCAGATGGGGGGCTAAGGGGCTCAAGCCCCCTCCAAAAGCATCTGGGTCCACTATTGTTTTAGTGTTTGCCTTGATAAAGCCTAGCTTCAGCTGGGTCAAGCCCCTCCCAAACCAAAATCCTGGATCCGCCACTGTCAGTGGCCGTATTCCGCCTGTTCAGTCGCGCCTCTGCCCCCTGGTGACAGTCCCTGGGACCAGACATCGGCTCGAGCAGGTCCGTGCCGGCTCGCAAGAGGCCGACGCCCAAGGCCACGGTGTGCAGCCTCGCGGCGCGTGTGACCAATCCGCTGCAGAGAAGGCCCGCTGGAGCGCGGCGGAGGAGAGGAGGGGTCGCCGCACTGTTTATTGCACAAGGTGCACTCTTCCAGCGGGAAGGAGGGGAAGGAGGGGAGGCGAGATGTCGACGACCAATCAAGGACCGGCCACCCACCGAACTGGAAACGCCGCTGCAACCTTGAATGGCTTCTTTCTCCCCGTCCCACGGACCTTTTATTTTCGTCGCGGTCAATCTGCATCGCGTCTGGGTGGAGAGTGGAATGTCCCTGCTCAAGGAAGATCAGGACTCGCCATCTTGAAATTTCAAATGTTTTCTTGTGCCGCTTGCAATGAAGCTTCCGCGTGCCAAATTTTATGTGTCGACATGGCATAGGACTTGGCCTTAGCTACTTGTTGAAGTCGACACTCGTGAACTTGGAGTCGGCCGCTTATAGACATGTCTGACCACCACTCGGATATGCCTTGCCATCTACTGTATGTGCGTTCCTGGCCATTGAATAGACGTGGAGATGTCCTAAAAAAATAAAACACATGTCATGGTATGCAAAGGACTCACTTCGCCTTCTAAGAAGACTGTATGTAGACATAAAGAAACGCTTGTAATTTGCTTGTTTTTTTTTGTTTTTTTTTTTTGTACTTGAAGAATTTCTGTAATAAATTTTTTTATCTGTAATTTTATTTTTTTCTCTAAACTGTCAATATTGGTAATTGTAATTAAATTTTTTTTATCAGTCAGGGATTGAACCGAGAATAGTAATCGATTTAATCAACAATTATTTTAACAAGTATATTTTTTAATGAATTTTGCATTTTTTTTTTAATTTTTAGCTGCAAAAATATATTTTTAACATGACGGCCAAATTTCAAGATGGCGTGAAGTGCTCTCTTCTTTCATTTTCATACAGACTCTGTCCTAAAGAACAGCCATTAGTGGTAGACAATTCAAGACAACTGATATCAATCACCCAACAATTTTTTTTCATTAAAATCAATTATGTTTATTACTTGATTCTTATTTTAAGCTCATTAAAATTATATTAAATTACAATATACAGAGTTGTTGTTCATTCTACTACTGTTGAATAAATTATTTCAAATTAAAAATTATTTTTACTCTTTAGTTCATACAACAAAAACGCGTGTTTGATTAGTTTTTAAAATATTATTTAATTTTTTTCTTTTTAATTCATATTGAATTAATTTTTTTTATAAATTCCTTGAAATGCACCACAAACTCAATTTTTCAAAGTCCCGAATATTTCGGGAGCAATAAAAAAAAACCTCCCCCGACCAACGAGGAAGTTCGATGGTGTCCGAAGGCCCCGAAAGCACGTCAAAATAAACTTACTTTAATTGTCCCGACTTAAAAATATTGGGAGCAAATGGCCTCTCCCCTGTGCGGAAGGGGGGTAGATTGAGGACCCCGAATGGCTCGGAAACACTCCAATTCGAAAAAGAATCAATTTTTGAAATTTTATAAATTTTGTGTCTTTTTCAACTTTTCACACACACACACACACACACACACTCTCTCTCTCTCTCTCTCTCTCTCTCTCTCTCTCTTTCTCTCTGAGGGGGCAGTCGACTTCGGGAAAATTTCCCTGCCATGGCGCGGACTCATGGATATACAAAAAACATGGTTATTGCCCATAGCACGAAAGTAGTGTTTTTCTTTCATACCTCGAAAATAGTCGTTTTATGACTATAGGTATCCTTCCTCCCAATCTCACAAATTGGGTCATAGTCATGAAATTATTGTATTGTCATCCATATTAGCTATACTTTCAAAGTTTCAAATCGATACGACATTTAGAAGTAGGTTAATAAAATCGACTTACAAGATTTTATTACATAGTTAAAATTGAAGCTAATAAAAGCGTGTTAAAAAAATTTCATGCAACACTGTCGCATTCCTACAATGCTCGTGATGCATATTATGTTTATATTATCTTTGGATTAGAACAAATTATGCCGAAATGAAACATCAATTATGCGCCAATTTTCGTAATAAATACTCAGTATTATCTCGAAAAATGTATTTCATGTATGCCAAAATAACCATAGCCATGTGTTCTACAAAGTTACAATAGTTTTCTTGTATTACTTTAAACTATTTCTTGGCAGCTGGTTTCGTAAGGAATCTTTTGTGAAAGTACAGAAAATATTTTTTTTTGTGTGTGAGGTAAAAAAAAATTACGTGTTTTCAATAAATAAACATGAATTTTCACGTAATAGATGAAAACTCTATAAAAATGAGAAATAAAGTACCCGCACTACTGAAGGGCAGATTGCTACGGGAAGCACTTCACTCTCGCAAAGACACGTCGACATCGGCGACCGGAAGCTCGCGTTCTAGATCCACTACAACTGGGGGACAATGTTTCACTCGTACTTCCGTTTCCCCCGCCGCCACTTCCTGTCGAATCTCATCGTCTCTCGTCGTCGATTTACAGGACGCAGTGGTGAGCTTAGACTTTACGGCGCCCTGGAATATTTACTTCTATGAGGCCCCATCCCCCTCCCCCTCGGAAAATTTGATTTATCTTAGGATATTTTTGATATTCTTTCTTGTTAAATTATCCTCGAATCAGTTTCATAAATGATTTAGATTAAATTTCCGTTATAATCGCATCATTGTAAATAATGGCCATAACATCTTTGAAAGTTTTTTTTTTTTAGTATGAAATCATAAATTGAAATAGGTATTGACCATCACATTACGTAACAAGATGATAAAAATATAATTTTTCTTTTCCCCCGTTATTGTTCATATTTTCAACAGAACACTAGACCAACAAACATAAAAAGTAAGAGCTTCGGCGCGGGCCCCGATAGGCGCTAAACCCTGGGCGGTTGCCCAGCACTGGAGCCGGCCCTGACAGGACGTTATGGGGGAGGGAGGGTTAACCAACAGACACCATATTGGTTTCAACTTCCAACCGTTTCATAGTACAACAATGCGCTATCTTTTAATATTAGCATTCTACCTTCGTTATAAAATAGATCAACAATAAAATTATTGGCAGAGACCGTAACACATTAGCTATTGATAGTATTACAACAGTTAAAGTCATTTAAAATTAATCATGTGAATACTATTGGCCAAATACTACGCAAAGGAAACTATTTTAAGCAATATTAACAGTAGGTTTTATAATAAAATACATACGATGCTTCAACGAAGTCAAATTTTGGAGATCAAATGATAGAAAACTGTTATGGCTTAAAAATGATTGAAACCAAGATGGCCTCTTTTTGTTCCTATCTCACCTCCACAAGCTCATTCGTTCGTTTCCCGAGAGAAACGCTGCTACTTTGGAACCCTTACTTGGGTCGCGAACCTGTGTTTGGAAACCACTGGTGCTAAAGTACAGTCAAATAAAAATAAAATTGTGTTTGGCCGCTGCGCACATTATAAAGCAAAACTTCACAGATACAGGCAGCGAAAATTAGTAACAGTTGTCCTATTCTACTTTATTCGCTCTGAAAGCTACGTTATTTTCGTTACGCTTTTTCGTTGCGTTTTGATGACGTCACTGACACGACTTTCCCTTCCGGATGTAAAGAAATTTCCCTTCTATAATTATAATTTTTATTAATTTGTATTGAATATATTATTTGAGTGCCGGCCAGCAGTTATAGACTTTAATAGGCAGGCACTTAATAAATATTACATAAAATATAGATACAATAACATAGGCTACATAAAGAACAGAGACAGTCCCAATAAAGAAAATTTGGCAACACAAACATAAAATATGATAAAACAAACACATGACAAAGACACTAAAATAAAGCAAAGAAAAAATAACAATTAACATTATCAATGTATATTAACTACAAGTAATGAAATAAAAATAATAAAATATTTACATAAATTAGTTACATTAACTGCATAAAAATTAAGAGCTCAAAATGTATTTCATTGAGATTTGTGACTTTAGAAATAGATCCAATTCTTTTAAACAATCATTACAATTATCTGTACAACGTTTGGACAACTCTTTTTTTTATGTAATTAGTTCGAAAGAACTGCGTTGTTCTATGTTTGAAAGTAGAAACACTTAAGTCCAATTTGGTTTAATATATCAGTGCTGTGATAAATATTTTTAAATCAATTTATTACTAAAAACAGTTCAGGTTTCTAGGGTTGGTTCATAGTTAAATTGCTCTGGATTATCATTAACTAAATGTTTGTTAGAAATTTATTTAAACAATTTTTTTCTGTATATTTTCAAGACTTTGAATCAGTAAAGCTGGGTTTACGATTGATTTCCTTAAGAATTATAACTTAACATCGAGCACACGATTAAGTAAAAACTATATTTTCCAGTTTATGATTGACATATAAGTCGTTAATTCTAACCAATCACAGCACAAAACACATGGTCGGCCATTGTTCGAAACGGAGAAGCAGGTTTGAAATAGGTTATTCACAAATGGGATATCTATTTTTCGAAATGGATGATGATTACAAATGACAAATATACGAATTCTAACCCAAAATACTGCCTCGCTCGGTCCAATAATAAGACATAAACTTCCGGTTGAAAGGTTCCGGTTTGTTGTGATTGGTCGCTTCCCTTAAGTCTTGACGAAAAATATAAAATATAACCATTTCTGTTAAGTCTTAAGTCATCATATGGTTTGCACACGACCCGTCAAAATTCACACACGACAATCATAAACCATTCCACTAGTTTACATAGAGTCATATGGTAAGTACACGACTAAGTCTTAAGTCTTAATTCATAATTTTCAATCGTAAACCCACCTTAACAGTTATTGAGTTCCGGATGACAGAGCCATACACTAATCTACATCTTACTAAAGTAAAATAAAGTCTCAGCACAGAGTCAAGAGAGGTAGCCAAAAAAGAAAAAAATATTTTATACGCACTAATATTTTGTTTGGACTTCCAGTTAAATTATCAACATGGTGATAAAAGTAAAATTTTAATCTAAAAGAATACCCAGATCATGCATACATTGTGTACCATTTTGTTTATTACGTACATAGTTAAAATTTTCTGTATACGGCATCCTAAAATGTGTTTTAATTTTAATCTTATTTACGTTTAGTTTCTTTCCATTAGTTTGACTCCATTTAGATACATAATTTATATCTTCTTGCATCGATATGCAATCACTTGGTGTTCTAATGGTAGAATATATATTTTAGATCATCAGCGTAAGCAGAGCTCTGGTGTACTGGACTACATTAACTATGTCATTTATGAAAATCACGAATAAAAAAAATCCTCACGGCACAGCAGATTTCGAATTAACTATTTATCATGGAAATATGTTGGAAACTTCTATAAACTGCTGGAACATTTTAATAACTTAATGAACACAAATATTTATGTTCTCCAATAATACAAAATGTTCAATTAAATATTTGCTCATTTTCCATGCAGCGAAAGTGTTACAAATATTAACTCAATGTATCCAGCAATCAATAGTTTAGAACGCAGCAATAGCTTAGAACGAATTTCATATTATATACCAACTAAGATAATTATTTCATTTTTTTGCCCTTCAAACACTATTTTTCCTCCCGTCCACTAATAACTTAGTTGTATAAAAATTTGCTTTGCACCAAGTTTTAAGATAATATTTGGATGGTTTAAAATAAAAATACGAATTTGATACTAACAAAGTTTTTAATTTTTAGTATTTCAACCCATGTTTTTACGGTAATAATTAGTATCATCAAAAATGGTTGTGTCCCTTGCAGTTATGGTTGGTCGTATCAAAAACTTATTCGGACAAAATATTTGGGTATTACTCCTACGAGTTATAATACGTTAAAATGGATTTGATATTTTCCATAGTATGGAAGTTACAGCGATATTTCCTGTTTTTCAAAAAAACCTTTACCATTTCTACCCCTTTGTCAATTAAAGAACTCTCCCGAGATTTTCCACTAGTAGATTTTATGTATCAGTTTGGAAATGATTTGTAAAAAATTGCGATAGTTGTCATGTAGAAAAATTGTGATACATACACGTACACACACGTTTGAGTTGACGATGATTTTGGGGTCTAAGGACCATAAAACGAAAAAGCTATATAAAATTTTTCCGAAAGTCGCATCATGGTAACGGCTACAATAGGTAGTATTTCTTTTAAATATACCTCAAAGGTGATAAAGAGTTCCTACCTGAAGCAATCCTGATGGTGCATTGTATACCTAAAGATGATAAAGTATTCCCAATTCGTACAGCAAAGGATGTTTCATTTAGATAGCTACCTACGAAACTAATTAGTGTAACAGGCGTTAAAACTAAAACTATTAAATTTATTTACAATTTATAAGTGATTTCATATATAAAATGCTTTACTTAAGATACGTAGAGATAGAATTTTGCCGTAAGTATAATTAACAAACGCAAATAAATTTGTGATCGTAGTTTCACATGGTACATATTCGTGTAGACGGTCCGATATTAGAGCGTATGTGTGAAAATAAATATGTTTATGTATGATTTTTTTTTTTCAATATCTTTAGAAAAACAACTCACGTACTTTCTCTGACGTATTAGCAGCGTTCCGCTGCGGGAAGTGACGCTATCTGCTGGAAGAGCTGTGGCTTCCGGGGAGTCTAGTATCAGCGGAATTTCACGTTAGGCCAATGAGTGTACCGAGCGTATACGTGTCGACTGCTTCATTCATTCATTCATTCATTCATTCATTCATTCATTCATCATTCATTATCTATCTAACTGCCGCTTCAGGCTGGGATGGATTCAAAAAGGAGGAGGGGGAGGGGGAAATTTCTCCCCCTAAGATCCGAACATTGCATAAAAAAAATGGAATTCTGTTTATTAATTCCATACTTATACATTTATCAAAGGATATATTGAAAAAAATATTTCGTATCATTAATGAGAAATTTACCTGTGCGTTTTTCGAGAAATTTTATCAACATGAAGTTGGCAACACTGCTGTTCTTTAATGGGAAGTTTATGCTTATTTCGAGAAATTTCTCAGTATGAAGTTAGCAACACTACTGGGTAACTCTAGATAGTTTCGTGTGCTGTATAAGTAAACAAGCAGTAAGACCGTGGTGGTGAGGGTTGTTTCGGTAGACCATATTATTTTGTGAGCTGTTTGATGCAAGTATTACTGCAGCATGGTTTTAAATACAAAAGCAACCAGGCATTACATTATTTATAATACATAGTCTCCTTCCTAGGGTCCAATATTCTTGGTAGCGAGACGGCACTGCGACAGAGCGCGCGGTTGTGAAATTTAAGGGGTAATTATTGACCTCGTCACTGGAAAATTTTCACTTTCATTTTTTACTAACAGATTACTGGATTATACAAATTGATTTTTAAGCTAATATGTAAGTTTTCTTTGCGTAGGCCTCGCTAATTGATACAATATTATTAAATACATTGCTCAGTCCATTGGCTTGATTATTTTCATTTTTTCCATTTTCATAAATATTACAGGAGTCAAGAAAAATGTTTTACAGCCACATATCATGGTTTAGATTTTTAATTAAACTTTATTGGGAAGGAGGGAGGTCTCCAAGCATTTAAGACTTACTTTGAGTATTTTAGTATTTCTAGGTTACCTAGATTTTGTAATTATGCTGTTTCAAAGCAACCCAGGTGAATATATATATAATGTGTGTGTGAATAAGTTGAAATTACTCTCAGTTCATGCCCCAATTATTGTATTGTACTTTATCTGAGTTGTTTTTAAAAATAATGAAATTAGCTTTCTAATAATATTAATTTTTAGGTTAATAATTTTGAATTATGTTTATCAGGTTGGTATCATCAATATGTTTATTTTTTATTGGATATTCTATGCCCGGGTTTTGATAAGCAGGGTTTTGTCAATAGTGTTCTATGCTTTAGGAAATAAGTCCCTAACTTCCATATCTGTTTTTTTTTTGTTGTGATTATCTGAAGGGCACCGGTCCCCTCCTCCCCCCAAATACTAATCAATCACTGGATCTGCCCCTGGCTCCAGCCCGACGTTGTATACGTCCATTAAACATTTTTATTAATTCACTGGCTTGATATAAATAATCTGTACCCTTATTGTCATTTGGTTTTGGTGCGACGTGATGGTGGAGGAGGGGGGAGTGTGTGTTGAAATTAATAGGCTGAGAGAAACGTTCAGCACGGGAAATGACAAGAGCAAAAACTTTAATCAATGGATAGGGTTTTCTGTGGAAGGGAGGAAGGGGGATGTGCTTATACCTCAGCATTACAAAGGTGCAACTATAGGCTAATTATTTTGCGTCAGATTTTAGGATTTTTTCCAAATTTATTTACGTCTAGTTTGTATAGCTGGACTCAAGTATAATTTGTATTGAGATAACACTATGTTCTTCTGATTCGTCTATACTATGTAAATACCATATACAGATAGTGTACTTAAAAAAAAAAGGATAAAGTTGAACAACAAGATGATGATATCTTGAAATTTCCAAGAAGATGTTAACGTGTTCAAAGTTTCAAGTAATAATATATTTAATGTTTAATTGCTGTTTTAATTTTACAATCTATTAGCCCTTTGCTGTAGTTAATTGTATAATCAATAGGTGTCGTAGTCAGCGATACACGTGAAATATTTAAAATGGTTTTGTGTGAATAAATGTGTTCCTATAATTAGTATAACTAACGTAATTTGTTATATTTAATCAAATCAAACACCATTAAATACCAAAATTCACTTTCTCAGAGATGACTGATAAATAAGTAGCTAGAACCAATATTAAGTCAAATCTTGTGATATGGTTACAAAATTATCAAAATGCCTCAAACATGATGAAAATAATAATTTATAATTACCATAATATAAACCAAAATTAAAATTATGTATTTAAAATGAAGTAAAGAGACAATTTTGTGGACCTTCTTAAACTGCGATTCCAATAAGGTTAAGCAGACATCAAAATATAAAAAAAGAGATAGCAATTTTCTCTCATTTATCTAAATGCAATTTTCTGCAATTTGTGCTGGTAAATTTTCTTTGTAAGGCCTTAAGAACCAAAATATTTAACATAAAAATTATAAAATGTTAAAGTTCCTATAGTAATTCATGATTATGAATTCTTGAATGAGAATGGTATTTAATTGACACATCGGCATATTTATTTATTTATCATTCGAATTTTCTTCTAATTCTGTCTTGTACATACCCTAGAACTTTTAACTGTGCGTAGAATAACATGTAATCTATAGTTGCTTTTTTTTTTTTTTGGTTAGCCTGTTGGATGTCAAAATTTTCATCAGAAAATGCTTTTATGTTTTTAATGTTTAGCAGACGATTTGTATTCCCTTTTCAGCCGCTAATAAATGTCGGAACATAGCCTACATCAGTTTTCATGGATACGATACAACGCCACCGACAAAATGGCCTCTACGATCTCATCACCTCAGCCGCCGGAAGAGCAAGCGGCAGATGCTGCTAATGTGACGCGATGTAAAACGGAGAATTAGTGAGACCTGCGTTGAGGGTAGAGTTGCAGAGGGGAAGTACGTGGGTCTTTGCCCTCCCTCTTCGCTCTAACTCCCCACTACATTCGCCTTCTCCTACTTCCCCCCCCCCCTCCAGTACTCGTAACTGCCGTCTGCGTCTGCGCGGGAGACCAGGACAAGTCGCCGTAAAGCGTGAGTTAAAGTAAGGGGGGGCTAGACTAGTCTGAATGTTTTGATTCCGTGCGCAAGCCGTGTGCAAGTTTCTGCCAGCGTGAATGCGTGTTAAACTGAGAAACAGTGTGCGCGCAGACTTGAGTTAGTTGAACGTTTGAATGAAAGTATAGATAGTTGCAATAACACGTTGCAAATGACTGGTGGCGTTTAGTAAACGCCACTGGAAAACGAGTGCGAGTTACAGGCGGAATTTTTCTTCGACACGTGTGAAGTGAAGTAAGTCGCCATGTTTGATGTATTTGGCTCGGTCAAAGGGCTCCTGAAGCTGGACTCGGTATGTATAGACAATAATGTGTTCAGACTTCATTACAAAGCAACTGTGATTATTTTAATTGCCTTCTCTCTTCTCGTGACATCTCGACAGTACATTGGCGATCCTATCGATTGTATCACGGACGAAATTCCATTGCATGTAATGGACACGTACTGCTGGATCTATTCGACGTTTACGATACCCAACCGGTTGAATGGGAGGGTGGGTGTGGACGTTATCCAACCGGGAGTTTCAAACCACGAAGGTGAAGAAGTCAAATACCATAAATATTATCAGTGGGTATGTTTCGTCCTGTTTTTCCAAGCAATATTGTTTTACATACCACGTTACTTATGGAAGACTTGGGAAGGCGGTCGGATAAAGATGTTAGTACTCGACTTGAACTGCCCGATGGTGACCGAAGATTGCAAGACGGATCGAAAGAATCTTTTGGTCGAGTACTTCGCATCCAACTTGCACACGCAGAACTTCTACGCCATAAGATTTTTCATCTGCGAAGCGTTAAACTTCGTCAACGTCGTGGGTCAGATATTTTTCATGGACTTCTTCCTCGACGGGGAGTTCTCGACGTACGGCTCGGACGTGGTGAAGTTCACTGAAATGGAGCCTGAGGAACGAGGGGATCCGATGGCAAGAGTTTTCCCTAAAGTGACCAAGTGCACTTTCCACAAGTTCGGTCCTTCAGGAAGTGTGCAGAAGTTTGACGGTCTGTGTGTGCTACCACTGAACATCGTTAATGAGAAAATTTACGTGTTCCTGTGGTTCTGGTTCGTTGTGTTGTCTATTGTCACCGGGCTTTCTCTCTTGTACCGGATTATCGTCTGCTTCGGGTCGGATGTTCGAATGTATCTCCTTCGTGCCCGATCACGTCTGGCGCCGCACGAAGAAATCGAAGCCATATCCCGCAAATGTCAAATTGGCGACTGGTTCGTGTTGTACCAGTTGGGTAAGAACATAGATCCTCTCATCTATAAAGAACTTGTTTCTGATCTAGTGAAAAAACTGGAAGGCAAAGAACAAGTAGTGTAGTTGCAGTTTTTAGACGCAGTTTTGTGTCCGCAGTCAGCGTTTCATGTTTTCCTCCCCTTTATGTCGTGGGGAAAATTTATGTAAACTTTATTTTGAAGGATGGTGAATGCAGAAACATTTGCAAACCGAGCAATGTCGGTGAACATTCCTAAGTTCTTTGAGGTTAGCTAGATAATAAACATGAATTGCGGCTTCATACTATTTCGAGAGTTGAATAATGCCTTCAGTAAGTTATAAAAGTGTCACTTTTTGGCCTTATTTTTAAGGTTTGCCTTGCAGTACCATAACGTTCGTTAATATTTACATGTTGTACTTTGTGGCGCGTAAATGTGACCTTACGCTAAAATAAAGCTGGGCATTCCTTTCAATCTTGTTAGCCTCGGGCAAGAAGTGATACAAAAATTTCCTGTGATTATTTAGAAGACTGGCTTATTGAAATCACATTTGCATTATATTGTAAATTTTTGTTTTCATGTAATGGATACATCAAACCAACGTTGATAATACTAATACTGCTTCTTGGTGTAAAAAAAAATATTTTTGTTGACACGGTAACTTATTGAGCTTGTAGTCTACTAATCAATTATTTAAAAAAAAATATTTGCAGCCATATTTTTCATTACTTATTCATATCGGTTTTAATTATTAGAGCATTTAAACTGAATTAAGAAAAAAAATTACTTTGCAAAATAAATTTTAATTTGCAGTCAGTAGTGACTTGTCAAAATTAGGTGTATGAGCTGACAACAAATTTTATTTGGGTTGCAAAGAATATAATTAGCTGTTATGTCAACAAATTAATATTTGGCTATTGTGAGAACATTATTTTGTGTATATATATGTTTATTTATTTTTCTGAAGTCATTCGGCCTAAAAATTTAATCAAGATCTTTAATACAGCTTTTGTTATAAAAAGAATGATGCCGGTTACAATAGTCAGTAATTTTAAACTTAATTGCTTTTAACTATTATGAATTTTTGGTATATGAATATCAGTTAACAGTAAAGGATGACAACCTAAAAATATTTCACATTACAATTTTTAGGTGTTTATTCAGACAGCATTCCATACATATCTGTCGTGTGAAGTTGAATTTGTTGATATTAGCCTACTTTTATCTGAAATAGCTAGAAAGAAATGAAAATGCTATTACTATTGTATAAAAATTGTTTTAAAGGCATGTGATTATAGGTTTTTGTGAGTACATTGTTTATTATTTTAGAAAGACCAAATATTTTAGTTTACATCTCCAATATAGTAATGGAGAATGTGCAAAAGCCACTGGTCTGTTCCGTATGGTGAAAATTTTTGTTTTTGATATTTGCACAAGTTTGGATTTATTTGCCACTGGCTTTACTTAGTAATGTGATACACAAGGGCTTGAAATAGTTTAAATATGTTAGTGCCTTAAGGCAAGTTAGTAGGGCCAAACAACATTGATGATGCTTTTACAATACTGTATTACTATAATGTTCAAATAAGTCCAGCTCAAGTGTAATGCATTCCAATTTTGGGACCAAGGTTTTTTCTACAGTAACAAGATTCCTGGTGTATGTATGTATGTATGTATGTATATATATATATACACACACATTCAGTATTGTCCATGTGCTGGTGTAGCCTTCCTAAGGGTGTTGCGATCGTTGGAGGGGAATGTGACACTTGCCAGCCACTAGATAAGTTGTCTGTCAAATGAAGCCATGTTTTGAACAGAAAGAAGATTGTTGGGCCTAAACCATTTTGTCTGGTGCCATGTTACGTGAAAGAACTAAGGCTGTTTACTATCTGCTGTGCCTTACATTTAACAGAGAGAATGGATTCACATCTATACATAAACAGTAAACTTAACATTTTTTTTATATGAATTATTTGTGTATATGGCTGGTTTACCAACCAAAAATGGAAAATATGTTTTGGTGTTAGGGTGAACCGTCCTGGTTGCTGAAATTCTGTGGTGGAGCATGCAACGAAAGTATCCATGACTGTGCCCGGTGAAAATTTTTTGCACTGTGTAACAAAAGTTTTGCCCAAATTGTAATTGGTTTTAGTTAGCCAAGTTAATCCTAAAGTCACATTGAGCGAGTTTACTTGTTACTCGCCTGCAAATCCACTCATTGACTAACTCGCTCATTGTAAACACGCTGACTCATTAACTTGCCCTAGCCTCAATCCAGTGAATAAGTCAAACTACTTTCCCCGCCACTAGCTTATTGTGCTGGAATTTATTTGGTTATAATAAGTATCAATGACCTTACAAGTATGAAATTGTTAAGAAATAGAACAGTATTGTTTTTGTTTCATTTAATTTTAAGTTAAAGTGAGTTAATTAGACTACAAAACATGTTTATGAAAATTTAATCTTCAAGAAACTCAATTGTGTGCCAGTAAATATTTTCAGGACATGCAGTTGACACTCGCTGAGCTATTGACATCACACTCACAAACGTGACAGTTTCTTGCTGAGGAGTTCTTATATACTGGCCCAGTGTAATTGATTTTTTTACTTAATCCCATTATCATACTAACACCATCACTTTCGGGTTTAGTTTAGTTTATCACATTCATTAGATCTTTTTTGAGAGTACAAGTTGCACAAAGATAATGTAAAAGTCGTGTTATAGTTAACTACCATGATAACAATGTAGGTAAGTAAGTAAATAAACAATATTTTTTGTATGTCCTTTTTCGGAATTACCTACCTGCTATGGCAAGCTGTGTGCTTTACCTTGTCGACGTTCACTGAGTTAGTGGAAACTCTTGCACACATTTCTCAACTATGCTAGTAATATTGTGTAACCGAGGCTTTTTCCCCTTCAGTAAACTTGCTTCAATTTCACGTAATTGAATGCTGATAAGTATTGGCTTTTACAAATTTATTACCTTTGATTTTGGTTTGGAAACTCATTTGTGCACAACCAAATGGTTTGCTACTGTTGAGATGTATTGATCTATTATATGGAGGGATTTTGGTGCAATTAAGCTTTTTTTAAATTTTATTTTATTTTAGTGCTGTGTAGGTAGTTCATAGTAGATGTGTTCTAAACTGTGATAGAATCTCCTTATTGTCATTGCCTAGTGTTTTATTGCAATTTGGTGAGGCTTGGTGGAGAGGTTACAAGTCTTTTTAACACCAGGTTTTTAATTTTATTTTACATCCTGAAAGGCATTTGTTACTAATCACAGTGCAATAATTTGTTTCAGTATTTGAAAGACTCTAAATACTAGATTTTCAAATTGAATCTTGGTTGTTCGGATATTATAAAAGGTCATAGTCTAACTTGTCCATATTTTTTGTGAAATATTTTTACACTAGTGGCATACAGATAATTGATACATTTTTGCATTATTAGTTGTAAATAGGATTGGGCAGTTACATCCAGCGCTCAATTCAGCAGCCCGGACGTTTATTGATGCTTATTCGTAACTTCCAAGTTATTACAATCTTATTTCTTAGGTCACATCCAGATGAAACTTTTTCAGTAGTAGATGTAAGTGTTCAAGATAATATTTGCAGTTTTTTAAGGGCATTTTTGCCTGTGTTGTATGTGTAGTCATAGTGCATTTGGATGAACTATGATTATGGTATTAGCCGTTAATAACATTCCATGCAACTACTACTTGTTTTATTTACACATTCAAATATTGTGATGTGCTGTATTGATTTTAAAATAAGCAGTTTTTTTTGTACAAAAGGAGATGTTCATAAAATAAATTTACAATGCTTAATTTAAATAAGTTTCAGATTGTGCTATTTTACCTGATCCGTTAATTTCCTTGTGTGTTGTACTGATTACTAAATCGCAGATAATGTGTGATATGGATTGTTTTCATAATCACAATGTACTTATATTGGCTCACGAATAACATTGCCAATAGAATGTTGGAATGTGTGTGATACAGACAATAATGCAAGCACTGAAGTCTGTAGTCTTTGGGTTTTAGCAGCATCTGGAATGTGCCCATTGCAGATGTTTTGGTGCATATGCAGTCACTATCTTCAGGGTACAGTTACACAGAATCCTGCAATTTGTGTATCCAGCCTACCAACAAGCCTGCGAACTGCAATGCCTGCACTGTTTACATTTGGCTTTTCAGCAGACCCTTTCTCTTGCTAAACTGGTGAAATGATATTTCCATTTTTTGTAATGGTTAGCAGTTTATATTGTTTAAAGTAATTTAAATTCATCCTTAATTTTACATGTTTTTTAATAATTATTTTAACTTATTTTGAATGAAAGGAAAATTTATGTTTTTGTCTAGGGGCTTCACAAAATCTCCCTCACGCCTTTTTTTTTTCTTCGTTTGCTAAATGTTTATATCGAGTGGAAATAGAAAAATAAGTGAATTTTTGTAACCCCACCATTTGGCTCTGCTACAGGTTTTGCAAAGTTGTTTGCAGAGATGGTGACATTTAGCTACCCTAAAATTTAACCAAGAGTTCATATTAAATGATAACTTTCAAAAATTTGTAACTTTTTGTATCAACATTAATTCATTTTAAAATATTTAATGTAAAATAATTTTACTTTTCTGATATTTTTTTGTATGAACATGTACATTTTTTTTCATTAAATAGAGAAGGTTTCTCCTTCCCTATCCATAAAAATAATTCACCAGGCCTATTCATAAATGTTGCATTGTTTCAATGTTTCTTGCAATGGGAAAGATATATAAAATAATTTCATGACCATTGTAGCAATGGTGTAAGTTAATTACTTGAAATTAATTTTAGTCCCATCAGTGTTGGCCATGCAATAATTATGTTGTGGAGTGAATTAAGCTCTTTCATTTTATTATTGGCTAATGGACATATGTATTATTGACAGTCTATACCTAATTTTAAGTACATTACGATTTTGTAATCAAGAATACATGAGAATATAAAATTACAAGTCCTATTAACTACAGAACACATCTTAATTTGAGAAAAAATCTACCAAGGTTATACGTCATTTGAATATAAAATGAAATTATTTGAACTGAAATTGCTGGGATATGTAATGTACAAATGAAACATGTCAAACTGCATTAAGTTTTAATTGATAATTAAAATTAAGATCTTGTAAGTACATAGTTGGATTTTGCAATTTGGCATGATTGCTTTAAAAGATTAGGCTATGGGTATCTACATGAGGTAGAGTTGAGTGTCTAAAAATTATAAGGGATTTTTTTATTCAGAAATTTTACTTTAAATATGGTTTGAGTTTTTTAAACTGATGACTGAATGATTTGTTTGCAAGAGACAAATTTATGAACCATATTTATATAACTTTACATAATACTTATTAAAAATCATTTGTTCAATAACTCTTGTGTGATTAAATATTCTATGTAAGTTTGCAGGAAGAGACAATCTGTTTGAAATTGAACACATTCTGCTGCTCCAGTGCAAATCAAATCAATTGTGTGAAAAAGTTACGAACTTTCGTAATCAAATTGCTCAAACTGGTACCTACCTTGACTAGGGTGTGTTAAATTTTGATTGTATTACTAAAGTAATAATATTTTAACAGTTTGGTTTTAAGTAGAATGACTACAAATAAACTTATACAAGTTCATCAGTCCAAAGGTTTTCATAGTTAAATATCACACAAGGCCAATTGAATAAAGTGTGTCGTGAAGTGTCTAAAACTCTTATTTTGCATTATCTCTATGCTTAGGCTGGTTCACTTAAAAACATAAGGCTCCAAATAGCTCACCTCCCTTCAGCACCTTTCCTTAATTTGTTCTAATTTCAGGTTTTTTCGGAGTTATTTTAAACTGCCTGCATTATACAACTGATAATTTAGAAAATATACTTGGTGAGTGACAGCAATTTTTTCAAATGAAAAGTGTGAAATTCTGAATATTTACCTGACAGTTTACAAATATAACACATAAACATACCTGACAAAATTTGAAAAACAGCATAATACGCAAAGCTAAAAGTGAAATGGGCTACCTGTTGCAAGTTGTGAAACAAATATTGTATTGTGTTGTATGGGTTTATTCATTTACCTAGATTGTTTAAAAGAAATTGAATATGGTATTTTAAAGCTGGGTTGATAACTAAAACAGTTCTGTAGTTCTGCCAAAATTGCATCTCTACTCTCATTGGCTGTTGCACCATGCATCCATAACAGAAATAAAACATTCATTTAACTCCTATGTACACAACCGTCCTATGTGCTAGTGTGAATCAGTAGGCTGGAAAACATGGCGGTCTAAACTTGTGTAAATGACCTACTGTTACTGTTATTTTTTTAATTGTGCATCAAGCTTTACATGTTACTTGATTGTACAGGATGTCTGCAGGGTACAAAACAACTCTGAAAGTCACAAAACGTTAGGAAACAAGGTCACAATAGTTCGGGAGGGGAAGTTCCTAGATAATCAGCAATGGTGCTAGATGTCACGAAACTTTATATTCCCAGCAGCCTTCTACTAACTTGTGTATTAATAATTACGCCTCACGTCAATTTACAGTTGCATATGCAAATTATCCCTGAAATCATTTTAAGCTTTTTAAACCTAAAAATCTGTGTGTTCGTTCAAATTATAGAGAATTTCGTATTGCATTGGCTCATGTTTAATTTTGCTTATTTATCTTTCATAAAAAAAACTAGATTTTGTTAAAGGGTTTTGAAAAAGTCTGGAGATTAGTTAACTAGGTATTGTTGACATCCTTTAGTATACTGTTTTCATCTCCATTATCCAAAACTTGGTTTTTAAAAGTGATATGGCAATCTAAAGTTTACCCATTCTCTAGAGAAAAGTTGTGCATTGAACTGAATTCTTTTATCATTGTAAATGATCGCATGTCCATGAGCCAATCCATAAAACTAAGATTTTTAGGAATAAATATGGTACGTACCTGCATACATTGTGACCTTGTAATTTTTGTAATTTATTGAGATGGGTAGTTTTTTCTTCATTTGAAATTTAATATATGTCAAGAACAGAATTTGTAGGTAAAGTTCTTAATTTTTTTTTGCTCCTGTGCAAGTAGTAAAGCGTACTACTCGGGTGTTTTCGAGAAAATCGCAAGAGAGATTTACATGTCGAATGTATGTACCGGTGCGTTGTGACCATGGGCACGAGATGGCAGTGGGTGTATGGTTAGCGTTCAAGAACCATAATCGCTGGATCTCTGGATTGAGTCCTACTCATGGTTTTTTTAATTATTTGTTTTTTCAACGCTGGTCATATTCTCTTATATATATTACAATTCAAAGGTAATATAATGAACAAAATGTGTATATTTGCATGAACTTATTTGAATTTAAAATTGTCTGTTAACTAATGTATCATATTATAACAAACAAATAATACAGCAAAAAAAATAAGGAATGTCGCTAATTACGATAGGCATACATATCCAGCAAAAACTTGACATATTTATGGTAAGTCATTTTCTTGTCGATAATTATAAATATATTTGTTGTATGCAAAAATTAATTGAAAATTTAATAAAAGTTAATACAAATACACAATTCTGAAAGAATATGACCAGTGATGAAAAAAAATTGAATTAAAAAAAAATGAGTATGATTCGATCCAGTTGTTATGGAGTTTAAATGCTAACCACTCGCCCACCGACATTTCGCGCTCATGATAACAACGCGAATACATATTTGATGCGTTAAGCTTCTACGATTTTCTCAAACGCCCAAGTAGTAGGACTACTAAAAGTGTACAAAGTTTACATAAAATCAGTGATCCGAAAGTTGTACCGTCCCCTTGTTAGTAAAGAACAATATTATGGGTGGTTGCTGAGGTACTTGAAGCAGAAGGTTCTTTGGAGATGAACATTGCTTCTGAAGCAGCTGCAGAATCGTTCTCTAAAAGGTAGAATTTTCTTGGAACATAAGGTGATTTGTCAAGTGAAATACGACTAGTAAGACAGTTGTCGAAAATATTCAGCAATTGTAAGAAGTCAAAAATAACTTATTGAATTGTTATGCAAAATAAAGTTTCAATATTTTCAAGTTTACCATTATTACAGATTTTGCCTATCTGTTGCTTAAAAAAAATTGACTTTTTGTAATGTATTTTATTTTAAGTAAGACTATAACTTGTTTGTTAGATAACTACGTTTTGCTTAAAATTGTGGTGAAATTTTGAACTTATGGTTGATTTTTTTTATAGGTCCTTAAAAATTAAGTCCTTAAAAGGTCCTTCATTCTTTTTGGTTACCCTACCAACAAAGATGTATAAGTTGTGTATAATTTTGAACATGCTTTTTAGTTATGAATTTTATATTTTAGTAACGGAAAGTATGTTTTCAGGTCTTTCTATTTTCACCATAAGAAAGCAGCACATTCGTTTCCAGAAGATAGATTCAGTTTTTCTGGTAGCCATTACATTCAAGGTAACTTTTGCTGTCGCAACGTTTATCCTTTGATCTATTGCATAAGAAAAGTGGAATACCTAAAAAGTGTTTTTTTAAGAATTATTTTGTAAAACTGAAGTAATTAGTAATATAAATGAACATCTTTTCTCAAAATGACTGACCTGTTTAACTAGTTAGTTTCCAGATTCTATTATTTTTTATTTTGAGACAGTTATTTTTCACAATGGATGAAGCCAGTCTCCGTAGCTTGTGACCTTGAATGGATCTCGTCTTATTCCTGATGGGGAGAGAGAAAAAATGTGTCATAACATGTCTTAAAATTTAAAAATTACTTATGCTTCTTCTAAGTTACCAATAAGGAGTTCTTGAAAGGACTTGATGGGTACTCTAAAGAAAAATTGATTTGCACTTAGCAGCAATGTCTCTAGGCTTAATGAGATTCAATATTTGTTAGTAAACAATTAAAAAGATATTCTCCCTGGTGTTCTGATTTCCAACTTTTAATTTTAATCATAAAATACATTTCAAACTATGCATAGCCATTTTTTTTACCTTCACTGTTGACCCCCAATGAAGAACTTGTCCTGCCGGCCCTTGCGAGACCTTAGTGTATCACAAGAAGTGTGAAAATAGTGTTGCACACTTAGTGTTCCATACTAAACTCAAGGCTTGCTCTAAACATGCAAATTAGTTTAGCTACAAGTGAAAGGAAATAGTTTAAATGGAAGTAAGTCTATAATTGCCAACTTACTAATTCTCACATTGTTGAGTTTTGAAGTAACTGGAGATTTTTAAATGTATTGTTGCAGATTTATGTAGGTAGGGTAACAGGTGATGAGGGGTGGATCCAAAGAGCTGGGTTGTTGGGGGGGGGGGGGGGCAAAGGGGTAAGTTCTCTCCCCCAAAAGGGTTAAAGATGCAATGGACGAAAAAGACTTCTAAAGTAAATTTTATGCTATTCTATATAATAAAATACTTATCAAAGGTGGATGTATAACTATTAATAACTTAGTCTGGATCTAATATCTGGACTTGGTTATTAGTATCTAGGTATTAAGTTCCATTCCCCCTCCCAAAAGTCAATCCTGTGTCAACTCCTGAAGATGAAATGCTAGATCATGTTGGTGAAGGCTGCATTATGTGGCTGTGTTTGGTGTAAGAAGGTACGTGCACTTACCAATTAAGTATGAGAATGGAACATTAGAGGTCAAGAGCTGTGTAACAATTATATCAACAACTTAGCAGTGCAACAGTTTAAACAGCACACTGATGTCAATAATGTGCATGTTTATTCTGCCTGACTAAACTATAAAAGTATTTTTGATATTTATACTATTTATTAGGTAATTTGTTAGCAGTAAGTAGTAGGTAAACTTTACAGATTTTATTTCAGTTATTAGAAATGTATTATGAACCTGAGCCTGTATGCTGCTCTATTTGGTCTGGAACAGTGCATGCTTTGGCTTTTATTAAGAAATTGGTTTATTTACAGTATGAAATGAGACTGAATTATATGATAATTTGGTGTAACATCAGTAAATACAGTTCTAAGAAGTTGAATGTCCAAAATTATTGTGTTCCTTCAAAAAAACTTTTCTGTATAATTAATACTTTACAATTATTGTAATAAATTGTAATGTCGTCGAATTGATAAAACACTTTCTGCTTCCTTTGAGTAACTACCTATTTTCTTAGGTAATACCTAATACAATTTCTTTTGAAATGATTTGCAAATTAAAGGTTCTCTTGGAATCATGATTGAGTACTTCTAGTCACATTATGTTGTACATTTGTTTTGTAAAGTTTTTGTAGGTACAAATGATAAATTAAGATTGCTTCTAACATTTTTTTATTTTTTCTGTAAGTCTTATCAAAACCAGTCCAGAAAAGCCATAATAAGTAGCATGTATTTCCTAGGATCTAGCATAGGGAATTTTGTGTATGAATTCACTGGCAAACTGCTTAAAAAATAGACTTCCAGTTATTTGGATTAATATTTTTTTTATTTGTCAAAACATATTTTTTTTATGGTTATTGCTTAGAGTCTAAAGTTGGTACATGTTAAAGTGAACAATTTTCTGAGCTTTTTAACATTTATTTTCCTTTAATGGTTTTTCCTTCAGCAAATTTGATATGCAACTTTTACCTTGCATTAGATTATATTATCTGTGATTAGATCACATGATGCTATGGAACTATTACAAATATAAATAATATTTTATTATATCAGTTTGTGAAGAGTGGATACAGGAAAAATTGTTCCTGGAGGGTGGGGTTAAAAAAAAATTTTTAATTTCAACACACGTATTCAAAAAACTTTCATTACTATTGACACTAACTAACATTGAAATATGGTAGTAGCTGTAGGTGATGTGGCTTCTTACACAGTAACATACCGTCGTCACTGATATTTTGCAAATTGTTTTCATAACTTGGGTGGGGGGGGAGAGGGGAGGTATATCCCCCTTATCCCCATTCTCACTGCATCTTCCACTGCAGTTGGTGGGTATTCTCAATTGTATTAAAAAATACTGATTTAGTGGTTAAAAATCAAAACTACCCTCTTAAAAAAAGCATTAGGCTATAACATGGAGTTTCACTCTCAGCTTAATGTGGAATTAACCGTGTAAGCGTACTTTACATTAGTTTAAATACATCATTGTGACTTCCTTTCAGGTGCAGTTTTGCATGCCTGCCTAGTCAGAGTAGGATAAAAATGCATTTATTTCTAGTGTAGTGAGCTTGTGGATCGGCCACTGCTGATAAAGTTAAGAGAGTTCCAAGTAAGTAGGTATCGCTGTGATGGATGTATACATTACAATTGGCAGAGACTTATCCTCTCACTGTTTACGAAAGTAAGCTCTGGAGTGTTGGTTGGTTGAATGAAAACAGGTTTTTTTTCATCCAAGCGACTGCAGTTATAATGGTAGGGTTCCACAGGGTGTTGAAGACGTGTCTTCAAAACAAATAAAACACACGGAAAGTGCCACTATCTAATTACAATACTTATCAGTTATTTTACATAGGTACTATGTAGCACGTAAATGTGTTAAAATTGTTACGAATTTTAATCAGCAATTCGTGTGCAGTTTATATAATCCATGTCTGATTTTTTAACCTTAATTATTTAAACATATGGCATACAAACATCTGTGTATTAATTTGAAACATTATATATATATATATATATATATATATACACATATATACATATACATATACATATATATATATATATATATATATATATATATATATATATATATATATGTATATGGTTTTTTGCCAGACACAATTAAGAATTGTTTCAAAGTTTTATCAGCTTTCTTTTTCAGTTTGGCGGTATTAAGTTACATAATGGTGATGGAAAACAGTGTAAACTCTCTATTGTGCAGGAAAACGTGTTCTAGTCTATCATGCATCTTATGTACTATGTTTGTTGAGCTGTATTTTGATAGTTGTGCGTGTTGTAATATAGCTGTTGTGCCAGATACCAATGAGAGACAAGGAAAAATGTTAGGTGGAGCAGGGAAACCTCAGGTAAATGGCCTGAAGCAAGGGTGGTAACCTTGGATGGTTATGTGTGTGGCCAATCCGCAGGGGCAGCTTCAGTTAGCAGGGTCCCGCCCCAACCCTTTTATTATCGACTTAAATGTTTGTCATTAAATTGTAGACCCCTATTCTTTTTATAACGCGACAATTAAAATGTGTACATAAATAAAAAAAAAAAATAATTTATCCAAATTTTAATAATATCCAGATTTCAGAAGAAAAATAACAAAACCATTGTCAAAATATAAGTTACTGGTTGGCTAAAAATACGTTATTTTAATTTTACGAAGGATAGCTCTGAACTTGCCATTTTCTCTGGGGGGTGTTTCATAACACACTCGCCCCCTCGATAAGGCCCGTTGTACAATGGCACGGAAACGGAGACAGATCACGTCAACAGAGACGGATTTCCCGAAAAATTTCTATATCGCGTCTTTGCTGCTTTCACAATGCACGGCAACGTAAAACTGGCAACCAGTGAGATTTCATTTCAAGGTTACGAAATATTAATAATTTAAAAAATATATATATTATTCTTCAAGAACATAGCACGATCAGAATTTATATTTATAATACTAGATTTAGGATACTAGATACGCTTGTACTTGAAACAATTTTTAACGTTAGAACATAAACAGACATGGCTACCACCGCAGCCAAATGCTCGGCTTCTATTGGTCGCACGGAGTAACGTAAACCGGAGAGGTCAGCATTGCCGAGTTCAGGGCCTTAACTAGGTGGGTGGGGGGCAAGCGGGGCATACGCCCCGGGAGCAAAGCCTTGGGGGGGCGCCGAAATCGCTTGCATTGTAATTCCTACAACTGGTAACTGGTAAAAAGTTTTATAACTTGCATGCCAGAAATGTCTAATCTGATTTACAATATAACGTCTCAACATATTTATTTTAAAATACTCCGAGAAAAATGTTAAGTTCATCATTAACATAAAAAATTGTAAAGGGAGAAGTTAGAAAGTTTTAATGCGTCCTCTATACGAATACAGTACAATGTTGTCAGAGAGGGTGGTACCACTGGCTGTGAGGAAGAGCATCCTCTATTTGCTATGATGATATCATCAAAATCTTTGCTGCAAAAAGGTCTCGCAAGTTGAATTTGAATCTTTAAAAAACATTTATGACGACAATTTAATGAACAAGTCTAGTGATTATACGGACTACTTTATGGACATAGTGGATTCATGCATGGAAGTTACAGTAGCACAGAAACTGTTACATGTAGGTACGGAAAATGCTTGAATAGCACCATTTTTCCGTGGGAGGGCCCCCGGAACCTCCGCTTTATTGATGTGGTATGTGCAAAAAGAGAGGGGGGGGGGGGGGTGCGCATGAATCCATTCATGCCCCGGGTGCCAGAGACTCTAGTTGCGGCCCTGGCCGAGTTAATACGTACGGGTCCGTCTCCGTCTGCGTGCTATTGTGGAAACTGTGTTCCCGTGAGATCCGTCTTCGTTTACGTGATCCGTCTCCGTGTCATTGTAGAACGGGACTTAGGTTTCTCTCCGAAACACAAGAGCCCCGCGACGAAAGTACATGGGCCAGGGCCCCGCAAAGACCAGAGCCACCACTGCTGATCCGAGTGCTGTTGGCTTGTAGGCCCGGGTAGACCCCGGCTGCTGGGACCGAGAGACAGGCCTGCTGTCAGCCAGCTGCGGGAGTCGAGGTAGGGCCGCTGCTGTGCACAGACCCATCTCCCTTCCAGAATTGAAAAAAAAAAAAAATAATGATAGAATAATAAAATTATAACTTAACTACATAAGTTTGCAGTGAGATTATTGTAACCCTCTGTGGGTTTCGATAATGTATTACCTCCCCATTTTACTCCGCCATACCTCATACGTAGAAGCTGCAGGAATGCAATTTTTTTTTAAGTATCTACTGTATATTGCAGGTTGTATGCAGGTCTGCACACCTAAGCATGTCTTTCGTACAAACTTAACATGCGTGTTTCATGTATTTAAACACACAAACATATATATATATATATATATATATATATATATAACTTGTTTTAATGGGATCATCAAACAACTGACTTAAGAACAAAGTATTGAAAACAAAATTTTTTTAATAAAACATTAAATTTTACTTTTGTCAAGTAAAATCGTTTATTAAAAAATTATATGTGTAAAAATTGGAATTCTAGACGTCTATTATTTCCTGAGACTTTAGTGAGACTATCAAGTTCCTTTTTAAATTCTATTATAAATAAAACTTTCTCATAAAAAAATGATAGGATGGTTGTACTGTACTCTCTCCTTCACAGATCCTGGCTAGGGCACTGGCGTGGAACTTGCAATTAAATGCAATCAGTGGCGGCCCAACACTTTGCGGGTCTAGAGGCCGTTTAATTTTCCGGGGGGGGGGGGGGGATATTATTTTGAAAAGGAGCCTTTTCAGGAGGCCTGGAGGGTATGGAATGGCCCTCAGGCCTTCGCCCGGAAAATACGGAAAGTGAAAGTTTTCAATCAACTTTTTTTAAGCAAAACTGGAACTTCAATTTCGACGAAGGTTTGGCTAGTTTATTTTAAGAAATTCTGATAGTCTTTCTTGATAAATTTTCCTCCGGTTATAAACTTGCGAACTGTGAAATAGGTAATGGCCAGTAGGTAGGTACTTTAAAATATATGCTGATAACAATTTAATTTTCCTTTTTCCTTGGTGTCCATATTTTGAACAGAACACAGACAAAAAAGGAAAATAAGAATGAAATGGGCGTAACGGAACTCCTCTGGGCGGGGACCTGGGCGGTTGCCCTGGAGCCGCCCCTGATTGTAGTGTTTGTTTGTCATCCCTTTTGTATTCTCTGGGGGCAAAACGTGTGTGCGTGCAGTCCACGCACGACAGAAGTGACATTTCTTGCTTATTATATTATTAGGTATGTGGCTGTCGACACAGATCATATGTATACATGTAAGTATGCTATTGCTCAAGTATACGATTGTGAAAGTGTGCAATTGTGTAATTATGCTGCGTCACTTATTTCTTCCTCTCCCCTGCCGTCTCCACCCATTGTAGTAGGACAATACGGTATATGGAACTCTGGTCTTTTAAACATGGCGAACGCTGGCGACGCTCGGCTGCAGTGATCCGAGCGGTAGAACGACCGCGAAATTCAAATTCCATTGTATTTCAGTGGGCGAAATCGGCACAGATTTCCTCTCGTAGTTTGAAATCTTGTTTTCGTAGGGTAATGGATTTACACTCCATGTATTTGTGTGAAAACAGTGCATTCATAATCGAAACGAATTCTCGTAACAGTATACAAAAATATATTGACTTAACGATAAAGAAAAATGACCTAACTTTAAACATGAGACAGATAATACAACTTTATTTCATTTATTACATAAGTAATTTATAATTTAATTTCCTAAAATAGGCGAATACTACAAAAATGGGGTAATTTTGAGTAATAATGTCCCGGAACACCATTAAGTGTTTTAATGTCGTTAACTTAAACCAACAAACTAACCATTTACAATATACAGCATTATAAATTTAGCTAAGAATGAGAGGAACTAAATAATACGATTTTCAGCATTCTATTAATTTATTTTTTTAGAAGAGTAGCTATTCTAGAAAATTAGAGTTTAATAATTATGAAAATGCTTTTAAAAACAGTATTTTATATTAAAAAAGGGATACTTGATTAAAATCATTAACGTTGCATGTACCTAACTTCTTATTTCATACTCAATTTCATATATATTTGGTTTCCATAATGGTTGTAGACACATCCTTTCCTCACATTTAGATGTAGACTGTAATATTCATTTTATTTTAAACGTCAGTTGTACAATATTTCGCGAAGAAGTACCAAAATTCCGCTGTAAGGGATGGGAAAGGCTAATGGGGGTGGGTTTTAGGAATCTTATGTAGATAATGACATTCCTCTTGTTTTGAAGGTCGAGCGTGCAAAATATCATCAAACTAGAAACAAAACTTTTAATTTGTACAAAATAATTCAAACAAAAATAAACACTTATATGTATGTAGCCTTTATACACATATTCACGTATACCCAATCCATCATTTCAAATACATTTATTTATAAGATTTAATTTAATTTCAGTAAACAAATAATGTTATTTTCATGTCTAGTTTTAAATAACCAATCCAACGGACTGAGGTGTGTATTTAAAGTTTTTATAACACGTACTTAAACAAATAATAACAATATGATTTTCTTTAACGACGTTGTTAACATGTAATAATGAGTCATAGAAGAAAATGTTTTAAAATAAATAAGAGTTTAAAAAACTAAAAAAACACGCTTTTATAGAAAATCCAACTAAAAAATAGAAAATAAATTTTAATAAATTTAATTTAAAAATAGTGTAAAATTAAAAAAATGTATTTTATTTAAAAGAATCCGTGGGGTGCATGGTGTTAATATTTATAATTATTTTACTGACAGATATGACTAGAAGGATTATCATTTTCATAATATCTTAAAAAGCACCCCACGCTTTTTAAAAATAAAATACATTTTTTTTTATTTTACACTATTTTTAAATTAAATTTATTAAAATTTATTTTCTATTTTTTAGTTGGATTTTCTATAAAAGCGTGTTTTTTAGTTTTTTTAAACTATTATTTATTTTTTACTTTTTAGTTTTATTTATTTATAAAAGCGTGTTTTTTTAATTTTTAAACTGTTATTTGTTCTATTATACTATTAATTCCGTGATAACTATAAGTAACTGTAATTATTTTACAAATTATTAAAGTGTACAGCTGTATTGATAGTCAAATATCGATTTTAGAAGCCATTCAAAAATTTTAACGTTATCAATATATACAGTGAGACTTAATGGTATAAGGTTATTGACGAACAAGTGATATCGACCAGTCTTACATACTGTACGAAATTAATGCTGTGAAGCAGGAAAGGATGGGAGTTACGGATTAATTATTACGTGAAGCGTTCCACATTTACGTAACAGGAATTTTGGGAAGGATAAGGATTGAGAAAGAATGAGGAAAGGTCCTGCTCAATGAGAGTGTATACAATATGTGAGAAAAATTCGGATAGACCGGACTGGGATTCGAACCCAGAGCCTTCCGATGACATGTCGGCTGCTCTACCATCGGGCGCTCGATGTACGATTAATATGATACAAAGCGCCCCACGCTTTTTTCACAATAATACTAGTATTTTTCATTCATTATTGTTTTAAGCTTATTTTAAAAATTATTTCCTCAATTTCTTCCAGGTAAAAATCCTTAAACTGTAAGTTTTGCTCTCTATCCAAATATATTTTTGATATATCATCTGTCAAACTTATCCATATTTTCCGTGTTTGATGTCTTTTATTTAATGAGTTACTGACCTTGGCATAGTTTGGAGTATTTGTAACTGCTTGGTGTAGATTTGCAGTTTGGTGTTCGAGTGAAATTTCAAAAATCTGCCCATCAGGTGTAGCTATCGAGGTTATGCATATGGTGTTTGATTTCCCATCTGCTGTTGTTTTAACAGCAAAATCCAACTTCAATTTTTCCATGTTTCGTGAAATATTTGCATAAAATGTTGTTTTATAATAATGTTTCACTCTTGGTTAATTGGTAAAATGAAATAAAGACGTAATTGTGTTTCACTATTTAACGAAAGAAACAACATTTAAAGTCCTTATTTCAGGTTTTTGTTTTTCATATTTTTACAAATATAGATAATATTCTCTTCAAGAAAGTATATTTTTCACAATAACCATAACCCACTCCCACTTTTCATTTAATTAAATGTCACAATATTTAGTAGGCTTTGTTTATATCGCGCCAAAGACAAACTGAAAGAAAAGAGTTCACAAATGAGCGAAATGGTTTTCTTTACATATATATCTTTGTTTCATTTTACCAATAAATTGACAAAAATCTTATTTTGCAAATAGATTAATGGAATTATCTTATCAAATTAGTGTATTGTCATCGGTCCTCGATAAATCTACAAAGTTTTAATGAAATCTGGCCGTTTAAAGTGGGTCAAAATCGCACCCAAAGGAGTCGGTTACAAACATACAAACAAACATACAAACATACAAACAAACATATAGGTAAAGCTAATATAGGTAAAGCTAATATAAAGCGTGTAAAAACGTTATCATTGACGGGAAAGGATCTCATGTATTTTCAATTAACCGCAATGCCAAATACACCTAATATTATGATTGGTAAAATGATGAGTTATTAAAAAGTATAATCCTAAAATTATAATGTATTATTTTTAAGTTGCTTCTATTTCTTTGTGTAACTGTTAAAGTCTATAAAATTTATTTATTAATATTTATTTATTTTGCTATCACGAAGATTTGTTTGGGACACCAATGCGCTTTATATGTTCATGTGCGAGAATACAAAATACGTTATTGCCGCCACACGCAGACGACTTCGGCACCAACGCGCCTAAAGAAATTTAACTGGGGAAAAAGCAAACATTCAAAACTTCCAAAATACCCGTATCACAATAATGCTCTAACGCCAAGGATCAGGCGCGGCCGCTAGAATGCGCTGCGTGACGTGTCTCCTGTTTTTTCGACGACCTAGCGGTTCCCCTACCACGTAGCTAATTATTCCCCTCATGCGATCTGAATTTTCGCAACGCTCGAATATAGTAGCCCCCTCAGCAAATAAGTTTCACTTCAGAAAAACCTTTGTTTAACATTTCCAAAAATGGTATCTGCATGTCAAGAAAGTTAGGAAACAGTAAGAAAACCTAATGACTGGTTATGAAAATCACAAAAAGGTCCCTGAATAAACAGTAATGGCACTGAAAACATTTTGCTAATTTGTATTTTGTGTTTTGACGCCTATCTCCAGTTTATAGTCGCACGTTAAATGCAAATAGCTGGTGGCTGTCCACTTAAATTTTGTGGAAATTATGTCTGGAAAGGTTTGAACTTTCTAACTTAAAAGTCTATACGTTTGTAAATATTGTAGAAAAATTTGTTATTACATTTGCTTATCATACCGCCTCACCAACACAAATAAACCCCTGACTAGGCCGCCACCGGTTTTCATCACTGGGTAAGCCATCAAGCCCTGTCAGGTTGGTAGTCATTAGAACGTCAAGTGGTAGAGGAGGAAAAGCCTCCCCGCCTTCTACCTAATACATATTCCCGGGTCGGCAGAAGCAGACCCAGGAGCTGGTGGCCACCGTGATGTGTTTTTGTGTGGGTTGAGGTACAAACCATAATTAAAACATTATGGTTCCAAAGGTTTTTGCTCCGGCACGTTTGCCATATTTACGGTGCGTACAACGTAATCTATGGATTTCCGCGTTGACCCTCGAGGGGGGGGGGGGAGGCGAGGAAAGCGTCCAGCTGCTGTTGACTCGCTGCAGGTCGGCTGTGCACTGTTCATTGAACAAATTCCTCACAAAAAAAAATCTAAATATCTAGGTGTGCACATGAATAGGAAACTACTATGGCGTGATTACATAGACACGAAAAGAAAAGCAGCTCTCATAAGGCTCATGACTCTTTACCCCATCATTAGTAGACGATAAGGTAGCTCTGTTGAAAACGGTATGATATTTTTTACAACGCCAGTAATAACATACGCGGCGCCAGTGTGCAACAGCAGTTGAAACGCATTTAATAAAGTTTCAGAGAACACAGAAAAAGAACATTTGTATCGTGGCAGTTGTGCCTGTGTATTGGAAAAGAGAACTTAAACTCGAACTACTGAAGGACATCAGAACTGCTCAGAAATTTTATGATAAATGTGCATTAAATATAAATCCTTTTATTTCTTCCCTTGGGGAAAACGATCCAGATTTGCACCGTAAATATAAAATTAACAGAGACCTCCGTAGACGCGCTGTGGTTGGTCGGCTTGTCTAGCCACTCAGAGCGCGGTGTAAAATACGAGTTGAGACCTAAGGCCCGCCGTTGCCCGCGTTGCGCCGTTCCACTACTATATTTAAGTGTTAGCTATTTAGATTTTAGCATAGCATATTATAAACGAATAGCCTTAAGAATAAAAAAAATTATTATAAAAATAAAACCAAAAAGAAAAAGAAAACAAAATAAAATAATAGTCATAAGTTATATTACCTCTAAAATATTTTAAGGCAGAGCATACACATAGTGAATCATGTGTCTGATGTTATAATAAGTATATATAGTCTGTAAGTTGAACAATTTTTCCTTCTGTTTTTTAGTTTAAGATGCTGATTGGCAGCAGAGTGAGTGGTCGGTGTAGCCACTTGTCACCAGAGGCGTTTGCGTCCCTGGTAATGAAATCCAGCCTTGGATAAAAACCACGAGTCCAAGCACCCAACCCCTCGTATGGTAGACTCTTTTCTACTCTGTCCAACTCTTTATCGAGACCATCCTGTGTCTCCTGTATTTTCCTACACCTAATGCATAGAAATTTGCACTCCGAATGACAGTTCCCAGTGTTTTCTCTGTGACTATGCAGGTTTTACCTGGGCCCAACCTATCTCTAGTTATAGTCAAGAATTAAGAGTGAGGGGAGCTAGTCATAGCTTTAATCGCTGCCATGGCTGGCCAATCTCCTCCTAGCACACGATGCATGCGACCCTCTCCCTGCATGCATAATCCCAGCATGACTAGGCGTATAGGCACTTCGGCCTGTGACGCACCTAGGTCCCTCCCCTAACCCGGACTCCCCCCCCCTTCTACAAATACACTTAGTTTGTAGTTGTTTGTTTGTTTGTTTGTTTGTTTATCGTCTTTATTGGTGGCGAAGTTAAGGCGGTACGCCTTCTCTTACACTTAACCACTTTTCTGCAATTACATCAAAGATTTGAATATTAAAAACTAAGCATGATATAGACTAAATATTAAGAGAACAAATTAAAATTTTAACTTAATGTTCAAATATTAACTATTACAAAAGATTCAACCATAACTAATTATAAAGTAATTAAAAACTAAGCATAGACATACATAAAAAGGAAAGTAATTAAACATACAGCAAAAAGTATCAAAACCGGAAAAAAAAAGGAAAAAGAAAAGAAAAAAAAACATTAGGTGCTACTACATTAAAACCAGTCACTCGCACATTCACACACAGAATCAAGCAGTAGGGTAGCAGTGAAGTGGTCATGGTAAGCAGTTGTTACAAAGATGTTTTTTCAGCCTGTACTTAAAGGATGCTAGATTTTTTGTTTGCCTTGTCGCTTGGTCTAATTTATTCCAGAGCCTGCTACTCACGGTTGCAAAAGATCCCGACAGACATTTGAATGAGTGCACTGGGATAGATAGCATTGGGTTGCGTGTGGATCGCGTGTCATGGCTATGGTAACTATGTAGGTAATTAATACCGGCTGACATATAATGAGGTGATACCTGCTGCAGCACCTTATAAGCAAGGATAAGTATGTGCATTTTGCGTCTTTGTGCGAGAGTGAGCCATTTTAACTGCTGGTAGTATTGGGTTAGATGATCACGTAATTTAAGGTTAAAAATGTATCTTACGCAGCAGTTTTGGAGCTTCTGTAGTCGCTTAGCTAGTTTATCTGTTAGATCAGGAAAGAGGACATCGCAGTAATCAAAGTGGGGCATAATTAATGTTTGAACAAGCATGGTTTTAATACTAAGTGGAAGCAAATTTTTTAAACGTCGTAAGCAGTGAATGGAAAAATATACCTTCTTACAAATTTGCATTATCTGCTCCCTCCAGGTTAAGGTTGTGTTTATCAGGACTCCCAGATTTCTTACGACGTTAGAGAACTGAATATCAACTCCTTGGAGCGTTAAGTTACAGTATTTGTTAGGAATTAATTCAGTGAGCTTTTGAGGAGAACCAATTAATATTGCTTGGGTTTTATTTGCATTCAGCCTGAATTTATTAACTTTTTCCCACTTAGAGACAGAATCGAGATCATCATTGACAGAACAAATTGACTGATTGATATTGGTTGCTTTTGCGTGAATATATATTTGCACATCATCGGCATACATGTGGTATTGGCAATGTTTTAAGCATTTAGGTAGATCATTTATGAATATAGTAAATAAAAGTGGCCCAAGAATTGAACCCTGAGGGACACCTGCTACTATTGGGAGCCACGTGGATACTTCGGTATTGAGAACGACACGTTGGTAACGACCACCTAGGTAGGAATTGAACCATGTACAAACACTATGAGAAAAATTATATTGAATTGACATTTTTCGTACAATAAGATTGTGATCTACTGAATCAAATGCTTTACTAAAGTCAAGCAACGTTAGGATCGTTATTTCACGCCTATCAATAGCATGACGTATGCTATCAGTAACATTAATGAGGGCAGTAGTGGTACTGTGGCCGGGTCTAAATCCTGATTGGAAGGTATCTAAAAAATTTCTCTGTAACAGGTAAGCATAGGTTTGTTTGTGCACCAGATGTTCAAAGGCTTTGGAGACAGTTGACATGATGCTTATAGGGCGAAAATCTTTAGCTGTCTCAGGGGACTTAATTTTTGGTATGGGCTTTATGTGTGAATACTTCCACTCTGTCGGGTATTTACCTATTGTAAGGGATACGTTAAAAATATGTTCTAATGCAGGGACTACAAAAGGTAAAATAATTTCCAGCATTTTAATTGATATTTGGTCGTTACCAATTGCATTACTTTTGATGCGACGCAAGGCTTTCGCGACATCTAGACATGACACAGGAGAGAAGAAAAACTTATCTTCAGAATACTCAAAGTTGTTAGGTACGAATGTGTCAGACGATTTGGTTGTGGACGGGATTGACGTATCTGTATGCTGGCTAACGAAAAATGAATTTAACTGGTTTGCTGTTAAATTATGATTTTTAAGATCAGAATCTTTCTGTGATGAGTTAATACCCGCTGTTCTAAGACTAGCCCACAATTTCTTAGGCTCAGAACGAAACTCGTAGAGACCGTACAAATGTTTTCGTTTGGCTGTTCTGACAGCTTGAGTACACTGGTTCCTGAGTTTTCTGTAAATTTCAAACATTTCACCTTTAAGAGACGAGTTGTGTTTTCTTTCTGTTTTGAAAATTCGAAACGCATGGTCTCGTTTTGCCATTAATTTACGGATGACAGGTGTCATCCACGGAGAGGGGGGGGCGCGTTATACGCTTACGAACGACAGGAGCATGTTGGTCAAAAATATAGGTAACTATCTCATTAAAAGTGTTAACTTTTCCGTCAATAGTACTGCATAACAGAATGTTATGCCACGGAGCGTTTGCAGCCTCATCTATAACTTTGTCAGTATCGATGTTTCTTAAGCTCCTGTAAGTTACGATCCTGGGGGAGAACTTGGGGACTTTTAAGGAATAGGTTACAAAAATGAGGTCATGGTGGGAGAGACCAGGGGCTGCAAGTTGTCCATGGTTCAGAACTCTTTCTAAGTTAGATGCTATGATTAAATCAATCCACGTGCTAGTTTTTTCAGTATGATGAGTAGGCAAAAGTTGGCAGATGCTAAGGTTAGAAGAAGCGAGCATATTTCTCAGATAGCGCGTATGACTCGTTTCATTAAGAATATTAGTATTAAAATCACCCAAAATTATGACATGTTCATACATCGAGACAGCTGACATAATAGCTGTTTCAAGTTCATCACCATAGTTAATTTTAGGGGGCTTGTAAACTACTCCTAACAACACTCTCTGGCTGTTGACAATAGCCTCCAGGAACAGGTACTCGGGCCCAGGCAGACTCTCGGGTAGGGAGGTTAAGACAATTTTAGTTTTAATGTCATTACGTACAAATATGGCCACTCCTCCACCACGTTTGTAAGTTCTGTCATTTCTAATTAGCTCATATCCATGGAGAGAGACAAGGCTATCTGCAAGGGATGGGACTAGCCATGTCTCAGACACTAGAATAGCGTGGAATGACAAAGAGGAGAAAATATCTCGGAACTCGTCGATGTGTCCAAGGAGGGACTGTGCGTTAACGTGACTAACGTGACTAACGTGTAAAGCGCGCGGGAAACGGTTCGCTTGGAGCCTGAGTTGACCGCTGGTAGAAAGCGTGGGCTGCAGAGGGGTAGTAGGGACAGGGGTCACAGCAGGGGACGGCCAAGGGACGTTACGCGTCTCCGGGGAAAGAGGCTCTATGCGACCAAGGGTACGAGACCAGGCGGACAAGAAGTTCAATATGAAACCAACTACTCACCATGAACACCCCACGCATAGACTTCCACGACAGGTCACACACACAAGCACACGCAAAAAACAAAAGGAGAAAATACATGATCCACATAACAAAAATTAGAACTAAGATACACAAACTTATGAAGTATGATAAAGATATTATTTAATGTTGTGGGGAAGTGAATTTCACTCCGCAATCTGTAGTTCCTCTGATTTTGTAATGTAAAGCCGGCGTGTTCCAGTGTTGACAACCACTTTGCAGTCGGCAGTCCACACATTTTTCAGACCGTACTTCGCAACAGCAGCATTCAGCAGGGCGAGGCGCTCCGAGGTCAGGTCCTCGCGTATGGTGATTCCTGTTTTCGCGAGCTGACGCTTCGCGCGAAACACCTCACTACGCCGTCGATATGAGACGAATTTTACAATTATAGGACGAGGTTTACCATTCTTCTTTGCACCGACCCGATGGCTGCGGTCGATGTCATCGACGGTGATGTGCGGAAGCTGCAGCCTGTTGTGAAGCACGTCCAGAACCAGGGCGTCAGTGTTCTCTCGGTCGTGCTCCGCCACACCAAACACTCGCAGACTTGATCGCCGCTGGTACTGCTCCAGCTCGTCCTGGGCCAGGAACAGGTCACGCCTTGCATTCTTCAACGACCCTTCCATCTTCTGAATTTCGCCTCGCAGTTTGCTTGTTTCTTCTACGTTGAAGGATATCGTGTCCTTTAGTTCACGCATAACAGCCTCAGAGACAGCGGAGGTTACAGCCTCAACAATAGCACTCACAATGTCCTTCGAGCAAAGTAGGTCCTTGACGCGTTCTTGCACTAAATGCTCAAGCTGGCGCATCTCAACTTGTTTGGCAGCCATGGCACTGTTCTAAACGATACGCACAAAGACAAACGCAAATTATTTTAAAATACGGTTATTGTGCTTGAACTAGACAATTCTTTTTTATGCAGTTCAACACCACGACAGCTTCCCTATTGCTAACGCAAGTTACACAGATATACACCGAAAATTACACCTGCAGGAGCTACAGAAAGCAGGAGCGAACTTATACACGTCTACCCGCTGCCCGCCATAGTCGGTACGTAGTTAGGTTAGGAAGATAAAATCCAGGGGTTCCATGTGCGGCTGATGCAACGCCACGACTCTTCAGCTGTCCGTCAGTAAGTTGTCAGTTGTCCTTGCCAGTCGCCACGTGACAGCTCTTCATGTGAATGCGAGGGCAAAGTTGTACATCACACGGTTTTGCACAGACGCGCCCATCAGCAACACAATGAGCATTCACAGGATGGTCCGACACATTTTTGAAGACTTCAAAACGTGTCAAAAAAAATGGGCGAATTAAAAAAATGGGAGCCATACTTGCCAGTGATGTTTAAACATCTAACCTTGGTAATGAGAAAATTCATGTGTTCTCTTGTTTAAATAAATTTATAACATGAAACTCGGACACGAAATTTAATTTAGAATTTCTTTAAAATTATGCCCTAGCGTGAGAAATATGCGAAATTTTTTTTATTTTTAGAGAAAGAACAGTAACAATAATTGCTCCTTTTAAAACCTAACTATAATTCTGTTTAACAAGATGATACTATTGATTTCTCAGGGTTAGCCAAACACCAGAAGTACAGAACACGTCGCATGTATACATCTCAAAGCTTAACCTGTGTCTTTTCCTCCTAGACATCGCCTGCGATGTTGAAGTTGTACTCCTTTAGACGCGTTGAGGGTGAAATTTTAGTATCCGCCAGAAATAAGCGCGCAATACACAAAGAGAATCTAACAGGTTGAAAATCCAATGCGCATGCATGCAGAAAATGCTATAGCCACGAGCCGAAGTCATCAAGATGGCGGACACAAGCGTGGCAACATGTATATGTATGTCTGTGTATATATATGTGTGTGTATATATGTATATATATATGTGTATATATATATATATATATATATAAAGCTTTCGTGAACATCGGGGGACGTACTAAGCGTATTGGTTGGTGCTTGCGTGTTTTATAATCGATCGTCGATCGTGATTTTCTTGCTTTGGTTCCGTGCAGGGGTGGATACATTATAGAGAGCAGTGAGCCAGTTTTTGTGATACCTCAAAGCTAAATCGAACCTTATAAAAATAAATTAAAGTTTTCAAGTTACCTATTGTATTTTACTTATGTTTAAGACATCAAGATATTCTATTTAGTTTCAACTTTATAAAACTCTCATTTTTATTACCTTTGAATATGAGATACAGATTTTTTATTAACTTTTAAAAACTTTTATATTATAACATATTACAGTGTTTAATCTTGGCAAAACGAAGAAGACAACATGGCATGGTGAAAGTGACCGGCGTACTAGCTGCATGTAATCTCATTCAGTGATCGACATATTTGTGAAATATGCGTGAATTTGATAAGTACTGTGTGTGTTATGCTGCAAGGACAAAGACTTGACAACATTGGTATACTTTTCTTCAATTTCCCATTGTTATATCAGCTAAATAAAATGTTACAAAGCTATGGAAAATTGCAGGGTTGCTACTCAAAATGATAACGAAAATATCCGTGGTTTCCTTAATACAAATTTATACACTTTTTGGCCGTTTTATAACTACATAGAGGATAGCATTAAACATATAGCTTATGAATAACGCATATTTATAGACTTGTGACTCTTGTTGTAAATTAAAAGCGTGTCGAAACAGCCTTTATGTTTGTAAAGTTTGCGACATTGTAGCTTTGTTGTTTGTAGCTTTGTTCACTCTGTACAAGTAGGTACTTTATTTACTCTATATGGTTGCGTGTTGCGTTACTGCGCAGTTGCCTTCCTTTCGTAGTTTATAAAATCAGCCTAAATGACTTCCGACATAGCGGTGAACTGCGGTTTCCCACGTGGGAGTGGAACAAAGCATTTTGTTTGTTGGCTTGTTCCACGGAAATGCCTGTGGATGCGGGTCTGACGAAGTCGCATTCCACTCCGCATACGATTCCAGACACGATGGCTCACACATTTCTCTGGTCTATTATTTCACTGACGTCATCACACATTTCGTTACTGACGAGTGGTGGGATGGTGGAAGGAGGGGGGGGGGGGGAGTTGGACGAGCTTCGGTACATTACTTTTATTTTAATACGAAAAGAGCACAGTCATTTGGCTGCAACAACTTACCTCACTCCACTACCATCTGATGACTCCGGTATGCAACCCCATTACAAAAATAAAATCAGCCAAATGCAGTTTCGGGTTTGGAGGGGAAGACAAGGTCATAGTTAATAAGATGAAAAAAGAAACCTCAAGTCACGACTATGTAAGCCGTCGTAAGTGCGTCTCAGGCTGAAGCCTATTCGCCTTATGTGGGGTTTCAACCATGCATCGTGTGCTTTAATCGGGGATGGGCCAGCCACGACAGCGATTAGCGCCTTGATCAGCTCCCCTATTTTAACTCCAGACTATAACTAGTGAGGTTGGGTCCAGGTAAAACATGCACAGACACAGGGAAAACCCTTGGCACAGTCGTGCGGGGTGCATGCAGGACAGTGCGGGACAAGAAAATTACAAACCTACGATCCCGGACAGCGCAGCGAATCACAGATGAACCATTGATAAAAACTGAACAGATAATCTTGACGAAACACCGATAACACTATGGACAGTTACAATGTTTCAGAAACTGGTATCTGTTCCAGTCATCAGGCTTATTTCTATGACGAAATGGCGTATGTACAAGATACTGTGTGAAGGGGAGAGATATGCATCAAAATACAGCTTTTTGCTTTAACAGTATTTGGTAATAGCTATAACGTTTAAATTTTCAAACTTTGGCTTCGTTAAAACGTAGTATATATTTATTGAGTGGAATGCCTGAAGTGAATAGTGACTGGCTGCGAAAAAGTTTACCCTACCAATTAATTGACGTTTAGTAATGACTATAACTGAAATAATACTGTAGGTCATTAAAGAATTCTACCACTGGCCATTAACAATTAAAGGAACATTGAATAACCTGAATGTTACAAGGAAGTGCCTTTTGATACACAGTATCTGGTTTAATTGGCATTGTAAACAACGGTGTTATTTAACAAAAAGTTTTCACTTCAATAGCTCTAAAAAAATAGAAACCCGTGCACAAATTGAGGATGCTAAAGTATGAGTCTAATATATGTACAATAACACTAACAATTCAGTCACTCACAGCAATGAAGTAATTGACGGCATTTCCTTTAGGAGTGATCGCTGCTTTTATTCTTCTTGGTATTGATTCAGTAAGTTTTTATGAGATGTTTAGGCCTATTTTGCTCCATTCTTTAGTGAAACAATCTTTAAGGTTTTCTTTGCTTGTAATCTGCTTTTTTTCTCAGTATCTGTTTTGTTGAGGCCCATAAATGTAAAACGGGTTTTAAGTCTGGCGACTGGGGTGGTGTTTGCAAGATGTGAGTGTATTGTACAACAGCCATTCCTTGACGACTCCAGCGGTATATTGAAAGTAATAAGCGCTATCAATTCCAGTTTATGCATGTTAGGTTTCAGTTTCTGCGCTAATATATCCAGATACATCATATTATTCATAGTTACAATTACAGTATATTTATAAAAGGATATCCCTGTTATAAATTTTAATATAATCAACTGTGAGCATTGTAGAGTTTTTATTCAAGGTCATAATTAGAGAAACTCAGTTTTAGATAAGCGCATGCGCGAGTGTTCCTTTGTTCTTTTCTCGCTTGCATCGCCACTTAAGCAAAATGGCGACTCCTGAGCGTAAAGAGTTTTGTGTTCTGCAATTTGCTAAGAGTGAATCTGTAATTTCAGTTCAACATGCGTTTCGTTTGTACGAGAGTTGTTGAACGTCAAGTACCTGATCGTTGGATTGGTCGTAATGATCGAGACGACAGAGCTCTTTTTCGCTGGCCTCCACGTTCACATGACGGAACGGTATGCGATTTTTTTTTCCTTTGGCGCTTTATAAAAGATCATGTCTACGTTCCACCGCTACCTAATAATTTGCCAGAGTTGAGACACAGAATCGAAGAGGCTATTGCTTCCATTACTCCGAACGTGTTAACCAAAGTTTGGGAAGAATTGGACTTTAGGTTGGATGTGTGCCGTATAACTAAAGGTGCACATATTGAATATTTGTAAGTAAAACTTGGTTGGTTTACCTTCAATTTGATGTATGATTTGTTGTAAATAGTCTAAATTAAACTGTTCTAATATATCACTGAAAACGGGAAATTTGTTATGGACATACTGTACTACGTGTTAGATACCTCTCTCCCCCTGCTGCCAACATACACCCCCATAAAATTATGCCTCAGCCACAAAACTTGACTGTAGGCTGCAGGCTCTTTTACTGGATCATCTTACTCCGCACACATCGTTTGTCTGGTGATTGAAATAAATATAGTTTGCATTCATGATTTGCACACCCGCTTCCAAAAATCCGGTGGCTTTCTAATGTACTGTTTTCAGAAGAAAGTGTCTTTTTTCTTTTTATCTTTCCTTATAATGGGCTTCTTCCGGCTTATGCATCCTACTAGTCCAGCTCTGTATAACATACGTACGTCTTACGCGTCGATGCTGATGTTCTTCCCCGTAGCAGCTTCTGCCTCGTATAAAAGCGCGCAGGACTAGAATATGAGGACTTCGCTACATCGATCGCATATGACTCTTCTTGTCGTGTCGGCTTCTTGGTTTATCACTCACGAACGAACTAGTTCTATATATTTGCCACTCTTGTCCGTGGTATTCCTGCAGTTTCGTTGTGACTTTCCGTTCGTGTGTAGTTGGAGGGTGCGTTCCCTTTCAACAACAGTTCGTCCTCTTGTCTTGCCTTTTCCATCCTGCATGTGGTCGCTTATTCGCAGGCACTCAAGTAAACACTGAATCAGTGCACCCGATATGTTTCTGTCTCGATTATACACACACGATTCAACACAGTCAACGAAGTGGGCGCATACTACTGCGTTGCTGTTTCCGACAACTTTTAGGAACACTTGTTTTATTTAGTTATATTTCGCGCAATGCATTCCGTTTGACATTGATTTTGGTTCTACCATAAGGCTATGGAACACTTAATTTACATAGTTACATTTTACATATCCAAAACATCTTACAATCTAAAGTGATACACTGAAACATACATTTACAAGAAAATAGCATTGAAAGATAACAATTTTCAAAAAATTTTAACTGTAATATCAACACACACACATATAGATATATATACTTTTTGTATACACACGTCTGTTATAATTATTAGTTTTAACATTATATAATACAGACTTTAAAAAAAAAAAATGCTAAATTACTATGTACTTACAAACCTTAGAAAACTGAGCAGAACTTAGAGTTTTGCTGTTATCTCTCATGTTCACAGTCAAATACAGTTTTACTGGCCACTTATGTGAAACAAAGTAGAAGTGATGATATATTTATTTATTTATATACCCATCTCAACCCAGCTCGTGACGAATACTTTTGTGACTAACTGTATGCAGTTGTCTTTGAAAATCGGTTAATGTGTGGTATCTGCCTTAGCGAACGTAATTTCCAGTATTAAACGATACAAAGGTACTATTGCATAAAAACACAATTGAAATAAATGTGATGTTTTGTGTTGCTATTTATTCCCTTTAAGTCAATCTTCCACAATGCAAGAATCGTTGAGAGAATGCGCTTATCTACTGCTTGAATCTGTGTGTGAATGTGAGAGTGACTGGTTTTAATACAATTCTACTTTAATATAATCATCTTGTTTTGGCAACGCTGAATTGTTTTATGCATTAATTACTTTCCAGCGCCTGTATGCCTATACTTGATTTTTAGTTTCATGCAATTAGCTCTCTGGTTAAATTTTGTAATTATTACCTCTTATCTTTGAACATTTAGTTAAAATTTAATTCTACTTTCTATTTTTTTACCTATGTTATCATCTATTAAGTTTTATGTTATGCTTATTTTTGAAATTTTCAATGTATTATGTAGTAGCAGAAAATGTGGTTAAGTGTAAAAAAATGCTTATCGCCTTAACTTCTCCACCAATAAAGACTATAATATCTACTAATATTATAAACGCGAAAGTGTGTTCGTTGTTTTGTACTTCTTTCTCGCAGGAATGGAACAACGGATAGACATTTTTTTTGCACATACATAGTTTATGGGCCTACATGTAACTATGAAATTCCATCCCTAAGGGAGTGAAAAGGGGGTAAATTCATTTTTATAATAGAAAATCATAGGATGTAGGTCTACACACACAAACAGTGCGTTTTTATAATTTCTCTGTGTCCGCCACACGGTCATATAGTAAGGTCTAGCAACTTACTCTCCTTCTCCTTGGCGAAACTCATCCGCTTAGTGAAGCTCGCGACTGCTAGAGAACTAAAGGCGCTAATAACAGTTCAGTTTAGAATTTCGTCAATAGATGACGTTGCCTTGAATTTGTTACGTGCTATCTTTTGGTGCGTCCGTCACATCTTGCCTCACTAGGAGTCACCTGCCTCCCCACAAAACGAAGCTGAGGATTGGCGTTCGAGTTTTTGCTGATGCTTAGCCTTGATGCACCAAGATTGTGCAACCAACTTTAAAATAAAAAAAATTTCCGTTTTTCAAATTTATGTCCTACAGACTTGACACTCGGTAGTGATGTTCCTTATATTACGAGGTGTTTAGCCCGGGCAACGCAGGGTACTTCATGTTGTAAATGAATGAATAGTGTCGCCCATGTCTGTGCGATGACGCACTGGCCGACTGGCGCGGGCGGTTACGACACATATTGGCCGTGTCCGGTGCCTCGCAGGTGCGTGCTAAGTCTGCCTTACACTGGGCCGACCAGCGGAGCGCAACTCTATAGGCAGAATATGGTCACTTAAAACTGTGTGGTTGAGAAATGCCAACATCAAATATTAATTTCTAAAAATAAGATTATTATATATATATTTGTTAAACATAAGAACACAAATAAAAATGTAATCTTACAAACATTTTTAGTTCAGAATTTATGGAATTATTGTATTAACGGAATTGCGTATTAAGTATAATGGCAAAATATTATGCTTTGGAAATTTTTTTGTCAGTGTTGAATTTTATTATTTTGGCAGCAATGAAATAAGCATTGCTGTTAAAACAAAATCGTTTGTATGTTTGTTAGGCACGAAACACGTATTAATGATGCTTGAAATGAAACATATTTACACATTTTTTTGTATGTAAATATTGTTTTTTATACCATAAATATTCATTCTGTGTCAAAGGAAAGGTTAGCACACGCGTGGACTTTTTTTCTCTGAATAAAAACTGGGGTTTTGATTTTAAAATTATACTATGCGGCCACGTAGTTTTTTTAATTTTTGAAACAAAGGATAGAGAGTTTTAACATAGTGTTTTGGTTCCGTATTACAAGATAAATAATCTTAAACACTACGAACAACCACAATATAAAAAATCAAGGTTGGAAACATTTACTATTGAAAAGTTAACTTTTGAGGTTGTTAGGTTGCCTCTAAATACAGCACAGTTCCTGGAATTCCAAAGAAAATAAGAGCTTTAGTTATAGCATTGAGCTGCGACTCTTTTATCTTTATTGCTTTATGCTCCGGGCGCCTCGCGTGACCAGTGGGTATCACATCCTGCCATTCTCGCTGTCGCGTTGAGGTGTACTCGAACGCCGCGTTATAAAAATTACATTGGGAAAAATTAGACTGTTTTTTTTATTATTCACGACGGAGCGTATTTGCTACAAGGACGTAGTCTGGGAGGGTCAGATATATATATATATTTTTTTTTTCAAATAATAATAATAATAATACTCATTAATCAGTTTAAAATTACTCGAGTATGGCTCAATTTTTGGCCACTGAATATGCGAACTTCGAGTAGCCGTGTCTTTAAACACGTATTAGGACATAAATTATCAAGCCGTAATAGACAGTGTAAGGAATCTACCTTTCATAAGTGAAATTTTTTTATCTAAAATTGTCAGGTTTCGAAGAAGCATTGTAGAGTCATCAGATAGCCTAAAAAATGTGTTTTCAAGGATCAATTTTTTACTCTTCCCTGGTGGGTATTCCAAAACTCCCAGAACCCCAAGAAACAGGTCTATCCAAAAATGTATTCTTATAACTCGCTTCGGCCCCCCTCTTCCACAAATACTGACAATGCCTGTGGTTTGCTAATGACTACCGTTGTGTGCAGGGTAACTTGCGCACGCAGGGTTGCCAACCTTGTCACTATCTCCAAGGTCAAAGTACCAGTTTCATTCCGCTTGACGTTTGGTGTGAACTTTTGCAGAGAATAATGTCGATAAAAAAGTCAGTAAATTTGATGATGAATATTTTATTTACGAAATATAATTGAGTCCGTGTATTTGGAATACAGTCTCTGAGGACTTTAAAAACAGAGGGATTTAAGAAGCAGCGATGGATGGTACAACTGCGTGGGAAAATACACCACCACAGCTGTCAACCGCGTTCGCTCTGCAAACGCGTGAATAAAAGGGACCTCAGTAAAACGTACAAGAATTAGCCTTAAATACACCCAAATTGAAAAAGAAAACAATTTACCCAGATCAAACTAAGCCCGTGAGACAGTGTTTCCAATATTTTTTTATCCCCTGCTCAAGTAATAACTGTTCTTAGTTATGACTTTCTAAGATATGCGTGGATGCCGGTAGTCGACGCGTGAGTGTCTAAGGTGTCGTATTCTTGATAGAGAGGGAGTGGGGGTTGTATATTGTGAATTATATTCCCCCAACCACTAAAAGGTTAAGAAAATGTTTTTTTTTTAAATATCAGTGAAGACAGTATACTACTACGTGAAATGCCAAGTCGCCTAGGGCTACTACTGTAGGCCCATATCTAGTGTGTGTCAATTAGTAATGTAAGTTTTTTTATACATGAGTTCAAGTATTATTTTTGTTTTTCCCCCCTTAGAATTTCCCCCCCCCCCCTTCCCAAAAAAAATAAATAAAAAAAAGCTGTACCCGCCACTTTGTCGCGATCGGGCTGACGGCGGACACGACCTATTTGGCACGTCGCGTCGCCACTCCTCCCCTCTTCACTTACTCAAGAGTAAAATGCCCGCGAGGGGAAGTGCGCACTGCGCAGTGTAGTTGGCTGGCACGTCGCGAGGCGCGCTAAGTCCCGAGCTTCTTGCTAGCTAAATAAAAAAAAAAAGAAAATAACTGAAATACAGCAACGGTAACTAAGCAATTTGAAATGATACATATGAGATAAAATTACATCACACTAAAAATTTAACATAGGATTTTACGTTCTAAAACGATATATATGCAATATAATCGCTGCTAGCACTCATCAATCCGGTATGGTCTAGTGGCTAGGATACCTGGCTTTCACCCAGGAGGCTCGGGTTCGATTCCCGGTACCGGAAATTAAGATTTTGCATGATCGATATTACGCCATAATAAAGTAGTTACTTTTTTCTTAGCCATAGCGTTTTTAACATTCTATATAAGGATTATATAGAATAAAAAATATATGTTTACGTTACCACATCATCGAAGAACGATATGTGTTACGTCATGGTTCGCTGTGGCGGAACATTTGAAAGCGCCATGCTGGAATCAAAATAGTGCTGTGGACGCTAAAACCAATCACGTTTGACACATCTGTAACGTCAGCGCGAAATAAATGGTGGATGTAATAGGCTTCCCGATCAGAAATATTATTATTCCATTCCAATGCGGGTTCGACGTTGCTGGAATTAACGCCAGAATTTTGTTTTCGATAAATGGTTAAACTGGTGCTTTGGTAATACTATTATTTTTTGCGTATTATTACTTAAGGTTTTTAATTATTTAATATTTTTGTGAAATTTTGTTTACATAAGGTAATATTTCCAATTGAATTATATGTAAGATTTTAATTAAAAACATTCATCTCAAACTTGAATATTTAAAAAAAAAACTGCAAGCGTCGATGCTTGTCGTATGTTTCTGTGTATGTAACAACGAGAAACATAATATATTGGGGGAAGAGAAATCCCCTCCCCAAGAAGACATGAAAAATTAGAAAAATATCAGTGAAGACAGTCTGTGTGAGAAACCACGTTGACGGCTACTATTGTAGGTAATTAATTATGTAGCTCATAATTTTCTACACGGTTCAGACTGAACATACACTTTTACCTATTCCTGTATTTCATAAAACAATTTCACAAATATCATTAGAATTTCGGCTACCAAATATTGTAGTTATTCTTCCTGAAAAAATTACAAACAATAATTTATTTTAAAATATAAATACACCTACATTTGGCTAGAAAATTTAACTGATGAAGATATTATTTAAAATTTAAGTAAGGGGTTATGTACTGTTGTAACTTATGCGCGTGTACATTTTTCTTTAAATATAATTTTTTAGATATAGATTTTTTCTGAAACAATGTTATACTTTATCTTGTAGATAATTAGTTTTTTTTTTTTAAATATCAACTTCGAAGAAACTAACGTAAGTGTTCTTATTTTTTATTAGCCAATATTTCAATGTTTTCGTTAGTCAAAATACCACACTATATTAAGTGTATAGATGCACTCACATACAAGCTTGCTTTAGTGAATGCTAAATGCAGGGGCGCAAATCTGCGGCTCCAGAGGGGGGATAGCCCCCCTCCTCGTATTTAATTTAATTACTTTTAACTAGAGTGTTTTTATGTTTCCTTTCATTGTAACTTGCTAAATTAATTATACCAAACAAATAAAAAAAAGGCCATGAAATTGCTCTACTCCCGCTGGTAGTAAATATATACAGGTTGCAACTGCATCCATTTGTGTACGGCGTCCCTTCCTGTGACTCGCAATACGTCTGTACGTGACTCAACGGGGTTCCGTTTAGTAAAGGCCTCTTCACAATAGCGCGGCGCGGCGCGATGCGACGCGTAGCGATGTGACATCATTCGATACCAACCAATCAGAGTTAACTTCGCTCGCGGCGAGCGATAGCTCGCGACGTGAGCACAAGCGACAAGACTGCCTTGCCGCGGCGGGCGACATCGCTGATGACGTAAGAGTAAACAGCCAATCGCAAGCAATAATTCGGAGAATTATAAGAATATCAGTTGTTAGTAAACAAACGATTGAAATAGAAGGCAATAGGTGTCTGGAAAGTGATATTGATTTAAAATAATTTCCTGATGCAAGGTACCTTAAAAAAATAAAAAATAAAAAAAAAATCAGCCAATTCAAAACAATTACAAGAAGTGTCTGTACTTACAAAATCACAATATCTGCACTAGACACGCAAGTTAGCAAGTTATACCTTAGTGTCATCGACAGTCTTTCTGCTGGGCTCAATGGTAGGCGGTGAGAATTTTTTTGTAACATTGGACCAAAAATATGCAGCAACGCATCAAATTCATTAGGAGACATCCTCATGAATACGAAATAATTGTCACTGTCTCCTAATCGTATTTCTGAGATAAGATTATGGTAGTCCCCTTGACCCAATCTATTTGCATTTGTGGGCCTTGTGTGCAATCTTCTGTTATTATTATTATTATTATTATTATTATTATTATTATTATTATCATCATCAAGTAATAATAAACACAACAACACTCTCCGCCTGTGAACATTTACTGCATGGCAATTTCTATTCATGTCTCTTTTCACCGATGCTTAGTTACAGTATACTTGCATATGCAATGCCAGACCAAAAAGAGAAAATTTTAAAATACATCCACAAAGTTTGTTTATATTTACTTATATGTTATCAGATGTCGCCGGCAGATATCAGGATGTTTCAAAATTTTTTTTGCCAGTCGTATCGCGCTGCGTCGCGCCATTGTGAAGTGTACAGCCAGCGACTTCGCGTTAGATCGCGAGCTATCGCTTCATCGCGTCGCCAGATCGCGCCGCGCCGCGCTAGGCACATACAGGTGTCTACAACCTACAAGGTCTGCTTTACCTCGCGTATCTATTGCACACTCAGCATTACGAATTTACGAGGTTGTTCAGGAAATGCGTCTTACTTTGGAATCTACTTTTTTATCAGCGGAAAATGAAGTGCAACAGATTACCTTTACTGTTTGCTCTTCACAAACGAACTTTTAGCATTGCTTTTAGCGAAAACAAATACAACACATTTATTTTTACCTTTTAGTCACTTTTTTGTACGCAGGAATAAACAGTGAATTAGCTTAGTTATAATCGACGGAAGTACTTTGGCCGTTGCCTGATTTTGTCGACCAAATCTGTGACGTATTTGCGTTTTGCGTGTTGTCATTTTCGAATTTTACAGATTACAAAATACAAATAACTAAAACATTATAACGTTAGTTTAACCTCAAACGATGGCAAAATACATAAAGAAATAAAATAACTTTCATAAATAAATTTGGTTATTATTATACAAGCTATTTTATAAATTAGACACGATAATTGTCAAACTGATAAAAAATGTATAATACATTTTATTATAATGTTTGATCAGTTTAGTTAATGATCATTATGAAACTAAAAACTAACTATTAATTAGGAAATTTAAGATATTCATATTTTATATTCAATAATTGACTTTATTGGTGGAGAAATAAAGTTATACGCCTTTTCTTACACGTAACCATATTAAACATTCAACATTTACGTTTCTCTTTGTTAACATTGCATATTAAAAATAAAACAATAAAGCAAAGTATAATAATAAGTCATATAAAACAAACTTGAAAGTTATCTAAATACAAACGAATATGAAATATATTAAATAATATAAAGATAAACAAAAAACCAATTCAAATGTAACTCCAAATTGACTGAAATGTAATTAAAAGGTAAATTTTAAGTAATTTATGTTATATTTCTGGCTGTAATTTTAACTACCAGTTGAATATGTAAACAAATGACAATATATTTACCTCAAACTAATAACTAAATATTATAACAGATATAACATTATATATTGAGATATCTTTCATCAGTCCGGTATGGTCTAGTGGCTAGGATACCTGGCTCTCACCCAGGAGGCTCGGGTTCGATTCCCGGTACCGGAATATGTTTTTTTACTTAGAAAGAAAAATATGGAGATTGCATTTTAAAAGCAAGCAGAGTAATTTTTAAGCTTTAAACGCTTTGTGATATAACAATATTAAAGGATCACAATTTTATCAAATGTACGTATTAGAAATTATATTAATATAATTTTACACTACCTTCTGACGTGATCGGTACCAGAACGGTTGCTCTGCCTACTGTGACGTAGAATATTCTGATGGATCGCTAATGACCAAGGGCTTACAGAGATCCAACAACCAACCACACATCACCTTCCGTCGCTAGCTTGGGTCCCTGTCAGAAGAAACGCAAGTCTGGCAAGGTTAGTGACTTTCCTCCCGAAAATATGTTTTTACTTTTATTAATAAAAAAAAAAAAATAAATAATGGAAAAGCCAATTCAACCACAGAATATTATTACATGTGTATTATACTGTGAGTGTGATTATGTTATTTTTACATTATCTATTTCTATTTAAGTTTCAAACTTTTAACCGAACAAGAAATGGGAATAAGATTAACGTAAATGAATTCTAAATTAATTTATATTTGATATGTCCATTCACTTCCTCCCTGGAAACTATCAGCATTCACGTACCACAGTGCAGGTTAGTGTTTGCAATGAAATTAATAGATTAAGTGTTAGTAAACGTATGTACTAAAACTGTGTTTCTCTAAACCCAAAACTCTGAAAAACTCAGGTTTTGAGAAAACCAAGCGAACGGTTAATCTAAACTTTATACCAATATATTACAATGTCATATTACATAAAAGCATTGAAATATATATTTTTCTTTAAGTTTTTAAAAAATAATGGGTGCGTGTACTAATGTATGGGCGTTAGAATTTATACTTACTTGGCGTAATAAATAACTATCTTTGTTTTGCATGCAAGTAATTAATAGAGATAAAACAATAAAATGACTGGAGTGATATTTTAAATACGATTGCTAAAGTATAAATTCAATCAAATAATTTTTTTTAATAAATAGTTTGAATCCAACTTTAATTTAAATACGCGTATAAAATTAATTATACCTATAATTTAGTAAAATAATCGAGAATATATTTTAATTAATTAAAATCCATAAATATGCTGTCAGTTTATTCTAATTGGTTAATTTTTATTATTTATTAAATATTGTAATAATTTATATTATACTAGTTAATAACACGTTGCTTTCTCGCACAATTTCTGAGTATTGGTAATATCTTACCATTAAAAAATCTTATGTGATTAATTCCAAACAGTATTACTAGATAATAAACAAAATAAATCTTTAGACGCATAAAATATTTATTCCAAAACTTAACTGTTTAAGAATGATATTTTTGGAGTAGCTATTACACCATTTTTTTTTCTTTCGAATAGATTAAATATCTTATTGTTAATCTTCTGTTTCAGTGTGTTCGATGATATGTTTTACCTTGATGAAATAAAACTTAGACATTTAAAAAAAAATTTTTTTAATTCGCACCTAAATTATTTAAAAACGTTTATGTTATTATTTATATTGAATATTTCATTTTCTATGATCAAAGATATTCTTAGAATTATTAAATAATTTCAACTTATTACAAATACCTCCCATTATTTAAGGATATTTTATACAAACAATCTTTATTTGAAATATAAACTACAGATATAAATTTTATTATACAACATATTAGTTGACTCATAGTTAACTTATTATTAATTAAACTAAAGCACCAAATTTTGTATCCCTCACTTCTTTTCTCACAGGAATGCCAATGTAAAAATTAAGAACTAAGTAAATATGGCAATATCTATTAACCAAACAAAAACCAAACTCAACCCTTTTTTTCATTTAGCCGTAGATGTGAACTCCAAAAAAATTATAATAAACTTATATTTATATTGAGTTAAAATTATTATTGCCAATAATGATTTAGTAGATTTCATAACTTTTTTATTTGTAAAATTATATTAACCCCTGTCACAACTTAAGAGGTGATATTTCGGAAAATGTGGAATAAGAGAAGATAGGTTAAGTCATGTTTATTTAACATTTCCTATTCTTAAATTAAGTTAGATTTGATCAAAATATATAATTTTTTAATGTAAAAACTATATAATTATTTCTATTATTCACAATATTTTTTTAACTATATGGATAAGTATTCAATATCAATACTAAAGTATAAGATTTAAAAGCACATATATAATTTTTATTTGTATGAAGCTTTTATTCATCCTGTGAAAATTTCGTTGCATTGTGCGCGCGGATCGCAAAAATTCACTCTTATAATTTTTTTTTTCATAACGCGTCTAAAGAAGTTACTAGTTCATTTAGCAATTTGTAAAAATCAACCATGATTGAATTACGGATTCATCTAAAATCACGAGCGAACGCGGGGAATTACAGAAGACAATTAATTACGTGAACACGCCCTGAAAGACAACGGCCAACGAGCGACATTCGTGTACAACAGCCTTCGCACGTGACGCGGTGATTGATACCAACAACGGCGCAATCTTCACGATCTGGGTCACGTGTGCTCAGCGGCTGATTGCCTTGTGGCGGTGCGTGGACCGCAATGCGTGACGTTAAGCAGGGTGCACAATAACGATTACAAGTAACAGTTGGTCTTGCGCACAAGAATTGACCGCCATGTTTCCAAACCTACTGATTCGCAATAGCGCATAGGACGGTCTTGCGCATAGAAGGGAAATGAGTATATTTTATTTATGTTACGGATGCATGGCGCAACAGCCAATGAGAGAAAGAGTGGACGCCATTTTGGCGGGATAACAGAACTGTTTATATTTATCAATCGTATTGTGGCGAGAAATTGTCGATATATTAACAATTGTATTAAGTACATATAAAAAATTACAATTAATGTAAATAAAAAAAATGTTTGGTGGTTAGAATGGTTAACTAACAATTTTACATCACCAAAAATTATTTATATGTTGAAAATTTAGTTAACGAATTACAGGTCAGATGTTACGGGATAAACATTCGATTGTTAATACAATTTTTACTAACACTACCAACAGATTTCAATGGCTATTATTACCAGTAAGATTTTAATTGTGAACCCATTTCGCACAGGCCGCGTGGACAGTCGTGCGTGGTCTGCTATGCACTCGCTTATGTTTTTCAATTGTGAACCCAGCTGAAGAAAGGTGACGGATGCGCGAGCAAACTGCGCAGTAAAACTACTTCGAGTCCAACATCGCGCGGCCTACTGCCAATAAAACTGTCGGAAACGTGTGTCATGGCAGCAGACGTATTGTCACGTTTATAAATTCATTGAAGCGCTTTACATGTCCGAACTTCAATATATAGCAAGAGTTTGGTATTTCTTTTCTAGCGCATACATCTGCATCAAATAACTATCTTACATATTTAATAATTTTAACAAACACGAGTGTCTGTTGCAATACTGTATGCCCTAAAACCCACGTACCTTACATCGGCCGATTGACATTTATGTGCAAAAATAGTATCATGATGAATAGGAACTGGAAAACTTCGAGGATTCATTCCGCAATAGGATACAATTGAAATACTGATACCATCCTGCTGCGTCTGCTATTGGCTCACAGTTCATACGGAGTACTGTGGACCAATGAGAAATACTCATCCACAGAAGTGTCCAGTCAGAGACTAACCTGTCACAAGTCACCTGCCAATGAACGGGTGACATTTGCTCGAATGTGGAGAAGACTTTGGAATCTGACCTGGATGTCATTGAAACCGCGAATTTTTGCAGTATCTACCAGTTATTGTTCCGTGCGTAGAAGACAAGAACGAAACGGATATTTGTTCGTTTCTAGGCCGAGTGCGAATTCAAGTACACAGTGACGTACTTGCGACCCCGGAAACTTCACTTGCACTTGTGGCGCACTAGACAAATTCGGGAGATTATAGTTTTTGGTCTCGACAGACGGTATTAGCTAGCTAAACAGTTGCTGGCATTAATATTTTGTTTTTGTTTTAAATATAGAAATTTCATTTTAAAAAAGTATCTGAAGTTAGTCAATTTGTACACTTATTTACTGACACTCGCATTTACGGTATTTACTTTAATATTCTTTGTTTCGTAAGTTACGATCGATAGGATGTGCATGTAGGTGTTTGTTTAAAACTTCCTTAATAATCAATTTTATAGGCGTCAACCATTTTATTTTTTTAAATTAATTTTGTCAATTCCAGTAAGATATAAAGTAAAAATGATTTTTAAGTCTTTAAATTACTTAAATGTTCTATCAAATATAACCTACAGGGTATTTTCAAAATTTCGATGTTTCTTTCCCTGGAATTAGACGAAAAGTAAGCCTAATCGTTTTATACGCATACCTGCATACTTCACTATTTACAACACTCCTTTCGCCTGTCATAATATTTTCCCTTACACACACTGCCAACTGCTGAGAAAACTTACATTTTGGAGAAAATTTATTTCGCATAATTATATTAGCTCGACAATCATGTAAGCTATGCACTTATAACTAAGTCAAAATGAAATTTTTTACTGTAGTTTTTATTTCAACAATTTCAGAGTTCCCATGCGTTGTTACATATTTACGCTTCTGTGAGTCCGACGATTTTTGTTTCAAAAAACCAATTTTAAATTCTGTTAAAAAAATTTTTAAAAATTATTATTTAAAAATCTTAAAAACTAAACGAATATTCAAAAACTACTAATATAATACAATTTGACAGGTTATGAATTCATACGTCCGTCCGTCAAAAGCATGAAGTTACTAACCTTTTGACAGACGGACGGATGGCATTTATCGGGCCATATGATTGGCTGCAGGTCACGTGCTAGTGTTATGAATTACAGTAAATTTACGGATTTTTCTGCGAAGTATTAACTCAAACAATCGAAGAGTTCTTCGTAATTTCAAATAACTGAATCTTCATAGAAACTACGCCTTATTTCGACTTCCCCGTTTTATATTTCGTTCTAAACAAAGGTGAACACTTACAAACTTGAACAATAAGAAGTTTCTTGCCGTAGACTTTACCAATATTTATTTTATTTTGTTAATATATCAAGAAAATTCTTTTGGATTCAAGTTCAAAGTAAGTGAACTATGTGTCCGTAAATTTACGAAGATCCCTGGATAATTTTTAACCAGTGTTCTTCGTAAATTGAAGGACGAAGGCGACGGACTATTGTAATTCCGGCTTTAGTCTGTGAAGGGCACAACGAAAGGGCCTGCAAGTATCGATGATGTTCCTTCGACAGAGCCGTCTCGGGTCTTGAGGGCGGTGTTTCCAAAGAGGTTTGCCCGAAGCATTTTCCCAGTCGTGTCGACGCGATGTTGAATTATGACGGTGTGTACTCTCGCCTACAATAAATCACTCCCTCCCTTCCAACGATCTGTTTACTGCAGCCTTGGCAGTTGTGGGACGTGTCTGGATTTTTAAAGGCGATTGCAGCCCGCCATCTTCGATTTTTAAAATATTAGTTTCAGATCGCAGAACAGATTAATCATTACATTTTTTTTTGCTTGACAAACCACACGGTCTAGCAATGAAGTCAGCATTCGTGTAGCTTAGTGTAATTATTTCTTTATCTGCTGAGAAAGGAAATTCACACGATGGAAGGATACAGGCTCCGCTATAAGCTAGTTAAGCCTCCATGGCAGCAGGTATGGGTGTTTCTATGGAAGAAACTAAAACACATAGAATTGTGACTGGCGTATGCCTAGCTTGTGAGAGGGGTTATATTATGATAGTTAATATTTTTTTATGTATTATATAAACGTGTATATTTCTCATAATTGTTGCAAAATGCTGTAACTTCTTAAACAGATCAAATGTTCACCGAGTTTCAAATCAATGATCAGGAAAACTTCAATCCTTCCGAAATAAATTATCGTTTTTAACACTAGGGGCACACTACCATTTCATCCTGATTAGGTAAAATGTCCACCTTCTACGAAACCTTCCACAGAAATTCGAACACGACCGATTACAAAAACTTCCTCGAAAACGGCCAGCGCTCTGCTGATTCTTCCACAGAACCATCCATATCTGCTTTCAAGGAAGACCTTCCAAGGAAACTTCCACCGTGTGATAGGGGCTTTGTGCGGCGCTGATGAGGATGGTGTGAATCGGCGCTGGAAGCCAGAGCACCCCGAGAAAACCTACCGGCTCCCGGCACAGCGCCAAGTTGACACCTCAGAGAACGGAGCCCTGCTTCTGGAAGACCTTCGCACACCAAGTTAGTGTGGTGATGACTTGCAGGTGAACGGCCCACGTGGTGTGGCAACAGCAGTTATCTATCTCGGCCATCTGCAGCCTGGAGCTCTCTCTCTCTCTCTCTCTCTCTCTCTGCAGACGCACGTCGCTCGCCAGATGTCGCCAGGGTCGTCGTGATGTTGGGTAGTCGCCGAGGCGCCAGGCCCTCGTGTGTTTGTGTGTCGTGCTGACCTCCAACCACCAAGTGCACTTTGATCGTCTGGAAGAACTGTGTATATGATGGTGGTGTTCCGACCTCTGTCGGCAGCCACACATAACTTTATAACTCGCAACTTGAAACATTAATAACTTAGACACTGTCATAAGCTGGCACGATCATAACTTGTAAAACACTCGACTCTGAAACACATAACTTGGAAAGTTAGTGACTTATGGAATCCAAACTTAGAACTACCTCAACGTAGAAAAACACAACTTAAAACGGTCGTAACTTTAAAACATGAAACATAGATGCATACAACGCCGAACTAAATAACTTAGAACTGTTTCTAAGTTATGACAGCACCACAACTGTGAGAAGGAAAAGAACAAAATGGGGGCGGGGGGGGGGGGGGTTGTGTTTGTTAGGTTGTAAATGAAAATGTTCAACGGCAATAGCTGTCTATTCTGTTCCTCTGCTCAGACTGCTGTTATAACTGAAAAACTCACACTCTGAAACACAACTTGTAAACACATAACTTGTAAACAAAACTTATAAACACGTAACTTAGAAATACACAGGATATATTTTTTTAGTTTGTGCCATTTATAAGTTATGCTGTGCATATTTGTGGTAGTTATAAGTTAGTTATACGTGTTTAACTTGTAATCGTGTTTGTGTGTTTCTAAAATATGACAGTGTTAAGTTGTGTGAATTTTTACGAGATTTCTGAGTAATGACTGGCAACTGCGAGAAGGAAAAGGTAATGGTGAGAACGTGGGTTGGGGGGGGGGGGGGAGAGGAGGGAGATGTAGTTAATGAAAATGTTCAATGGCACTAGTTGTCCATTCTGTTCCTCTTCCCAGGCTGCTGTCATAACTGAGAAACTCATACTCTAAAACACAACTTATAAACACATAACTTGGAAACACACACAACTCAGAAACAAGAAACATCCAGCTTAGAAGCACAACTTAAAATCACGTAACTTGGAAAAAAAACAACTAGTAACACAGCACTTGTAAACACGTAACTTAGAAATACACAGGATATGATTATTTTTTTAAGTTACCTATGCCATTTATAAGTTATGCTGTGCATATTTGTGGTAGTTATTAGTGTATGTTTTTAATTTGTAATCCTAATTTGTATTTCTAAACTATGACAATTCTTAATTGTACGATTATTTTTTTTCTGGATAATTCTTAGTACTGACTGCTCCATTGTGCCGTGGGGACTCCCTTCTGCTCGGAGGTCGGGCGGTCAGCGCTTGAGGTGAAGTTCATGGGCCTTGACTGCACAGGGCGACGGGCAGGGGGGGGGGGGAGCGGCCTCACGCCGGAAGTGACTGTTCATGTAAGGACAGGCGAGGACAGCGCTGGGTGGCAGACGTGTGGACTATTATCCGCGGTATCCGCTCCGCCATGTTCGTGCCCTAGAGCCGGAATGAACTCTTTCCCCGGACACATATTCAACACAAGTATTTCACACGCGTAACACAATGGTATACGTAATGTTTAAACTCCAGCTATAGCTATAATCAGGGGGGCTGACACTGTAGCGCATATCATCCTTAGATTGCAGTGTGCATTAAAATTACTTTCTATTTCCAATGCACGATTTCTGTCATTAGCACTGTCCTTGTTTCAGTGAGCGTTGTTGCCAGATGCACGTCACAGAGCGCAATAGTTTCAGACACAAATTAGTAATGTAATGAAAATTGGTTTAATCTGTCGGAAAAAATTGTATTTTGTAAGGTGAAATTTGGAATGACAATTGAGGAAATAATTTTTTCTAGAAGTTTAGTGTAAGTGATTATCGCGAATGAGTGATCCTAAAGGTGGTTGTTGCGTCTATGAGAGCTGGTGTGTGGGGTGTTTTGCACTATTTCTCCCTGCAAATCTTTCGAAATCGAAAATTGGGCTTATGGTATTTGTAACCGATGACCAAAGGAACTGACATCCTTTGACTGCGGAATAAACCTTGTAGGTTGTATTAAAAGAGTTATAGTAATAATCTATTTGTGTATGCTTGACGGAGGCTTAAGTACCACGATTAAGTGACTACAGAAATGGCTAAATTGATCAATTAAAAACTGCATAGCCGAGAAATTATGAGTACTAAAACACCGTATCCTCAGTTGATCAAACAGTTACGGTTGCAAAAAAAAAATATATATTTTTAATGTATCCAGAATATAGTGTTGTAAAATTTTAAATAGTAATAACAATAGACACACATAATTAAAATTGGAGGAATTTTTTTTCAGATATTCATATTTTACGATCTTAGATAAAAAGTCGTTAGTATGTCTAAATATGGCATTTAAATTTTTAACATTTTGCATGGCCAAACATGGGTCAAAACAAAATAAAAAGCGCATAAGTACAGAATTCAAAACCACGCGACAAAACAAAAACATGTCTAAGACTTTTTATCCACTTTCATTGTCTGCTCTTTTATTGTTTGTATTTTATCATGTTTTGTTTAGAGCCATTAAAATTCTTATTTTATCTACAAAGCACCATTTAATCTAACCTTTAAATAAAACAATTTCCAAGAAAGTTTATGTAATCCTGTAATGGAACGTACCAGTTATTTAATAAGTGAAAACAGCCTTGCGAAAATCACTTTAACGATAAAGATGGACTAAAAGCTCTGGTTTATCTGTATCGGAGCAATAATAAGAACCAAGGCCATAAGCAGTACGATCGTCGGTGAACTGCCAATCACAAAGCAGTATATGGAGCAGCGGCCGATTGCTAATACACCAGTTGAGTCCAGAGATCGACAACAATCACAAAGGAATGAGTTAAAAGGTTTCTCACCACTTAAGTTACATTATCAGCGACCGTGGAATTTAATAATTGACTTGTTTCATGTCGGCGGAAGAATTGGCGTTGAAAAAAAAGGAGGGGGGGGGGGGTAGACATCAACTGAACAATGTATCAAAATTACTAACGTAGTTAACTGAAATGTATTTTGCTTGTTGCTACACTGACGCGATCCATTCGTTGCACAAAACGGCAAAGCCAGAACTTCGCACGAGATTAATTTTTTAATGTAATTATATGAATTATAACGATATAGGAGTTCGTGGCCAATTTTAGATATATTTTTTCATGGTTCTGACCAAGTTGCTAGAGTTGAGAATTCCTACCTGACATAAGTACACAGGAAAAAAAAAAATTCTGTATATTTTACAAAAGATTCCTTTGGAAACCAGTTTCCAAGAAATGGTGTGTAATACTACAAGAAATATATTGTAAAACTGTACAACACATAGCTATGGTTATTTTTGCATATATGAAATATGTTTCCCGAAATAATATTGAGTAATTCCTACGAAAATTGGTGCATAAATTTATATTTTGCCTGCAATACATGGCAAATGGTAAAAGTAAGAACTTTTTAAATAGCGTAGTTGCATCAAGACGAATCAGGGACGTTATTTACTGCAGTGTGTATTTGTTTTCCCCCGTTGACTGCGTTAAAGGCCTCGCCTACCCGGGCACACGCACGGAGCGCGAAAACCACGCGATTTGAAAACTGTTCGCGAACACAGCGTGGTGTCTGTTTGCGGAAAGCAATTAAGGCCACGCTGAGGACAGATGAGTAGCTCTGTTTCCTTATGTCGTTTTTGAACTGTATTTTTAGGAGAGTGAAACTGGTTAAAACGCACGTTTTTAGGCATGACACCCTCTGTACAGATTATTGAAAACTCAAGGGACTTGCGTTACACCTTTATCTTCATTTCTACACCATATGATGTTATGATTACCGCTCAAATCTCATAGTTGCCCTATGCACGACGAGAAAACTGCGCGCCAGTCCGCATTCTGGTTCTTAGAGGCGATACCGTGCTAGAAGCACAAGCGAGTGTTGCGCTTATCATCCTGCCTAACACAGGTACACCCCTGACTTGGCGGGATTCTTTCGCCGATCGGAGCCAATAATAAAAGAAGTGTTTCAAATGTGGGGAGAGTGAACTGAAGCCTATCAAAACGTTATAATTTCCCTGCAATTAATCACTGTCTACACGCCCAATGTTGGTGGTTTTAAAGTAGAAGCGTCTGTAATGCCGTGTTTGCAGGTCTGTAAGTACATTTGGAAGTTGAGGAAAAAATGTTTGCGTACGCGCATTACGAAGAAGTCGCGCCTGGATTGTATTGTCCTTGTTTCGCAAGAGGAAGTTATTGCTGACGCTCGCGCGAAGAGTCTTGGAGGGGCGGCGAAGGACGAAACGAGGTTGGCATACCTGGGGCGGCGGCAGGGACCGCCGATAGCCGATGCGGTGCTGAGGCGGCGCTGAAGAGGCAGCGAAGGAAAGTGCCCCTCCCCCTTCCTGCGCTCCACGCAAACCAAACATACGACCAGAACTGCGCAATCCGAGAACTGTGTTTGGGGTTTCAAAGTTTCTTTTTTCCTCCTCCCCCCCCCCTTACACGGGCCCTCTGTCCGCGGACACGCGTGCGATCGGCGCGGGGAGGGGAGGCGCTGATCGTTCACGTCAGCAGTCTGCGGGGTGACCCAGTGCGGTTTAGAATGTCGTCCAGAGTCCGGCCCTGGCGAGGTCTCCAACCACACTGTTATCAATGTTCACCTTCAACCTTACGAAGGACGTTAGTTACAAATTGAGACATGAGTGGATTAAGGGGACTTTATACAATTTGTAAACATTGAGAAAATGGTTAGCGAAGTTTTATTACTTTTTATAGATTTATCGCTTTTTTAATTGTTCATTACTGTTAGCAATATTTTACCCTATTGACTGAAAAAGAGAATAGAGAGAGCTTTGAAGGGCCCCTCTTACCCGGGCACACATACTGTGTTCAGGGCTTCAGAAGAAAAAACAACTAAATGACTTAAATACTGCTCAATATATCCAATGGTGTCTGATCACGAAAAGCATTTAAGAATAAGCTGAGGGTGGATGAGTAGTTCTGTTTCTGTTATTCGTTTTTAAACTGCAGTTTTAAAGAGAGTGAAGATGGCCATAACGTGTGTTTTAAGAATTGCTTTTAGTCATGAAACGCCCGGTACAAATGGTTGAAAACACTCAATGGCATTGAATTACACATTTATTTTAAATTCTCTGCCGTAAAATTGTATGGTTACTGCTCGGAACGTATAGTAGTCGCCCTGTGCACGACGAGAAGACAACGCGTTAGTTCAGAGCCTTGCGCTTCGAGGTGATACTGCCCTAGAAGTACCAGCGAGCGTCCCACCTATCATTCCGCCTCACTGACACAGATACATATCCGACCCGGCGGACACTAGCTGTCACAAAGCATGGAAGATAAACAGTTACAACTCAAAAATATAGCTAACGATCTTATTTTTTTTTGGAAATCCGTGAACTGTGCGCTATTTATAGTCAACCTAATATAACAACCTAAAAGTCGTTAACGTTTCGAAAGTAAATGTTGGCAAACCTTGATTTTTATTTTTTGTCGCTCGTTGATGGAAATATTCACCATAATTTTTTTAAATTATATATATTGTTTTTCCAATACGGGACAATCAAAACACTATTACCTCGTATAGAGTAAAATTTCAATCCGGATTGAACCTGGAGTGGAGTGAACTCGGAGTGAATGTGTAACGAACATAGACTGACGAAATGCGTTTATGGTAAATATCACAATCCAGATAGAAATGTAAACAAGATCGAAGTTGGTGTCAACATGGACTGAAAATTTTGTGGTGCGATCATTACGTCCAACAATAACTCTACTTCCATCTCTGTCCACACATTCCTCTGCTCTTTTTTTTGCCATTTTCACAAATTATGCCTGAAATGCAACGAGACCAATAACAAACAATGCAATATGACGGCGGCTTGCTCATGCGTGTTTTCTTTTCACTCCAGTCCGTGTTTAAAGTAAAATCTCAATCCGGATTCTTCAGTCCAGTCCACCTCAACAAGTGGAGTGGATTATCTCACTTCACTCCAACTTCAGTCCACAACAAAGTGTTTTAAGTAAAATTTCAATCTAGATTCCTCACTCCACTCCAGGTTCAATCCGGAATGAAATTTTAGTATAAACGCGGTATATGTTAGAAGACTTTATCTTTTGTTTCAAAAATTAAAAACTGCATAGCCGAGAAATTATGAGTACTAAAACACCGTATCCTCAGTTTCAATTGTAAAAAAAATACACATAGGCACACGTCTGCACATGTGCACATAGCGCCCTTTTTATTTCATTGCCATTAAGATAACTCCACATTGTCAAAAACAAATTCCAAATTATAATATAGGGTGTCCATAAAAGAAAGTCCCAGTTTGAATAGTGTATTATAACTGATAATTTAGACCTCTTATAACAAATCATACATCAAATTGAAGCTAAACTAAAAAAAGTTTCTTACAAATGTACAATATGTGCACCTTTAATTATATGGCACACATCCAACCTAAAATCCAATTCTTCCCACACTTTAGTTAACAAGCCCGGAATAATGGAAGCAATATATTCTTCAATTCTGTGTCTCAACTCTGGTAAATCATTAGGTAGCGTCGGAACGTAGACACGATCTTTTATAAAGCCCCAAAGGAAAAACTCGCATGGCGTTATGTCAGATGAACGCGGAGGCCAGCGAAAAAGAGCTCTGTCGTCTCGACCATTACGACCAATCCAACGGTCAGAGACTTCGACTCTCGTACAAAGAGATTCCAATGTTGCCAAATAAATTTTACAGATTCACCCTCTACTGATTGCTATTTTGCGTAGATGGCGCTGCAAGCGAGAGAAAAAAAAACACTCGCGCATGCTCTTATCTAAAACTGTTTAGGTTACTCTTTATTTTTTGACATTGAACCAAAAAAAAAAAAACACTTACAGTTGGTACTGGGAAAACATTTATACGACTTGTGTCCTTTGAATATGGGGCTAAACAACATTTTTATTGTAAATGATAGAGAAAGTATTTAAGAAATATCACTGTGTATCTAGATTACTTGAATGTAGTTCCACAACCACCGCGTATTTTGTCGCTGTCAATAAAAGTTTTTCATTGAAATAATCGGGAATAGTAACACGTTACAAAAATATGTATGAAAAATAAAGTTGTTACCATAAATTATTTCAGTGAAATAATTTTGCTACAACCACAAAATTCACGGTGGTTTTAGAACTGCATCCATTTAAATATAATCTAGACGCTCATTGTTCTATCTTAAATACTTTCTCTATTATTTACAATAAAAATGATGTTCAGCACTTTACGACAGAAGTCGTATAAATGTTTTCATCTTAATTTTTCGTGATTAACCAGCAGCCGAAGTTTTTCGATCGATTTCAGACTCATTCTTTACACTAACTATAATCATATACCCATGGTAAACCTATATTTCATTTATATTGTGTGGACTTAAGATTTTCAGTAACACATTCCACTAAATTGCTTTCGTTTTTGTCAAGTTTTCGATCTTGTATAGAGACTACGAAAGGAAAAAAAAAAGTGAATTTCAATATCACTCAGTGTCTATTCTGTACAGTATTATTTTGCGAAATATTCCTCGCACATGTTAGAATACGAATACTTGTCTTGGTCACTGTCAGCTTTCGGTAATTCAAGGTAATTCAAAAATTTGTATTTAACTTTCATATAGCCTTAAATAATTCTCAAAATTGTAAGAATTTTGACTGTTCAATAAAATAAATATATATTTTTTAATCAAATTAAAACTATAAAAGTAGCCAGTAGCAAACAGTTTATAACGTAAATATAAAACAGTGACCTGGAACAGGATCTAAAATTTAAAATTAGTAAGCTGTTCTGTGAGAAGCCTATTTTATTTCAGTTGACGGCTATTATATAACAGAATGGTAAGTAACCCTATTAATTAGGCATTCGAAAAAATTGACGAGCTGTGTGAATGGGTCCAAACAATGTGTCTATTGTTTGTTGCGCGGCTGTTAAAAAAAAACAGCAAGGGTTCTTTTTGCACAGTTTTATAAAGCGAAGACGTGTCGGTTGCATCTAAAAACGTGCGTGTTTTTTTTTTTCACACGACACGACGTAACATTTAGTTAGCTGCCGGTAATGACAGCAGCGATGCAGCGAATACTTTGCATTTCGCACTGATTTAATAATCAAGGTGTTCAAAAAATGTAGCTTATTTCAAAGACAGGCTGAAAAACTATCTTTGGAACACTACTTACCATGATCACTTCGCGACTTACCTCATGCTTTAAGATTTGTGTGACTGGTTTTAAAATAAAACTACTTATTATCATCATCATCTTGTTTTGGTAACGCTGGATTTTGAAAGTTTTAAATACTTTCCAGCACGTGCATGCCAATTTTTAATTTTTAGTTATATGCAAATTTATTTTTTTGTTTAAATTTTGCAATAGCTGCCTCTTATCTTTGATCTTTTAGTTATAGCTTAATGCTTAATGTATGCTTTCTATCTTAATACCTATTTTATCATCTATAATGTTTGTTTTTCTTATTTTTGTAAAATTTCAATGTGTGATGCAGTAGCAAAAAAATTGTGGTTAGGCTAAATGTAAGAACAGTCGTACCACCTTAACTTCGCCACCAATAAAGATGATAATAAATAAAAATAAATAAACATTTCTCATTTTCCCAGGGTGTGTGGTATTAATATCAAGAGAGACATAACTTAGGTGTTAATGTTGGATTCCACACCAAATGCTAACAAATCAAATACTAGTGAATGTAGCGCATTTTAATAGAATTAAATTGTATATTTTTAGAGAACTTAAAAAATTACGTTATTGTTAGGATATAGTCTAAAATTATGCAATTATACATTTTAATAACATATTTAATTGGATCGTGGGTCTCAGACGCGCCCCATATTACAGGTGGCCAATAGTAAAGGAAAATCCTTATGACCCAACCATGGCTTCTTGGTCGGATAATGACTCGCGACACCTGCTAACTGGGATGCTTGTCATTCGATACTTCTTTAGTTGAGGGTTATTCATTGGCTCAGAGGCTTTCAGACAAACCGTGGTCCGGTCACTCAAGCAGCAAAAAGTTAGATGCGTTTCGTTCTTAGCCTATCACGACGGGAAACCGCGAATTTTTACGGTAGCGACTAATACGTATTGTTTTGATTATTTTGGGTCAAATAAAATGAGTCAGATTTTGAGTATGGGTTGGAATCCCTGTGGAGCTGCTACAACTTCGCTGCCCAGTGGCCATTATCTGTAGTCGGTACAGAAGTACATATTTGCAGTTATGTGAAGGAAGAGCCCGTGAACTGCCAGGCCGAAGGGCAGCTCTGATGTCACACACACACACAGAGATAAAGAGAGAGAGAGAGAGAGAGAGAGCTATGTCTCGTCCAGAGATAGGAAAGTTTACAGATGGAGCATTAGCTGTCAGATGTGAAGCAGTTTTTTTTAAATTCTGATTTTCACATACCAATATGGTGGACGTTTGTTTTTATTTGTATCAGTTGTTCTAGTTTGCCTTTATTAACGACTGTAGTTCAGCTGTTTGAAATAAAATTAGATCAAAATATTACCGATTAATGTGTTCATATATATTATATTCCATTTCAAAAAATCTTCATAATACAAATTTAATGATATGAATTGACCATTTTCTCCAATTTAACCTCCACTACAGGTACAGCAGATACATTTGTAAGCAAACGGCCATATTGGTACGTGAACTAAAGCGAAATTTCCCTTTCCTGTTGGCTTCACATCCCCCTCCCCCTGGGCAAGACTCTAACCTTAAGCTCCATCTGTCTAATCTGTGGTCTTGCCGGGTGTCGCCACTCCACAAGCCGGGTCATCATTAGTAGCTGCATCGTTCGTGGTTGGTCGGTTTGTTTTTCCGCGTTCCCAGCCGCCGAACGGCCAATGCTTGTACAACGAGAAGTGGCCAATCAGATGCAAAGCTGTTGCTGTCGGTTCTGCGCAGTCAAAGAGGTACAAATTCAAAGATTACACCACGCCATTTCACTCCTCTGAGTTTATTTATTGTGTGTTCGTGGAGTGAGCAGGTCCATCGAGAGAGTAGAGCAGCGAAGGGGGAGGGGGGAATGGTCAAATTTCGTAATATTTTTTTAACGCATGAGCATACTCTGATAGAATATGAAATTATAAGTCTATTTCTAATAGTATTCATTGGAAACATTACAATTTATGGTTAGGAACCGGAAATATTCGCGGATACATTTCGCGACAGGCTAGAACTGAGATACTGATACTATCGTTCTGCGTCCACTATTGGCACACAGTTTGTGCGGAGTACTGTGGACCAATGAGATATAATTACCCAGAGAAGTGTCGAATCAGAGACTAACCAGTGAAGCCAAAGAACGGGTGACATTTGCTCTAATGTGGGAATGACTTGAGGAATATATCCTGAAAATCATTGAACACACGAATTTGTTTTCAGTCCCTAATTATGTGATACAATTAGGACACATTTACAGCTATGGCCGTAGCAAAATTTGAACTCTTATATATTTATATATATATATATATATATAGAGAGAGAGAGAGAGAGAGAGCGAGCGAGAGAGAGCTGTTGTATCATAATATAAGGAACATTACTACCAAGTCTTAGGACATACACTTAAAAAAAGGGAAATTTTTATTTTAAAGTACCGTTTATTGCACAATCTCGGTACATCAAGGCTACGCATCAGCAAAACCGGGATGCTTCATTTTTGTGGGAAGGCAGGTAACCCCTAGGTAAGACGTGACGGACGCACCAAATGATAGCGCGTTACAAATTCAAATCAACGCCATCTATTGACGAAGTTCTAAACCAAACTGTTATAAACGCCTTTAGTTCGCTATAGCAGCCGCGAGCTTCACTAACCGGATGGGTTTCGCCAAGGAGAAGATAAGAAAGTTGCGACACCTTACTATATGACCGTGTGGCGGACATAGAAAAATGACACAATCTCACTGTTTGTGTGCGCAAGAACCTATCTCCAATGATTTTCTTTAATAAAACTGAATTCACCCTTTTTTTACACTTCTTTAAGGATGGAATTTCATAATTATAAGTAGTCCATGTCACTCTCCGGCCCATAAACTATCTGTACGCAAAAAAAAAAAAAAAATCATGTTGATCCGTTGCTCCGTTACTTCGTTGCTGCTTCAAAGGACAAAGAGACAAACACACTTTCACATTTATAATATTAGTAGGGATATATATATATATATATATCCCTACTAATATTATAAATGTGAAAGTGCGAAGTAACGGAGTTACGGATCAACATTATATATATATATATATATGTTTATTTATTTCACGTTGTGAATTAAGTAAAGCTTAGGGGGAAGGGTGGGCCCCTCGGGCCCCTAGTCTCTCTGGAGACAGACCTGGCCCCTGGGTGTGAGTGACGGCTACCGGGCTGGCTCTGCAGCGATGTGACAGCATGGGCGGTCCCCTCGGTGTGTGTGTGTGTGTGTGTGTGTGTGTGTGTGTGTGCGCAGGAGAGAGCTGCAAGCCAGACGGGCCTGCAGGCGGGGCGGCAGTCATTGCCCCCCACCCGTCCCCAGCAGCCCTGACTGACCGGTCCAGACGCGGTGACGTCACCCGGAGCGCGAGGCGGAGTCTGCGGCGGGGAGATGCAGGTGTCCGCCTCCTTCCCCCGCGGCCCCTCCAGCCAAGCTGCGCACGCGCCTTAAGCCGGGACCACAACTAATTGAAATCTTACCGCTGATTTCAGCCGGTAGAACTTCGCGATGCATCCGAAAACTGTTGGTAGTGTTGGTATACAACTATATTAATTACATCTGACCAGCAACTTGTGAACACAGTTTTTCAACATATAAATTAATTTTGGTTTATGCAGATTTTTTTTTTAGTTTACTACACTGTACTTTTACAAGGATAGACCTTGGAAATTCAGTGGTCAACGTTATCACTTGCAAAATAGCAGGGCACAGCTTTGTACCATTTGTAACTTTACAAAACTCTGCCTCGCAGTTTTACAAGTGATATCGTTGGCAACAGACTTTCCAAGGATTGTCCTTGTAAAAATTACAAAAAAAAAAAAAATACAGTTCATTCTACCCACGAATTTTTTTTTATTGTCATTAATTGCTAGTGACTTTTATAAGTAACATCAATAATTAATTTTTAAAATCAGGAATTAGGCCTACATAGGCTCACTTGAACATCATAATAATTTTGACAATTTCTTTCCACAATATTATTGGTAGTTATAAGCACTTCACTAGTCCCAGCAAAATTACATCCTACTCTACTCTTATTGGCAGTTTTGCGCCATGCTTCCGTAACAGAAATAAAATATATATTCATTCCCCTTCTATGACCACGTCCTGTCTCCCGTTCACACGACCTACCTATGCGCTATTGTGAAGCACTATGTTAGGAAACATGGTGGTTAAATCTTGTGCGCACGACCTACTGTTACTGTTACTGTTATTTTTTCAACCGTGCTCCCAGATTACGATTCGCCGATCTTCGGCCAGTCCCGAACATATCCGAAGCTCACCGCTCGCTCCTGCAACTTCGCGGTCGGAGCAGAAACCAACATTTTGCGTATATATTTTTATGACTTCAGACTATTTACCATGTCGCTGACCGAACGTAGCCAAACTTTTGTTTTATTTACGATCACCTAGACGTGCGAACACATAGCCTTCCAAAGAAATAAAAAAAGTGGAAAACGAATTTTTTCGGGAATTATATTAATGCAACAGACCTTATATCCCATCCCACCTTTTACTTTTACAAAGAAAAAAAAAAGGGCTTTACAACTGCGAATTTTTCGGGCTTCTGACTCGTTTATAAATCTTAGGCTTCTCATCGACGATGCAGGAATATTCCCAAGAGGTTGAAAATTCTACGTAACCTCCTTGTAATATTCTCGAGGCCGTGTTCCACTTGGCACGACAGAATGAGCTAGGTGGCTGATGCAGTGGGTAGACACTGCACTCTCAATGCGAGGGAGCGGTCCGGTCCTGGATGTAGGCTTCCCGCCGTCCCACGTGATCTCCCGGCAGATACTGGGGGGGAACAACTATCCAAACGCTCTTCCGGACCGAACTGGCGATATTCAAAATAATATTATACATAGCTTTTTTCTTGACATGCACTTCAGGCCCTGCCTAGTTCTTCCACCAAGACGACTGGCACCGCTGTCTGCGTCCCGACACGCTCTGGGTGTAATAACCAAATGGTTTGTTGGTTCAGCTTACCAGTATAGCCATAATTTTCGCGAAAATATTTCCAGACCAGTTGTGTGTTAAAACTTTGTAGCATTTCCTGTGTTTCTGGGTTGGCTGGTTTGTTTTAGTTACATGTCTATTGTCAGCACACCAATCATATCCATCCAGAACGGAAGCAAACGCGTTCTGGATGGCCCGGCCAAGTAGGGTAATGGCTTCTTTAGCAGATGGCAGCCAATTATACATTAGCGTGGGCATACCTTATTGCCTTCTAATGAGATAAAAAAAATTTCGCGAAACATACATGTCCCCACTTATCAGACATGTGAAAACACATGCAACAAGATCGCTCTGCTATGAGGCATATCTTCGAAGCCAAGGGTTGAATTTGGCGGGGAATAAATAATTAAATATATCCTTTTAAGGACTCGCAAATAGCCAGATACATGTTGGTTCTGTAACTGCTCGCTAAAGAGTATAATTTCTTATTTTTGAAGGGGTTTTTTTTTGGCAAGAAATTTCATATTTTCAAACTTAATAATATTAGCTCATTCAGCTGTATGCAGGGCCAACGAAAAATAAGATGTGTTACAGTTAGACACCTGCAGAAATTTGCTTCATTTTCTGGCACCAAGCTCAACTACACACTCCTGTACATGAACAAGTTCATGACGGTTGCACATAATTGGGCCCTGCAATATTGTCGGCGTGTCAAACTACCCAGGGTCCAATTAAAATGTTTGATTTTTAAATTTATAATAGTATTGTTACGAACGTAAGCAGGGCCGCGGCGCGCGCAGGTTCGGAGCTGGCTGGCGGCCCCGCACGGTCACTGACGTCACGTGGGCGCCGCTGACGTGAGACATGCCACGCGCGCCTGGCGGATTACAAGGGTCGTCGCTTTGCCCCTTCCCCCTTCCAACCTCCCGCTCCCCGCGCGGCGCCAGGCCTCGGCGCCGTTACCTGGCACCTGGCAGCAATTGGGAATCCCGCGGACCATCGCGCGAGCTGCCGATGCATTTCTCGACGCTTCGGGCGTCGGGTCGGCGCGGGATGACGCGACTGGCTCCACCCGCGCTCGTGACTTCTGGAAGGGCGCGAGGCCCTATATAAGACCGAGCCGCCGGCCTCCGCGACAGTCTCGGCGCAAGAGAGTTTCTCGGCTATTGTTGGGTGGCGATAGTGCCGCGGGTGCGGCGAGAGTCCCGAGCGAAGTTCCGAGCGAAGCGTCGAGCGCAACCTCGGCGAAGGGAAGTGCGACGGAGTCCCGCGACGGAGGACCACGAGGGATGTTGCGGCGAGAGTTGCGCCAGAGGTGCGGCCCAGCGAGGTGTGTGAAGTGTAAAAACCGAGTGACTGGGAAATAAACATTTTTAAGTGTAATTGATTATTAAGCATTTTTAGAAGATTATTTGTTAGTGATGTAAATATTGGCAATCAATAAAACTGTATAGTAAACTCATTAATTGAGATATCCATTTACGAACCCAGTAGTTTTTCCCCACGACGATTATTTATTTTAATAATCGTAACAGTATTCTTTATATCCTTCTATAAAATGACTTTAAATAATAACAAGGGCCATGTAATTTTGGCGGAATAATCTGATCGTTCATTGGACTGCAGTAAGGTATGCCTGCGCTAGCGATTGTTTAGCTTGTAATTGGCGGCTGTCTGCAAGTTAAGACACTTCCCTATTTGGCCGGACATGTTTGTGCTGCACTGGATGGCTATTATTGGTGTGTTGACAGTAGACATGTGACTGAAATAAACCAAGCCAACCACGAAACGCAGACAATGCTACAAAGTTCAAACATACAGTTGGTCTGGAAATACTTTCGCGAAAGGTATGTACATGGTCCCAATAATAACGTGAATTGTGTAGGTCTCTAGTTAAAGAACATCTGTTGCTTAAAAAATAAAACAAAGCCGCGGTAAATTAAAATTTATTCCAGCCATATGAGTGCGAAGAAGTTATATATGTATATATACATATATATTTTTTTTTGTGAGCTATCTTGGCGCGAAAACGTTTCGACAAAAGCCATCACCTATAGTCACGGTTACACACAGCAGCCGCTGACAAATATAGTCGCCACAGTTGCACGATTAGTGCATAAGGGTGATTGGGCGCCAGCCGCGCGCGCCGGGGTCAACCTTACGGCCCGATACCCTGGACAAACCAGGGGCTCAGGTAGGTATGGCAACGATATAGCGATATTTCAAAAATCGATAATTTCGTTATAAATATTTTAGTGCCAGTATTTTTGGTATCGATATTTTGATATGACAATATTGAATTTAAAAAAATAAATAAATATTTTTCAAGTAAAAAAACATTGTATTAAAATTATATGTAAATAAATTTGGCAGAAAAATAATAAAATGTTGGACCGAAGGTTTCGGAAAGAACAATTTAATCATTTTTCTTTTTTGCTACACGTTTGTTGATTTTTTTTCGCTTAATATCTTCAGAAGTCCATAACATTCCATAAAAATAAAAATAAAAATTATTGGTGTGAAAAACTAATGAATCATATGGAGAAGGTATTATTGAATAATGAAAAGATGAAAACCAATATATATATATATATATATATATATATATATATATATATTCACTTTTGCTAGAAAGAGCTGTGTATTAGCTTTGATATGTCAAGAACTAAACATAACATATATTTAAATAACAACAATTTTATGATAAGTAAAGATACATTGAAAATTCAAATATTTTAAGGCTTTTATTTTTTCGGTGTCGATATAATTCAAGCTATACCTATATCGAAAGACCGATGTATCGACGTGTTGAAAAGTTTTTCCATGCCTAGGCTCAGGGGGCCGAAGAGAAGCGTGTCTGAGGCCGGCTCGGGGCGGCAGCCGGCAGCCAATCAAGTCCCTGGAATGCGGTTTCCGGGCGGGGGCAGGGTCCACGTGGTGGTGGATGGGGGAGGGGGAGGGACCCATCGCGCCTGATGAGCGATAACCGCCTGGGAGCGGACAGACAGCCGCGGCTACCAACTCGGCACTCGCTGGCCGACAGCCTCATTACCGCGAGGGACAGCGCAGCGCTGAACTGCTCGCACTATTGGAAAAAAATAACCGTAACAGTAGGACGTGCGCATAAGATGTGACCGCCATGTTTTACAACCTAGTGATTCGCAATAGCGCATAGGACGGTGGTGCGCATGGAAGGGATGTGAATATATTTTATTTCTGTTACGGACGCATTGCGCAACAACCAATGAGAGTAGAGTAGGAAGCCATTTTGGTGGTACCAGAGAACTGTTTATATTTATCAATCATATTGTGGCAAGAAATTGTCGAGATATTACAATGCTCAGGTGTAATTCCTGGCTTCAAAATTAATTAATGCTTTTACTTATAAGTAGGGACAGAAAAAATCGCGAATTCAATGACCAACAGGATAGACCCCAAGATCCTCTATGCACTCGGACAAATTACATCTGCTCATTGGCTACTGACTCGTGACAACTATTAACTAGAATGCTTTTGATTCGATACTTCTTTCGTTGAGGATTATTCATTGGTTCTGATTCCTTCAGACAACCTGTAGTCCAATCACTGAAGCAGCAAAAGGTTAAACACATTTGGATTCTAGCATATCGCGAAATGAAACCGCGAATTTTTCCGGTCTCTACTTATAAGTCGTTAGCTAAAATTGTAAATGAAAAAAATGTGTCGTGGTTAACTATAAACTTTATATAACCCTTATTTATTTCTATGTTGATAAACTGTACTCACAAATTGCTGGATAGATGTCATGGGATAATAATTTGGTAGTTAATATAGTTACTAACACTGCCAACATATGTCGGATACTATTGGTGCATGCATATTTCGCGAAAAGATTCAGTGACTAGCTGAAAGCCAGCCTGCGATTTGATGTTTTTTTGGTCTCTCACTGGCCCAGAGTCCTCCAGACGAACTGTCAGCCAATAGAAAAATCAGCGGAAAAGTACAAGTATTTAAATTCTAGCCTATCGCGAAATTAATGCGCGAATTTTTCCGGTCTGTATCTGCAGGGAGCAATGGTACCTCAACGATAAAACGAACCTTGCCTATTTTAAAGCTATAATATTTTACTTACATTTAAGACATCTTGTGTATTATTTATTTTTTAGTCTAAACTTTAGAAAACTTTAAAATTATTTTTTCCTTTAAATATGATATATATAATTTTTATTGATTATTAACACGTGTTGCACGTGTTGAAGCTCGGCAAAACGAAGAAGCCAACACGGCGTGGTGAAAGTGATCGGCGTTTCCTAATTAAGTAATATAAACTGAAGCCTGCTGTATGTGTTATGCTAAAAGGACAGAAGACTTCACAACATTGAGATGCTTTCCTTGAATCACCCTATGCTATATCAGCTAAATAAAGTATTACAAAGCTCTAGAATAAAATTGCAGGGAGCTACTCTACATGGTAACGAAAGAATCCCTAGTTTCCTCGTACAGATTTTATACACATTTTGACCATTTGTTGTATACCTACATATAAAGATAGCATTTTAAAAAAGTATTTTATGAATAACTCTCGTCATTTAAAGAAGTGTGGACTTTTTTTTTTGTAAATTAAAAGCGTGGACGTAACGGCATATATGTTTGTCAAGTTTTCGATCTTGAAGCCCATTTATCAAGAGAAAAATTCGGTTATTCGCAATAGCATTGAGTAGCCACTCTGTACTTTACTTACGCTATGCGGAAGTCATTAGTGTGTCTTTACGCGGTAGCGTCATGGGTCGAAGCCATGGAGTTAGGAATTGTGTCGAAGCAACCAAATTTGTAATCTATAACAGCACCAAGCATTTTTATTATTTATACTACCCCTTCTAAGATGCTAGAATAAACAGCGATTTCATTTCAATTTAAAACCCATATAATAATAAATAATTTTTTTACAATTTATTATATTTTCAATGGTTTTAAAAAATATATATTTGAATAAAATATATATTCAGTATTATCTTCATAAACGTATTTCATATACGCAAAAATAACAATAGCCATATGTTGTACAAAGTACAATATATATTTCTTGTAGTATTACAAACTATTTCCTGGCAACTGGTTTACAAAGGAATCTTTCGTAAAAGTACAAAAAAAAAAATTTCTGTGAAGAGTGCAGAGTCTCTTCTCAAGCCGATCAGATCTGGCAAGACATGATGTGGCAACCGTGCACGCGAAACCAGCGAATGACCGCGGGGACACAGAGACGAGCACGGGTGAGCTCTGACGGCATATTTGGGTCGGGGTGAGCGGGAGCAGTACGAGGTAACCGCACCGGCCCGCAACACCCGGGCTCCAACCCGACTAGGTGTGTGGCGAGTGAACTGACCACTAGGCACTCGGACAAGTATCGACACTTGCTGCAATCTAATAGTATTCCTTCTGCACAAATACGTTTGTACTTTTTAATCCATACTTTTACGTATATGAGTATATTTTGGCAGGTATCGTAACGAATAATCCTTTTTAACAAAAAAAAAAAAATAGTCAATTTAGTTCGAACTGAAATCGGTGCCTACAAACGTTTATTTTCGAAGGCAGGGCGTGCATTCTAAAAAAAACACAAAAAAAAGTTCATCAGCGAAATTTAGATTAAAAAAATTGTTTTTAAATGTTTTCACAGAGGAATAGTGGGAGGATTAAAAGTAAGATATTCTATTTCCATTTAAAATTAGGAACTTTCCAACCAGTCACAGTTTTTAGTAATTTCGTGTCGTTTCATGTATTTTGTCAGTTTGAAACTGATATTTTGTGACAGAAATATTAACTGATTTATTACATTGCTTGTTAGTAGTATATAAATGGGGCTACTGGGACAGGCTTCTGGCTGTGGATTGATGATTGTCTGTCCGCCATCTTGGATTGTGATGTCACGGCGGCCATCTTGGATGAATGTAACGGGACACAGCGTAACGGGACATAACGTAACGGGACAAGTATATCACGGCAGCCATCTTGGATCCGCCATCTTGGATCCGCCATTTTGGATGACGTCATTTTGTTTTCTAGAAAATTCTGGCATTGTGTTGTCCGCCATATTGGATGATGACGGCACCGTTGCAATTTCCGTTACGGCCGCCATCTTTAACTTTTTTATTTATTATCCGATTTTAATGAATTTTTTTTTTTAAATTTATAAAAAAATTAAATTAATAAAATTTTAATAAAATATTTATAAAAATTGAACTTTTTAGACACGGAGCTCGGAGTCCTCGGTTCGAACCCGACGAGGTCAAAAAATTAAAAATGGCGACCGATCCTTCCCCCTGTGGTGGCTGCTGACAGACTGCCCCCCACCACTTTTTTCAAAGCATATATATCGACAGTGAGCATGACGTCATGTCCGCCATCTTGTCTTCGATGTTGGAAACCATCATCATTGTATCGGCAGCGAGAGTGCGCTGACGCCTAGTTAGTTTGATTCTTACCCGCTAGAGTGCAGTAATCATTTATTACTGTGACACCCGCCATCTTGAAATTTGGCCGCCATCTTGAAAATCCGTAATTATTTAGCTAGAGATTCGGGGAAAAGTTAAAAATCCATTAAATAAATTTGTAATCTATATACTGATTGATTAGATCGACTAAGGTCCTTGGTTTGATCCCTGGCCGATTCAAAACAACTTTAATTTTAAAAAATACTAAAAAAGTGACAGGATTGAGAAAATAAAAAACACCACAAGTTCCTTAAAAAAAATTTATTATATACATACTACACTACTACAAGTACAAAAAATAATACACAGACAAATTACTAAAGTTTTGTGGATTTCTCGATTGAAACAGTCTTCTTATTGTACGGACTAAGCCTTTTACATGACTTTAAATGCCTATCCGATCCAGTCATCACCGCAGCCAGAGACGGACTGAAGTTCATATCACTTATATAGTCTCATTAGCCGGTACAACACATGAGTCGAAACTATAACCACGTTCATTAAACGTGAACTAAACTTTCTCGGAGCATTTTTTATAATGACGATGTAAGCTGTCGAGACGTGAAATTAGTTTATTACATTTTATACACTGAAACAGTATTCTTTGAGCATTATTCTGACAGCTGCTTCTTTCATGTCTGCGCGCATTTGAAGTTCTAGTAAATGATGCGTCACAATATTTGCATTGATGCGATGCACGATCTTCATTACTTGATGTCTGGAATGCAGATGGTGAAACTTCAGCTGATGGTGGAACTGCACGTATCTTTGTCTCCTCTGCAGCAGGTATCGGGATCTCCACCGCTGTCGTGGTCTCCTCTGCATCCGGTATCGGAATCTCCGACTCCATCATCATTGCTGTCATCGAGGTCCCTGCTGCTGACGGTAAACAGTCTATTCCGGTCGACATAACTAAATCTCACGACAATTAATGGAGAGAGCACGTTCGTACTGCACCGCGGCCAGAGGTGAACTGCGGGTCCAGTCGTCTGAACTTCGCTTATATACCCGCGGTCTACTGGAATACTACATTAGTCAAAATATTGTCTGTAATTAAAATTAATTTTTATTAGGTAGCTAAAAATTGTAGAAATAAAAAACACACAAGTTCAGGTTTTACACATTTATTTATAAAAAAATTACACAAATGCATGTTAGGTTAAGGAATTAAGCATTTTCGCAAGCAAAGTTTTTAATGCCGCACGAACTGCCTCTTCGACTCCGGTTCCAACTGGTTCGCAGGCCACAGGGTCAGTAACACAGGTTTCCAGCTGGTCATCTTCTGCGATGTCGTCATCTCGAGCAAGACATGGTCTATGGCGTCTGTGACCACGTCTGCGCCTTGGCTCTACTGCAGTGCTTATTGGGACAGATTCACTGCCTGAACTTCGACGACGAGACGAACGTCGTTTGGACGTCTGCGTAGAAGCATCACAGGTAGCAACAGGTTGCAACACGCTCATGTTTGGTGTTGCACGTGCAGACGAGGCGACTACCTCATCGATGCTAGCAGGAAGGATTGTGTGCGGTCTCATGTGATAGACGGCACAGTTTCCAGGTTCGAAACAGTCTAATAGCTGCTGGGTTGGTTCGTAGGACACAGGAAAGTGAGCAAACCGCCAATGCTGAGCACCTCCATCACAGGTTTCAGTATATGTACGTAGATACCCGGAATCCCAGTAGCTGTACTCGACACTGCTGAAGCTAGGTCTTGCGCTCACGTACACGTTAGCAGGATGAAACGTAAACATCTTCTTGCAGGTCGAACGTCAACTGAAGGCATGTACGTAGGTACGACATTTATATATGCAGACTCCTACTAACACTGTGTGTGCCATTTCTGCATTAGCTGCGAGTTTGTACAGGCACAGACACGTTCAAACTTGTCACGTGGCTGCACGTCGTATATTGCACTAAGCTTGCGCAGGGAAGGATAGCCGTAGTCGGTCTGTACATCTACAATTTCAACTGTTTCGTCGTCACATAGATCTCGTAGCCATTTCTTCTGTTCAGGTCCTGCAACGTATATTGTTTCGTTTTGAACTAGTAAATCTTGAAGTGTGTTTTTCACTTGGTGGTATGGGATTTTTCCTTCGTCCCACTCTAGTCCGTGATAATATTTGCATAGCCATTCGTTCGAGCGTTTACTTTTTTCGTCTAGTAGTTTCCAAGGATACGGAGGTCGGAAGCTGCGGGTTCGAGTCTTGTCTCCAGAGGTGACTGCAATTTCTTTGAGAACGAAGCCGTTTTGACTCTGGAAACCTTGCAGGTTGCAGTACATCTTGTCGCTAGCAATGCTCGATCGTAACTGAATTATTATCGCAAACGAAACAGTATTTAAGTCAGAATTTTCACAAGTTTGTCTCGACAATTGTATGATGCAAGCCGATCGTGAAGTATCAGACAAAAAGCATAGGTGTTTGGTGGAATATTTCCGCTAGTCGATATCTCGATCCTACAGTCGATGATGTTTGAATTTAATCGATCATCCTGTTTGGAAACGTCAAACACCATTAACGGAGCCTTGTTCTTGAAACTGTCGGGACTCAGTATCGGTGACTGTCTCCGCCCATAGTAAGCTTGCTGAAACTTGGCATACATTTGATATGCGAGAAGAAATCTTCCACTTTCAAAGTCCATGTTCATATCAACGTACGGATAACTTTCGCTGTTTAAAAATATTTTTACATTACGTAATTGACAGTTATCGAATAAGGAACGACTTACTCCTGCATTGAGCTGTCTTCCGGTCTGAAGCCCGACGATGATGTATCTTGGTTTTTCCGTAGCGAAGCTGGACTTTACTATCCAATTGATACGCTGACTATGAGGCAAGCCAGGATAAGTTTCCAGGCTCCAGGATCGGAATGGCACATCGAAGTTCTTGCTATTTTCTATGTTCTTCAACATCTTGACTCGTTCAACGGTGCTCACTTGGATGTGGGGCAGCATCCACTCGATAGACTGTAGTGTTAGCGAAACATCTTGAGGGTTTTCTGCAGCGACGACAATTGCATTAATGTGCGTGTTGGCTAGAAGCAGTACGAGCTCTTGTTTCGAATTAATGATTATATGTCTGTAGTCCTCAGCGAATCCAAGAAGCATGGACAGAGGAACACAAACTTCGAACTTTCCTTCGGCATAAACCGGAAGCTTATATTCATCCTCGAGAGCCCAACCGGCCATCTTTGCAGCAGTCAGTTCATTTGGCGTGAGCGAAAGGTAATTTTTCATAGCAGATGTTATGCCTACATCTCTTGTCTGGTCTACCTCGACGCCATTGAGTACATAAGTAATGCGCTCGATGAGGTGAAGAATACCATTGCAGGATATTGACGTCGTTGTCGGATGTGTACCATCCGCCTTTGTAAGCATGCCTCTTATACGTAGAAATGACTGTGAAGGTAAAGTACAAATATCTTGGTGCTGTACAGCAATGCGTACTTCCGATGGAAGTGCGTACGGTCCGAGCAGGAAAGGCTGGTACTCGTGCAATTCCATTTTCGTAATGCTGTCATCAAAAATGACCGGTTCTTCCACGTTGAGGATTTCGTCTTCCATATTTATTCGGCACTTGTCCAATACTAAGAAGATACTTTATGTTGTCAGGTGTTAATGCACCGATGTCTGGTAGAGAACTGTTCTTATTCACGTCAATACGACTTCTTTTATAACTGTTCGGTGTTACGAACTTTATGCCCATCGCTTCAAGTGCAGCCGTAATGTAATTTCTTCGTCTTGAAAATTCACCAATCGTCCTCGCTGGTCAACGATTCTGACGACGACTTCGTGTGCGCACTTCACGACGACTGGAACGTAAATGATACTTTGCGGTACTTCGACCAGTTTATATCCTGGCGGGACCATCGGCGAAAATTCGTGCAGCATGTTGCTTAGTCTTCCGTTGAGATACGTTTCACTTGCCAAATTACAGTTTATTCTTATGACATTCACAGGCAAAATGTTTACTGCGCGCGTAGATTCGTACGTTCTTCCTGCATCATACACCTTTGATTCGAATCCTAACATCGAACCTATGGTCTCAGGTTTCGTAAAGTCAACAATTTCACTGCATGTTAGAATGCTTTTTTGAGTGTTTGGATTTCCACGCAGTTGAAAGTCTACATCCTGTGGTAACATATCCCTGATGTAATTTGCAATGTCGTCAATTTCGTAAGATCCAACAGGTAACTGTATTTCATGAGCGGTCCCATCGCTTTTCAGGAAGCAGATCTTGCAGTTTTCTTCGTCGTTATTCGGTATGGCATTATACGTTTGAAAATCTACGAGTCCGATACACCATTCTCCGTCTAAATCCAGAGGCGGGAAATGAACCGCCCGCAGCTCAGATGCGTGACCTGTCAAGGTAAGTGTTATCGACATGACTAATAAATTATCATCACTGCACAACCTTTAAGTAGCAATTTTTATTTGTCAGCTAAATTATTTTTTTAGTTAAAAAGCGAAGACACAAGTGTCCGCAGTTTGTTTGATTAGGCCTCTGTTCCGTTTCGTAATTGTAGAACAGTGTAGTGGTCCGGCCCAGGTACCGCCTAAGTTCAGGCGGAGGTCTCAAATTACCGAAACTGTCGTAGTAAGTAGCTTTTTTTCCAGACTTTATATACGCTACCCAGTGCGTGCCGCGACCTGCAGTCGTGTCTAAATTAATTATGGCGCGTTCGTTGGTTTTTGGTTTGCTGGGTAAAGTGTCTCGCATAAACACGCCGCAGAAATTTGGTATTTTCAATTTGCGTGCGTACTTTATTAAATCTACGTTGGTGAGCGGTCGTTTCGGCAGAGAACTTAGGATTTTCGTTTCTTTTTCATGCCTCGACCTGATTTGTGAGGACGTAAGTACAGTCCTGCGCCGTTTTTTTTACCCATGGCAATGGCTTCCATGCTTGCATTATGTCGCTGTGCTTCTTTTAACTGCTTTCGCTCATTCTTCGAAGTGTTGACTGCCCGCACTATACCGCTCGTTGCACCGATGAGGCCGCCGAGAGCACCCAATGCAGGCAAAAGCAAAGGAAGAAATCCTCCTATAATCTTCTTGTCGAGAGTCTGTAATTTTTGCTTGGCTTTTTGTATGCCTGCTCCAGTCTTGCGTTTGGTCTTGCGTGAGTTAGTCTTTGACTTGATAGAGCTGGCTTGACGAGCACCCAGTCCAAATTTCGTCTTTGCCTTCATGATTTTAGATACGCCCCAGGCCGCGATTTTTTCTCCTAGACCCGCGTGCGTCGATTTACTTATTTCTTCAGCTTCCTGTGCCAATATCTCGTCGGCCCGGTGCCTGGATTCCAGATCCTTGCTTAATGAATATGCGATATCGTGCTGCTTGCACTGATCGTCGAGAGAATTAATGCCCACGTCACCGCGAGCTAACCTTTTCGCTAGTTTAGTGCCGGGGCCGCAAAATCTGTATCCGGGAATGTGTAGCTCGAATGGCAGATTGTTTATCAGCGAGTTCACGAGTCCTGCACCACTGTGTTTTTTGTTCTTACCTCTTCGAGTCATTACGCGCAACTGACCAGAAAGTATAAATGTGTTTGATTTTATACAATTTATTTAGTACAATGCAGGTCGTCAAGCAAGATGTTTGTTTGCCCGTGCACATTACGCAAAACGATGAAACTAGCGGTCGCGAATCGCGACATGGCTTACTGTTGCCTTCTGCTGTACGATGCATAATGGCGGGACCGTCAAACTGTGGCAAGACGTGCGTTCTACTGAGTTTACTGGAGGAGCCAAACGGTCTTCGGTTCGAGAACGTTTACTTGTATTCCAAGTCGTTGCAACAGCCAAAGTACCAGCGCCTAGCAACTGTTCTACGATCTGTGGATGGTCTGGAGTATTTTCCGTTTAGCGATAATATCGATGTGGTGTCTACCGACGAAGCAAAGCCTAATTCCGTGTTTGTGTTCGACGATGTAATGTGCGAGAAGCAGGGTATTATACAAGAGTACTTTTCCATGGGCAGACACGCCAAGGTAGACTGCGTATACCTGTGTCAGACGTACAGTAGAATACCCAAACATCTCCTACGAGATAATGCGAATGTCATAGTTTTGTTTCGCATGGACGAACTTAATTTACGTCACGCCTACGACGACCACGTAAACACCGACATGTCGTTTCAGGAATTCAAAGACATGTGTTCCTTGTGTTGGAAAGACGAACACGGATTCATAGTCATCGTAAAGGACTGGCCTCTATATAAGGGCAGGTACAGACGAGGTTTCGATCAGTTTATCGTCAAACATGAGTCATAGCATTTCGAAATTCGGTCGTAGCAGCAGACATACTGTATGCCCCGACTCTGATATCCGCAAATACATTATACTACTGTCTCAAAAAGTAGAAAGTGTGAAAAACGAAATAATAGAGTATCTCGTTGCCATCGACCTGCGTGTGGAAGCCTCGGATTCTCGCATTCGCGACATGATCGAAGTATCGAATGCACAAAGACGTGACGATTTGAGGACTTTTCAAAGTAGTCTGAAAGCATCACTATCTCACTTGACAACTAATTAAGATTTTGCCACACACACGAAAGAAGTTTCTGCGAATGAATAAAAAAGTATATAAAGAGGACTTGCAATAAGTTTTCAGCCAGTACAATGTCAGACCTGGCCAGTGACCTTCATCGAGCTATACAGTCTGTTCGTGAAAAATATTTACTTGCTAGACGAACCAGACTTGCACGTGAGATGGAAAATGAGGAGATATTTAAACCAATCACTAGTCGTCTCGACGAACTTAAAAACATGGAAGAACCAGCTATCATTGTAAAGACAGAAGTTGAAGATGAAATGCCAACTGTAAAGAAGAGAAAGTATGAACCAGATCGAGAAGAAGAAGACTTAACAAGTACAGAGACCATGCACAAGAAAAAAATACCGAAAAAGGGACATCAAGTGAATGCAATGGTCCGACCATACCTGATATCGTTTACGAGTCGGAATAATGACACGACCTACGGAGTGTACAGAAAACATAATAAGTGGTTCCTCGGTGCTAAAGAAATAGACTTTCTACCAGGAAATATCGTTCGCGTAGAAGAGTTCAAAACGCGCGGGACTCCTGGTCTGTACGAATTGCTGTTTCGCAGGGAGCCTAAAGGATATTCTCACAAAGACTTACAAGAGTACAAAAAACTGCTAGAGCTAACCAATGCACATTTTCGCGATAACGATCCAAATAGTGGAGTATATAAAGACGTAGATCATGAAAAAATCGACATTCTCGCTAATCTCTTCAGTGAACTAACAATACATGGCGAAGGTTTAAAAAAGCTAGAAAGTGGTCAGATATTTGACTATGTATATTGGGACGATCCTAATGAATTAGTTGATCGCCTTAGAATTCTACATGCTTCGCTTAGCGTAGGAAACTATTCGCACATCAACGAAATAGTCTCCATACTTGAAGAACTGAGGGAAGCCGGCTACATACAATGAGTCGAACCGGAATCGCTCACGAACTTCATGCTCCTGCTAGACGAAAATACCTTCGTCGCAAAGTCATAGTTCGTGGAATTGATGATTTATTCCAGGCGGACCTTGTTGAGATGATACCGTATTCCCGATTGAATAAAGGTTTCAAGTACATGTTGACAGTCATCGATGTTTATAGCAAGTTCGCTTGGGCTAGACCTGTCAAATCAAAGACTGCAACTGAAGTAGCCAAGGCCATGAACAATATTTTGCGTGATGGGCGTGTACCGTCGCACCTGCAAACGGACCTCGGGAAAGAATTCTACAATGCAACCTTCAAGGCTTTGATGAAGAAGTATGGCATCAAACACTACTCTACATTTAGTAACGTCAAAGCCTCCGTTGTCGAAAGGTTTAACAGAACTTTGCGTTCCAAGATGTGGCGGCAGTTCACGGCTAACGGAAATTACAAGTGGCTTGACATCTTGCCGAAACTAATAAACGAGTATAATTCCGCGGTGCATTCTACCACGAAAATGAAGCCAAAGGACGTAAGGGACAATCGCCTGCTTCGAACAGTGTTTTCCAACATGAAGAATAAAGATCCACGAAAGCGTAAAGCTAACGTCGGTGACATTGTGCGAATCTCCAAGCAGAAAGGTATCTTCGAGAAAGGTTTCACTGCGAACTGGAGTCCCGAACTTTTCCGTGTGACACATGTTCGTGAATCAGAGCCTAGGACCTACTACCTCGAAGATTTGGACCACAAACCTATCCGTGGCGGCTTCTATGCTGAAGAGATTCAGCCTACGTTGTATCCTGATATGTACTTGGTGGAGAAGATTATAAAACGAAGAAACGGACTGTCCTACGTCAAGTGGTGGGGCTTTCCACCTCGCTTTAATTCGTGGGTGGCAGATGCAGACATCGAGAAATCCACAAGACTTTAGTTCTATGTCTGTGTATTATTTTTTGTACTTGTGGTAGTGTAGTATGTATATATTAAATTTTTTTTAAGGAACTTGTGGTGTTTTTTATTTTCTCAATCCTGTCACTTTTTTAGTATTTTTTAAAATTAAAGTTGTTTTGAATCGGCCAGGGATCAAACCAAGGACCTTAGTCGATCTAATCAATCAGTATATAGATTACAAATTTATTTAATGGATTTTTAACTTTTCCCCGAATCTCTAGCTAAATAATTACGGATTTTCAAGATGGCGGCCAAATTTCAAGATGGCGGGTGTCACAGTAATAAATGATTACTGCACTCTAGCGGGTAAGAATCAAACTAACTAGGCGTCAGCGCACTCTCGCTGCCGATACAATGATGATGGTTTCCAACATCGAAGACAAGATGGCGGACATGACGTCATGCTCACTGTCGATATATATGCTTTGAAAAAAGTGGTGGGGGGCAGTCTGTCAGCAGCCACCACAGGGGGAAGGATCGGTCGCCATTTTTAATTTTTTGACCTCGTCGGGTTCGAACCGAGGACTCCGAGCTCCGTGTCTAAAAAGTTCAATTTTTATAAATATTTTATTAAAATTTTATTAATTTAATTTTTTTATAAATTTAAAAAAAAAATTCATTAAAATCGGATAATAAATAAAAAAGTTAAAGATGGCGGCCGTAACGGAAATTGCAACGGTGCCGTCATCATCCAATATGGCGGACAACACAATGCCAGAATTTTCTAGAAAACAAAATGACGTCATCCAAAATGGCGGATCCAAGATGGCGGATCCAAGATGGCTGCCGTGATATACTTGTCCCTTTACGTTATGTCCCGTTACGTTATGTCCCGTTACGCTGTGTCCCGTTACATTCATCCAAGATGGCCGCCGTGACATCACAATCCAAGATGGCGGACAGACAATCATCAATCCACAGCCAGAAGCCTGTCCCAGTAGCCCCATTTATATACTACTCTTGTTATTTATTTTTTTACATGAAAAATCAACTTTAAGTCTTCAAAATATTGTTTCGAGTGGGAAAACCAGTCCGGAAGGTTTAGCCGAATCAATTAAATACAGTTTTTTTTAATTAAATACAGTTACATTAAAATATCGGTTAAGTTATATCAAATTCGTTTTTTGCCCACAAATTAATCACTCTCTCCTTAAGTGCACCGTCGGCTCAACAATGGCTCTCTCTTCTGTTCGTCTCGAACCGCGCACCACAGTCCCAACACTGCCTCGCACTGCTCACTCGCCCACCCACTGCGACACAGTCCCGGGTGCTTCGGTTCCCGATGTCCCCGATGTACCAATATTCGCACACGAATTCCGCCGCCATCGCTCCCCAAGGGTTCACTCGCCCTCTTCACTTCACTGCCCTCGCAGGTAATTATTTACGTTTATATACATACCAAGTCCTGCTCTGGGAAGGTCTCGTAGTTCTCCCAAGTGTCGAGTCATCAAAATCCCCGACTTAACACTCGAATCTCCAAGAACAATGGTGTTCTAGTTACGCCACTTCACGCAGACGGAGTTATGTGGAATATGCCGAACCTTCGACACCCGTAGAGAATTCTCCGGGCTCATTGGGGAAGCGCTGGGGAAGGGGAAGGGGTAGCGAGGCGCCGCTGCCAATCGGACAAGGCTTGTGGCACTAATGGAGGGACGGGTACTACCTGATTGGACTGTCAATCCTCGTAACACTATCAATACTTTTTTTAAAATATTTTTATAGGACCTTTTCATTTTTTTTCTTTCGATTCTACTCGTGAGTACATTATCTGTCTCCCTACTGACCACCCAACCACCATTTCCCCGGCATGAAAATAGACTGTCGGAGTGTAATGAATAATTAAATAATCCATATTCCAAGTCGATGGATCGTCACCTCTGGCAGCAGCTGGCTCCACAGGCGATAGGCGTGTGACGATGTTGTCTGGCTTGTGTTGGTATGTACCGGAGGAAACATACCCCCTCCCCGGTCCCTCACTCTGCCCCCGCGGACCACAGCTACGGCCAGGCTTGTTGGGATTCCGGACGGCGTCGGCGGTACCTGCAGCGGCACTAGGAGTAGCTCCCTCCCTCCCTCCCCCCTCCCCCCTTCCAATATTCCGAGCGGCGTGGGAACTGAGCTCGTGGCCCGCGTGACGTCAGAGGCACATTACGTGGACGGGAAGCCTTGCATTCGCCGCTGGCTACCAAAGGGGCACGCCCCCTGCTCACGTGGACAGGGGAGGGGGGGATTGTGTGGGGGACCCAAGGTCAGGCTTCCTCGGACCGCCGCGGGGCGCCGCTAGCGTCGGGCCGCGGCCACACTCTCGGAAACCTCGTCTCATCTCAACTCGAGAGCATTTTTTTTCCATCCTAGCTTAAGTTATCCTAAAAGTATCCGGGAAGGGTCCAGGTCCTGAGACCAGGCTTAAAGCATATACACCTTAAAACATGCTATGTTTTTACCAGGGGTGGCCACGTCTTCCTTCAACTAATTGTTGTGCCATATTGGTTAGACGCCCTAAACATCAGCTAAAGTGGAGTGTTCACATTGTGGAAACAGTTCAAATTATTTTATTTCTATGAAAGTGGATGTTTTTAACAACGGAGATTCTATTTCGTACTTATTAACGATTTTCAAATGTTATCAAGAACCGTTCCCGTAAGGTTTTGGGTGGAAAAATATGGCGATGGCGAGGTTAAAAATTGACTCCAACTATGTCACACCATGCCGTCTCTTGACAGTTCCTAACTCCGTGATTTAAACCATGCGGGATAGCTCTGCCATAGAGCACAAAAGTTTCAGGTAAAATATTATAAATGAAATTTTATTTAAATATATCTGAAACGTATTTTGCAAACGAAAATTTGAAATGAAAGTTTTGGAAAAACGTTTTCTTGCTGTAGTGTTTTATAAAGAGCATCATCTGATAATATTCAGTTTTAACTTCTAAACAGAAGTAACTTTAAAACGCTTTCATGGGTTCAAAATTTTTGTAAAAAAAAAAATTATATAATTCAAAACTGGAAATTTTGGCTCGGTTTGAGCATATGGATTGCCGTCTGCTACAAATAGTTTATCCTGTAAAATATTTTTTTTTTCATTATAAAAACGACCGTAATTAATAATACTGTCAAAAGACATGATTTTATGTTCCTAAAAATTAACAAATAGTAAAAAAACTAAAACATATAATTAATGATGGAATACAATACTGTACCGGATGCTTCATGCCTAAATAGTATTTTAAAAACACGTTTTAGTAATTTGCACACCGTGTATTTTCAATCAAAAAGTCGTTATAAAAATGAGATACTTTAGTGGAATAGTTCAGTATTATTGCCCAACTAAAATATTAATACCGAGAAAAAAATTATGTGTTCAGTTATTTAATTTGTCATCAAGATATACACTGCATGGAAATCACCAAATGGTTGATTATGGACATTTAAAAGTTTCAGCCTTTGCTAACTAATAATATTTACATCGATTTAAACAACCGGTTTTTTTTTTCGGTATGGATGTATCTAAATCATCACTTGATACTTAAATAAACTTCATGGAAAGGTGATGTTGAACTTAACCCAAGAATGATGAATTATTGATAGTTAGAAAGTATCGACGAATTATCTTCGTAATGGCTGCTGAGATTGATAAATTCGGGAATATTAAACAAGATGTACTGCGTGGTGTTGCACGATTGACTGTCTACGACGAAGCGATGACTAAAAATTGCTATCAGGAGAATTAGTCACTATTTCCCGCAGTGAAACTATAATTTACGAACTATATTACCAAGGTTGTTTGATCTAAAACACATCAAACGTATTGCATCCCAGTTAACATCTGCTGAGACAGAAATTCAGGACCCGTGACCTTCGAAACATATGCATGGGAAGTGATGAATTCGTGTGACGAATCCAGAGTGAGTTGACATATCGGCGCTGGAATGGACATTTCTCCGCCTCGAATAATTGCATTCACCGACACGACACGGCTACTTGCCACTACGACCAATTTCTCCATTACCAAGTAAATCCAGGACCGAACATAACTAACATTAATAATAGGGCATGTAAGCATACATCGAGATATGTACTAAAGTTTCATGTGAATTTGTAACGTTGATTGAGTGGTGATTTCAATTAGTTTCGACATTTCTTTATTTGATGCACAATAAATATTTTTTTTTTTGTTTTTAGTACATTTAAAAACACCCATTGGTTAAACTGACATCAGAGTCTGGAAGAATTTCTTACCCTGAGATTTTCTAGTCTAGCCATTTGGAAACATTATATTAAGTACAATGTAATATATTTTCTTTAGTTTACAAATGAGAAATGATTTTTAGAATGTTTCTGACAAATTTTAATTGAACACTTTAACGTATTTAATGATAACTTCATTGACACTCATTGATCACTTCGGAAAACCAATTGAATACTAAGCTCAAGCACAAGTGTTTAGGTGATGTACTGTAAGAAAATTGCTTCATCATTAGGAAATTGTTCGTAATCATTGATTTAAGAATTTATATATTGACTCAGATAGTTCAACGTTTATTACGTGTCAGTTTTTGAATAAATCTTGTTTTACCTTACGTCCAATATGTGTACTAGTTTTAATTCTGTGTTGGTTAGCAACATAGCATATTTCGCGAAAATATTCCGAGACTAGTTGAAAGTTAAAACACTGTAACGGGTTCACTGTGTTGCGTAATTGGGTGAGTTTCTTTCAGGTACATGTCGATTGTTACAACACCAATCACAGCCAGCCAGTGCGGAATCATGAGTCTTGAGTGGCATGTCAAATAAGGTGATGACTTCACTGGAAGATGACCGTCAATCACAAGGAAAAAACCGCTGGTGAAGGTATATGTGTCTAATAAATGTTATAACAGCAGTATAAAAATGCAACAGCCATTTATTAAATTAAAATTAGAAAAATTAAAACATTCTATGTCTTTGAAAAAACCTTAGTATTTAGTTGCATAATGTGCTGTTTTAAAACTTATAATAAATAAGCTTAAATTTGTAAAATTTTATGACGTTTGTGGGAAACTGGGAAATGAGAGGGGGCTAAAGATCATCTGCCCAGAGCGGCAGCTTCCTAAAATCGGGGCCAAATTGGAGCGTCGCTTTCCGGTCAGCGAGATGGCCGCTTGGTAGAAGCCTCGACCAACGGACCAAAACGTTTTAAGGAGTGTTCTTTTCTTTTTGCGACGGCGAAGAGTTCGCGCACGTGCACCGCATCTGACGGCCATACGATACCTCTGACGTCACGCGCACATGTCGCAGTCCGTACTGCCAACCTCGGGAAGATAAAGTTTATCCATAACCGTCTTGCAGCCTCCACGGGTCTTGTTGGGATATGAAGGGGGATGGGGGTGTTCGCAGATTTGCACAGTGCGTCTGCAGGATCCGCGCGTGACGTCACGGGTCACGTGGCGCATAATCTTATGCTATTTCAGCATCAGCGCTGATAGCAGGAGACGCGAGGAGCCTACAGGGTGCCACGTAACGTAATAGGAGTGCTGGAGATGAAGAGAAGATACGATTTTGTAATCCGAACGGCCCAATGGGATGAGATAACTTCTGACATAGAAAAAGCATCAAGTGGCACGAAAAAAAAAAAACAGCACAGACGAACACAGTGGGCTAACAACGACGAGACAGATACAACAATAATTTTCATGACTAAATTCCTTCCACGGAATTCTTGTGCATCTTATATTTAAGTTTGAATGTTTTCGTCTGTGCTGTCGTCGTAGTGTTGTCCATAATACCTGTTTATGTTCATCGTTGGGTCAATCTCTTTGACATCAGCTTATTTTAGGCTTGTTTTCTGTGAGTGTATTTTTTAATTTTTTTTGCATTTATTATGAATTTTTCCCATGACAAACAGTCCAAAACTGAAATGGTTTATGTCCAAGAAATTATATTAAATCAGAATTGTAATGCAGCGTGAACTAAAAAATCGTTCATGAAAGAGTGCGTGACTAAAGATCGGAAAAATTTAAGGTTTCATTTCGTGATAGTTTAGAATTCAAAAAATTCTACCTATATACGTTGCTTTTGCTATTGTTTCCTCAGATTATGCAAGACTGTGCCAATGAATAAACCCTCATCCAAAGACTAATAGAATCACAAGCAACCAAATTAAAGACGTCACATAAATATGCAACCATTGAACAAATAGAATTTGGCCGAGTATGTAGCAGTTTATGAAGAGGTCAGGGAACTCACGAGTTTTTCCAGACCCTATAAGTGACTTTATAAAATCGAGCTATATCATCTGTTGTCGAACACAGGAGGTGGCCAGGCTGCGTGGTTACATGCTAACTGCGTGAAGACCATTATTTCCTTCAGCTAATTGTTGCGCCATATTGGTTGAACTCCCTAAACATTGGCTGAAATGTAGTGTTTTCAGTGTGGAAACAGTTTTAAATAACAATTTTTTTATAAAAGTGACTGTTTTTAATGAAGGAAATTGTAATTCTTACTTACTAACCATCACCAGGCATGGTTAAACACCATTTCCTCAATGTTTTGCACGGAACGATATGGCGTTGGCGAGGTTAAAATGTGACTCCAACTACGTCACAGCATTCCGTCTCCTGACAGTTCCTAACTCCATGGTTGAACATACCATTTTGCGGCATTTTCACCACGCAGCTCAATAACAATTTTGCATGGATTTAGTGTGCATTTCATTTCCTTTCGTTACACTCCGAACATGTAATTGACAGGGATAGGAAAATTCGCGAACTCAGTGACCTCTAGGATAGATTCCACAATTCCCTACATACTCGGGAAAATGCTACCTGCTCATTGGCTACTAACTTGTGAGGCCTGTCAACTGGGATGCTTCCAAATGTATAGTTCTTTGGTTGAAGGTTTTCCATTGGCTCAGAATCCTTCAGATAATCTGTGAGCCAATTACAGAAACAATATGAAGGTGCATGTGTTTGGACTCTAGCATGACGCGAAATGAATCCGCGCATTTTTCCTATCTTTAGTAATTGGTAGAGCCCCGATTATTTTTCAATTTATTTCACTCCAGGCTATACTTATCGTACCTATGTATAATCAAGCCCCTTTTTTTTTAAATTTTCATCGGTGGGGCCATGCACTTTTCGCGAAAAGATATCCTGACCAGCTTTGTATTAAAATTTTGTAGCATTGTCTGTGTTACGGGGTTGGTTAGTTTTAATTCAGTTACATGTCTACTGTCAGCACACCAATCACAGCCATCTAGTTCGGAAGCAAACGCGTCCTGAATGGCCTGGCCAAATAGGCAGACGGCAGCCAATTACAAGATAAACAATCGGTAGCGCAGTCATACCTTGTTGTAGTCTAATGAGCGATCAGGGTATTTTGCGAAAAATACATGTCCCTATTCATAGATTAAAAACAATGTCTCTTCCTGTGGCGAAGAACACGTGACTGAGTAACCTCTTTTTCTTGTTTATGATTGACTCAGGGCCTTTAGGGGCGTGTCAAGAGCACATCAGTGTGAAGCACATGTTAGAGTTGTGATAGAAAATAGGGTAAATAATTTTATGACCAACAAAGTAATACGCCTGCATCAAATTTGAACTAATCTCCTTCTAAAAACTCTCCTTAGCTAGCGATGCGCACTCATCCCTCTGTGTATTCCATATTTTGAAGCATTTCTAGAAGGTTTTTCGGAAGGGCCTTCAGCAGCTCCATCGTAGCCCTCTCAATGTCGGGAATGGCGTTTAAAATTTTCCTTTTTGTGCGACCCATTATTCTGGTGTCAGTTTCGAAAACTAAACCCAATGTTAACGCGTTGTTAGAAATACATTGTTAAAGATACAGTAATTGTTCGTATTCATTTGGTCGCAAGTTCGTGTTTTCATGATTTGAACTGCAGTTATTGTGGACACGCGTTTCTACGACCGCGAACCAACGATGCCCAGCCATAGGAGAGAAGTAATCTAATCAAGTAGTGCCAATTAACAAGGATAAAACTGTTATCTTAAAAAGATTTATGCAATGGGAGTGCATGACTTGATGTAAGTTTTTGGACATACGCCATTGCTAAGAACTTTTTCTGTTGAAGAAATCTAATAAATAAAATAAATAAATAAAAATACCCAAAAAAGACAAAAAACACACAAAATTAAGCAAACAATTGCTGTTGTCAACAAGGATATGAACACCACAAAATATTCCGAAACAGGAATATGGTCAACGAACAAAGAAAAACAAAAAAAAATGTACTAAGAGAACGAAAAAAAAAAAACACAAATGATGATAACACAAAAATATTGAACCCAAAATAATTCAGCACAACAGTTGAAAAGAGACAAAAAAAACACGACAAAACGAAAAGACAAACAAATACAATAGTTTTACCAAAACAGAAACAAGCGACGTTTCGGGAACTGCTATCTGCTCCCGTTCTCTTTTTTGGGTATTTTTATTTTATTCAACAGAAAAAGTTCTTAGCAATGGCGTATGTCCAAAAACTTACATCAAGTCAAGGATAAAACTCTTCTCGCTAAGAAATCAACCAATGGGAAAACAAACATGAGTTGAACACACCTAAGACTTTTAATTCTGCCCTGAGGCCAGACGAATCAGGGACATTTCCGGGTCCCTTCCATGATGCGCGACAGACACGGTAAACACGACCTCACTCTTCCGGTTCTGGAAGCCGACTGACAAGTCGCAACAGTGTTGCCAGCCATAGCACAAAAAAAAAACTCGGGTACACTCCAGTCTACCTTTGGGGACTTTCGGGTACAAGAAGTTCACAGTTCGGATGTCATTCAGGTACATAGGTACACAAAAAATATATGAAAACAAAATTTTGTTTTCTTATTTAATGCAAATATCATATACACTGTTCTGTTTAATCTCATAATAACGTGAAATATAAAAGGTCTGCATGTGTCGATGGGTGGTTGTTTGGTTGTTTATGGGGGGGGGGGGGGGGGGGAAATGGAACAATAATGTAAACGGGCATTTTCAGGTTAAAGGATGAGGTTGGTGTAAAATTATTGTAAATATTATCCGTAATATAAATATGGCGGTTTACTTGATACTAGCTACAACTTATTCCTGTTGTTCTCCAGAGATCCTTGAAATATAGCGTAGCCGAGGCTGTCAGTATGTTACAGTCAGGGCAAAGACTGTTTCCCATCCTAATTGGCTTCCGTTCAAAGATAACATTGCTCAATATTTCTTTATTATTAAATTTAATTTTTTCCTAAATTCTTGTAAATTTATTTTTTCCCAAATTCTGGTATATTGGCGTACTCGAGCGCGTCTTATTGGGTACTGGGTACAGACATAGTAATTTAGGTACATGTACTCTAATTCGATTGTCTGGCAACACTGAGTCACAAAGTGTTCAAACTCGACACTGATTTATCTCAACAGATCAGGTCATCGGGCTTATTACTTCAAATGGATGTAGCGTCAGCAGTTGCTGCTATAAAGAATTCATTCACCTTAGTTTTTGATCACATCCTGTATGTGTGCATCAAGTCTACTTTGATACCCAATGAATACGCAAAATTAACATGTCTCTATTTATCAGCGTGATGATTGAAATTTAACATGAGTGAGCTAGTGTTAATTCACCTTATTGTTACGAGGCTGCTAGAGAGGAGCGCCAGCCTGGTAAACCCCATCATCTACTGGACACAGGTAAGACCCGACCTTTCCCTCCTCCTGTTTAGAATACAAGGACCTTGCATTAGCAGCGGCTTTCTGAGAACCACACCCCTGGCGCCTCTCTGTCTCTCTGGAGAGTTCCCTGGTACCCAGAGCCGCACCGCGGGAAACTGTCTCACTAGGAAGACACTGGTATCGCAGCTTCAAGTGTTACTTCGGGACTTCGAGGGCGCGACTCTTCCGAGGACTTCGAGACCTTTCCATGGGTTACGCCGGAGGGCATGTAAAGGCCTCGACACACTGTCAAAACGTTTGCAACCAACATTTTACAATTTGTTGTGTCAAATAATGTTGGAGAGCTATGAAGTCACATAAAAGTCACTAGTGCAGCCATGTCTATTTGAAATAAAGGATGACTTGAATTCCCATTAAATATTTTGCCTATAGGACGGGGTTCTAAAATTGTTGGATGTTGAATGCAATCAGCCAATCAAAATCGTGCCTAGTAAATACGGAAAACACATCCTTTTTAGTTACAACAGAATTTAAAAAAGCACAAATATAATAACAAGTTCAAAAATTTCATCAAGCTCTGTGATGCATTATTTAACTTCGAAATGAAATGAAAACTGAAAAGTTTGAGATAGCTCACACCAAAAATTAAACTTTGATAGTGTGACATGATTTAAAACATATTTGAGGATATTTGTTCAAATTTCTTTGATAGAGAAAATTGGAAGCCATTTTCCATCCAACACTACCCCTCCAACTCTATTGTCAAGTATAGTTGGAGAAAAATATTTGACAGTGTGGCAGGGCCTTAAGCGACGCTGATCTGGGGCGAGAGTGCGAGGCTGGTGGTGACACCGGCTAATCCAAAGGGGTGAAGTGAAATGGGTGACTAACCCCTTTGGTGAACGATAGTGGGCGACGAGAGACGGTCTTCGTGTTCAAGATAGGAGCTTCGGGGATGGTGTCGCAGCGTGGACGAGTGAGTGGTTGAAGCAGTGTGTTGTGACCGAGATGCGAGGTAAGATACGAGCAGTACATAGAGCCACTGTCGAGCCGAACTCCATTGGGAAGAGTAGATAGTGGACTTATGAAGGTGTGATTAATTTCGGGACAGTCATTTCGAATGTTGTTTAGTAAGAAAAAAAGAGTAACTAGTAGTAAATAAGTTTAGATATCCTATCAGGGCCTGTTTTCCCCACTCGTAGCACTGTTATCGATTGAAATCATGACATTTCCTTAGCAGATAGTCACACAAAGCAACTTTAGTTCTGGCTGACATGTAAAATTTCGCGTTTACAACGACCGCGCTTTAAATTAAGCAAGGAGAGACTGGCTTATGGTTAGCAAGCGTGTAAGTCAGGACTGGTGCGACTTCCTGTGAGTTTGTTCACTGCAGGATACTTCCTCCTTAGCACTCTGCCAGGAGGCGAGTTTCACTTGTTTAGCACGCTCCTACAACACCGAGAGAGTCCGGGTCTTCGAATGTTTACTCTGGTCATTGGCTGCGGGAGAAATTATAGTTACGGCACAAAGCACACAGCAGCAATTAACATTTACTTGAAATGTTTCAGTTCTGAACTCTATTTAGTGCTTGTGATTGGTCGCTACACAAAATTACAGCTAATACATAGAAACCCGAATAAATTCGCGTTATTCTGTGGTAAACTAGGCTCCATTAGCGTGTGCATAAATAAACCAATGTATTTCGTTAAATGGTTGATGCCTTCCATTTGTGGAGCCACGATTATTCTGCGGGTTTTTTCAGCTTCAGACTAAACTCAACTTAATTATATATATTTAAGCTTTTTAGAATGCTCATTGGTCGATAGCAAGGTCATACACAGGCTTATCCCTTGGAGGATTGTGTATAACTAGAGACAGTAAAAATTCGCGAATGTCATTTCGCGATACCCTGGAATCATTCATTGGGCCACAGTTAGCTGGAGGATTATGAGCCAGTGAAGAACCCTACACAAAAGAAGTATCGAATCACTTGCGTCCTTGTTGACGGGTTTCAAAAGTCAGTAGCCAATGACCAAGTGGCATTTGTCTTAGTGTGTAAAGGATTGTGGAGTCTATCCTAAAGGTAATCGAAATCACGAATTTTTCCAGTCCATATTTATGACTAGCTCAGGGTCGTCAAAGGCGTGTAGAGAGCACTGCATTACAATTATCAACTTGAAGCTGATGCGTAGGCCGAGTCTAGTTTTTTACTCAATTAATTCGCAAAATAACAGTGGCTCTAATAATTTAAGATATTTTATATATTGGCTTCTTATTTTTCAGGGCACGTTTAAGGCTCACGGGCCAATGAAAATGCGCTTCAAATGTTCGATAGGAATCCATATTAAACAGTCTACAAAAAAAACCGCATATTTTGCATGATTCTTGCTATGACTGGAGCTGCTATTATTTCACAGATTCATTTCGTTTCAGATTAGACTCAACCCATATGTACGTGTATATATATATATACATACACACAAAAAACCTGTTTATAAATCTCATTGCTCCATAATAAGGCCACAACCTTTGGCGGGTGACACGTGCTTGAACCAACATTTCTTTTCCGTGTTTATAACTGGCTCAGGTTCGACCGGGGCACTGTACTTCAATCAACAACATGGAGCAGATATGCCTATATCTGCACCTCGGAGGCATAAGACACCATTTTACACAAAACATACATTTCATGAGAACAGTTTCAAGAATTTTAAACCAGTACCTCACTTATTTATTCAACTATTTTCTACCCAAAATTATGTGGATTTTTGACATATCGTAGGTCTTTGTGTTGTGTTGCACACCATCAGAAAGAACTTCAAACAGTGGCCAAGTTTATGGTTTAAAGTGAATTTTTCCCAAAAGCGGAGATGGTGTGTTATGTCTCCCAGGTAGAGATACGTATGTGCTTCAGGTCTCGCCGTTCATTAATAAGCTTTGGGTATACCTTGTAAATTTTTAGGCCTTTGAGCCACTATAAATAAATTTTTGGCTCGGGTTGCTCGTTTTCAGATGGCCCAAAATAAAATAAAAACTTTGTATTTGAGCCTCCAACCCGAGATTTCTTTTTGCTAGTAGTTATGGGCCCACCCAACAGATAGCGTCACATGTCGCACAAAACATGGTCTCAGTGCCACTTCTTGTTCTATGGAGGTCTGCAGGTAAGTGAGTGGAGCCTGTGAGCCTGGGGCAGCGGCGCCAGACGGGGAGTGTTTACCGCCGCGGTTAGCGCCTCTCCGCCGCCACAAGGCCCTGGTGTGTGCGCGGACACGCCGCCTCGCTTAGCGCCCGATGGTGGCTCAAAGGCCCGAGTGTGCGCCGCCCGCTGTTTGCGCCCCGTCTGCTCTTCCTGTTTGACGAGCCCCGGGTCCCAGGCGCCGCGCATGCGGCTCCACGCGGCTCGCTGCGGCGCGGTCTCGCACGTGCGTGGACACAGCACCCACAAGCAGGGACCGGAAAGATTAGCTGTAGGATAGACCCCATGATCCTCCATGTACTCGGGACAATAACAACTGCTCATTGGCTAAAGACTCGTGACCCCTGTTAACTGGGATGCTTGTGATTCGATACTTCTTTCGTTGAGGGTTATTCATTGGCTCAGAGTCCTTCAGAAAAACTGTAGTTGAATCACTGAAGAAGAAAAAAGTTAAACAGATTTAGATTCTTGTCTACCACGAAATGAAACCCGCTTTTTTTCTGGTCTCTACCTATGAGTAGAGACCGGAAATATTCTGTGGATTCATATCGTGATATGCTAAAATTCAAATAACTGAACCTCAGTGCTGCGTCTGCTATTGGTTCATAGTTAATCTGGAGGACTGTGGTTCAATGATAGACCGTCAATCAAAGAAGTATCAAATCAAATGTTACCCAGTTGAGACGCCTCGCAAGTCAGAATGCAGAGGATTGTGGAGTCTATCCTGGATTTCATTGAACACGCGAATTTTTCTACTCTCTACCTCTAAGTAGAGACTTGTTTGAGCATGATGAAGGGAAAATATGTCTGTTCCCTAAACGTCAAAACTGTTTAGTCTCGGGAAGTGTTCGTCTGTGCTTTCGTCGTTGCGTTGTCCAGAAAATCTGTTTAGTTTCATCTCTGTGTTCGTCTGTTTGTCTCTGTGTTGTCCAAAGTTCTTGTTTATTGTTCTTGTTACAACTGTCTCGTCGTTGTCACCTGTGTTCGTCCGTGTTGTTTAAGTCATTTAAAATCTGCTGATTTGAACTCTGTTTGCTTTTTGTTTGTGTATTCATCTTTATTGTCCATTCTTGTGGTTTCTCTATGATATACAAAGCTAAGCAGCAGTAAAGCATGTCCATAAATATGTTTTAAATCAATCTTCCCAATTGTAAGAATGATTCAAAGAACAGGCAATATGCTACTGAACGTTTCATACAAGATCTCATTAATATCTACGATTCGTTGCAAACATGTTGTACAAATATCACAGTCATCATCAATTTCTACCCTCATAGAACTTACCCATTAACTCATACACATCAACACAGTTGACAGCGTATGCAACGATGATGATCCGAGATCAGTAATCAACGCACGAGCCTGGCATGCCGAGTGCAGGGCAGACAGCTCCACTGAAACTGCTCCCACTGGGATTTGAACCCACGAACCCGAATCTCATTCGACTGTATTCCCCCCACTGTGCATTTGGAATTTCCCTCAGCAAAGCGCGGGTTCGAGTCACGACTGCAGTCCCTACTAATTATTGAATTCAATCACAATTCAGGGTCATCAGATATCGTTTATTTACATTACCATTGAAACCTGATTGGTATTGGACGGCAATCCCGAACCTGGAACCTATCGCGTGCCCATGGTCCGATGTCCGAGTCCAACAGTCGGACATCTAAGCCCGCAATGTCTGCGATGAACGCTTGGTACGTCCCACGATTATTTCAAAAATTACTATATACTGGTTAATGGCGCCAGACGCGGGTCCGCCATCTGGACGAAATCAACGAAAAAGTGAGCTCTGTGCATGCGTGGAATTTGGGCACCAGATCTCCAACGGATAGGACACCAAATACGTTCCCTAAGAATCAAATATCTGGCTGTGTCCTGGCCGTGCATTAGGAATACGGGCTAGGGCACAGGTGTAGCATATCCAACACCTAAACCCTTATTTTTGCGTCTTGGAATACCAGCCTAAATGTCCCGCGGGTGTGCTAAGTCGTGGAAAGAGCCCCCAGGGGGCAGGCTGCCTGCAGCCGTGTGGAAGTCTGCGACTCCCGCATGTCGAAACACTCGACAGCAGCTCTTGAACAGTCCCGCTAGAGTTAACGGCGGTCTCCTGGCAACGGGAGTGGTTTCTGTGTTCCAGGTGGCAGGTGCAACAGCTGAGGGCGACACTGGCTCGCAGCCGTGAACTCGGAAGTCAAACCTGTAGTGTATACTATACTACAGTATATACGCCCTAAGCAAATGGACCAGAAGCTATAACACAAACCTCTATAGGTTTTGAACCAAAGATAAAAGACTGAAACATGAAAAATTCGCGTTGTCATTTGGAGACAGCATAAAATAAATACCATTATGCATTTGAATAATATTTTCATTGGCTCGTGGGCCTTTGACGCCCCCTAAAGTACAGGAAGCCAAAAAAAAAAAAAATAATATCCTTATAACACGACCATATGTAATCCTGGCAAAAGACCAAATGTGGCAGAAGGCAATAAACGAAAGACAAAGACATTACACAAGAAGAAAATTTTCTGGACTTGTACAAAATATTTCTCTGGAAACCAGTTGCCAAGAAATAGTTTGTAATACTACAAGAAATATAATTATTGTCAATGTGTACAAAATACATGGCTATGGTTGTTTTTGCATCTATGAAATACGTTTTTCGATATAATTCTCATAACTTCTTAAGAAAATTGGCGCATAATTTTATATTTTAATGAATGTTTCATATAAGAATTTATTTTTAAAAGCCATGCAAACGATAATCGAATGTGCTTATTAATGTGCGCAGTTAATACAGCTATTCAGGGAACGTTTAACAAATAACTTTAACTATTGGAGATACTAAATAGTGTCTACTGACAGTTGTAGTTATTCTAGCACAAAGATTAATTTAATGCTAAACACCAATTATTATTTCACAGGAGAAACTGCTTGTTACAGTTATTCACTATAAATAACAAGGCATTACATGAAAGTATGTGCAGTGCTGAAAAGAGCCAAACTTCTTAAAATTAAATTATATAAACAAAATGTAAAAAAAAGGTTGAAACAATATGACGTCTTTCAATAAAATCTCCTTAGAAATAAAAAAATAAGAAAATTATCAGTTGTTGCTGTTAGTAAAATACACCAGGAAATGTGTATTTTCGCAATACTCATTCCAAATTTTACCTTACAAATTGCAAATATTTGATACAAAAACAAATTTTCCTTACATTACAAAGTTGTGTCTGAAACTTTTGCTCTCTGTGGCGTGCATCTGGCAACAGAGCACACCGAAACAAGGACAGCGCTATTGGCAGAAATCGTGCATTGGGAATGTATGGATGAGATGTGCTGAAGAGTGCGGTGTATCTACTTGGCGAGAGGTGGCATTTCCGGGGCTTCAGACGTATTCGCTTGTCTCAAGACGTCATGTAAGTTCTGTTAAGTAAGATTTTGAAAATTCGGCTGTGTAAAGGTGCCTATTTTTAGCCGAGTTGAAGTGGCTAGATGTTATGATTACGTGGCGAAATGAAGGGCGAAAGTTGAAGTTCTTGAGACTCGGGTTAAGTTTGTTCGTTTAAAACATGGAAACGCTTGATGGCTCAATGTACAAATCCTTACTAATCCTTACTAATATTATAAATGCGAAAGTAACTCTGTCTGTCTGTCTGTCTGTTTGTTACCTTTTCCCGGCTGAACGGCTGAACGGATCGTAATGAAATTTGGCAAGGAGATAGATTATATCCTGGGGATGGACATAGGCTATCTTTTGTCTATAAAAAAAAAAAAAAAAAAATTAAACGGGTTACAAAAATATATCTTAATTTTATGTAGCGTGTGTCATAGATATACTAACTGTTAGTGTCATTCCTCTATGTCTGCCGAGCAATAGCTTTCAAGCCATTACGTTACGTTTTGCTATTGCAAGGAACTAAGTAGAGAGTAAGAAAAAAAAATCTTGACAGTTTGTAGTGTCGCCATATTTGTTTCAATTTTCAATACCGTTTTTGTATATTACAATTAAATTTTTTTTTTACAGTACCTACTTATAACTTATTTGCAAGGAGTTTGGTTTAGTGTTGATAATTTATCTGCTGAGCGTCAAGAGTCTTAGGGCTACTGAGACCGAAGACCAGAAATATTTATCAATTATGTAATGTATTGTTGAAAAATTTGAATTTTACTATTTCAGGTAGGTCGATTTTTTTTATTAATTAGAATAGTTACGTGTAATTGCCATCTTCCTTTATTTCATATTAAACATTATGTTTGGTTGAGTGTGAGATAATTTTATTTATGTATGTTTTAATTTCATTTATTTTCTTATATATATATATATATATATATATATATATATATATATATATATATATATTCTGACCTACCTACTTCAATTAACTTTCAGGTGGATGTTAACATTGTCATTCCAGTTGAATAAATTTTTTTGACAAATTAGTTGTTATTTATACTTTTTGTTTCATTTTGGACTATGTTTTATTTTACTTAATTCAAAGATTTGTGGTGTGTACAGGGAGTGATATCTCTATTAATTTCTATACTCCTTTGGATAAGCGGAATATGGCCACCACAGTTTTACATATCAACAAATCCTACAAATGTTTTAAACATTATGACAAATAAAAAATAGTTTCACAAACATCCTTAGTTTTTTTTTTGTGTGTATAGTTTGAAGTTTAATATTATGTATGTACGTAAATTCTTAAACATAGAGTTATTTATTAATTTATTTAGAAAATTATTCATAGGTAGGTAATAAGTTTTCCTTTATATCTCTTTCGATTTGGAGTGTTTCCGAGCCATTCGGGGTCCTCAACATCACCCCCCCCCCCCCCCTCCAGGTGGTTAAAGCCCCAAAATTTCGAAAGTTTAAAATTTTTAAAAAATCTTTCTCTTTCGATTTTAAGCGTTTTCGAACCATTCAGGGTCCTAGAACCCCCCGCCCCCCTCTGGGAAAAAGCCCCAAAATTTCGATAATTTTAGGAATTTCAAATATCTATTCTTTCGAGATGGAGTGTTTCGAAACATTCAAGGTCCTGAACCACCCCCCCCCCCTTCCTTTTTCTCAAAAGGGAAAGCCACAAAATTTCGAAAAATTGGAGAAAATTGTATTAAAATTAAGTCATTACGAACTAAAGTGTCCGGGGCATGGTGGTACTTTTACCCAAAGTCGACTTCGCACCCAATTTTGTGGGAGGGGGGGGGGGGGAGTGCAAAACTCTAAATTACGAAAAATTTCAAAAATTTCTTAAATTTAAGTATACTTTTTTACTATTTGGAGTGTTTCCGAGCCATTCGGGGTCCTCAAACTACCCTCCCCCCACAAGGAGTCAAAGACCCAATAATAAAAAAAATTCCCAAACTTTCTAAAACCTATTCTCTTTCGGTTTGGAGTGTTTACGAGCCATTCGGGGTCTTTAACATCACCCCCCCCCCCCCCTTCTCAGGGGTCAATGCCCCAAAATTTAGAAAATTTCAAAAATCATTCTCTTTCGATTTTTAGTGTTTCCCTGCCATTCAGGGTCCTCAAAATAACCCCTCCATCTCTGGGGACAAAGCCCCAAAATCTCGAAAATTTCAGGATTTTCAAATATCATTTCTTTCGAGATGGAGTGTTCCGAACCATTCGAGGTCCTGAACCTCCACCCCCCCCCCCCCCCCCCCTTTTTCTCAAAAGTGAAAGCCACAAAATTTCGAAAAATTGGAGGAAATTGTATTAAAACTGTAAAAAATGTAAAAAAAATTACTAACTAAAGTGTCCGGGGGATGGCGGAACGTTTACCCAAAGACGTGTTCTCCAACAAATTTGTGGTAAGGGGATTGGGGGAATGCAAAACCCCAAAATTTCGAAAAATGTCTTAAATTTAAGAATACTTTTTTTACTATTTGGAGTGTTTCCGAGCCATTCGGGGTCCTCAAACTACCCTCCCCCCACAAGGAGTCAAAGAACCAATAATTAAATAATTCCCAAAATTTCCAAAAACCTATTCTTAAACATAGAGTTATTTATTAATTTATTTAGAAAATTATTCATAGGTAGGTAATAAGTTTTCCTTTATATCTCTTTCGATTTGGAGTGTTTACGAGGCATTCGGGGTCCTCAACATCACCCCCCCCCCCCCCTCAGAGGTCAAAACCCCAAAATTTAAAAAATTTCAAATATCATTCTTTCGATTTTTATTGTTTCCCAGCCATTCAGGGTCCTCAAAATCACCCCTCCCCCTCTGGGGACAAAGCCCCAAAATTTCGACAATTTCAGGAATTTCAAATATCATTTCTTTCGAGATGGAGTGTTCCAAACCATTCGAGGTCCTGAACATCCACTTTTCGCAAAAGTGAAAGCCCCAAAATTTCGAAATATAAGAATATATATAATTGGATTTTGGTATGTATGACGTCGATAAACTCTTACACCGTTTGACCGATCGCCATGAAAGTTGGCACATCGAAGTGTTTTTATCATCCATTTTTTTTGTAACTCGCCGCTAGATGGCGCTGTAGCGCATCAACTTCTAAACCTTTCAACCGATCGCCATGGGTAAACAGAAAATCATAGGCCACAGATACACAAACAGTAATTATGTGTCATTTCTTAATGTCCAACACACTGGACATATCGCTATCCATTTTGCTGTAACTCGCGGACAATATATCACCCGGTGTTCAGCCCGGGCAAAGCCGGGTACTGCAGCTAGTTTACAAATAAATATATGTCATTTAATATAAATATTACTGTTCCATTTACAAAAAAATTAAGTACGGAGTAACTATTTTGAGCAGTATTTAACTGAGTGAAATGGCTGGTTCGGCTTCAAGTAGCATAAACACGCTATGTTCTAGAGGAGTGCTTCGGCCCTGGCCGCAGGCGACACCACGGGGCCGATGTCCCAGCTCGGCACTCATCTACAGAGCTCAGCACTGTCCACTGAGATAAGATGCATGTGACATGTTGTCCACGAGACAAACAGAATACCTACGTCTGGTCTGATGCGGCCACTCGGGGGGCGAAGTCCGAGCAGGGAGCGATGACGCTGGTAGATGGTGCGCGTCGGCCTGTAGGGAATCACTCCAGACGGAATTACAATAGTCCGTCGTCTCCGTCCGTCCGTCCGTCCGTCCGTCCGTCCTTCTGTCGGTCACGTGATCGGTAGCCTGTCGTAGGGACCTGAAAATTTTCATTCGTCGGCCCGTCCAATGTTTGGCAAACTCCTCATACTTTTTGACGTACGGACGAATGGATTATATCTGTGGTTTTAACTGCGGCAGTCAATATTTATCAAAATGCAGGCATGTTGTGTTTGTATTATAAGTGTTCAAGATGTTTTGTATAATAACATTGCTATTCTTAAAATTCATGTCCAAACAATTCAATCACGACTCCGAATTTTTTCCTAGGATATGCTAATACAGTACGAAAAAAAAAAAAAAAAAACTCGACATAAATAGTAAACAACGAAATAAGTCTCTGAGAGGAAAACACTGATTGTTGGTATCACTTACGTGGGCAAATATTCTGATAGACGGTTGAAATCATGCTTGGCGCGGTCGACGGATGGAAAAGTGACGGACGGACGTATGACGGACGGAGGCGAGGGGCTCTTGTAATTCCGCCTTCAGTAGCAGGCATGCGCATATCGTCTGAAGGGAGTGGAGGGAAAGTACCACACTGGAAAACTTTCATTAAGACCCTATCGTACGATAGATGTTTCATTGGCAGCTGGTGTGGATGGTTCTTCGGGAGGGCGAGGGGGAGGGGGGAAGCAAAGCGCTGGCCGTTTAAATGAAAATGGAAGTTTTTGTAATCGGTCGTGTTCGAATTTCTGAGGAAGGTGTCGTAGAAGCTGAAAATTGTATCCAATCAGAATGAAGTGGTAGTGTGCCTCTAGTATTAAAAACGGTAATTTATTATGGAGGGATTTCAGTTATCTTCATCTATGATTTAAAACTCGGTGTACATGTGGTCTGTTGAAGCAGTTACAGCATTATGCGACAATTATGAGAAACATCCATGTTTATTCAATTCAAAGAGTATTAACTATCATAATAAAACCATTTTCACAAGTTAGGCCTACACCAGTCACAATTCTACGTGTGTTAGTTTATTCCATAGAAACATCCATATCTGCTGCCATGCAGACTTGGCTAACAGTTTTGCTGGAAGCTTCTATTGGAGCCGGTATGAAACCTTCCATTTTTTGATACAGGCTTAAGGGAAAAGGACCAAGGGGCATTCTACCATAATTTATTATACACTCCATGGAATGAGAACAATTGCTTCGCTCTCAGAGTAGTGTATAGAATAAGTCGGTAGGTAGAGCAGTCAATCCCGGCAGTTTCCTAGGTTAAATAAAAAGACTACAGATAGCACTTCTAACGGTGAATTTCTGTAGCTGCAATCATGAATCAGTTCAAAAGAACGCGTGAGAGAAGCAACAAAACAACATATAATATGTATGTTTTATATAATTTAAATAATTAAAAATAAATTAAATAATTTTTATAGGAAGCAGCACTGTAATCTTATAACTATGATGTGTAAAAAGTTTTTTTAGAATTATCCTGGTATTTTTCCTTTATAGTAGTTTTCCGGTATGGTACTTTTCCGCGTCCCCGACTATGAAGTTCAAAATCTTACATGCAACCCGAGTAAACCAAGCAAGAACACTAATGAAGAAATAAGTATTGGTTCCTGAAAAATCCGCATTACACTCTAGATTTAAAATAGTTGAAACTGTGCTGCAGCAATCATTGAATTGCTACAGTTCAGTTTATCAGATTTATCTGTGGTCTTCACTAATATCCCAAGGAAGTAAAATTTTTAAGCTTAGATTTGAAGTGAAACACATTGATCTGTAAGTTAGTAACGTGTCTGTATAAGAATTTTCAGTCACTATCATTTCACTGATTGAAGTCACTCAATCAGTTTTTAATATAGGCACTTACGTGGGAATTAATAGTTTTAAGAAACCGGCCAATTTCGCGTTATTTGCCAAAGTCCAGGCTGCAGACTGTTATAAATTGTAATAATCTCTGTCATCGAGTCATCGTTACGTAGCACTCTGAAGGAATGGAAACCAGTCACAAACTTAAAAAAAAAACATGTGGCCCATTCATGAGAGATACCAGGGCAGAGGGTACGAAGTAGTAACAACAAATCAGCAAGTTCCTTGGTGGAAAGAAAACTGCAAAATTTGCAGATTTTTCATCAATTATATTTGCTTACTTGTTGTTGAACCGTGATGGCGTACAAGAATACCAACAAATAACACCCAGATCAAATTTCATGTGTCTAAGACAGTCGATGAAATAGGCAAATCTTAGTTTGCAAGTCAGCCCCAGATTATCCTACACCGTCTTAAGTTGTGTGATTTCAGCTAAAATAAAAATAGGAAATCTTCTTGTTTGAAACACCGAATGCCTATATGTCATACCTATAATTTTTAAAATACAGCAAATGACTGGCATTCAGAAATAGGCGTTTCAGACATGAAGTTTCAAAATATATTAGTTGAGATAAGGTTAATGTCATCAAACTAACTTAAAGAGTGTGCTTCCAAATGTGCTTCCTTGTTGTTGAATGTGAATCCAAATGTGCTGAAATTTTGGTCAAATGTGCTTCCTTTTCTTGAATGTTCTTCCAAGTATGCTTCCTTTGTTTGAATGAACTTCCTTTTTTGACGAATGTGCTTTCAAATTGACGTCCTTTTCGTTGATTGTGCATCGTCAAGTCTGTAGTCATGTCATGATTGGTCTTGTGGGTCGGAGATGCCTGGTCTGTTCGTTTGACATCTTGCATGGCCTGTTTAAAATGTTCGCCGAGTATCGAAAAAATTAGACCTCTTGGCTACTGACTGTATCTGCCTGGCCACCAAATGGACATGTCTGACCAATCTACTTGTTGTTCCTGGCCAACCTATCTGACATGTCTGGCCACCGACTGGATGTATTAGCCTGACCAACCAACTGGACGTGCGTGCCTGGCATGAATAGCTTACATAAAGACATGCCTGGCTATAGACTAGATGTGCCTAACCACCAACCGGACATGCCTAGCCAACAACTTAATGTATTTGGCCACCAACTGGATGTGCCTGACCACCAACTGGACTTGGTAGCTTGACCAAAAACTGAAAGTGCCTAACCACAAGTAGTATGTAAATGGGCATCCGAGGACTGGGTCCTGGGTGAGGTGCCGAGGTGCCGACCGCCATCTTGGATTTTGACGTCACGGCGGCCATCTTGAATGGTTGTGACCTTGACCTTTGACCTTGACCCCGACGGCCATTTTGGATCCGCCATTTTGGATCCGCCATGTTGGATGACGTCATTGTGTTCTCGAAAATTCCGGCATTGTGTTTTCCGCCATATTGGACGATGACGTCACCGTTGCATTTTCCGTTACGGTCGCCATCTTTAAATTTTTTATTTATTATCCGATTTTAATGAAATTTTTTTAAAAAATTATAAAAAAATTCAAATAATAAAATTTTAATAAAATACTTAAAAAAAACAAACATTAACGACACGGAGTTTGGAGTCCTCGGTTCGAACCCGGTGAGGGCAAAAAAAATAAAAATGGCGACCGACCCTTCCCCCTAGGTGGGTGCTGGCAGACTGACCCCCACCACTTATGTCAAAGTATATATATCTTCACCTAGTATGACGTCATGACCGCCATCTTGAAAATCCGTAATTTTTATGTTAGAAAAATGGGAAAAAATTTTAAAAATCATTAAAAAATTCAACTAATAAAAATTTAATAAAAAATTAAAAAAAAACTAGAAATGTTCCCCATAGTGGCTTAAATTCCCCATGGTCAAGCCGCTCTAAGCCGCATGCTGTGGGGAGCTTCGATCGCGACCTTGGCGACCATATTGGATTCTAGATCATCGCTCATTTTATTACGGTCACCAACTTTAACTTTTTTATTTATTATACGATTTTAATGTAAATATTTTTAAAAATTACAAAAAAAAATCAATTAATAAAATTTTAATAAAAAATTTAAAAAACTAGAAATGTTCCCCATAGTGGCTTAAATTCCCCATGGTCAAGCCGCTCTAAGCCGCATGCTGTGGGGAGCTTCGATCGCGACCTTGGCGACCATATTGGATTCTAGATCATCGCTCATTTTATTATGGTCACCAACTTTAACTTTTTTATTTATTATACGATTTTAATGTAAATATTTTTAAAAATTATAAAAAAAATCAATTAATAAAATTTTAATAAAAAATTAAAAAAAACTAGAAATGTTCCCCATAGTGGCTTAAATTCCCCATGGTCAAGCCGCTCTAAGCCGCATGCTGTGGGGAGCTTCGATCGTGACCTTGACGGACATATTGGATTCTAGATCATCGCCCATTTTGTTACGGTCACCATCTTTAACTTATTTATTTAATATCCGATTTTAATGAAATTTCTTTTTAAAATTCATAAAAAAATTAACTTATTAGAAAACGGATTGATTAGATCGATTCCTGCCCTTGGTTCGAAACCGGTGAGGGCAAAAAGAAAAAAAAACACCAGATCCTTCCTCCACGGAAGCTACCTACAGACTGACTTACCATCAGTAACAAGGTATATATCGTAAACAGATATGACGTCATGTCCACCATCTTGTCTTCATACGCTGGAGACCACCATCTTGTTTTCGTCTGCTATAGTGTGCAGGCGACATGTTAGAATAATTTTCTGTTCACCATACCTTTAACCTTGACTGTTGGCATTGAACATTGACCTTGACCTTGAACTTTGACCTTGACCTTGAAATTTGACTTTGTCCTTGTCGACCATCATGGTTCCGACATTTCAGTACATGCTACCAGGAGCTACCACCTGCTAGTGCTCATTGCCACCATCATGTTTTCGTCTGCTGGTGGCCACCATCTTGTGTGTACTAGTCTTACCATCATTACCATCATTACCTTCATGCTAGTTTTATTCTAACCCGCTAGTGTACGTAATCATTTATTATTATTACTGAGGTGTCCGACATCTTAAAATTTGGATGTCATCTTGAAAATTCAAAATAACTAACACACAAAATAGGGTATAGTACCAAAATTCATTAAATAAATTTACCATCAATAAACTGATAAATCAGGTCGACTTAGGTCCTTGGTACGATCATAGTTGATAAAAAATTAAATATAAGAACGATTTAACATAATAGTGACAGGTTCGAGAAATAAAACAAGTTCTTTCACAAAATAAACTTTATTACATAACTTCTACTTTACTACAGGATCACTTGCGAAAGCCAGCAATCTTATAAACATTTAGGTCCGCATAGGCGTGAAATGACTAATTCTTAGCTCCAATCTGCTTACACTAGAAAGAGTCCAGCCAGAACCTTTACAGACATAGTCCTCCTCTTCTTGACAGAGTTTCAGGATACCATTTTTAACAGTTTGCTTCACATCGTTAGAACTGTAAATTACTGCCGCCGATGTCTTGAATGCACACTTCTTCACTTCGTCATCGAATGGATACGGCTTTCCATATATACAGTCCAACCACAAGTTATATTTTAATGGACTGTTTGTTGCTATGTCATCAGTAAGCTGATTGATTATGTTCTGTCTGATATCGTCAAGAAAATTACAAATGTCTTTCGACTCACCTAACGTATTTAGATAATAGTAGTGTAACCCTTCTTCCTCCTTAATTGGAAGAGGGGTTGCGTCCCCGACTCACTCTGGGCGCGAAGGGAAAAAATAAATATTAAAACCAGGCATAAAAAGCTAAACAATATAAATTCCCCACACCACTGCCCAGGGGTCAGGCCAAAAAATTCAAAGGATATAATAGTAGAGTAACCATTAAACAAACAAGAGGCAAGACTTTGGACGTATGTTATTAAAAAATAGAAATTTGCAAAAATAATTTTTACTATACATAACCATACAAGCTTAGTTACAAAAGCTGACGTTAATAATGGCAGCATCTTATCCCCATTTGCGATACTAACAATAACCTTTAAAAAATCGTAAAAATATAAATACTGATAACAACAAGTATAAAAATATATAAGGGCGTGAGGCGTGGCCACTATAAAATATCAAAATATACTGACTGCCCTAATACCAAAAATCAAACAAGACAATCAATATAAATATATAAAAAATTCTACAATAATAAAACTGAAGTACAAAAAATTTATTTAAATAAAGTTCTTAAACTCTCAATCAACGGTTTAGTCTTTCTTCAGATGTTCGTTGCTAAAAACTTGCCAAAAAAACAAAGTTAATATCCTAGGCGTGCGCTGGCTTCCTGACCTTCCTCACCAACTCCAGAGTCTAATGCCACGCCGGGCCATAGGTACGAATTCACAAAGGCGTGAACGATGACCAAAAAAAAATTATCTTATTTTTTTTTTTAAGGGAAATGTAGCAAACACTCTTCACGTAACATAACTATGTTACCACCGAAGTTTTTATCATATACTTCAAACAAAGTCTTACTTCTTTATTAACTTGCCAATGATTTCATAAAAACGTAGAATGGCCGCACCAACCAACATCAGGCTGCGCATGTAGTCCAATACCGATCGCATACTTTTAATAATACTGCACAAGCTGATATATTAGCTAAATGCAACTTTAAGTATGCCAATTCCGAAGACAAAGTCTCAAAAACAAATTGCAAAATGTTCGTTTCTTCCAAACTTATACTTTTATTACAACTACAGGCAAACGGGCGACCTTATTAAAAAATCCCACACTGGAACAACGTGTGAAACAAATGGGCCTCTTCACCAAACAGGCTAATAAAAGTTCCGTCCAAATAAAATTTAGTATGGGAAAATACACAGTTCACTAGGTTTGCCAAAAACCAGTGCAGCACCACGGGGGTAAAAATCAAAATCGCGGCCTCTCTTTACCTTGATTTCTTCTGTACCACAGGGCAATCCATTTGCCCTGTCACCCATCGTGGAGCCTCCATCCCAATACTCTTCGCCGCCCGTTGCCGTCCGGCATACCAGTCCGCGCCGTCACATGGCTCTGTCCTCGACGGTCGCTCGGCACAAACTCTCCCCAGGCCCCAGCTGATTTTTTCTTCCCGGCAAGCCGAATGTCTGACGTCATCAGCCAACCGCCGGGCGCTCGCCAAGTGGTAATTACGTGAAACACAATCGATGTTCTTAAACTCATAATCGATAGCTACCAAACGGCGTATAACTAATTAACAGAAACAAATATAACTAAAAAAATTTACAGATAAATTAACATTTATTAAAAAAGCGTAAAAATACGTGAAATAAAAAACCATATAAAACTAGAGACCAGCAACAAAAATAAATTACAAGTAAAAATGTGGCCCTGCCGGCCACAGTAGTCTTTCAATGTTCCACGAAATGCAGACTGCGCCATGTAAAACCCATTATCATTCACTTGTAATCCGCCGAACACAGTCTTATGTTTATTTTCTTGTTCAGACACCATACCAATCGGTTGCTGCACATCGGTTTTCTTGCTTGTACGCTTACGAGTCTCCAATCGAAAGCGAGGAGTGGAAATTTCTACAGGTAGTTCTTCAGTAGACACACTGACTTCACCTTTACATTTTTTCACATGTCGTCGCAAACTGTCAATATGTGTAAACCAACCATGACACACATCGCAGCGAAACTTTATACGAGAAGGATTCTTTTTGCATTTACTCCGCTCATGTCGTCGTGCGTCATGAACAAATGTGAACGACATATCACAGTAGCTGAAAGGATACCGTGGTGATGAAGACGATCCTTTCAGACCCGAACCAGATGATGTTGTTGCAGCAGTTACGCCATCTCCAGGCATACTCTTATGCACATCGATGCATCGTTGTTGTATAGAAACCTTTACTTTCTGCCGCACAGCAGGACCTCTACATGTCTTCAGGTGTCTTTTCAACTTATCTTGCCTTGCAAATTGCTTACGACATTTGTTACAGCTAAACATTTTACGATAAGGGTTCTTAGCGCATTCTCTCCTCTCGTGTCGTCGAGCATTGCTGTTGTTTGAGAAAATCTTGTCACAGTAACAGCACCGATGTTCGTTAGTCGTTCTTGAATCACCAGTCATTGAAGTTTCCATCGAGGACGGAACGAAGTTCGTAGAGTTTTCCTGTGTAGCCAGCACCACCGGCATTAAAGTCTCTCCTGCTGACGGTATCACGACTGTTGAAGTCTCCTCTTGTGATGACGTCTTCGTTGCCGACGGGATCTGCACCTTCTCCGCCATAGCTGACGTCCGGGTTCCCGTGGACGATGGTGCGTCGACCATAAAGTTCAGCGTTTTAGATGGTAAAGATGCCATCGAGTTCACAATAACAGGTAATTACGCGTCTTATGCACCAGAAGAAAAAAACTAGGTGATCCTTACACCGTCATCGTCGCCAGTAACAAACTGAGCGACCTGCTGTCTAGGACTCGCTTATATACATGCACCGGTTTGAATAATACGCTAGTCAAATCAAGAACCAATTACTATAATACTCAAGTCAAAACAACATTTTAAAAAGCAGCACACCAAAATAAGGTAACACATTTGGAAGAAAATTCGACAAATGAAATAGACACGCAATGCACGCACTTGCAGCTTTCATCTCAAGGTATCATTTAAATTTCATTCAAGCGAAGTATCAAGCCAATGACACATCATATTTACATCCTATTGCTCATATCATCATATTTACATCCTATTGCTCATATCATCATATTTACATCCTATTGCTCATACCATCATATTTACATTCTATTGCTCATACCATCCTCAAAATTTCCCAGCATTATAAATCACATCAGTTATAGAAGGACTTATAGTTTATAACAAGCATCATATCAGTCATTGTTCTTTAACAAAATCAAATTTAAAAATTCAAAATATTCACGTTAAACAAAAAACCAGGTACGTAAATATTTTATATACTTTATGTACACTGTAGGCGTCAAGAGCTTGAAAGTACATATGTAAGAATGGTATTTAATAAAAATCATAGTAAATTGTATATGTATTCCCAACAATATACATCAGATCAAAAAAATTAGGTTTTATTCTATAAACCATGCATTTCTTAGTTTATGTTTCTTTGAGGACGTAAAAATTATCATCATTTGGATTGACTCTCGATGAACAATTGGTCTGTCATGCTACGGCTCCCATCTTCTTTACATATATGTTATTAATAGTCTTAAAATCTTCGCGTTCGTGTCACTATCACAGACGCAAAGTCATCATCACCGTAGTGACCAGTTATAATACCAGGAGCTGCATCAATATCACACATTTTATGATATAGTTTCCTCATTCCAGTTGTCAGAGATTTACCACAATCTATGATCTTGTGAGCTTTACAATATTCTCTATTGTTTTCTAGACATGGTTAGCTCCATTCTCATTTTCTTTAAAAGCCTATGTGTCCAGTTTTTTAATTAATCCTTCAACCCATCATCCCAAACTCAATTAAATTATTTAATTATATAGAACAAAAATCATCAAAGTTCCTTTCATTTAATCATAGGAACCACTTCATCCTTTCCACCTATAGTTTAGCTTCTTGAACCCAAAAGTCTTTCATTATATAACATGCAGTGTTCTTCAAGAGATGTGGTATGCCACCATATCTACATACAAATCCATCCTATCAATGATTTGTTTACACATAAAAAAACTTTCACGTTATTTCTACATGTTTTATTAAATTATCTCTTCGACTAAAATAATTACCACACATAGTAAATTCTACAAAGGACTCTTTACACAAGATATTTTAACCATAAGCTGTCTGAAAACAACCATGTCTCATCTATATCACAAAGTAAACGAGGGTTAGTGGAGATAGTACATGCTACAAGTACCAGTCACCCATAGGGTAAGGATCAGGTGTTCGATACCTATCTCAGACATTGAAGCAACTCTGTATTTTTCTTACCTCACGTAGAAAAATATCTTCCTATACATACGTTTTTAAAATATTCACGTACGACTAAGAAAAAGTACCTAAATTCAAGCACGTTAACCTCAAAAAAATTAAAAAAATTCTCAAGGATAGAGACAGCAGTTGTCGAATGAGACATGGAGACAGGCACCCGCAAATGAACATTGACCCCTCGCGCAGGAGTTGCAAGCTTGTTGATTGCGTCGACAGTCATATGTTTGCTCGAGTCATACACACATCACGTCGCTAGCGTTCCAACACATTACACGTAAAACTCCAGTGAAATCGTAATCCAGCATACGTAAAGTACTTGCTGGAATCAGTTTAAAAGTGCTAAACACGGATCCAGAGCAGAAAATCAGCCCTAGAATGTATAACTCGATACTATAAAAAAAATTGTAGTGTATATAACAGATTCAAACCCAATAGCATACTCCTTACTCTGAAAATTATAAGTGGCAAAATATTTTAAATCATGACCCCGACTAGTATACATTTTTTTTTTTTCGTGAACCCTAAATTCATGTTAGTAATCAGTACGAATGTGTGAGTAATTCGGACGAATAATCGCTTACCAAGTATCCAGAATCTTACTGTTACAGCCCAGCCAGTGCACCAGCTTACTCCGAAGTGTACGCAATTGATTAACATTATTCAATTTTTTAATATCACCTCCGTAGTGTACACCAATATATGACAGGTTACGATTTAAGACCATAGATTTCCCACAAGTATGCTATGTTTATTTCGGGGAGTAATAAATTATTATTTTAGAAATAATAAATCAAGTTCCTATCAGATTTGCTCTAATGTTACGGCATTACCTGTACCTGCACTTTACCAAAACATCTCCCATAAAAATCTTAAGAATGCAGATGGCATAACCAGACTGAAATAATTTTAGCAAAAAGAAAAACTGTCTTCAGCATTATTGGTAAACAAAATAATACTCACAAACAAGACAAAACGGACATTACAAATCCGACCTAAATTACGTGTCACATGTAGTTTATTACATTATGATAAACGATGTAGGTTAAGAAAAATAAATAAAAAAATTCTTTAATTCAATAATTTATTTTAAATTGTACATTCATACACAATAAAATCTCACACTGTATGTATATATATCGTATACATTTTCTCAGTCCTTGCAACATTCATTTCTATTAAAATAAATTATTATATTTCGTTTTAAGAGTGACAAAATACAACTAATTCATACAGATCACGATACATCAGATCAGGAGTGTAACACCTTAGAGGACCAGAGATGATGCTAGAAACCCATCTTTACAAAATTTATAATGTTTTTTCAAGTAAAATTTTCGTGTAACCTGTACACCGCACTTCTCACACAGAAATTTTACACGGTCAAGATTTCTTCTGCAGCCATTATTTTCATGGATGCGTGTACTTCGTAGTCGTTCAAAACGTTTACCACAGTAGCGGCACTGATACAGATATTCATCGCAATTATCATCGCTTCCTCGATGTTCAACTTGCAAATGAACTTTGCTTTTACAATGCCTAATCAAATTACTTTTGTTTGTGAAATGTAAACCACATGGGTCACACGGAAATGTCACACGATTAGCGTTTCTTCTACAGACATGATTTTCATGTCTTCTTGCATGTTGACGGTATTTAAAACTTTTGTCGCAGTAACAGCACCGATGTTCGTTAGTCGTTCTTGAATCATCAGTCATTGAAGTTTCCATCGAGGACGAAACGAAGTTCGTAGAGTTTTCCTGTGTAGCCAGCACCACCGGCATTAAAGTCTCTCCTGCTGACGGTATCACGACTGTTGAAGTCTCCTCTTGTGATGACGTCGTCGTTGCCGACGGGATATGCACCTTCTCCGTCATAGCTGACGTCAGGGTTCCCGTAGTCGATGGTACAACATTCATCAAGTTCGTCGTTTTAGATGGTAAAGATGCCATCGAGTTCACAAGAACAGGTAATTACACGTCTTATACACCAGAAGAATCAAACTAGGTGATCCTTACACCGTCGTCGTCGCCAGTAACAAACTGAGCGACCTGCTGTCTAGGACTCGCTTATATACATGCACCGGTTTGAATAATACGCTAGTCAAATCAAGAACCAATTACTATAATACTCGAGTCAATACATCATCCATTGTTATTACTAAAAATAAAATTAGAAATTTCAAGGAATAAAAGTTTAAATTATATATTGAAACAACTAATCTCTCATCCTACATACACGGTTCATTTAGACTTACTAGAAGGATTAAGAGTCTCTGAACAATGGAACTTTCAGAAACCAAACATAGTTTCAACTACTCAAATTTAAATTTTATTATGTACAGCTACACATAACCTCCAACTGACTCCAAATGTCTACAACACATTTCTAAAATAATTTATACGATACCGGGCTAGGTCCAAAGTCAATTATTTTTGTACCTCTCATCTACAGTTCAGGAGTCCTTCAGTGTTGATATAGCTACAGTCAAGACATGTCCAGTACCATACATCTTCAAAGCCTTCAGAGTCGATCCTTGTTAAGCCTTATGACAAAAGTCTCCGAAACAAGAGTCCTACTCTATAAGTTTACTATACACTTTTATGCTTTTCATAGCACACATCGATAAATATCTTCGTAAATAACCCAAAATATTATCAGACCACTAGCATTCGATTTATGCACATACAGTAGGACACCAACATATCCATCAACACAAGTCCATTCTACGTTAAGCTCCTCACTTATTTTCATCAGTCTACACTCAGCACACAAAAACTAAATGAAGTCAATTAACAACCTAGTATTTATATACATCCAGTCATTTAACAGCATACCGATGGCTAGTTAAATAAGATTGACAGTGATCATGTTAGCAAAGTTTAAATTTATATAGGACCAGGGACCCATTGAACCTTCAGAACCGAGCTACACATACTCAGTGCTGGATGCAAGTTAATTATACACTCATTTACCATCACTCATATTACATCATCGTCACTCAATTTGACACTCATTTTCCGTCATCGACACTCAATTCAACACTCATTTCCCGTCATCGACACTCCATTCTACATACTCTTTCCTTCTTCAACACACATTTTCCTTCATCTACATAAAATAAAATGTAAACTTTCCAACACCCACACACACACACACACACACATAGATATATATTAAAATAGTCATCCGCAACTCAATTCTTTAATGTAGAAAACACATGAACTTTATTAGGGCATGAATAACGACACATTTTAATATCAATTTTTAAAATTATATTTATATCAAAAATACAAAAGTATAAAATTTCATCAGTCAATACGCATTACTAACTTATTATATATACCCTGAAATTCTGAGTTCATCAAGAATAGTTTACGTTTCTTTGATAACTGATACAATTTCGTCATCTTGCAAAACAAGTAAAAGTCGCAACCTGTTCGTTAACACGTTCGGGTCTTTCCACGATATATAATAAATTTCACTTGATGCCACCACCTTCTTCGAATGTTTGCTGAACATATTCTGAAAATCGTTGTAATAATGATTATGATAATTTGTATCATCATCATCGGTGCTGTTCACATCTTTATCAAACACACTGACATCTTCATCTAGCATATCCCAGTATTTCGAATTTTTTGACATTGGAGTACCATCATTGGTATCAAGCTTACTTGCTAATTTTCCAAAAAAATATTCCAAAGTCCGTAGACGTCTACTATAAGACGACTTGTCACTTTTTCTGGAGATGTTACTTTCATTATCTTCTACCTTACTTATATCTTCAACACCAGTTAAGCTATTTCCTTCCTCAAGACCTGGAGATATTTTAACACAATCGCTTTTAAGACTAGGGAGATCAATTTCATTGTAAGACATACTGTCCTCGAGCATAGCGTCTCCATCTACGTACTTTACCTCCTGCGCGAGCTTGGCTTTACAAGTTTTATCGTGTCTTTTTAAATTATCTCTTCGTGTCAACCGTCTTCCACACTTGCCACAAATTAGTATTTGACGGTATGGGCTTTTAACACATTCGTTCTTTTCATGTCTACGAGTATTATAGATGTTATCAAAGTATTTGCTACAGTATGTACAATGTCCTCCAGATCGAGATCGATATTTGTGTATCGTACCTTCACTAGTCTGTACGTACTCCATAATGGTTGAATAGCAACTAAAGGTATTTTTTAGGTACTTCGTATTTTCATGTATGAACATTCATCAATTATTTACGAAAAAAGATTTTTTTTTCTCATTTTGAAGAAAAAATCATGTTCCACATAGTTTTACTACCCACCTTCATATTTCCTCATATGTTATGTTGTAAAATCAACCAAAGATGGTTGTAGGTTATGGAATGCTCACTCACGATCTCTTGAAAAAGGTGTACCTCCCTAGATCTCAAGAGGAAGAACATTGACCTTATTTAGCAATTAGTGAATAATATCATGGTCTAGCAAGAATCACAAGATAATCTATTCTCATATTAGCAACCATCATGTATCAGTTGTCTGTAGAAGCAGTCAATGTTTTGTGTGGGATGCAGGATGCTCCCTTACGATCACAACAGAAGGAGGGCTTCGCTAGAACTCAAGGGGAAGGGAAATCTTCGTGTGTGATAGCGTTTTTCAGTTTTTTCATGTCGTAGTAATCGTCTGATTAATGAAATTTTATTTTTGCCTGATTTCCACCTGTTAAAATTCTTTTTTAAGTGTTGATTTGATAATATGACTTCGGAAATTTATACGAAACTCTGAATAAAATTACCTGTCTTAGACACCAAGAACAATACAGTTTGTCCTTCATGTTAAGGCTTATCAGCTGTCTCAAAGCATATTATTTGTCTGAGTACGGTTATTATTTTTTTAATCCACCTGATAAAAATATTGTAAGTGGTGATTTATTGACAGAATTTCACTAATTAAATGTAACTCTGAATAGAAATGACATGACTCATTAAGTAAAAAATTCTTCATGCAGAGATAGATTTCTCACAAATAATCAGGAGCACTCGGAGAAAACCATCAGATGTCTAGCCAGAAATAATCAGACACACTTGGAGAAAGCCATCAATATATTAACAAGAATAATCAGAAGCACTCGGAGAAAACCATAAGATGTAAAGTCAGGTATAATCAGGAGCACACGGAGAAAACCACCATATTATTGTCAAGAATAATCGGAAGCACACGGAGAAAAACACCATAATATTGACAAGAATAATCGGAAGCACACGGAGAAAACCACCACAAGTTTTCTTTGATAACATAAAATTTCAGGAAAAAATAATAATAAAAAATAAAAATAAATAAATAAAAAATTAAAAAATAAAATACAAAAAATACATAAAATTCTGGCTTGTACTAGAACTATATCTTTGCTCAACAATGAGAAGTTCACAAGCTGGCAGAATCTGTTTATGTATTTTTTGTATTTTATTTTTTAATTTTCTATTTATTTATTTTTATTTTTTATTATTATTTTTTCCTGAAATTTTATGATATCAAAGAAAACTTGTGGTGGTTTTCTCCGTGTGCTTCCGATTATTCTTGTCAATATTATGGTGTTTTTCTCCGTGTGCTTCCGATTATTCTTGACAATAATATGGTGGTTTTCTCCGTGTGCTCCTGATTATACCTGACTAGACATCTTATGGTTTTCTCCGAGTGCTTCTGATTATTCTTGTTAATATATTGATGGCTTTCTCCAAGTGTTTCTGATTATTTCTGGCTAGACAACTGATGGTTTTCTCCGAGTGCTCCTGATTATTTGTGAGAAATCTATCTCTGCATGAAGAATTTTTTACTTAATGAGTCATGTCATTTCTATTCAGAGTTACATTTAATTAGTGAAATTCTGTCAATAAATCACCACTTACAATATTTTTATCAGGTGGATTAAAAAAATAATAACCGTACTCAGACAAATAATATGCTTTGAGACAGCTGATAAGCCTTAACATGAAGGACAAACTGTATTGTTCTTGGTGTCTAAGACAGGTAATTTTATTCAGAGTTTCGTATAAATTTCCGAAGTCATATTATCAAATCAACACTTAAAAAAGAATTTTAACAGGTGGAAATCAGGCAAAAACAAAATTTCATTAATCAGACGATTACTACGACATGAAAAAACTGAAAAACGCTATCACACACGAAGATTTCCCTTCCCCTTGAGTTCTAGCGAAGCCCTCCTTCTGTTGTGATCGTAAGGGAGCATCCTGCATCCCACACAAAACATTGACTGCTTCTACAGACAACTGATACATGATGGTTGCTAATATGAGAATAGATTATCTTGTGATTCTTGCTAGACCATGATATTATTCACTAATTGCTAAATAAGGTCAATGTTCTTCCTCTTGAGATCTAGGGAGGTACACCTTTTTCAAGAGATCGTGAGTGAGCATTCCATAACCTACAACCATCTTTGGTTGATTTTACAACATAACATATGAGGAAATATGAAGGTGGGTAGTAAAACTATGTGGAACATGATTTTTTCTTCAAAATGAGAAAAAAAAATCTTTTTTCGTAAATAATTGATGAATGTTCATACATGAAAATACGAAGTACCTAAAAAATACCTTTAGTTGCTATTCAACCATTATGGAGTACGTACAGACTAGTGAAGGTACGATACACAAATATCGATCTCGATCTGGAGGACATTGTACATACTGTAGCAAATACTTTGATAACATCTATAATACTCGTAGACATGAAAAGAACGAATGTGTTAAAAGCCCATACCGTCAAATACTAATTTGTGGCAAGTGTGGAAGACGGTTGACACGAAGAGATAATTTAAAAAGACACGATAAAACTTGTAAAGCCAAGCTCGCGCAGGAGGTAAAGTACGTAGATGGAGACGCTATGCTCGAGGACAGTATGTCTTACAATGAAATTGATCTCCCTAGTCTTAAAAGCGATTGTGTTAAAATATCTCCAGGTCTTGAGGAAGGAAATAGCTTAACTGGTGTTGAAGATATAAGTAAGGTAGAAGATAATGAAAGTAACATCTCCAGAAAAAGTGACAAGTCGTCTTATAGTAGACGTCTACGGACTTTGGAATATTTTTTTGGAAAATTAGCAAGTAAGCTTGATACCAATGATGGTACTCCAATGTCAAAAAATTCGAAATACTGGGATATGCTAGATGAAGATGTCAGTGTGTTTGATAAAGATGTGAACAGCACCGATGATGATGATACAAATTATCATAATCATTATTACAACGATTTTCAGAATATGTTCAGCAAACATTCGAAGAAGGTGGTGGCATCAAGTGAAATTTATTATATATCGTGGAAAGACCCGAACGTGTTAACGAACAGGTTGCGACTTTTACTTGTTTTGCAAGATGACGAAATTGTATCAGTTATCAAAGAAACGTGGACTATTCTTGATGAACTTAGAATTTCAGGGTATATATAATAAGTTAGTAATGTGTATTGACTGATGAAATTTTATACTTTTGTATTTTTGATATAAATATAATTTTAAAAATTGATATTAAAATGTGTCGTTATTCATGCCCTAATAAAGTTCATGTGTTTTCTACATTAAAGAATTGAGTTGCGGATGACTATTTTAATATATATCTATGTGTGTGTGTGTGTGTGTGTGTGGGTGTTGGAAAGTTTACATTTTATTTTATGTAGATGAAGGAAAATGTGTGTTGAAGAAGGAAAGAGTATGTAGAATGGAGTGTCGATGACGGGAAATGAGTGTTGAATTGAGTGTCGATGACGGAAAATGAGTGTCAAATTGAGTGACGATGATGTAATATGAGTGATGGTAAATGAGTGTATAATTAACTTGCATCCAGCACTGAGTATGTGTAGCTCGGTTCTGAAGGTTCAATGGGTCCCTGGTCCTATATAAATTTAAACTTTGCTAACATGATCACTGTCAATCTTATTTAACTAGCCATCGGTATGCTGTTAAATGACTGGATGTATATAAATACTAGGTTGTTAATTGACTTCATTTAGTTTTTGTGTGCTGAGTGTAGACTGATGAAAATAAGTGAGGAGCTTAATGTAGAATGGACTTGTGTTGATGGATATGTTGGTGTCCTACTGTATGTGCATAAATCGAATGCTAGTGGTCTGATAATATTTTGGGTTATTTACGAAGATATTTATCGATGTGTGCTATGAAAAGCATAAAAGTGTATAGTAAACTTATAGAGTAGGACTCTTGTTTCGGAGACTTTTGTCATAAGGCTTAACAAGGATCGACTCTGAAGGCTTTGAAGATGTATGGTACTGGACATGTCTTGACTGTAGCTATATCAACACTGAAGGACTCCTGAACTGTAGATGAGAGGTACAAAAATAATTGACTTTGGACCTAGCCCGGTATCGTATAAATTATTTTAGAAATGTGTTGTAGACATTTGGAGTCAGTTGGAGGTTATGTGTAGCTGTACATAATAAAATTTAAATTTGAGTAGTTGAAACTATGTTTGGTTTCTGAAAGTTCCATTGTTCAGAGACTCTTAATCCTTCTAGTAAGTCTAAATGAACCGTGTATGTAGGATGAGAGATTAGTTGTTTCAATATATAATTTAAACTTTTATTCCTTGAAATTTCTAATTTTATTTTTAGTAATAACAATGGATGATGTATTGACTCGAGTATTATAGTAATTGGTTCTTGATTTGACTAGCGTATTATTCAAACCGGTGCATGTATATAAGCGAGTCCTAGACAGCAGGTCGCTCAGTTTGTTACTGGCGACGACGACGGTGTAAGGATCACCTAGTTTGATTCTTCTGGTGTATAAGACGTGTAATTACCTGTTCTTGTGAACTCGATGGCATCTTTACCATCTAAAACGACGAACTTGATGGATGTTGTACCATCGACTACGGGAACCCTGACGTCAGCTATGACGGAGAAGGTGCATATCCCGTCGGCAACGACGACGTCATCACAAGAGGAGACTTCAACAGTCGTGATACCGTCAGCAGGAGAGACTTTAATGCCGGTGGTGCTGGCTACACAGGAAAACTCTACGAACTTCGTTTCGTCCTCGATGGAAACTTCAATGACTGATGATTCAAGAACGACTAACGAACATCGGTGCTGTTACTGCGACAAAAGTTTTAAATACCGTCAACATGCAAGAAGACATGAAAATCATGTCTGTAGAAGAAACGCTAATCGTGTGACATTTCCGTGTGACCCATGTGGTTTACATTTCACAAACAAAAGTAATTTGATTAGGCATTGTAAAAGCAAAGTTCATTTGCAAGTTGAACATCGAGGAAGCGATGATAATTGCGATGAATATCTGTATCAGTGCCGCTACTGTGGTAAACGTTTTGAACGACTACGAAGTACACGCATCCATGAAAATAATGGCTGCAGAAGAAATCTTGACCGTGTAAAATTTCTGTGTGAGAAGTGCGGTGTACAGGTTACACGAAAATTTTACTTGAAAAAACATTATAAATTTTGTAAAGATGGGTTTCTAGCATCATCTCTGGTCCTCTAAGGTGTTACACTCCTGATCTGATGTATCGTGATCTGTATGAATTAGTTGTATTTTGTCACTCTTAAAACGAAATATAATAATTTATTTTAATAGAAATGAATGTTGCAAGGACTGAGAAAATGTATACGATATATATACATACAGTGTGAGATTTTATTGTGTATGAATGTACAATTTAAAATAAATTATTGAATTAAAGAATTTTTTTATTTATTTTTCTTAACCTACATCGTTTATCATAATGTAATAAACTACATGTGACACGTAATTTAGGTCGGATTTGTAATGTCCGTTTTGTCTTGTTTGTGAGTATTATTTTGTTTACCAATAATGCTGAAGACAGTTTTTCTTTTTGCTAAAATTATTTCAGTCTGGTTATGCCATCTGCATTCTTAAGATTTTTATGGGAGATGTTTTGGTAAAGTGCAGGTACAGGTAATGCCGTAACATTAGAGCAAATCTGATAGGAACTTGATTTATTATTTCTAAAATAATAATTTATTACTCCCCGAAATAAACATAGCATACTTGTGGGAAATCTATGGTCTTAAATCGTAACCTGTCATATATTGGTGTACACTACGGAGGTGATATTAAAAAATTGAATAATGTTAATCAATTGCGTACACTTCGGAGTAAGCTGGTGCACTGGCTGGGCTGTAACAGTAAGATTCTGGATACTTGGTAAGCGATTATTCGTCCGAATTACTCACACATTCGTACTGATTACTAACATGAATTTAGGGTTCACGAAAAAAAAAAAATGTATACTAGCCGGGGTCATGATTTAAAATATTTTGCCACTTATAATTTTCAGAGTAAGGAGTATGCTATTGGGTTTGAATCTGTTATATACACTACAATTTTTTTTATAGTATCGAGTTATACATTCTAGGGCTGATTTTCTGCTCTGGATCCGTGTTTAGCACTTTTAAACTGATTCCAGCAAGTACTTTACGTATGCTGGATTACGATTTCACTGGAGTTTTACGTGTAATGTGTTGGAACGCTAGCGACGTGATGTGTGTATGACTCGAGCAAACATATGACTGTCGACGCAATCAACAAGCTTGCAACTCCTGCGCGAGGGGTCAATGTTCATTTGCGGGTGCCTGTCTCCATGTCTCATTCGACAACTGCTGTCTCTATCCTTGAGAATTTTTTTAATTTTTTTGAGGTTAACGTGCTTGAATTTAGGTACTTTTTCTTAGTCGTACGTGAATATTTTAAAAACGTATGTATAGGAAGATATTTTTCTACGTGAGGTAAGAAAAATACAGAGTTGCTTCAATGTCTGAGATAGGTATCGAACACCTGATCCTTACCCTATGGGTGACTGGTACTTGTAGCATGTACTATCTCCACTAACCCTCGTTTACTTTGTGATATAGATGAGACATGGTTGTTTTCAGACAGCTTATGGTTAAAATATCTTGTGTAAAGAGTCCTTTGTAGAATTTACTATGTGTGGTAATTATTTTAGTCGAAGAGATAATTTAATAAAACATGTAGAAATAACGTGAAAGTTTTTTTATGTGTAAACAAATCATTGATAGGATGGATTTGTATGTAGATATGGTGGCATACCACATCTCTTGAAGAACACTGCATGTTATATAATGAAAGACTTTTGGGTTCAAGAAGCTAAACTATAGGTGGAAAGGATGAAGTGGTTCCTATGATTAAATGAAAGGAACTTTGATGATTTTTGTTCTATATAATTAAATAATTTAATTGAGTTTGGGATGATGGGTTGAAGGATTAATTAAAAAACTGGACACATAGGCTTTTAAAGAAAATGAGAATGGAGCTAACCATGTCTAGAAAACAATAGAGAATATTGTAAAGCTCACAAGATCATAGATTGTGGTAAATCTCTGACAACTGGAATGAGGAAACTATATCATAAAATGTGTGATATTGATGCAGCTCCTGGTATTATAACTGGTCACTACGGTGATGATGACTTTGCGTCTGTGATAGTGACACGAACGCGAAGATTTTAAGACTATTAATAACATATATGTAAAGAAGATGGGAGCCGTAGCATGACAGACCAATTGTTCATCGAGAGTCAATCCAAATGATGATAATTTTTACGTCCTCAAAGAAACATAAACTAAGAAATGCATGGTTTATAGAATAAAACCTAATTTTTTTGATCTGATGTATATTGTTGGGAATACATATACAATTTACTATGATTTTTATTAAATACCATTCTTACATATGTACTTTCAAGCTCTTGACGCCTACAGTGTACATAAAGTATATAAAATATTTACGTACCTGGTTTTTTGTTTAACGTGAATATTTTGAATTTTTAAATTTGATTTTGTTAAAGAACAATGACTGATATGATGCTTGTTATAAACTATAAGTCCTTCTATAACTGATGTGATTTATAATGCTGGGAAATTTTGAGGATAGTATGAGCAATAGAATGTAAATATGATGGTATGAGCAATAGGATGTAAATATGATGATATGAGCAATAGGATGTAAATATGATGATATGAGCAATAGGATGTAAATATGATGATATGAGCAATAGGATGTAAATATGATGTGTCATTGGCTTGATACTTCGCTTGAATGAAATTTAAATGATACCTTGAGATGAAAGCTGCAAGTGCGTGCATTGCGTGTCCATTTCATTTGTCGAATTTTCTTCCAAATGTGTTACCTTATTTTGGTGTGCTGCTTTTTAAAATGTTTTTTTGACTTGAGGATTATAGTAATTGGTTCTTGATTTGACTAGCGTATTATTCAAACCGGTGCATGTATATAAGCGAGTCCTAGACAGCAGGTCGCTCAGTTTGTTACTGGCGACGATGACGGTGTAAGGATCACCTAGTTTTTTTCTTCTGGTGCATAAGACGCGTAATTACCTGTTATTGTGAACTCGATGGCATCTTTACCATCTAAAACGCTGAACTTTATGGTCGACGCACCATCGTCCACGGGAACCCGGACGTCAGCTATGGCGGAGAAGGTGCAGATCCCGTCGGCAACGAAGACGTCATCACAAGAGGAGACTTCAACAGTCGTGATACCGTCAGCAGGAGAGACTTTAATGCCGGTGGTGCTGGCTACACAGGAAAACTCTACGAACTTCGTTTCGTCCTCGATGGAAACTTCAATGACTGGTGATTCAAGAACGACTAACGAACATCGGTGCTGTTACTGTGACAAGATTTTCTCAAACAACAGCAATGCTCGACGACACGAGAGGAGAGAATGCGCTAAGAACCCTTATCGTAAAATGTTTAGCTGTAACAAATGTCGTAAGCAATTTGCAAGGCAAGATAAGTTGAAAAGACACCTGAAGACATGTAGAGGTCCTGCTGTGCGGCAGAAAGTAAAGGTTTCTATACAACAACGATGCATCGATGTGCATAAGAGTATGCCTGGAGATGGCGTAACTGCTGCAACAACATCATCTGGTTCGGGTCTGAAAGGATCGTCTTCATCACCACGGTATCAACGATGCATCGATGTGCATAAGAGTATGCCTGGAGATGGCGTAACTGCTGCAACAACATCATCTGGTTCGGGTCTGAAAGGATCGTCTTCATCACCACGGTATCCTTTCAGCTACTGTGATATGTCGTTCACATTTGTTCATGACGCACGACGACATGAGCGGAGTAAATGCAAAAAGAATCCTTCTCGTATAAAGTTTCGCTGCGATGTGTGTCATGGTTGGTTTACACATATTGACAGTTTGCGACGACATGTGAAAAAATGTAAAGGTGAAGTCAGTGTGTCTACTGAAGAACTACCTGTAGAAATTTCCACTCCTCGCTTTCGATTGGAGACTCGTAAGCGTACAAGCAAGAAAACCGATGTGCAGCAACCGATTAGTATGGTGTCTGAACAAGAAAATAAACATAAGACTGTGTTCGGCGCATTACAAGTGAATGATAATGGGTTCTACATGGCGCAGTCTGCATTTCGTGGAACATTGAAAGACTACTATTATCTAAATACGTTAGGTGAGTCGAAAGACATTTGTAATTTTCTTGACGATATCAGACAGAACATAATCAATCAGCTTACTGATGACGTAGCAACAAACGGTCCATTAAAATATAACTTGTGGTTGGACTGTATATATGGAAAGCCGTATCCATTCGATGACGAAGTGAAGAAGTGTGCATTCAAGACATCGGCGGCAGTAATTTACAGTTCTAACGATGTGAAGCAAACTGTTAAAAATGGTATCCTGAAACTCTGTCAAGAAGAGGAGGACTATGTCTGTAAAGGTTCTGGCTGGACTCTTTCTAGTGTAAGCAGATTGGAGCTAAGAATTAGTCATTTCACGCCTATGCGGACCTAAATGTTTATAAGATTGCTGGCTTTCGCAAGTGATCCTGTAGTAAAGTAGAAGTTATGTAATAAAGTTTATTTTGTGAAAGAACTTGTTTTATTTCTCGAACCTGTCACTATTATGTTAAATCGTTCTTATATTTAATTCTTTATCAACTATGATCGTACCAAGGACCTAAGTCGACCTGATTTATCAGTTTATTGATGGTAAATTTATTTAATGAATTTTGGTACTATACCCTATTTTGTGTGTTAGTTATTTTGAATTTTCAAGATGACATCCAAATTTTAAGATGTCGGACACCTCAGTAATAATAATAAATGATTACGTACACTAGCGGGTTAGAATAAAACTAGCATGAAGGTAATGATGGTAATGATGGTAAGACTAGTACACACAAGATGGTGGCCACCAGCAGACGAAAACATGATGGTGGCAATGAGCACTAGCAGGTGGTAGCTCCTGGTAGCATGTACTGAAATGTCGGAACCATGATGGTCGACAAGGACAAAGTCAAATTTCAAGGTCAAGGTCAAAGTTCAAGGTCAAGGTCAATGTTCAATGCCAACAGTCAAGGTTAAAGGTATGGTGAACAGAAAATTATTCTAACATGTCGCCTGCACACTATAGCAGACGAAAACAAGATGGTGGTCTCCAGCGTATGAAGACAAGATGGTGGACATGACGTCATATCTGTTTACGATATATACCTTGTTACTGATGGTAAGTCAGTCTGTAGGTAGCTTCCGTGGAGGAAGGATCTGGTGTTTTTTTTTCTTTTTGCCCTCACCGGTTTCGAACCAAGGGCAGGAATCGATCTAATCAATCCGTTTTCTAATAAGTTAATTTTTTTATGAATTTTAAAAAGAAATTTCATTAAAATCGGATATTAAATAAATAAGTTAAAGATGGTGACCGTAACAAAATGGGCGATGATCTAGAATCCAATATGTCCGTCAAGGTCACGATCGAAGCTCCCCACAGCATGCGGCTTAGAGCGGCTTGACCATGGGGAATTTAAGCCACTATGGGGAACATTTCTAGTTTTTTAAATTTTTTATTAAAATTTTATTAATTGATTTTTTTTGTAATTTTTAAAAATATTTACATTAAAATCGTATAATAAATAAAAAAGTTAAAGTTGGTGACTGTAATAAAATGAGCGATGATATAGAATCCAATATGGTCGCCAAGGTCGCGATCGAAGCTCCCCACAGCATGCGGCTTAGAGCGGCTTGACCATGGGGAATTTAAGCCACTATGGGGAACATTTCTAGTTTTTTAAATTTTTTATTAAAATTTTATTAATTGATTTTTTTTGTAATTTTTAAAAATATTTACATTAAAATCGTATAATAAATAAAAAAGTTAAAGTTGGTGACTGTAATAAAATGAGCGATGATCTAGAATCCAATATGGTCGCCAAGGTCGCGATCGAAGCTCCCCACAGCATGCGGCTTAGAGCGGCTTGACCATGGGGAATTTAAGCCACTATGGGGAACATTTCTAGTTTTTTTTTAATTTTTTATTAAATTTTTATTAGTTGAATTTTTTAATGATTTTTAAAATTTTTTCCCATTTTTCTAACATAAAAATTACGGATTTTCAAGATGGCGGTCATGACGTCATACTAGGTGAAGATATATATACTTTGACATAAGTGGTGGGGGTCAGTCTGCCAGCACCCACCTAGGGGGAAGGGTCGGTCGCCATTTTTATTTTTTTTGCCCTCACCGGGTTCGAACCGAGGACTCCAAACTCCGTGTCGTTAATGTTTGTTTTTTATAAGTATTTTATTAAAATTTTATTATTTGAATTTTTTTATAATTTTTAAAAAATATTTCATTAAAATCGGATAATAAATAAAAAAGTTAAAGATGGCGACCGTAACGGAAAATGCAACGGTGACGTCATCGTCCAATATGGCGGAAAACACAATGCCGGAATTTTCGAGAACACAATGACGTCATCCAACATGGCGGATCCAAAATGGCCGTCGGGGTCAAGGTCAAGGTCAAAGGTCAAGGTCACAACCATCCAAGATGGCCGCCGTGACGTCACAATCCAAGATGGCGGTCGGCACCTCGGCACCTCACCCAGGACCCAGTCCTCGGATGCCCATTTACATACTACTACCACAAACTGGACATGTCTTGTTAATCGACTGTCATGTGTCAATGCCCATAAAACACATGTCAAGTAATGTAAAGGACTCGCTTTGCCTTCTTATTAGACAGTATAAATCGAGAAACACTTGTTAATGTCTTTGTTGTTGTTCTTGTAGTAGAGTAGATATTATATAATAAACTTTTAATTATAATTTTTATTTCTCGGATCTGTGTTTTTTGCTAATTTTAATTAAATTCTCTTTTTTCATTAGTCAAGAATCAAATCTAGGATGGATATCGCTCGAATCAATCATTATTTTAACTAATTATTTTTTTATAATATTTTTATATTTCCCGAATAAATAGCTAAAACAATTACAGATTTTCAATATGGTGGCCAAGATGGCTGACAATATGGAGGATGCCATGATAAACTACTGCGCTCTAGCTGCTAAAAATAAAATTTAATATGGTGCAAAGCCCTCCAGCAAACAGCGTGTGTAGTACATGACACTAGCGCTCCTTGTATCGATCATTGAAAACAAGTTGGCGGCCGCGTCCTCTAGCAGGTGATGTGTGTTAACTAGCGCTCCTGGTAGCTAGTATTGAAAATAAAGATGGCAGCAACACCCTCTTACGGGTGAAGCTATTATTCCTTCAAATTAAAAAAAAATACAATTTAGAATATGTATGTGTTTATTTTTAAATACCTTAATTAATTCTAGGTCTGGTAAATGTCTCGATGGCCATGAGATCAAAGGCATATGTTTTCCAACCCAGAGGTTCGAGCTGTGATGGTTCGAATCACTGCGGTTCCAATGTATTCCTAATAAAATAGTTAAATTTAATATGTCGATAAGGACCACAATAACATTGGTAGGTAATGGAACATCGGCCCGAAGTGCCTGAGACAAAGGGATGCTGGCGCTCTCTAGGAACAAACAGCAGAAACAAAGATGTCGGTATCCAAGACGGCATGAATATGGCGGAATAACTGTCAGAATCGAAGAAAAAAAATAAGTGATGAAATATCCGAGATGGCGACCGTAACGTAAAGTGCAATAATGATGTAATACACGTCCAAGATGACAGGCTTACGAAAAGTGTTATTTTCGGTGAGTGGGATGTTCGATTTCAATAAGGCATAAAAGTCAAAGGTAAAGGTCAAAGGTCAAGGTCAAGATCAAGGCCATACAAGATGGCCACTGTGACGTCACAATCCAGTATGGCAGTTGGTACCAAGCACCACATTCCTACCTGCGCTAGTACCGCCATTTATATACTACTTTCGGCCATTCAGAAAGTCGACTAGTTTAACCGTGTGGAACGTAAAAATAAAATAATGACGTGGGACGGGACATACACCCTTACAGGCTATTGCTAAAAAACTAATCTTTTCGCACACAATAGGCATTTTACTGGGAAGTCTAAGTCAACAGTAGATTTTTGAAACTCGGGGGCTTATCGCGTCGGGCCCGTATAGATTATAGCGGGCTCATGACCACAGGTGCTCATAAATCATGAAACATACCAGGGTGATAAAGAAGCTACGCCCCTATCCATATCATCGCGACTCATCCTGGTAGTCAACGGCTCTGTTCACGTCCAAACCAGCGTTTTAGAGATTCACATGTTAAACTTACGTAGGTGTGATTACGTTAGTTTTTGTATAGACCTTTCAAACAGACTCCAAATTGTAGACTCTGTAAGCACAGACGTCGCTACAAAAACAAATTTTCATTAAATAAATATTTTTTAATATTTGATTATGCGAATATAAGTTTTCGTTATGTTACTGTTTCCAGGCACTATGTTCTATCACATTAAAAATGATGAAGCTCCTGCATCATAAGGCACCTACCTAGACACACCTGCAGATCCTGCAGATATTCAGAAGAAACCACACGATATGCTCAAGGTATCCGAGTGATGTCTATTTACGAGATAATATTTAAGAATACGCCGATGGCGGAGGACTAGTCCGGTTTTCCTTAGTTCGTTTTTTAACTGTATATTTGGGAGAACGTAAAGGGCTAAAACGCGGGTTTCCAGAATAATGTTTAGACATGAAACGCCTGGTGCAGATTCCTGTTATGGTTACCGCTCAGATCTCATAGTTGTCCTATGCACAACGAGAAGATTACGCGCTCGTTCAGAGTCTTGCGTTTTGAGGCGACACCGCCCTTTAAAACCCTACCACCACAGATCAATTTTAAAAGTTATCGGTTTTAAGGGGTCCAACTGTGTGTATCTGTTAGTGAGGTGTGATGATACGTGTGACGCTCGCTGGTGTTACTAACGCGGTATCGCCTCTAAGCGCAAGGCTGTGAACTGGCGCGCAGTCTTGTTATCGTGCACAGGACAACTATGAAATTTGTTCGACCGCAACGTCATATGGCGGAGAAATGAAGATAAAAATGTAAATCAAGTCCCTTAAGTGCTTTCAAGACTCTGTGCCCGTTGTTTTATGCCTAAAGATTAATTTTTTTAACATGTTTTTTAGCCATTTTAACTCTTCTAAAAAATAATTTTAAAAACTTAATTCGGAAACAAAAATTATTTAACGGCACTCAGAGAATTCCTAAATGCTTTTCGTAAACAGACACTACTCTGGTAGCGGGGCTAGTTTTTCCTGAAGCTATGCACACCGTGTGTGTGTGTGCCCGGGTAGGCTGGGCCATTGTTGGCACTTGTGTATCGTCTGGGGTCGAGCAAAAGGTGCCGGCTCGAGTGTGTGGTCTAAGTCCCAGCTATTCACGACCAAGCTGCATGTCGGATTCGCTTGGAAAACTTGCACATGTGTGAGCCGCGCGCAGGAAGGAGAGCTGGACGCAGGGGAGCTCACGCCAGACCGCTGCTGTGACGCGACGGACGATAAACGTCGGGGTTTACGGCCGTGAAGACCACGCGGCGAGTTACGACCCAGCTCCGACCGCTCGGGCTCGTGTTGTGCGAGCGGATTATCCACGCCGAGTGTGCGAAATCAACTTAAGGTGGGAAAGGGTTAAGGAGGCGAATCCTCTCTTTGGCGGTGAAGTTCGCGCCTCTCGACGGAATCACGTGGTGAATTCCTTTTGCATTGCTACGGCTGTTGAGAAATACGCGGGTGAATGTATCTGCAGAACAGACGGAGAGAGAGACTGGGAAAATTCCCGGTTTCATTTCGCGATGGGCTGAAATTAAAACAATTTTAACCTTTGGCCTGCTTTTGATATCGGCCACAATTAACATGAAGGACTTTAAGCCAATGAGAAAGCTTAAAATAAAAAGTATACCGAATCAAGGAAAAATCTATTACGACATCTTTCAAGCGAATTACTGGCATGGGGACATTTGCTCGAGTAAGCATGGGAATTTGAAGTCTATCCTGGAAGTCATTGAATCCTTTTTCCCAGTTCCTCGTTTTACCTACACACAATGCCCGGATATTATATATTTTGAACATATTTGACGGTAACATTGGTTGTAAAACAACGAATTCTTCTTACTCTTGTGTTCAGAACAAATATATTAACATGGCGTAGTATTTTCAGGTGAATCGTGTACATAACATGGATTGGAGACATTAGTTTTCCGCAATAATGTTAGGGGTATGAACACCATGGCAATTTCTTAATCCCCTGTTTCGTATGTTTATTGTAATAGAGTGCAGCTATTTCCAAAAGTATCGCAGTGACTGCGTTTTAATTGGCTTAGTCACCAGCAGAAAAATCTTCCTTCGCTCAGCCTAGCCAATCTTAAAACACATCGGATTGGAGTCCATCAAGCAATCAAACAGCCCTGCGAAATACATTCCCTGTGTCCTGGCCGCTAGTGCAAGACTTCTGAGCCATCAATAAACCCAAACCCTCAACAAAAGTAGTAACGAAACGTGGTAAACTTTGTTTAGACGTCTCTCGAGTTTGCTTCCGATGGACAGGGGATATTTTAATGAGTATACATAGAGGAATTTGGAGTCCATTCTGGAGGTCACTGAACCAGAATGACCACCTGGCGGCTTACCTGCTGTATGAATTTGTGTGGATGTGTGAGTGACTGGTAATAATGAAATACCCTCTCATCATATATGATGATGTTTAATTACATTCCAGGTGTATTCCTACGCTTGATTTCATGTTAAGTATTATTTTGTTTTTGTTTAGCTTTTATCTTTTATCGTTTGGTTAGCATTCAAGTTCGTTTTTTTATCATCTTACTTACTTTGCCATGAAATCAAATTTGGTTCTGCTTTATTGTTTTCTTTATTAATAATGTAATGTAAATGGTAGAATCTTTTAATATGGTTAATTGTAGGAAAATGCGTCAGTAAATACGATAAATAAAGTAATGCAGTCCCTAGCTAGCCTTTGTTAGGTGCTTCTCTCGCCGACCAGAGTTAAGTAAAGAAAGAAATGGCTCAGCCTGGTTTTCCCTCGGCTTTGGCTGGCGTCCAAGTGCAACGCAGTCGCTACTCGCTAGCAACACACACACACACACAAAGAGAACAAGACACGCCTTCGACGGAGATCCAATCAAGTCCGTCGTGCGAGCGGTGTATTTGTTTTATTGGCGAGCGGGACAATCAAGCGCTCAGCACCAGTTCAATCTGAGCGCATGTGATTATCTGCATGCAGATTTCTCCTTTGTCCGTCTTCCCCCCTCTTCCATTTTCCCCTTTCGCTCGCTGGTTCTTGCATCGTGACGTGACTTGTACGTCGTCGTTATTTCATTCCGTCCCGTAATTACGGACCGGCGGGATTTCGCATTGTAATTTGTAACTTTTGTTCGTTTGCTCGTTCGCTACTGCGTTCACTCGAAACCTTCAACCTTTTCCGTCCGTGTAACGCGGGATCCAATCCAACAAGTTTCTTGTCGTAGTTGCTAGCGTAAATTGTAAGTATAGAGGAATAGGAATATTGTCTTAGTTCCATGGTTACTGGTTAATTTTATCGGTAATTGTTAAGGAGAGGGGTGCAATGAAAAAATAAATAAATATTCTGTTTTATTTACTTCCTGAAACTTTTCTTTCTAAACATTCTGCAATAGAGTATTATTTAATTACCTGAGGCACAATATTTTCCCGGAGCATGTTCATCGAAGTATATGATTTTTACGATGTTGAATACGACATTTTATGATTGGGCTCTGATGTTGCAAGTTATAGTACCAACTGTGGAAAATACGGTAATATTAGACGTGTTAATACTTTATTATTACTCGGTTAGGCGATTATAAATGCAATGAATGGTTGGTGAAGTAATTTCAGTGGAAATAAGATTACTGACATGTGGAATTCTATAGTTTAATTGATTATAAATGGTATTTTTTATTGTAGAATTGAAGTCATAATAATGTCGAGCTACCAACACCGTTCATACCAGGTTACAGTTTTTTTAATGTAGCTAACATAACCGTGAAAACAGGAAACTACTAGCCAGGCAGTATTTAAAAAAAAAAATTCTATTTTCCCGGATGTGACGATCACCCGAAAAGCATGCAACATCCTATTTCTATGATTTTTTTTTGTTAGAAAGTCGGTCAGAGAAGAAACAGTTCGCCCGCCGCAGCAGCGCGCGGTGAGTTCAGGAGCGGAGACCCAGAACTGGGCAGGGGAGCTGGGGGGTGCCGGCGTCTGACGAGAGTGGCTCCGGGAATCCACTGGAACCCACTGAAACCCACTGGAACCCACTGGAACCCACTGGAACCCACTGGAAACCACTGGAAACCGGGATCAGGTCCAGGAACAGCGGTGGCCCCGCGCCTACGCTTTTAATTTTTATTCTCTTTTTTTTGCCCAGTTTTCTGTGAAAAATATTGAAATTAATGGGAAGAACAGGGAATTAAATTAACTATAAATATAGGTAACAGGAATATGTGAAGCGAACTTATTCGGCGTGAATTTTAACATCGCTAAATAATGTAACTATAGGACAATTAAGGTTAAACTGAACTTTTATGACTCGCCTTCCAATAGTAATTCCTGTCAGCAAGTTCACAAACTCAACTCAAACATGGTTTCTTTACGTCTGTTTTGAACTTCGAATTTTTACGCGTGTTAAACTGCAGTCGGCAAGGAGGCCTGATAGCTGACTGTAGCCTACACTATCTCTTGGTCGAGGGATTGCTAACTCAGGTGTGTGGTTTATAGTCATATTTAATTTTAAAGAACCTGCTTAGGAACTGACAAATTAAAATTCTTGAAACTGAAGCCGAAAGTCTCTCAGGACAGAATTCGATGTACGTTTATTTCAAAAAATGGAAATTGGAAATGTAATTTCAAATGCTGATCAATACACTACCGATTTCATTTTAGAAAAACTTTCAAAATATGTATTGGCTCATAACGACGCGATTTCACCGGAATCTGAGCGTGGGAATTTACAAAACTAATTTGAGAATAATTTTTCAAGAAAATAATATCAATTTTCTTTAGATAAATTAGAAATCCATCGTCGTAATTTAAGTTCCAGATCGGCTTAAAATAGTTGTTATAAGATTTGATTTTTTCAAAGTTCCCTAGGGAGGTTTATTATATAGCATATTATCGTCCCGCGACCACCGCGGTATGGCCCCTCTCAAAAATATAAGGGCCTCGCGTAAATAAACAGACCAGGGCCCCGCAAAGTCTGCAGACGCCACTGCACCGGAACATGAAACCTGACTCTTTACCTCTGATCTGTACTTTCTGATATGATTTCCGTGTCTCTGGACGAACAGGAGCTAGTTGTCAGGAAACTCGGTTTTGGATTTGAACACTTGGAGGACCGACAGCGCTGTGCGTATGTTAATAGCTGCCCCTACGTCTTCGCGAGGTTCCTAACTTACGGGAATGGCTGACTCCAGCGAACAATGTGTTTCATTCAATTAGTCGCGCACGTGTCTGCCGGCATCAGCAACGTCATCAAGCAACGAGATATAGATCCATAGCTTCCCGCGGGAAGACGTGGCGGACGTCGCCACAGCCGGAAGTACTCCCCTTCTCCCACCACCCATGCTCTGGCCACGCCTCATCACCCCGCTTCAGAGAAAATCACAATATTTTTAATTAGAAAATTAAAAATACACGGTTGTTTTTCAGTTATTCAATAAAATAACCCCCTCGCGATGCTAAGTACCTACTGGGGTAAACGGTAATGCAGTTGAGCCTTCTTTTGTTCAAGCGATTCTCATTAGTTCTCTACTTTTATTTTCACATTCGTCCCGAGATACCCGATTCACAACGTAACTATGTAAACAAATCTTGGAAGTCGATTTTAACCTACTTATAATTGTCGTATCGATTTGAAACTCTGCAAGTACATATATGTTATCAGGATGACTCTCGACATCAATTTTAATGTAAGGGACTCGTTGAAACAAACCAAATGAACTCAAACTCGAGGGGTTTATTAGTAGCCATTGAAGAGTTCCACTATCCACCTTCTGGCTCCATCATCAGATCAATTCGATGGTACCAAATTATTGTATTGTTATCCGGATTACATATACTTCCAAAGTTTCAAATCAATACGGCAATTAGGAGTAGGTTAAATCCGATTGGGAAGATTTGTTTACACAGTTCGTTAGTTACTAGTGAAGCTAATGAAAGCGTGTTAAAAACCACGCGATTTGAAAACTTCTCAAGATATAAGAACGGGGTATGTTAAAAAAAAACACATTTAAGAATACGCTGAAGGAGGATGAGTAGTTTTGTTTCCGTATTTCGTTTTTAATCTAAAATTTTAGCCGAGTGAAAATTGTTAAAACACGTGTTTTCATAAAACATTTTAGGCATGAAACACCCCAGATTTGCATTAGACCTTTATCTTCATTTCTCCGACATGTAATGTCATGGTTACCGCTAAAATCTCATAGTTGCCCTGTGCATGATGGGAAGACTGCGTACCAGTACCAGCCTTGCACTTAGAGGCGATACCGCGCTATTAAGCCCCAGCGAGTGTCGTCTTTATCCTCCCGCTTCGCTAACACAGATACGCCCCCGACTAGATGGGCCGCTTAATCCATTATTCAATCGCCCGTCATTCCGCTAGTCTATTTGTCTCGACTGTAGGCAACCACTGTAATCACACGTCTACCAGGCAAGACGAATGTCCTTGAGGAAGAAAGTTTTAAGTGTTTGAATACGGAAACAGACTTGGTGAAATGATTGCTGGTCAATATGACTTCACGCAAAATACTCTGGACAGTTGCCGACAAAAAAAAAGTCGTTACCAAATATGTAATTTGTTTAAACGTTGATTTAATTGCGCAAGCAAAAATATATTATCGGGTCCATTTATATTTGGTTTGCAGAAGGAAACCAGATTTATTGTTGATTACATTTAGCCTACTTCAATTTGCAATATATTGATTGGAAACACTCAAATGTAGATTCAAATTGTTCAGGTTAACGGAAGGAACCACAGTTTTGAAAGTTTTTCGCAAAAACATCACCATCCTTAGACATTGCGTGTTGAAGCGTGGTTTTGCTGGGCGATCAAGTGGGAGCGTGGCCGCTACGCACGTCGGAAGAAGAAATTCACAGATGGAGTGATGATAAATTTGTAGAGTACACAAATATTTGCAACACGCGTTAGAGTGTACAAGTATCCGAGTGTGGGAGTATGCGAGTGAGCAAGTAAACGACTCAATGGAGGTCCACAGTTGTAGCAACCCCGGTGAAGAAAAACCTGCAAAATGTCTTACAGTTGTAAAACATCCAGCGCCCCACTCCTTAAAGTTCCGATTTTCTTTTTCCATTTAGAAAAAAATATATATGCAAAAATGGGTGCGTGTACCTACTTATTTACGCGCGTGTGAAGTTATACATACTTGGCGTAATAAATCTAACTTTAATTTTGCATGCAAATAATCAGTATGAATAAAATAATAAAAGGACGGTTAACATGTGAATAGATTCAACTAATAAATTTATTAAATTAGAAATAAATTTTAATGAATAATTATTACGAATACATATTAACAATGTTTAATCTAATTCATTAATTTGAATTATGTAATAAATAATAATGTAATAATTTATAATGCAAAAAAAATATTCATACGGGAACATAACCTCACTTACATAAATACAATTTTATAAACCAAAATACTATCACTAATATTCACAATATAAAAATGTTTTTAATGATATGGACCAGTATTCCATATCAATCACTAAAATATAAGATTTAAAATCACACATATAAAAAAAATTTTTTGTATGTATAATTTGTTTTCGTCCTGTGAAAATTTCGTCGCATATGCATTCTAAAAATTCACTCTATTTTTTTTTTAATAAGCACCTAAAGAAGTTAAAATTCAAAAATTAAATTTGAACACGTGTATAAAAAAAACAACGGTACATTTCTTTTGGCACTTATACACTGACATATGGGCCTACAGCAGTAGCCGTAGGCGACGCGGCTTCTCAGACAGTAACATAATGCATTCACTGATATATATATATTTTTTGTCATAACTTTCTGGAGCCACGGCGACCCTCCAGCCCAGGGGCTGGAGCGCACCGTGTCGACCACTGCTCGCCGCAGGAGATAAGGCGCCACGGCAGCGGCTGACACGCGCGCCGGCTCGGGTGACGAGATAGCGGACTGCTGACGGCTCGCCGGCCGATTACATCACGAGAGACCCGCCAACCACCCGGCAGTTAGCGAGCTCTCGACGGCTCGGCGAGTTCCGACAAGCGACCACAGGACGCTCGCTCACTAGAGCTTTGTTACATACGTTCCTTCAATCCCGTTGTTTTCTTTTAATGGCTTTTATTTATTTATTATCGTCTTTACTGGTGGCGAAGTTTCGGCGATAAGCTTTTTCTCACACTCAACCACATTTTCTGCCATTGCATCAAACACTGAAATTATACAAAAGCAAGCATAACACAAACATAATGGATTATGAAATAGGCAGTAAGATATAAAGCAGACTTAAGCTTCAATTCAATGTCCAGAGATAAGAGGTAACCATTACAAAAACTTAACCACAAAGCTAATTTACAGGTAACTAAAAATCACGCACACGCAAAAAAAACATGTGCTGGGAAGTAATTAACTTTTAAAGCATCCGGCTTACCCAAAACAAGATGATGTTAATAAGTAGTATTGCATTAAAACCAGTCACTCACATAGTCACTCACAGATTCCAGCAGAAGGTAGGACGCGAAGTGATCATGGTTAAGTCGGTGTTCCGAAGAGGATTTCTAATGGCCTTGGTACCGTAATTAGTTCATTACAGAGCCTACTACTCGTGGTTGCAAAAGATCCTGACAATCGTTTGGATGAATGTAAGCAAGCAGCTGTGGGCGACTAGCAAGCAACTGCAACGGTGTTTGTTTGTATACTTGACTGTTTATCGGGACTCTTACAACGAGAGTGAACACAAGTTGTGCGAGTGAGCAGCGGGACAAACGGACATGACCGGCTGCGAGTTGACCAGTCGACGCGAGGCGCGGAGCTGGTCCGGGATCAGCGAGTGGATGCTGCCTCGCACCTTTGAATATATATACTGTATAGAAGTCGCGAGTGGATAGGATTTACTCTACGTTTTTCAGGAGCGTATGATGAGCAGCTTGGGAACTTCACCGCTGCAGTGCGCTGCCGTAACGCCCTGTATCGTCTTAGTTGTTATTTACACGTTAGAGCGCAGCGCTGTCGCCCGCTGTCATTCCCCGCACCCCTCAACCATCATTCACTGCAGCTCAACGTCGTTCAACGGGAGGGGGAAGGGGTGTTTGAAGAGTTCGAGACTTGTCCGCTAGGGGCCACCACAAGTCGATGCCCTAGAGATGGTGGCGATTGCGGCGGTGAATTAACCAACTACCTCAAAACCGTATTAGAAATTTTAACCTGGGCTAGCGACTTCTATACAGTATATATATTCAAAGCTCGCACCTTCCAACGTCCACCGACCCTCGAGGTCGCGACAACTCGCGACGCGCCTCTAAGAATAGCCTGCCTTATCGCAGTGCCGGAGACTCACCGAGTGCGTAACTGAAGAACTATCGTGCGTCACCGGAGGCCCGAGGTTGGGCAAAGCAGACTGATAACTCATTTCCTGTGTTCTGCACTTTATTCATTCCCACAAATTTTTAGAGACTGGCTTTTTTGAAGAAAGTTTTATTTTAAAATAACATAACTATCTTGTTACATCTAATATAATGACTTATTACAATTTTGCACTATTTTAGACAACAAAAATGAGAATAGCTGTAACTGAAAATGACACAATAGAATAAAACTCTTCGTAAATTTTAGATTTGTACTAATCACTTCAGTTCACGACGAGAGACGCGGTGGTTAAGTGGTTATAGAACTCGACTCTCACCAGAACGACCGGGGTTTTTATTCCCGGTGGTGTCGAGCCCAGATTTCCGCAAGTGGGAATCGTGGCGGGCGTTCTGGTTTTCTCGGGGTACTCCCGTTTCCTCCGCGAATTCGTTCTTCATACATGTCTCGTCTGTCGCTGTGTTTGCATTACCTATGGGTGTCAGGGAAACGTTGACACGTCACATCTTCCAGAAGCTTCTCTTTCTTCTCCGGCACGAGAGCATGATCCTGTTTGGCGTGCAGCAGATACTTGACGTCAAGCGAGCCCCCACCTGCTCCAACTGTGAGTCATCCACCTGTGACGTCATCGCCGCAAATGTGCAATCAGCGTATGTTTAAATTAAATTATAATTACTTGTCTTGACCCGAAAGTAGCTTGAAAGTTTTGGTGTAGAAGCATACTACAAAACTTTTCCATCTCCAAGCACTATGTCTTAGAAATAATCTCACTAGACACGTTCCTAGTGCCCTCAAATACATTTTATTTATTGAAAATTATATTTATTAAATGCCTGAATATGAAATGTGCTATTCTGCAATAAATAAATATTGTTGAACTAATTGTTTTAATTATATCAATTTTGTTGATGTTATCATATTTAATATTAAGCTTTTCCTTGTGTTGAAAAAAAAATGACTTATACAACATGCATTATGTATGTAAGTTATTAAATTGACTGGTTCTATCCCAGAACCCATGCTCATGTAGGATAAACAGAATATAAATAATTAAATTTAAAAAAAAATCTATAACCGTTCATAAAGTTAGAAGTGCATGTGAACTGTAAATGGTTAACATAATTTTGGCGATGGCACGAGCTTTATTGAGAACGTATAAAATATTTTATGGTTTTTAACTTAATTTTATTGGGTGGTTGTATCACCTATTCGCTGTTTTTTCTCTCATTTAATCTGAATAAAAAACGGGTGCATGTACTCATGTATGCGTTAAAAAAATTATACTTATTTGGCATAATAAAAAACTAACTTCGATTTTGTATGCAAATAATTAATAGAAATAAAAAATAAAAGAACTGGAGTGGTATTATAAATATGTGGGGAATTTATAAATTAAAAAATAAAAGTAATGAATGAATACTCAGTATTCAATAATAATATTGTTAAGAAAGTGCGAGGCAAGGGCTCCACGCGCACCAGGTGTGTAGCGGCCCCGCATGGCCACTGACGTCACGCGTGCATTCCTTCGGAGATTCCAGCGAGGCCGGCCTCACCCCCCTTGCCAATGTACTCTCCATCCTCGGCGCTGTTATCTATCCCCTGGCAGCCGGGAAATTCCACGTGGAGTGGCGTGAATAAGCGTCGTTATTCTGGGTGCTTCGAGCGTCGAGTCGACCCGTATGACGGGTCACGTCCCAACCACTCCAAACCTTTTCCGAAAGACGGCGTACGGGTATAAAAGCGGTGACGCCGACCTCCACAGATATGTTTCAACAGACGAGTAGAGTGATGTGCGAGTTCGGCGAGGAGGACGAGAGACCCCCTTTGCGAGCGGCGTGACGCGGAGCGACTGGACCGTGCGAGTGTGACCGAGTGGCGCGAGACTGTGTGTGGACAGGTGCGAGGTAAGGGGCGAACCACTGCTGAGCCTAGCTCCAGTGAGGAGTGTGAACTGTGGACTTGACATACATATTCTAAGTGATTTTTGGACAGACATTTAAGTGTGGTAATTTAATTAGTAATGTATTAGTAGCAAATAAAGCTGTATAAAATTAATTGGGCAATCCTTTACGATCCCATTTTCCACACTCGTAACAATATAAACACGTATATAAAATTAATAATTTTTCTGTAACATCATTGTGATAATTCTAACTTAATAATTTTAATTATTTATTAAATAATAATGAATACATTTATAATTTAAAGTGCAAATAAATAATACACCCTGGAACACAACCTCACTTACAAAAATATACAGTATTTGAAAAAGATTACGAACACAATTTCTATCAGTAATAAATGTTAATGATATGGAACAGTAGTCAATATCAATCACTAAAATATGAGATTTAAAAACACACACGTAGTATTTATTAGTTGTTTAACCTTATTATCATACTGTGAAAAATTTCGTTGCAATTGTGCGTTCACGTCATGTTAAAGTTCACCCTCGTCACATTTTCAGAATGCGCCTAAAGAAGTGTAACTGCCTGGCTGGAAGCACCGTGAGCAGCGCGCGGACTCCCGGCGAGGGGCTTGTTGCACCCCTGTCGGCCCGCCCCAGGAGGACACAAACATGTTTGTCTCCCGGCCGGGCGCTGCTGCAGCCGAGACATCGCTGCCACAGTTCGCGGCCCCGGGGCGGACATGTGCTGGCGGCTGTTTCGCCTCCGCGCTTCTAGGAACAACACGTGCCGACGAACATACAGTTCTTCTGACACATTTTAAAGGTCCATAAGAAACACCCAGTTCCTTTTTTTTATTTTTTATTTTAATGTGAAAACGTTTCAACACAATTTCTTGGAAATAAGCCATTGCAGTTTTGCACTGTGTGTCACGGGGAAAAATTCATTAAATGCAAAATGAGAAGAAAAAAAAATTAAAACATAAACACAAAAAACACAAGCCTAAATCTGATGATGTCAAACAGATAAATAAACCCAACGATGAACCTACCTGTTTGACATCAGCTGATTCAGGCTCGTTTTCTGTGGGGTTTACGTTTTCATTTTTATTTCTTGTTTTGAGTTTATGAATTTTTCCCGTGGCAAAACAGTGCAAATCTGCAATGGCGTATGTCCAAGAAATGGTTTTGAATCAAAATTCTCCATTGCATGGATCATTAAAAAAAATAAAAAAAAAACCGGAAACGTTTATTTTCTCGTTACAGTGATAGTCTGTCGAACTTTCTTGTGTGACAAAATCCCGTCAAATTTGAATCGCTAATAACTACGAGACTAATAATGCGTCAACATCGGTTGAGCCCACAACGGATAGATCATGTCTGTGCGTGTTTGTCGTGCACTATTTGTTTGGCCTGTGACGTCACCGTACCAGTGCAGGCGCATGCGCGTGGTTGTTACGAATTAGCTTTGTGTAAAGTTATAAAATGTTGTAGCGTGGAAGCGCGTGTAGCTGGAAATTGATTCGGGTGTCACTGTGAGAGCTTGTGGAGCACTGCTAGGACCCAAGAGTGAGACAGTAAAAATGCGCCGGAATATAAGTGAAAATCGGTATTAAATTGAAAATAACAAAATAATTAATGATGTCTCGCTCGAACCCCCTGGCGATGCCCCGACTCCCGCCTGATTCACAGTTGGTTGCCTCTATTACATACACGGCAAACGAAAAAACTTTAGAGTTCCAATACCGCTGAGGGAGACTTCGAACGCCGGGAGTCATCATATGACTCGTAAATATGCTCGTAATTACAGAGAAAGCAAGGAAAACTCACGTCGAAAGGTATCCAAAAAGCTTAAAAAGTTCAGTGCCGAGTGAATATGAGAGCTACGGCATTGATACGTAAATTACTTATTAATACGAAACACTTGTTACGATTATATATATATATATATATAATTTTGCAGCGTGTGATTATTTTCCTCCGCTATCAGCAGCTAGGCGCAAGTCTAAATTTTAACAACCACGTAAATTAGTTTTTTCTTGCGTATCATAATGATTTAATTCCTAATTTCGATCATTTAAATACACGTTAAATTGTTTTTTATGTCACAGAATACTCGGGCAAATACACATAAGCGGGGGATAGTGGTGATATAACCCCCCCCCCCCCCCTCAAAAAATCCTAATAAAAGTATGTCACCCCTCTTTTAAAAAAAAAATCCGCTTATGCTCTTGGGAATACCGCCTTACACATTCCAGATCTCGACCCGACAGACTTTCCTATGTCTAGTCCCTTTAAGGAAAAACTACGCGGCAAAAAATTCGGCTCCAACGAAGTCAAGATTCAGGTGCAAATGTGGCTCCGAAAGCATCCAAAATAAATTTTTGCCAGGGACATAAACAACTTAAGGAAACGATAGGACAACTTTGTAAGTGTTGGGGGGGGGGGGGGGGGGGACACTATGTTGAATAAATGACTCAAATTTAGTTTTGATTAAGGAACCGTATTTTAGCTACATCGATTTGTCTCGTTATTTTTGAATGACCCTCGTAATTTATTTCATTGTTAATGCACTCACTTGTATAGTTATTTCATGAAAGTTGTTTGGTTTGGGATATAACATTTCGTCTTAACTTCACTACAGAAGTTATGTTCATAACCGAAGCTGCAGTTACGCCCTCCAGGCATCGCGGTTAGCAAGAAGGTCACTGCCGAGCGGGGACACAAGAATGCCGTCGATAATAGCAGCTTGTCTCGCCCACCCGAAGTCAAGGTCGTCGTGTCGCCTCGGCAGTTTCCGCCAGCGGCCCGAAAACAAGCCGCGGCGCCCCTGGATCCGCCGCGACGCTGCATCGGCGCTAACCACACATCGTGACACAACACGGGAACCTCTGGTCTAATAGCAGTGGGGAGGCGTGCTTTCTACCTGTTCTACGCTCCACGCCGCTAGATGCCACTACTGTAACTGTTTCACGCACTTAAAAACGTAGGCACACTCCACGCCACCAGGTTCGCTGCAATCACTTGTCTCACATGTTTCTTACTAGTTTTCCATATCGTCCCTATTACGATATTTGGCGCTAGCACCGACACTTCTTTACAGCCGACAGCCGGCCACACTCTTGAGTAGGGCCTCGATTGTGAGGAAGGGGGGGGGGCATTTACGAATAAAGTAGTAATTCAGACAACTGTAAGACTCCTAGCATGGTTTTCGCCGCCAAGTTTGTTACAATTGTGTACTTCATTGATTAGTTTCGTGGCTCAAGTAGTTTTCTTAAAAGTGTAGTTTCTCTCGTGTGGTAGCCACGCACTCATTTTTAAAAATTAACTTTCCAAAGTCTGTGCGTTACTATCATGAGTCAATAAAAGTAACGGACGACACAAGTCAAGAGAATAAAACCCAGTGGACAAACCCAAAGATACAGACTGAGGTATCGACAGATATTATAGCAGTCGAAATAACTATCGTGAAAATGGCAGAAAAGAACTTAAAAAAAAATTTGCGCGAGTCTTATAGTACTCGCCAGAATGTATTACATCTAACCTCGGTAACGAGCATAATTAATGAGTTCTCATGTTGCAAATATAATTATAATATGAAACTTGGTCCTCGGCCACGAAATTTAACGTAGAATTCTTTAAAATAATGCCTAGTGTGATAAATATACGCAAATTGTGTTTTCAACTACATTACATGACGCGAATCACGCGCAGTTTCCGCACCCACCGCTACAATTTGCTGCCGGAGCAGCTACGTCGACTATCGAATCATTCGATTTCCAGAGCGAATTGTTAAAGCATATAATGGAACAGCTCCGATGAAAACTAAAACACTTGGAGAAATACTAAACCCCGGCTTTGGACCTGATTTTCGACAATGTGTTTTATTGAAATACTGCCCATATTGTTAAAATGAACTAAACAGTTAATACTATAACGTTTCCCTTTGTCTGTATGAACTTTGGTTCGCACCATCCGTCACAGATGGCAGCACCGTGGTTACACATTTCCGTTCCTTGACTGCCGTCGCATTCACGAAATAACTCCCGCCAAATGCCGTTCACCAAGAGCTGAAATGTTACACATAAAAAAATTTTTTTAAAAAATCATTCACAGCAAACATTACATTTTACTACTGTTTATAAACGCAGCCTAACCAATTAATACGAAATAACTGAAAGTGTGGGGTGACTATGGATAGAGGTGTAGTTTATAAATTGGTTGTTAACTGTATCTCGCTCAAGCAATGTAGAAAGGTAGTTAGTAGGGGCATGCATTTTTCGCGAAAAGATCTGAACACTTATTAGACTGCAACAAGGTATACCCGCACCTGTGGTTTCTTCCTTGTGATTGGCGGCCGTCTGCGAGAGAAGTCGTTGCCTTATTTGACCGAGCCACTCAGGACGCGTTTGCTTCCGCGCTGGATTATCGTGATTGGTGTTGTTACAAAATACGTGTACCTGAAAGAAACTCACCCAATCCACGAAACACAGACGATGCTACAGTGTTTTAACTTTCAGCTAGTCTCGAAATCTTTTAGCGAAATATGCATGCCCCTAGTAATTAGCAATATAATTTCGATATAAAAGTCTTCAATCTCACCTTTTGCTGAGTTATTTTGCCTGATGTTTTGTGTTAAATGAGTTCAGGACTATCAAATTACTCCTACACGCGTGTTGCCTTCTGAGTGTTACTCTCACGGACATGGAGAACGTAAGATGTTAAACATGGGACTTATCTCTGTATGCTCGTGCGGTTGTTTGGGGGGGGGGAAGGGGTGTCCCTTGCGCGGCACAGGGCCGCGGGACTCGGGGCCCTGGCTTGTCCACCCCTGAGGCGGACAGCGGCGACAGCAGGCGCGCCGAGACCCAACGACCGCGAGGCTGCGGTTGCGACGGGCAGGGACCGGCAGAGATCCCCGCCGCTAGAGAAAATACGGCAGTTTAGAAAACTCTTGGACCCATTAGAGCTGCGTCCGAACACTAGCCTAATGGTTCCCTCAGCAAATGGATCCACACTGAAAGTACACACATCGCAGTGGCGTGGGCATATTTGCGTTGCTTCCGGATTCTCACAAGGGATGCGACGAGCATCCCTGAACTCGAGATTTCCAGGGATGCGACACTCGAATCCACTGATGCGTCTCTACAGTCATTAGCTTCAGAACTGTTTTATTTTGTTTGTATATAATATTGCTTGATTTTTTTGGCATCAGATTTGGTAAATTCTTTATAAGTGTAAGTACCTAATAACTGAAATAGAGACAAATAAAAACGTTAATAGAAATACCGAAAGGCGAACGTAAACTAAGAGGGTTACTTAATGTTCATTTTAAGTATTTTTAATATATTTTTAAATTCACAACAAACTTTTTATTTTGATCGCTAACATTTATAACAATCACGTTACATAATTTTTTTTTAATTGTCGCTGTTATTATGTTTTGCTGAGTATTCGTAGATATCATGACTACAAATGGCTACGTGCAAATTATTACGACCAACTGTCAACATTATGGTGCTTGCAGTAAAAGGTTTTGGATGCTAGCCATCCCTTAGAACCAGTAGCGGATCCAGAGGGGGGGCTAAGGGGCTCAAGCCCCCCCCCCCAAAAGCATCTGGGTCCACTATTGTTTTAGTGTTTGCCTTGATAAAGCCTAGCCTCAGCTGGGTCAAGCCCCTCCCAAACCAACATCCTGGATCCCCCACTGCTTAGTACTATATTGTAATAGGGACAATATAGGAAACTCGTAAGAAATACGCGAGACAAGTGATGTCAGCGAACCTGGCGGCATGGAGTATAACTACGTTTTTTTTTCAACGTGTTCTAAGTGCGTGAGTGTAATGGCATTTAGCGGCGTGGAGTGAAAATAGCTTGAAATCAATGCAGTAAATTGTCTCGCGCTTCACCAGTGTTTATTGGCCAGAGTTTCCCATATTGTAGTATTGCGATATTTGGAAATACATCCTTTACATCGTGGCTGCATTTGCTAAGGGGTGTATGAATGTGTATGGTCTGAACACATCCCTATGTATTCGGATACGGCTATTGTTTAGTGTCTCTGGAATCAGAATAGCGCTACAGACGCGACACCAGGGACGACGCCATGCGACAGAAAAATATCGCGTCATTAAAATATCGCATAATTTTGAACATGCTAGATTTAAACTCGCAAAAACCCGAAATAAACAAATAAATGTAAAAAGTTTCTTGCCTTTACATTCGCACTTCATATACGACAGCCATCAATGTTTGCAAGCTGATATTGTTTGATTAGTTTGAGATTTATTTTGTTTGGCTTTAATTTAATATTTATAGTACATGGAAGTGTATAAAAGATTTCACGAATGAATGTAGCAAACAGAACCTCAAATATACACGAAATACAATTAATTATATTACAAATGCACCAGTTTGACCACCATTTTTTTTTACACCCGTGGCGCGATTGATATAGGAAATCTTTAAATCGGAAATCTGTCTCCTCCGCGAATTTGGCCACGCTGACATCACAATGTGTCGAACATGACTGGTTAGCAAAATACATTATTCGGCTCGGCAGGGGTTCCCCGTGGAAAAAGTGAGGGCGAGTAGAGGGTCGCAGATTTTAGTTTATCATTCATGTTTCACAGTTAAGAGATTGCAAGCACAAATCCCCCCCCCCCCCCCAGAGAGGGTTATTTTTTTATTCCAATGCCTCCACCCCCTCCCTTTTTCGAGATTTCAGCAGGGATTACATGAAGTTGAGAATATCGCAAATAAGCTTTCAAAAATAGAAACGAAAAAAATTTTAAAAGCTTAAATGATGCTAACCTCAGTCTAGTAAACATTTTTGTATATTATTCTTAATTACTTTACCAGATAATAATGTTAAAAATAAAGTTCATCAATCCATGCATTATTCCTGTAACTCAGCGGCGACCAACCAGTGGCCCGCGAGCCATCATTGCCCCTCCAAGACTCTGGTAGAAGACGACAAACGTCCGGGAAGTCATGCTGGAAATTTTTTTTTGTAAATGGAACAGAAATATTTATATCAAGTTACAGACATCTGCTAATTTGTACATTTACATGAAAACACTACTTTCACTACACAATAAGGTTCGCAGTAATCTTGGGTTCGAATTCTTACCCGGGCATGTATACTTTTGTGTTGTCCCAGTATCTCCAATTGTTAGAGTAATTTATTTGTAAACCGTTCCCTGATTATCTTTCCAGTATTTACTGTGTACGTTAATAAGCATAATGAAACAAAATAAAAATAAATTGTTGATAATTCGGTTATCGTTTCCATGGTTTAAAAAAAATATGATTGAATGAAACAATAATGAAATTTAACGTTATGTGTCAATTTTCGTAAAAATTAGTCAGTATTATCCCCAAAAAAGTATTTCATACATGAAAAATAACTATGGCCATGTGTTGTACAAAGTTACGGCATTTCTCGTGTAGTGTTACAAACTATTTATTGGCGACTAGTTTCCATTGCAATCTTTTGTAAAAGTACAGAAAATGTTTTCTGTGCACTACTCCACTGATGAATTAATTGCGAGAAATCAAAATGGCACGAACTTGCAAAATTTAAATTTGTAAATTATAATTTTCAGTTGCTGTAAATATCTACTGATATAATTTGCCTGTTCTTATGTTTTATATAAAAAAAAGACAAGTCATACGAAAAATTACTACATAAAATCCGTTCCACTAAATTTGTAAATTGATTATAATTTCCCCTCAATTAAAAAATTACCAGCCTTGCTTTTAAAGATTTTTCTGATACTTATTGAATGACATCTATTATTTCTCGAAAGTCACAAATCAAGATAAATATATGCTTTTGATTATGATTACACTAGACACAAAATTTAATACAGTTAAATAACATAACTTTAAAAGACAGTTAACGAATATTGTTTGCTTATTATATGGGCCAGTTTATGAACACCAAACTTTAAAATCAAGCTGCGGCGTCCTTGCCGACAGAGCTTATCTCGCGACCAGTCAAATGTTCGGGAAGCCTACAGTTCACAGGAATGAGAGCCACACCGAACAGTTCCGAATTTCTCCAAAGTTTGTTGAAAGCTCGTGAAAAAAAAAAAAAAAAAACGCTGGACTCACAATGATCCGTGAACCGCCCGTCAGTCAATCAGGTGACATTCAGCCAATCAGATGGCCCAAAAAATTCCATCCGTCCGTTAGTCAAAACCTTGCCAAGCTTTAACTTTCAACGGACGAACAAATGAAATTAAAACATCAGAAATGTCTTAAAGGTATTGCCTTTATTTATTTTTTATTTTGTATATTGGCTAAGCTGCTTTCGTGTTATGTTCTTTAACTTCCCTATGAACACGATTTGAGTTTGATATTTGAAACAATAGTTGTCTTGAGACAAAAACGTAATTTATAATGCTCGGTAAGTCTAAAATATATTAAAGTACATATTTAAGAGTTTGTTTATTATTTTATAAGTGCTTAGCGAACATGATCGCCGAACTGGTAAACCTTTACAACAGAAAATATAAGCCTTAATAGTCGTTGGCAGCATCCAAGCTGACGGATCATTATGAGACCAGTTTTGCGATAGCCTAACGTTACCTACGGTCAGGGGAACACTGACGGAACATAACCTCACTTAACGTTATTACTTCGGTAAACTTCGGAACTGTTCGGGTAGTGGTTGTGGCGCCCACCCCTGTGAACGGAAGACTCTCCCGAACGTTCCCGCAAGGTTCACTGGACCGTCGTCCACGAGCGAGGCCCCAGTCGGGTCGGACCGCCGAGCGCGGCGCAGTCTCGTCGCTCCTGAGACACTGCACCGCCCCCGGTGGCCACGAACCCAACTAAGGCGTCTATTCATTAGCTTATCGACGGTCCCTGTCCGGCTAACGAGGCCCAACGGTTTTACGAGCGACAAATTGACACGAGCAGTGGATGGACGATAACGATTAGCAGCGACAACCACCCCACCTCCTCCAACTTACATAAGGGCTAGATATCACTGCTACACTAATACACACGAGCATCTCTTTTGAGCATGGAAGTGGACACTAATGTGGACACGCAACAAAATAAAATGGACGATGAACTACAAAATATACAACGCAACGAAAATACAATCAAAACTTGCAGGTATTTTTAATCGACAGGTTTGAGAGAAACATGTTTGATTAAAACTTAACATTAATTTGAAAAATAATCATGCGTGTTTTCACAAATAAATTAAAAAAACAAAAACGGTAAAAAATATACAGATAATAAAATGATTGCCTACACATTAGTTTGACCATGTTTCAAAAAAAAAAAATTGACGTTCAATGCAGTAACGCCGCGCCGGCTGCACCATTCAAATATAAATATTTCTAATCGGGAAGTCTGTCGCGTCCGCCATTTATGTGACGCTGACGTCATGGATGTGTCGAACGTGGTTTGAAATATATTCGTGCTCATTGCGGTATTGTAATTCCAGCGTAACGCCAATTATAGCTAGTATCCAAACACGCAGTGGGCTATACAAATGATACACGATTATGGGATTATTTTATTTTGGGACTGGAAGAATAATTTTGTACTAATAATCATAATTTACATCCTTGTATACTGAAATGTGCCAGTATAAACTTATATTTGGAAACAATTGTTTTTTTTTAGGTGTAAACTTTTTAGCTCTCGGTATTCGGGTTTTTGGTAGGAGTAATTTCGTAAAAATGAAACAGAAGTCAATGAATATAAATGTAACACAAAAATGGGAGACCCACGTGTAGAAACAAAAACCCGTATATAGTCACTTTCCTAAACATTATGGGACATACCAAACGTATTGGTGTGCCAAATGAAACTTTATGATAGTGAAACTACCCTGGAATATAGTTGATAAACTAAAATAGGTATGGTAATAAGTAATATAAAGTTTTAAAAAATTAAGAAAACTCGCATTACACTGATGATAATAAATATTCTTTTTCTAAATTTCCAAGAGGCTTATAGACTCAACGGTAGTGTGTGCGCTTGGTAACCGCTGGGTGCGTGGGTCAAATCTAGTCACTATATATATTTTTCTTACTTTTTAAATAAGCTTTTCATACAAAAAAAAGTTTAATCAGTTCAATAATGCTAAGATTTGTTTGTAGGAAGTATTTACAGACTTATTTGAGTCGTTTAGGTAAAACCAAATATACAGACATATACTAAGTGTTATAATATTTTTTTAAAAATATTTTAGTTTAATATTTTAGTAATTGAATATAAGTATTACTTATAATGTGTGTGAAAACTTTATAGTATTAACTGCGTATTAATTTAATACAGTTCTTAATAGAAAATGAGGTCCAAAGTCTGGGTTTTATCGGAGCCGTTTCTAACAGTTTAGAATTACCGGTTGTTTCGTGCTGCCATCTGCGTGTGATGGTGGCAATCAACGTTTACAATTCAGCCAGTGAATTATAGCGGCGAGCGCAGAAAGTGTGCGTGTGATTCTCGTCCAGAAATATTGGTATTTGAAAAGTGACTATTTTATTACATTTTTTAAATCATGCTTAGCATTATTTTAAACAATTCTACGCACTATAAATTTATTTGCAAGATGAAAAACATGAACACTTGAGCTGGTTCTTTACCAAGGATATGTGTTTACAAATCACTGGCGAGTACCGGAAAACTCGCTCACATTTTATTTTTCCAACACTGCCAGGAATAACATTCTGTTTGTTTTCACTGGTTTTGTACAAGAAAGATGGTTTAAAATAGAACCGTCCCTTTATCGCAGCAGTTAGTCACCAGTCGTACACGCGTCGCTGGCATGTTCCACAGGTGTTCCCTCAAGTTCCTCACGAGTTTAAGTGCACAAGTGCACACTCTCGTGCAACAAAATGACACATTGTTCGCGCATGAAAACTTTCTTTCGCTACCGACTCTGATCGATCATGAATCGAAAAAATTTCTGATATTAATTTTGAAACATACTAAACTTCGGGGGTCACACTTTTTTTTTCGACGTACACTCATAAACTGAAAACCAGCCTACAAGTGAACAATCGAATCACATTTAAATTTACAGTAAAAGTTGTACAAAGTTCCGGCAAACATTTCAGTATCAAGCCCCGCCTACAACACAATAAAACCCTCGTGATTTCCCGATCCCTCCTGATCGGCGAAGGAAGCTCGTTCCGACTATTAGGCATGCCGCTGTGTTGTTGAGTTGATGAGTTGTTGAAAATCCAAGCAATTCATCTTTAGGACACTTGCTAGAGATTTAAAAAAATATATGTTCTGTAAATCTTTGTTGGCACCTGCGCTGTTTTCTCATTGAACAATATCTCCAGGCGAATAAATTTTTAATAAATGTAAAAAAAAAAAAGAAAAGTATTTTTTCTTTTTTTAAATTTTTTTTTGAAATTAATGGAAATTGAAAGAAAAAATGTATATTATAATTTTTTTCAAAATTACCTACACAGAAAAAAAATTCTGAACTTTTACAAAAGGTTCATTTGAAAACCAGTTGCCAATAAATTGTAGTAGGTACTACAAGAACAATGTTTGTAACTTTGAACAACACATGACTAAGGTTATTTTTGCATTATGAAATATGTTATCCGAGTTAGTTCTGAGTATTTATTTCGGAAATTGGTGCATGAGTTAATCTTTTAATTGATGTTTCATTTAAGCATAATTATGTTATAACCACAGAAAAGATGATCGAATATTCAATCGTTTGAGTTCCTTTAGTTTTATTATGCCTTTTAATGTGCGCAATTGGTGCTGGAAAACTATTCAGGGAACGGTTTACAAATAGGTTGAAACTGTCGGAGGTCCCGGAGGTAACTTGGGACGCAGCGCACACAGCGAGTTGGAAGGAACTCAGGTCTCTGGGCTCACGCACACGAACACTGAATGGCCCGGCTGACAAGCGTGATGGATCGACGGCGGTAACCACTGATCGTGCTTGTTGGTGGCTGTGCCCGCGACCAGCGACGCGAAGAAGCAGGTGTGTGTGTGTGTGTGTGTGTATGTGTGTGTGTGAGGCAGTCGCGACCCTCCCTGGAGAAGACCAGAGGCGCGAAACAAGCCCCGCGGCCGAAGGTTGGGTTGTCGTCCCTGCGGTAAGGACAGTCGCCGTCGAGAGTAACTGAGGCCCGGAGGGCAAATAACTCTGTCGGGTGCCCTCCCGATTACGTTCTTTAAATGATCCATGCAATATGGGAATTTTAGTTAAAATACAATTTTTTCTTTCGGACATACGCCAAAGCAGTTTTGTACTGTTCGTCACGGAAAAATTTCAAGAATGCCAAATATAAAAAAATAATAAAATGAAAGCATAAACCCACAGAGAACAAGCCTATATCAGCTGATGTCGAACAGATGGACCCAATGAAGAAACTAAACAGTTATTATGGACATCACAACGATGTCAGCACTGAAGAACCAGTAGGTTTCCTATGGCAGAACAGTTGCACTGTTTCATTACTAATTTCCTTCCAGGGAATTTCTTGTGCTGTCATCGTTGTGTTATCCACAATACCTACTTAGATTCATTGTTGGGTCCATCTGTTCGACATCAGGTGATTTAGGCTTGTTCTCTGTGGGTTTATGTTTTCATTTTATTTTTCGATTCTACATTCTAGAATTTTTGAAGTTATACTTCTTTAGGCGCGTTATGAAAAAATGATGAGAGTGAAATTTTAATATGCGCGCGCATCACTGTAACACAAAATTAACAGGTTGAAGCTGCGCGCACCATGTGACGACATTTTCATAGGAAGATGGCGGACCCACGTGTATGAACATAAACCCACATTAGGGGGCATACCAAACGTATTGGTGTGCCAAATGAAACTTTATGATAGTGAAATTACCATGGAATTTATTTTCGTAAACTAAAATAGTCATAGTAAAAATAAATTCCAAGGTTTAAAAAAAACCACATGGTTTTGGTAGTACATCAAATATAATACACATTTTCTTCTTAACCTTCTGTTAGAGCAGTTGGTTATACTGCGCGGTCAATATGCTAAAGGGCCGTGGTTAAAACCTCGGCGGTAGGTACTTTTTTTTTTACTTTTTTTTTAAACTTTTTTTTTGAAGTTATACTTCTTTAGGCGCGTTATGAAAAAATGATGAGAGTGAAATTTTAAGATGCGCGCGCATCACTTTAACACAAAATTAACAGGTTGAAGCTGCCCGCTAATAAAGCTGCCAACAAAATAGAATTAGAACCTCTATTAGTCGCGCATGTTGGCACGCTCGTCGCCACTGGTCACTGTATTTATATTTAAAATATTTATCCACATGTTTCTAGTTTCTACATTCACAACACGTGTTTTAGTTTCATACAAGTACGAATTATATTTATGTGCTAATAAATTATATTCAGTAGTGATTTAAATTGAATATTTTGATTAATATTATTTTATATTCGTAAATATTAGTAAAAAAAAATTGTTCTTATATACTTTTTCAAGTGATCCAATATATTTGAGGTTAACTATCCGTATGTATTATTAATTGATATAAATTAAAATATTATTAGTTAATATAATTAATACTAAATATTATTAAATTATTAATGTTAAATATTTATAATTGGTTATTTAATATTTACAAAGGAAGATATAACATTAATAAAACTATTAATAAAAATTTGTAATAAAAATTAAAATAGAACATCAAAATAAAACATTAATTTTCAAAATTTATTATTAAATTGAATAAATAATAAATATTTATAAAATTAAATGAACAAATTTAATGAAAAATTTGTGATAACAATTAAAAGTGAATATTTAATAAATAAAATAATAAATATTTAAAAAATAAATAAACTTAAATTAAATTTTGAATTTTGTTATTAAATTTATTTATTTTCTTTTAAAATATTAAATAATCAATAATCTAATATATAAAATTCTAGTGCCACAGTTTTCGTTGCCATACTCCTCCGAAACGGCTTGACCGATTTTGATGAAATTTTTTGTGCTTATCCGGTATCTATGAGAATCGGCCAACATCTATTTTTCATCCCCCTAAATGTTAGGGGTAGTCCACCCCTATATTTTTTTTTTATTTCCAGTTTTTGGTAGGAAATCACCATGGCAACGGCTGTTGCTTTGTTGATGCTTCATTCGTCTCTATGGCAACGGCTATTTCATTGTTAGTGCAGTCCTCATCACCGTTGAAATTTTGCAAGTACTTTAAATATCAAAAATTGCCCTTTTTTCAAGTATATATATTTTACAGACTTGAAACTTCACAGTAATGTTCCTTATGTTACGCAGGATGACATTTTCCGAAAATTAGATCCCATAGCATAGGTGGTTAAAACCAGGCAACAGTGGGTACTTTGTCTGCATGAGAACAGTATTTTGCATTGTTCATGCCTTCTGCGTCTCCATGGCAACGGGCATCGCGCGGCAGTGGCGTACCCACAAGGAGGGGCATGTATAATGAGCGGCGCAAGAGTGATCTGCCTGTAGACTGCCGTAGCGAAGAACGGGTATATCAGTTGTACGTTGCGTGCACGAGTCGGGAAACCATCGGTGCTATTCATTTTTTCTCCGGTACATTATACAGCATTGTAATAAATTTTCAATGAATTTTTTATATTTACCATTACTGTAAATGGGAGATGTGGCATAATTCTTTTTCCATTAGTATAGCCGTGCGAAGCCGGGTCGGGCAGCTAGTAAATATTTAAAATTAAGAATCTTATAATATTTAGTACAAATTATGTCATATATATGTTATTCTCTAAATTTTATTTATTTTATTTTTTTAATTTAAACTGAACTTTATTGACTGTGTTGACTATCTTATTCCAACCCTTTTATTATTTTATTGTAATTAATTATTGGCATGCAATTAAAAACTGTTATTTAATGATTGCCAAAGAAGTATAACTTCTCACGCGCATACATAAGTACACGGAACTTTTTTTTTTTCAGTGACAAACAGTGCAAAACTGCAATGGCATATGCACCAAAATATTGTTTTAAACCCCTCACAATAATTTAAGGTAGAACTTATCAAACACCAAAACTAAAAAAAAAAAAGTTTAGGTTTAACTGTAAACAATGCGTGTCGCATTACTTGTAACGTTTACTGTGAATTATATTAATATGTAATAGACTTGTAATTTTCGTCCTACCAGAGTAAACACAAGCGTTAAAAAGAAATATCTGTAATTGAACTGGGGCGGATCCTGATGCCTTGGCCGGGGGATTTTGTTTCCTCGCCCCTGGCCGCTAGGCGCGACGTGCTGAGGTGCGCACGTGTGCGGGCACTTGCGGCCAGGGAAGTCGCGCGTGTGCTCCGGCACGTGCGGCCCGGCGGGCGTGACGTCACGGGGGAGCGGGCACGGTCCCAGTTCCTCGGCTCTTGCCAGAACTCAGTGGCCGCTCCCTGCGGGCTGATTACGAGCACACACTTTGCGTTATAAGTTGCGATAAATAACGAAGGTTTGCGAAGAATATCGCAGGAACCAGCAACGTGATTACGAACACATCGTGTTTCGTTAAACTTCGAATATTGATGACGTTGTGGCGGTATATATCGCAAACTTTGATTACGAGCACACTTTTCAAGTGATATTTATCGCACCGGAGCTACGTTATATATCACGGGCATTTCAAGTGGTGATACGAAGCGATTGTGAGGTAAGTGATATAATTACTCTTAAAAATAATGTCTTCCCGTCCTAAAAACGGCATTATAATCGCACATTATTGTTTTAAATATAGTCGAGTACGATGTAAAGCGATGAAGTTAAACGAAAACAATTGTTTTAGGTTAGCGTGTGTATATTTAACACGCGAACATTATTTTTAACATGCTATTTCTGTTTATTAATTGTACCATGAAATCATTGTTTTCAATGCATAGTTTGTGTGGAATAATTATGAAGTGGTTTAAATACGATCAAAGTAGGTAAGAAGAATAAATAAATGCCGTGTCATAGCTTATCAAATTAATCCTAACCTAAAGAGCGATATTATTTACACGCACATTATGAACATAACATAGCTATAAATAGTTCAAATAGGCTGCTTATGCATATTTTGTGTTTGGGTATTTGCTCAACCGTTGCCTACGAACGGCTCAACATGCATTTTTGTTTAATCTGTGCGCTTGTAGACTTCAGACAGTAAATGGTATATTTCTCTATTTAGTTTCAGAAAGCTATTTCCGGCCTCCTTGTGTGTTCAATTGTGCAAGAAATTTTTAATTTGTGCTCATTCATTTACATATTGGCTCTAATACCTAAGTGTGTTAACATTGGTAATTGTTAACAAGTGGGGCTGATCATAAAACAAATAACTTGATGAATAATTTATTTAGGAATTCCCCTCCTTAAGCAGGATGATTCTATTAAATAACATTTCGAGCTTTTATATAGGGGAGGCGAGGCTTTATTATAAAAATAAGTTTATGAAAACGGTAATTTTGAGTTCCTATTATTTACCTTGATACTTATTTCTGTTGAGATATTTCAAGTTGTTTACTGTTTAAATTGTTGGTTATGTGTGGTTAGCTACACTTCAAATACTGCAAATCTATTCATGTCTACATTTGGTTAGGTTAGCTGCATTTTAAATATTGTATAATGAGGTAAATCTGGTGAAAAGCTACTTTTCCATATGTTTTTTTTTTAAATTTATTTATTAGTTTTCAGACATTGATTCCAATAATTAACATAGGCTATCAATACTGTAACATTGTTTTACTAATGGAAAATTAAGCTTACCTCACCTAACCAACCATCCACACATATTTTGTAGTACAATTAATGTAACTAACCTATCTTAACTAACCATTCACACAGATCCACACTATTTTTTTTGTTATTTTTAATTCATCTAACAAACTTAATGGTGGGAATGGCTGGTTTAATTAGGTTAACTACAAATACAGTACTTGAAAGTAGTGTAGACAGTTTATTAGGTTATGGTAGTTATATTAAATATACTGTGAACTCATTTTAACAGTTTTTAAGAATTATATATTGTAACACAGCTAACTCTAACCTAACCAACCACACTACAGTTTATACCTATTATTTTTGTTGGTAACATAACTTAAGAAACAGTTCACAAAATCACACAGTATTTTTAATGTAGCTTACTTAAGCCAACCAATCATTCTCATGTATTAAATTTTTTGATTTACCTAACCTAACAAGCTATTAAAATGGCATATTTCTAGTTTAACTGCTTGAAGAATTACAACACACTCATGGAGAATTGTTGGAAAAGAAGTCAAAAAGTTAAAATTGTTTTTAGAAATTAAAGAAAAATGAATGCAGTTATGCATTACATCGAGGAATATTAGCTCAATAATACCATATTAAAAATTATTTCTATTAATCAGGCCCTCTTGTTAACAATTAGTAGCCTACCAAACTATATTACACTAATTTAGTTAATGTTTGAAAATATTTCAGGTTCTACACAATGGCCTTTGCTGCCTTTCTGCTAAATATCGAACTGGAGGAGAAGGCAGAGAAGATTGTTAAGAAACCATCAAAATCCCTTCGAATTGCCAGATTGCACCCTCATAGCAGTTGGAAAACCTTAGAAAATGAAGAAACATGAAGAAACAAGCTATGCAATTTAATAAATACTTTGTTATCAAGTTTGTTGCATTTATTAAAGAAATTGTGAAATGAAAATAGTGTTCACTCATTTCCATGTTACTTTTGAGTATAACTTGGATATTATATTAAACACATGTTAACTTTTTGTTTTCTGGTTTCAGCAGATGTTCTCATTGTCCTGAGAGAGTTGGCAGTGGCTTTTTTGAACCATTGTTTTTTTTTGTGTGTAAAAAATAGATACTGTGAATCATTTAATGATAGGTTGTTATTTAAAGTATATCTCATACATACATGTGCTGCTTCATGTTTACAGGTTTTTTATTTAAAAATTTTGCAATTTCAGACTTTGTTTTGGTTTTAAACGAAAAATATTTACAAAGAGTGTATTATTTAATAGCTCAATTATTTCCATGGATGGTTATAATTAAACAATTATTAATATTAACTATTAATAGCCTGTCCAATAAAAAAATTAATGCACATGTCTGTAAGGATACAAAAAATGATTTCTTAACACAATATTTTCTCATAATTGGCAATTTTAGCACATGCTCCCAGCATGCCTTTTAACTTTTCTTTAAGTTCTTTGATGCATTTTTAATCAAATTGCTTGTTACCATTTCAGAAGCACATATTCCCAATGCTTCTCATCAGCTGCCAGCTGTCTTTCTTGAATGTTGTTTATTAGCTGCCAGCTATCTTTCTTGAATGCTGCTCTTTTTTTTTATTATTTTTAAATTGTACTATTAATCATTACCAGTATGAATTGTATAGGTTACACTAGGTATTATAGAGGCAGAGTTATAATAAAGGAGGTGCTAATAACAAAGCACACATTCTATAAAGTATGCTGACTAAAAGTATTATCAAGGTTTTTCCAGTCAAAGATTTCACAATGCTTGTATATAACCATTCTTTACTTTTTTTTTTTGTGTAAACAAAATATAACATGGAAGAATTTCATTAGGCTAGCTGACTATCAATGCAAGTTCCAGCAGGTACAACTGCTAGTTGTTGCCAGTGAGCCCATTTGTATACAGTATAGACATTGTTTCATGTGGATGAATATAAAAAAAATATTTTGAACTAATTTTTATTATTGTAAGTTTAGAATCAATGTAGGTATGTTTATTGAGACCGAGACAAGTACAAACAAATTAAATGGCACACATTGCATTTAGTTAGATAATTCAGGAACAAATATTGACTTAGTATGATTCATCTTGCGATAAAGTTTGGTACAGCTCCATTCCTTGCACCTCCCCAGTCAACACTCTGCATCTTATGAATTGTTATCATCACTCACTGTTCTTATCTTTCTATTTATCATCAGAATAACCAATAACCATTAAATCTGTGCTTAGATGTGTGTGAATATTAAAATAAGCAATTTTTGAGATAGTATTTAGAGATCAAATCAAATGTTTCTTAAAATATGTGATGAAGACTTTGAACAGCTTATTTAACTATATTAAGTAAAATTTAACTTAAATAAAAGACTAATACAGTAAATTAATATGTAACTGATTGTGACTGATGGCTATTATAACAAATATGCATAAAAAAACTCTTAGGTTTCTTGGCTATCTTATGAAAACACAAGGATTGTAAGAGGTCTTGTTTTAATAATAAACCTACCAGGGGTATATGTAGGGGCAAGAGGAATATATGCCTTCCCCAAAATCCTAATAGAAAAATCTATATTCCCCCCCCCCCCTCAAAAAAAATAAAGCCAACAGCAGGCTAAGTGCTTTCTATACCTACCACTTTCCTCCTCCCCATCCCCCTTCCTCCCTCATAACAAAATTCTGCATACACTTCTGAGTAGAACAACTTCAATTTTAATTTTTTTTAATATGAACTATTAACACTTCCATGTTCATGCAAGTCATTTTTTTGTGTTTCATTTTAAATGTAGCACACCTCCAATTTCTCTCTGTCAACTTTCAGGTATTAACTACTTAATTTTCACCACTCTTATTTTAAACCCACTACACCAATCTCAAACCAAATTGGAAGCATACCAGTATTGAAAAAAATATATATTTAATTTTCAAATAAATATTTGGAAAAGTATAGGATAAACAAAATGCATGACTACCACAATATAATGTCTACCAGAGGTTGAGGGACAAAACCACCTTCTAGAATCTACATCATTCCCAATGATGATGCTGTACCGAAGATTTGGATAATTCTCTGGTCAAGGCTGCTCAGAAATATAACTTGGATAATATTGCCAGCTGTTATCTTAGCAGCTATTGCTTAAGCTGCTCTTTTTATTACAGCATATATCATGTTGATCCATTACTGAATTTAAAAAAAAATGGATTAAATAATTGGTATGCATGTACATCAGAAATTGTTCAAACTGAATATTATTTTACATATTAAACCATCAATTTCTAAACTTGCTGAGAAAAAGTAATCTATTAATTTATCTTAATGGGAAAAGGGGGGGCGGAGAATTAAAATTATTGAATATTTCAAGACAGTTTTTAAAATAATTGCAGCATATTAATAATTTACATACATGTTGGATCATTAACCAACTTGAATGCCATCTTGAAAACAAAGTTGTTTACTCAGTACTTATTCAGTACTTACTCTAATTACTCAGTACTTAGTTTCACTTGTTTAAGTCATTGGTGAGATTAAATTAAACAGCAATTAAAAAAACATAGCAATGAACTTTCATATCCTCAGATTATAAAAAAAATACTGTTCTTACACTGAAAATTTTCAAGAACTGTTCCATAATAACTGTTTAAAATGTCAATCTTTTTAAATTGAAACATTATGGGCCTAATTTTATCCTTAGAATATGCAACCTAACACACTGAAGAGTTTAAAACAGACTTCAAAAAATGAAAATACAAAAAGTAGCCCATATCTTCTCCATTGTAATTGAAGGCTGCTGCTTACATAAAAATTGTAATGCTATATTCACTAAAGAAAAAAATAATAAGAAAACTAATATTTTGCCAATGGTAATGGTTTTTAATGTCCCTAAACGTTTGTTAAGCCTCTTTTCCAGTTAAATCCACAGATACATGCAAGCTTCACATTCATTATTTGAAGAAAATTTGGCTGCAAACTCTCTGTGGCTCTTAATAAACCACACCATGATTTCTGTTGGGCAGCAGTAACTTTACCAGTGCCACTCTAAGGCTTATTTTAACTGAGAACACAAATATTCAACACAGTGTCCTCTTTAATAGCGGCATGTGCACTCTAATCAAGAAAACCACAAATTTAAATAATTTACTGTAATTAAACTTTACCAAGTGTACGAAGGGAGTAAAAAATGTTTGAGTGACCTATGATATAAATATTAGCAAAATTATTTTTATTTACGAATGGTACTAATATCTTGGAAACATTGTTTCAAAACACTTGTATATAAAATCCACGAAAGCACATGAGTATTAAAATATATTTATAAAATTTTAACTGATTAGATTACATAAACTAGAAAGCTCACCGCTGGAAATATGTTAAAAAGTGTTGTTTTTATTAGGTATGCTAATAACCACATATATGTATAACTTTGAAGTATAAGGTTATGATTTTACACAAGCACACCAAACTTGACTAAATATTTGTTAAATTCCATTCTTCATATCATATCAATAATAGGTAAAATAAAAACAGACACGGGTTCGTGGTAATTAGTTGTTCCTTTAATTTTGTAACCTGTAGAGTGGCCTCATTTTCATTCTATTGAAGTTTAAACATGCTTCTCGTTCGATGTTTATGTTTACATGGCAAGACGCAGTTAGCCACAATGACGATGCGAAATCTTTAACTGCATTTTTAATTTAAACTTCTACGAAAAAGGCAGCAAAAAAGCTTTAAATACTTTATTTAAGAAATTAGTGCATTAAAAAAGATTATTTTGTTCTCAGTAACACTAAGTATTCATGATTCACTTACAAAATAGTCTGTTCGACGAACATATTAATTGTTCAATTGTTGCTTGTCCTCTGACGTCATGGATTCGTATCGCAGGTTAGCGTTACCGTGGAAAATAACGAAACGCATATCGCAAGGTGGGTCGTAATCACCAAATGCGATACGTGTTTCGTTACCGCGTGAAGAATAACGCTAGTCGTCGATGGTGTTCGTAATCAGCCCGCTGGGCTCCCTGGTGGGGCTTCCACCCCACTTCACTTCCTTTCAGGCCCTGGCGCCGTCTGGGGTCTTTTTATTGTGTAACATCTTATCTGGGCTCTCGGTGGCGGTAATTCCGTGAATGCGACGGAATACAAGGAACAGAAAATTTGTAAAAACCACGGTGCTGCCATCTGTGGCGGATAGCGTAAACCAAATTTCACATTTCCAAAGAAAAACTTTATAGTATTATCTGTTTACTGAATTTTAACAAGTACGCAGTATTAAAAAAAAAATAAAAATCCTTGTCGAAAATTAGGTATAAACCCGCGATTTTATATTTTTTCAAGTTTTTTTTCTCGCTATTATCGATGCCATTTCATTACATATATTGATGAGAATTTCAGTCTGTTAATCAAATTATTTGATATTCGACGTAGCTACTCTCGTAGCGAATTATAGCGATGGATGCGGAAACTACCCGACATTCGCGTCCAGAAATCTAGATGAAACCCAAATTGCGTACATTTATCACGCTCGGCATTATTTTAAAGAATTTTACGATAAATTTCGTGTCCGAGTTTCGTTTTACAAGTGTATTTGCAACTTGAGTATACATGAATTTTCTTGGTACCGAGGTACATGTTACACTTCAGTGGCAAGTACTGAATGACTCACTCAATTTTTTTTTTTTTTTACTTCCCTGTCGCTTTTGGTGCTTGAACGGCCCTGTTTGTCAGGGGCGTATTTGTGTTAGAGCGACACTTGCTGGGGCGGAGGAATGAAGATAAAGGTGTAATGCAAGTCCCTTGAGTAATTTCAGTAATCAATACCAGAAGTGTCATGTCTAAAAAGTATTCTGAAAACCCGCGTTTTAGCCATCTTCACTCTTCAATAACTACATTTATAAACGAAATATGGAAATAGATTTACTCATCCGCCTTTAGCGTATACTTGAATACTTTTCAAAATCAAACCCCACCCGGGTATTTTCAGCAGTTTTCAAATAGCGTGATTTAGCCCTGCACACTGTGTGTGTCCGGGAATGCGGGGGCCTTAAAAAATAATTTTATAGGTATGTATATATATATATATATATATATATATATATATATATATATATATATATAGGTGTGTGTGTGTAAAATGTCTATTGCATTTGTTGTCGGGTCACAAAATATCTCACCAGATAATTACTAAAACATAATTTTCTATGTGTAAAAGTTCACCCAAGTCATTATAATTATCATGACTTGCGTTTATTTTTACCACTTTAAGATAATATTTATTAAATATATGTTGATTAAATTGAAGACGAAAGCTAATATACATACAAGAGGGTTACCGTCATAAATTTACAGGCTATGTCCTCAACTAATAGTAATGACAATCAAATTAAATAACAACACTTTGACTTTAGGCCCTGTCACACTGTCAGAAATTCGTCTCCAACAGTGAGTAACACCCATAGGTGTGTATGTGTAGGGAGGGAGGGGACAGCGCTGGGAATGACTGTAGAGACCTGTAAAATTCGCGATTTCAAATCCCTAAAGGATAGACTCCATGATCCTCTATGCATTCGTGCAAATTATATCTGCCGATTGGTTACCGACTCGTAATACCTGTTGACTGGAATGATCGTGATTCGCTAAGTCTTCTGTTAACGATTTTTCATTGGCCCAGAGTCCTTCAGATAAACTGTGGCCCAATCACTGAAGCAAAATACCTAATGTCAAAAGTATTTGGACTCTATCCTATCGCGAAATGAATCCGCGAATTTTACAGGTCTCTAGGAATGAGTGATGCGTGCAGTGGAGCGCTGCTGTTTATGCTGTCTTGTTTCTATCGAGCCATTGATATTTCATTTGATACTTCCTTCGCCGTTCGTTTTTTATCACTAACATGCTAATTAGGTTCGTCTTATATGGACAAGGTTCCACCTATCTTAGTTGTAAATGTGATAAAATCACCAATGTTAAGGCATGAAAATGCTTATTAAATAGCTTAAATTTGTACCTTGCGATCCAAAATTTTACCCCGAGGAAGAACGCTCGTGGTCATCAATAATTCTTATATTTCACAAAAAAAAAAGTTGTTGAAGGTTAATCCACTTATAAAGAATGAGCAATGAAATATGTTTTCATTTTTCCCTATCAAATAAAGTTGTACAAATAACATCTAAAAGGTTTTAACTCCTTCTCACAGTATCTAAACTCATCATACTGAGTAGCAGACTGAGTTAAATCAAACTTTTATATTTCAAACTTATTTGTAGATTATAATAATGTATCACAATGCTCGGTAGAAATGTTGAAAATGTATGATTTGTATGTAATTCTTAAAAATAAATAAATAATTATAATTTTAAATTACATAAAAGCTCGTTTCATAATACGATTAATAATTTGCGATATTAAAAAATGATGAAAACATCATTCGCTTTTTCAAGTAAATTATTTTATAGACGACATTCATATGAACAATATTTTACCTTCATAACCTCTTCAATCTCCCATGTGTTCGCCCTTTAAGAGATTATTTGAAACGGAAAAGTTCATCATTTTCCTTTTCACTCGGACTATTACGTTAACTGATTACTTCAAACATCCAAGAAATTTAGAACTTGTGTTTTATGAAAACTAGAGCCATCTAAATTTCTAAACAAACATGGCTGCTCTTGTGACGATTTCAATGACGCCATTACCTTCCAATTTTATTGTACCTAAGGAGTTGGAAGCGAAAGTTTGACAGTGTAGCGAAGCATTTCTGCAAGTCTGCATTTAACTCTTCTTGTTGAAACTGTCCCGTCGTTGTTAGTGTTCGTCTTTGCTGTTTATTTTTCATGAACTAATTCCTTCCACGGAATTATTCATCCGTCTGATATTTAAAGTTTGCATGTTTTCGTCTGTGCTGTCTTCGAGTCGTTCATGACACCTGTTTGGTTTCATTTTTGGGTCCATCTGTTCGACATAAGCTGATTTAGATTTGTTCTCTGTGAGCTTATGTTTCCATTTTTATTTCTTATTTTGTATTCTTGAATTTTTTTTCCCACGACAAACAGTGCAATACTGAAATGGCGCATGTCCAAACAATATTATTAAATCAAAATTTCCCATTGCATGAATCATTTAAAAAAATGCTTTCTGGACTGCCCATCAACATGAGGCGCTTACGTGTCATGTTCACAGCAGCCAGTAGAAAATAAGCAAATTTCTGGAGTGGACAACGATTGTGCTCATCCGCTAATGTGAACGTGAATCATAATCTAAAGACAGCAGCTTGGAAAAAAATGTGGCGAAGAAAATTCTAGCGAAGACAGGAGGGCCATTCGCAGATACGGCGCGCACTCACACTCCTCGACGAAGAATGATAACAACCGACGTGTGTTGACGTAGCAGTTAAGTTCTGCCAGACCGCGCGAGCGTGCATGCTGTGTAAACTCACATCATTCTCTTATCTCGGAGGTAATCTGGGCGTTTGCGGTGACGTCCCTGTTCATCACTCAACAGCTGCGTGCTTGCAGGCAACCACCCATTTATAGAAGGAACAGGAAAAACAAACATCACTTATATCTGGTACACAGCTACGACGGATTCGTTTGACAAAAAGAAAAACTCAACACGCTTCTATTCACCCAAGGACTTTTTTTTTCAATTCATTGACTGATTCACCTGCGGCTGATTTACTTGATTTTCATTTCGTTTATTCGGTTATTCCACTACTGTAACTGGCCAACATTGGCTAAAGGTGGAAGCAGAAAAATAAAAAAAATAGTGAATTTATTTAATAAATATAGCATGTCCATTAAGGAATGTCCAAGTTATAAAATTTAATAGTATCAACTGCAAGCGTTGTAGTGTGTTGGTTCAAGGTACAATTAAAAAGTAACTCAAAACGTTTTAGATAAGCGAATACTGCTTTGTTGATTTTTCGCTTGCAGGGTGAAAGAATAGCTCTTTCCCCATTTAGAAGAAGGGGAACCTGTAAAATTTATTTGACAACAGGATGGAGCCCCTCCCAATTAGAATCTCTTTGTACGAGAGTCGAAGACCCTGACCGTTTGATTGGTCGTAATGGTAGAGACGACAGAGCTCTTTTTCGCTGGCCTCCGCGTTCATCTGACATAACGCCATGCGAGTTTTTCCTTTGGGGCTTTATAAAATATCTTGTCCACGTTCCGCCGCTACCTAATGGCTTGCCAGAGTTGAGACACAGAATTGAAGAGGCTATTGCTTCCATTAACCCGGACGTGTTAACCAACGTGTGGGAAGAATTGGACTTTAGGTTGGATGTGGGCCGTACAACTGAAGGTGCACAGATTGAACATTTGTAAGAAAAACTAGGTTAGTTTACTATTATGTGTTGTAAATAGTCGAAATTTAACTATTATAATATACCATTGAAATTGGGACATTCTTTTACAATATCCTATACTTGTGTTTACGATGTCTGATATTGGACCAGAGGTTGCACGACAATGACGAACCGACTACGAAAGAAAAGACCGAATCTTGCTGGACCCATTCGATTCTTCTCACAAAGTCTCCAGACGAGTACAATAGTTGCTGGCTCGACTATTGACAACGTTTAAGCTAAAATTGAAGTAGCTTGGCTTCTGGGTTGTAGCCGCGTCCTTGGCGAATGATTTACCGATATTTCGGTCGACATTTCATTCGCCATCATCAGGGAGCAGACGATGGCGACTGCAATGTCGACCGAAACGTCGGTGAATTATTCGCCAAGGACGCGGCTACAACCCAGAAGCCAAGAAGCTACTTCAGACAATGGCCGTGAAAGTCTGCGAACATTTTAAAGCTAAAATTGTTTGAACCCGCGAATTTCATCATTCTCTTGCTCAGCGCCGAGAGCGAATGTCAAACCAACATTGTCTCAATCATCGTTTCTTTGGATATCAAGTGAACGTGGCTTCTTCAAGCGGAGAATGTCAGGCTTTTGTACATAATTGGTAAAAAAAAAAAAAATATGGTGTTAACCGCACGTGAGGAATGTCGGCGTCAGGGCAGTACCGGAAGCAGCCCACTGAATCGGCAGGAATGAACGGCGCGTGGCCGAAGGCCGTGTTCCGTGTCCCTTCACGAACGCACTAACGTCAAAACCCGCGAATATTTGTTACGTAATCTTATACGTGGACACCGGCAAGCTTCGCGTTTTCATTGAGCAAAAACGATCAGGGACCTAACTAGAATAGCTTCCACCTGGGGCAAAAACTCATCTCGGCGCCCCCATTTTTTTTTACCAATAGAAACCAAAACCTTTCCAGACAAAACGTCATATCGCCACCACATACTAATTCAAATATTACAAATATTTTTTTATTCAAGTTAGTTGGTCAATAAATATACTTACATGCAGTTTTTTTTTATTTTTAATACCTACATCGCAAATTGGATATTTCATTTTTAAATATTACAAGTTTTTAAATATTTGACGGTATACATGTATGTATCTTTCTATACAAATAATTCAGTTCCTCTGCCATCCAACATTTTTGTGTGTTCTAATAATTCTATATTCAAGTAAAAAATCAATAGTAAAAATGACTCAGCCAATTTAGCGCCTCCAAAAATGCGGCGACCGGGGCACATGCCCCGTCTGCCCTCTTTAGTTACGGCGCTGAATATTGATAACATTATTCACATGCCTTAAGAAACTCTAAAACAATAGTAAATCAATGGCAAATAAACTAAATAGTCCATTTTAAGTGAGTAAGGGCCAAAACGTGGAAGAGTAGAGTGGCTAAGAACACTCGCCTCCCATTAAGGTGACCCGTATTCGAGCTCCAACTATGCCTGGGTGTAAGACGTGGCGGACGTCACGAGTGTTCCTCTTAAGGCCCTGTCGTAAATTTTCTCTTCCAACACCCTCGAATATGTGGCGTCAAATAAAGTTGGAGGCTTATGACGACACCGAAAACATCACTAGCGCAGCCATGTTTGTTTGACTAGTTGGATGACTTCCATAAAATATTTTGCATATAGAACGGCTTCTAAAATAAGCTGGATGTTGGATGCGATCGGCCAATCAAAATCGTGCCTAGCGGAAACGGAAATGACAACGGTTTACGTATCAACGATTCTTTAAATTTGAGAAAGCGCACATAGCCAATCAAAGAGGTTAATAAAGTGAAATAACTACAATAATGTTAATATAAATGTAGAAAGCCAAAACATTTCATGCGTAAAAATGAAAAAAAAAAAACTTTGAAATATTTCAGTATGTAACTAATATTATTGTGACATAAAGTGATCCATGTTCAAAAATTAAAAAAAAAAAGGATAAACATAATAACAAGTTTAAAAATTCTGTTTAGTACTGTGATGCATTATTTAATTTCAAAAATTGAAAAGTTTGAGATAGCTCAAATAAAAAAATAAACTTTGATAGTGTGACACGATTTAAAACATATTTGAGGTTATCTGTCAAAATATATTTGATGGAGAAAATTGGATCCATTTTCTGTCCAATACTGCCCCTCAATCTCTATTGTCAAATATATTGGAGACAAACATTTGACATACTTTAAGGTTCACACCTGCACTTACATCTAACTCTCTCGGACAACCGATTAGTAGTTTGGATGGTTCTTTTACATGCCCAACGCCAGAAAGCCAGTCCAGGACATGGGTTCCGAGAACCGGGAAACAGATAAGCTGTTTCCAATCGCGGCATGGTAATGACATCTGAGTGGCTGCATCGAGAGGTTGAGGAAACCCATCCCAACTTCGGCCCCACCGAAAATCTGCCATCCCGCCGTGTACCCCCAGGCCTCCAATGTAGCATGCCCCCTCCAAGGGACCAAGGCAGCACCGACACTGGCCCATAGCTATCACATCCCTGGGACCCCTCGGTCACCCAGTTACTCGTGATCCAGTCGAGGCTAATTAAACCTCTACTAGCTCAGCAGACTAGAACCCGAGCATTAAGTAGCTCAACACTTCCACTCGTCGACGAAGCGGGGACTCCTCAGAGTGTACTCCAAGCATTGGAGGACCACTGCCACCACGAGTCCATATCCAACCCTGATCCAGAGCCATTAAAGGAAACCTCAGCAGAGAACTATCTCAGTAAAGGATCAGGCCCGTGGCACCCTTATTCAGATAGAGCCGGACATCCTTAACGGCGGAGGACCACCCCGACGAGACCAAGGAAGTCCTTGGACATATTATTTTGGATTGTCCCCCGCCCGAAGGTTACAGCTGTGCCAAAGCCCGGGTTGGTCAGGTCAGAAACCTGACCGTGGACGTCCTGAATTTCAGTCCTCGAGTTATCCCCAACCCCAGCCTTGCCAGGGCCCGGGTTGACCAGGCCAGGAGAATCCACCACCGAGCAACCGCCCTTCGCTATTCCATACGCATCGTGGGTTCTTCACATTGAGCACGATGCCTTGAGACACCACCTAGGGTTTGGGGGTCCAAATCCCCCCGATTGACGTTCCGCCGGTCCAAGGTGAAGCCACCCGTCCCCAGCCTACTAGCCTACCAGAATACTCGTTCAGACAGAATAAACATTTGACAAACATTTGACAGTGTGATAGGGCGTTTACAGCGCATTTCCGTTGCCACGACCACTGGTCCCGCTCACCACCCAGTCCTTCACGTGTGTCTAATGAACGCCGTGTCTCAGATACGTGACCCGCAACTATATCAGGACTAAACCGACACGTCATAATGTCGATGCGCGAACACAGCACTGTTAATTCTAGCCTACAAGACGTTGGACCCGCAAAATTTCAGTGCGTAATCTAATTTTTACTCGCGGCTAGAGAAGTATACTTAACGCGGGAAAGTTTGATGTTGTTTGACTTGAACACGCTATGTTCTTGACTGCAATATATATAAAAAATTTTCTTTACCTACTCTAAGGGACTGGAAAAATAAATCGCGGATTAAATTATCTCTAGTATTACCCCACATTTCCCCCCCCCCCCCCCCCCCCCCCACATTCGTTCACCCGTTCATTGGCTGGTGACTTGTGAGACGTCTTCACTGGTTATTAGTCTATGATTCGACACTTCTCTGGGTGAGGATTTCCCATTGGTCCACAGTACCTCGCATTGACTTTGAGCCAATAGCACTAGAGGTACGATGGCATCAGTATTTCGATACTGGTCCTTCGCGAAATGAACCCATGAATTCTTCCGGCACCTCTAAATGATCCAATGAAAATGTTTTCCAGACATGTGATGATGTCTCCAGAGCTCTGGGGGCTATCGGCGCCGACGACCGGCCTTGTCGCCGGCGGCTATCGGCGCCGGGAGATCTCGGAGCAAACAGCCGCGCTCCCCGGCGACCAGCGGCCAGCACGCGCCGCTTCGACCCACGATAAGGCGCTCGCAGGGGCAGTTCGCCGCAGCCTCCCGGAGCGCGCCACGAGCTTGTGGCTTACCGTCAGCACTGCACTCCAGGCTACACTCCACTTGCCTATATATAATAGATGTTGACGGTTTCAATGACCTCTAGGGTAGACTCCACGGTTCCCTAAATAGTCGGATCAATGCCACATGCTCATTGGCTACTGACTGTGGGACCCGTCAACTGGGATGCTTCCTATTCGACACTTCTTTGGTTGTAGATTTTTTCAATGGCTCAAAGAACTTCAGATAAACTGTGAGCCAATCTTAGAAGCAATATGAAGGCACTTACTTGTGTTTGGATTCTACCATAACGCGAAATGAATGCGTTATTTTTTTTAGCCTGCTCATTGGTAGATAACAAGCTCGTGTATTTTGGTGTGTTACACGTGCACCACTTCTTCTCCTTGTTTATAACTGACTCAGGGTCTCAAGAGTATTGTGGGCCAGTAGATAGGATGTGTTTGTTCTGGCACAGGCGGCGGAGTGAGGCGGTGGCCATCTTGGATTTGACGCACATCGGTGAGCCATTAATCCATCCGCCATCTTGGATGACATCATCGTTAATCCATTAATCCGTACTACATCTTGTATTAATCCATTAATTCGCTCGCAATATTTGATTTGACCTTGACATTCGACCCTGGCAGCCAAATTGTGACATCACCATTGCACTGTTCGTTATGGTCGCCCACTTGGATATTAAATTTGACTTTTCCAAATTCGATTTCATCATCAGCCACCATCTTGTTTTGGTCTGCTGGTAGCCATTATCTTGTTTTCGTCGGTTTCAGTTCCAAAGCTTGACTTCACAGTTGGCGATGAGTTTTATTTTGTACAGAAAACTGTGTGACGCCACAGCATGTAGTGGTAGGAAAACATACGCCTTTAACTACTCAGATAGCAGAAATAATTATATGATTTCAAAGTTGTCTTTAAGCCAATAGTAGTAGTGATGTGTGGTAGGAAACACTATGTTTAAAATATTTTCCCAGAGGGTGCTGTCTTGAATTCGAGGTGTTGCTGCCAGAGGGCACCAGCTATAATTCCAGCACAGGCTACCATAGCTCGCCAAATTAAAATTTCAAATATAGGTTGACATATAGCTCCACTATAAGCCATATATAATTCCAGAACATAATACCAGATAGTACCACAGTTGACCATCTTCAATTCATAATGTTGCTACAAGAGCAAACCAAATTTAAATTTTAAAAAAAATTATTTAATATATTGCACCACAGTCAGCCATCTTTAATTCATGAATTTGATATCAGAGGGCGCCACAGTTGGCCATATTTAATTCATGGTGTTGCTGACAGATAGTGCCACTGTCGGCCATCTTTAGTGTCAGTGCCGTCTGTTAGAGGGCGCCATTATGGATTAGCTTTCTGGTGAAGCTTGGGGACCCTATAAACATAGACTATATTTTACTTCCAGTTGTTTGAAATCGTATCTAAGTCGAAGACGTCGTGTATAGAGAACTGTTTTCAAATCATAAGAGCTATGCTTAACTGTTTTGGACATATCACGCAGGGCCAAGTAAAAATTAACTTCAAATATTCGTGAGAGAATAATGGGTGGTTCTTGAGAAAAAAAAAACTCATAAGCGGAACCCAAGTATATTACGTGAGCATTGCTTTGGTACGTGAGTATTTAAATAAGTGAAAAGCAAACAAGGTAATATCTGCCCCCTCCCTCCCTCGGCAAAGGAGGCACAAGCAGTAATTAACAAATCAATGACGGAGCAGCCGAGTGTGTGTGTAATTGGTCGTGGCTTCGCGCCAATGCATTCCAGCTGCAGTCTTGGCGCCGATAAAAACAGTTCTCTTGGAGGAAGAAGGGGGGGGGGGGTGATCATTCTCGGCTGCCCTTCTCCCCCTTTCGTCGGGATCCACTTAGCGGCTCATTTCAACCCACGCTTATCTTCGGTCACCATTCGTATTTCTTCATCCCCCCCCCCCCCCTTTTCCTTCGCAAGACATGTTGCAGTCCCTGCTGCCCGGGTGTCCAGGTTATAAACAACCCAGGGGAGTTCTCTAATTGGACAGGGCGTCGTACCCTGCGGGCAGCCCAGTGTTGCCACGCGAGCGGACGTCGCGGCACACGTCCGTCGTGTCTGTGGCCGGGAGTGTTTCTCTACTCGCTCTTGCTTATACGGGCTCATTTTCATTTTCAGTGTATCAGTGAAATACACAATACGCCAGAAAGCATGATTTTATTTTAAGTTATACTTCATTATGCGCGTTATGAAAAAAAAAAATGACGAGAGTGAATTTTTACGATGCGCGCGCAGCATGAAACGAAATTTTCACAGGATGAAAAAGGGCTACATACAAATGTCAATCATATAAGTGCTTTTAAATCATAAATTTTAGTGATTGATATTGAATACAATTCCACATAACTTAACACACTGATTTAATGTGAATATTTGTTATACAAATTATGTTCATAAACGTTTTCAAGTGTACTTATATAAGTATGGTAGTGTTCCCGGATGCATAAATAATTTACATTTTTAACTATACAATTTTTACAGTTTTATTTTATAAATAATTAAATTAATTAAATTAGAATAAACATTAATCATATTTATTATTTATATTATTAATTAAAATGTATCTCGATTATTTTACTAAGTGAAATTATTAATTTTATACCCGTGTATATATTACTATCGAATACTTAGCATTTATTTTAAAAAAATTTGATTAGATTGAATTCATTCTTTACCAACCGTATTTATAATGTCACTTCAGTTCTTTTTTTATTTTATTTCTATTAATTATTTACATGTTAAATTAAAATAAACTTCTAAGGACATACATAAGCACACGCGCCCATTTTTTTTCTGTTAACACATGTGCGTAAACACTGGTGGGCCGTTATTTTGACGGGAGTTTAATATTTGGTAAATGGGTTTTTCCAGGGGGCCAGGAGGGTATGGAATGGCTCTCAGGCGTTCTCCCGGAAAATACGGACGTGAACTCCTTCAATCAACTTCATTCTCGACGATGGTTTGGCTAGTTTATTTTAATAAATTTTTATAGTCTTTCATGATAAATTATCTTCTAGTTAGCTTTATAAATTATTGCGATATGTGAAATAGATATTGGTAGTACTTTAAATTACATGTTAATAACAAATTAATTCCCTTAATATAATTTTTTTTTTAACAGAACAGTAGACAAAGAAGAAAAATAATATTTACCGAATTAAAATATGGCGGTCATGATTCAAATTGATGGAATATTTTTTTCACAAAAATTGTGTTAAAATTAAGTTAATTCTCTTTTATAAATTTAAAAATTATTACAGATTTTTTAAAATAATGATAACGGATTTTCAAGATGACGAACAAAATTCAAAGTGTCGGTATCTATGTGTATCAAATTTTCATCATAATTGAATAGGTACGTTTGTAAAAATTTCAGCTCTCTAGTTCAAGCGGAAGTGGTTTTAATTTAACTTGCAAGATTTGAACTAAACAGACAAACAAACACGTGTAGTTAAAAGTTAGTGAAAATGAAACTGGCCGTAGCGGGGCGCTAGACGGTTGCTCGACTTGCCCGGCCTGGAGACGCCCTTGTACGTAAACTCGACTAAAAAGTAACTGGAAATAATGAAATTCCAAAATTGAAATCGCACAAGAAAAGTAAGAAGAAAACTGATGGAGAGAGCAACTAGGTGTTTGCGACCGCAAAGACAAATCACAGACGTTTATGAAGCCTAGATATGTTTGGCTTGTTGCTTGTTTCGTAAATGAACCGGAATTGCGCGGGACCAGAATACTAGCCTCTCAGCGCGGCAACGCCGGGCCCTCATTGGCTGCCGCCGGGGAGGTCGCAGGAGAACGGGAGGTCCAAGAAGACGAGAGGGAGAGGAATACACGAGAACCCCGTGTGACGAGTTCTTCAGGGACTGCTCCCGACTGCCGTGTTACGTGGAATATGCTGTCTTGCCACGCCTTCACGAGGGGGAAACAAGGACGGGACTACGACCCGGGAATTCGTTTAGTCGTCGGCGCCTGCGCAAGTCCTTCCTTCCGGGGAATACGCGTGGCATGGCGTGTGCGTTTTTATACTCCAATTTATGTGCTTTAATTCAACCAAACACATGTTATTCTTGTAGTAACATTAATAGATGTTTTAATTAGATGATGATTATGTTAAGAACTATGATTAGGCACTGGTTAAATTCGCGATTTCAATGACCTCTAGGATAGACTCCATGATCCTCAATGTACTCCGCAAAATTACACCTGCTCATTGGCTAATGACTCGTGACACATGTTAACTGGAAAGCTTGTGATTAGATACTTTTTTTTCGTTGAGGGTTATTCATTGGCTCAGAGTCCTTCAGACAAACTGTGGTCCAATCACTGAAGCAGCAAAATGTTAAAGGAATTTGTATTCTAGCCTGTCGTGAAATGAAACCGCGAATTTTTCCGGTCTCTAATTACGATCCATGTCCATGTAGAAAAAACTCAAATGTTGAGATTACATCTACAGCGCGTCCAGCAAAGTGTGCTTTTGTAGTTAGTTAAGTGGACGTAACTGCTTTTATTTCCATCAGTTTGGGAAAAGATTCTATGTTGAAGGGGTTTGTAAATTACTTAGTGCGTACGTGATCTCATTTCCTTCCAGCTGTTGTCGATGAAGCAGCAATGCAATGCCACTGGATCACGGTAGTGTCTACCATGTTTTATTTTATTACCCTCACCGCGTTGGTGAGAAGCAAGTAATAGGCCCTCGTTTCTGATTCCTAACACAATGTACCAATATCGCTGTCTGAAAATTAGCTGTCAACAAGTAAGTACAAACCAGTGACACAGTCTTCCATGGTACTCGGAAACAAGCGTGGAAAGAAAACAGTTGAGGTTGTTATCAAAGAAACGTGCCGAAGGCGGTGGCATGTCCATCAGTTGACAGTCACAGCTTGCCGAGCTGTTGACGGATATACTGCGTACTTGCTGGAAGCGACTGTCCGGCGTGATGCCAGCTTCAAGCTGTGCTTCAGGAGTGGAGTCGAAACAAACAAATGACACAAAAATCTAATGAAATCTTCACCTTCAAATAACCTCAAAATTGTGCTTTGCAAAAAAATCAGTGTCTCGCTATTTGCGAGAAAAATGAGAAATTCAGCGAGTTATTTTTAATATTTTACTAAGTAACACTATGCAGTATCATTTAATTCACAATAACGGTCTGTAGAAAATTCTTGAATTAAAAATAGAGAAATTCATAATTATGGGTCCAAGATGGAGGAATTAAAAATTGCGACCTGATCGAATCGCATTTGAGTCTGGGACTGAAACAGTGGGTGACCTCCAGACCGTGAGTGGTCAGCTCACTCCGGATCAACGTCAAATGACAAGGGTCAAGGTCAAGAGAGATAGCGACCTTTGTGTAATAGTTCCAAGATGGCGTCTGGCTATTATACAAACCAACACCCAGAACCCTAGCTGGAGGAACATTTTTCACATTATAGACTTATAGCATAGCCAAATGTTATTGTTACTGTCTATAAAGCCTTAATTTCGCGTACAAAATTCAGCAGACAGATCAAACTAATTCTCACATGTTTGCAGATTATCTGCTCTTCACGTACCACACAGTTCCAGCTGTCACTATTGAAATCGTTTGTAAATATTAGTTTCTTCAGGTTAGATTTATTTTTACGTATTACGTTGTAACCATAAAAAACATTGGTGAATAAAATAATTATAATAAATGTAATACATACGTACAAAACATTTCTTTTATTACAAAGTGAAAAAAAAAAACAATAAATTTAATCGTTAGCACAGGTAATCGGAACATTTGAAAACTATGTATATTACTCCTGTTTTTGTGCCATATGACGGGAACAGACCACAGTTTCCGAAACGTCGCAACTGTTTTGTCTTTGGAAGCTTATTGTGTTAGTCTGTGCTGTCATCGTTGTGTTGTCTGAATAACTGTTTAATATTCATCGTTGATTTCGCATGTACGTCGCTGTATTGTCGGTTTGTTGTCCAGATTATCTATTTAGAATCATCGTAGAGTTCCTCTGTCTGCCTCTGAGTTTTTCAAAGTTGTTAGTAGTATAGGATAGTATGTTCTGCGGCAGGCGGCAGGCTGTGGATTGTGATTGTCGGTCCGCCATCTTGGATTGTGACGTCACGGCGGCCATCTTGGACTCAAAATTCCTCAAAATTGAAAGAGGCTTAAGCATCCTTAACTCAAGCCTCAGTTAAGCCTCTATCAGGATGTGACCTCGACCTTTGACCTTGACCTTGACCCCGACGGCCATTTTGGATCCACCATATTGAAAATCCGTAATTTTAATGCTAGAGATTCGGGAAAAAAATTAAAAATCATAAAAAAATTAACTAATCGAATTAAATAATAAAAAATCCTTAAAACCACCGTTGCACTTTTTTGTGACGGCCGCCATCTTGTCTTCGTTGCTGGAGACCACCATCTTGTTTTCACCCGCTAGAGTGCGCTGACGACATGTTAGTTTAGTTCTTATCTGCTAGAGTGCAGTAATAATTTATTACTGTGACACCCGCCATCTTGAAATTTGGACGCCATCTTGAAAATCCGTAATTATTTAGCTAGAAATTCGGGAAAAGTTCCAAAATTAATTAAATAAATCACTCATTAATTTACATATTGATTTGATCCACTCCTGTCCTCGGTTCGAAACTGGTGAGGGCAAAAAATAAAAAAATCATCAGATCCTTCCTTCACAGAAGCCACCTTCAGACTGACCTACCTCCACCAATAACCAGGTATATCATCAGCCAGTATGACGTCATGTCCGCCATCTTGTCTTCATCAGCTGGAGACCACCAACCTGTTTTCGTCCGCAAGAGTGTGCTGATACCATGTTGATATAATAATCTGGTCACCATACCTTTGTCCTCAACTGTTGACCTTGAACTTTGACCTTGACCTTGAAATTTGATCTTGACCTTGAAATTTGACCTTGACCTTGAAATTTTACCTTGACCTTGATCTTGAAATTTGACCTTGACCTTGAAATTTGACCTTGACCTTGACATTTGACCATGACCTTGAAATTTGACTTTGTCCTTGTCCATCACGGACCCGACATTTTATGTTCAGTAGATGCTACCAGGAGCTACCGCCTGCTAGTGGTCATTGACACCGTCTTGTTTTCGTCTGATGGAGGACGCCATCTTGTGTGTACTCATCTTACCATCATGCTAGTTTTATTCTAACCCGATACAGTGCAGTAATCATTTATTACTGAGGTGCCCACCATCTTGGAAAATTCGTAATAACTAACACATAAATTCGGAAAAAATTCCAAAAGTCTCCGAAAAAATCAATTATTAATTTACAAATTGAATCGATGGATTCGTGTTTACGGTTCGATTCTTGACCAGTGACAGTTGTAACTAATTATTAAATAAATTTTAGATTCTGTTTTCCATTACCTTTCGCGGAGTTTATTGTCCATTCACTCCTAAATTCACCTAAAAAAATCACCCATTCAAGTAATGATTGATTCGATACTTAGTTCGATCTATGGTCGAAGATAAAAATAAATTTAAATACCAGATAAGTGTAAGGTTCGAGAAATAAAACACTGCAAGTTCTTTTACAAACATAATATTTATTACATCATTTCTATTCTACTACATGATCACTAGCGAAAGCCAGCAATCTTATAAACATTTAATCCTGCATAGGCGTGAAATGACTAATTCTTAACTCCAATCGGTTTATACTAGACAGAGACCAACCAGAACCTTTACTAACATAGTTCTCCTCTTCGTGACAGAGTTTCTGGATACCGTTTTTAACAGTTTGCTTCACATCGTCAGAACTGTAAATTACTGCAGCCGATGTCTTGAATGCACATTTCTTCAATTTGTCATCTAACGGATATGGCTTTCCATATATACAGTCCAGCCACAAGTTATATTTTAATGGACCGTTTGTTGCTACATCATCAGTAAGCTGATTGATTATGTCCTGTCTGATATCATCGAGAAAAGTACAAATGTCCTTCGACTCACCGAACGTATTTAAATAATAGTAGTCTTTCAACGTTCCACGAAATGCTGACTGCGCCAAGTAGAAGCCATTATCATTCACCTGTAGAGCACCGACCACAGTCTTAGGTTTAGTTCCATGTCCAGATACCATAGCAATCGGTTGCTGCGCATCTGTTTTTTTGCCTGTACGCTCACGAGCCTTCAACCTAAACCGAGGAGTTGAAATTTCTGCAGGTAGTTCTGCAGTAGGCGCACGGACTTTACCTTTACATTTTGTCACATGTCGTCGCAAATTATCAATTCGAGTAAACCATTCATGACACTCATCACAGCGAAACTTCATGCGAGAAGGATTCTTCATGCATTTGCTCCGCTCATGTCTTCGTGCATCATGGGAAAATGCGAACGACGTATCACAGTAGCTGCAAGGATACCGTGGTGATGAAGACGAACCTTTCAGACCTGATCCAGATGTCGATGTTACTACGATTTTACTATCTCCAGGCATACTCTTATGAACATCAATGCATCGTTGTTGCACCGAAACCTTTACTTTCTGCCGCACAGCAGGACCTTTGCATGACTTCATGTGCGTTTTCATATTATCTTTTCTAGCAAACTGCTTATGACATTTCTCACAACCAATCATTTTACGATATAGGTTCTTAGCACATTCGCTCTTCTCGTGTCGTCGAGCATTGCTGTTGTTTGAGAAAATCTTGTCGCAGTAACAGCACCGATGTTCGTTAGTTGTCAAATCAGCATCCATTGAAGTCACCATCGAGGTCGAATCGCCGTTCGTCGTGGTTTCCTGCACAGCCAGCTCTGTAGTCATTAAGCTCTCTTCTGCTGGTGGTACCACGACTGATGAGGTCTCCTCCAATGTTGTCGTTCTCGTTGCCAACGGGATCTGCACCTTCTTCGTCGTCGTTGACGTCAAGGTTCCCGTAGACGATGGTACAACGTCCATCATGTTCGTCGTTAAAGTCGGTAAAGATGCCATCAAGTTCGCAAGATCAAGTAATTACGTGACTTATGCACCAGATGAATCAAATTAGGTGATCCTTGCAACGTCGTCGTCAGTAACAAACTGAGCGGCCAGATGTTTAGGACTCGCTTATATACATGCACCGGATGGAATAATACACTAATCAAATCAAGATCAATTTACTATAATACTAGAGTCAAATCATCATTAAAAATAGAAGCACCATCAAAAAGGCGGCACGTTTTGGACGCGCCGTCAATAAAAAGGAAGCACATTCTACAAAACGAAAGCTCATTTAACGAAAAGGAGGTACATTCACACTTACATTAAACTCGATAGGATGCGATCGTCAGTGTTAAGCTAGGATATAATGTCTCCATCAGTCTATGAATCCACCAGTTAGTAGTTCCATAAGTAATTGGCATCAACAGTCTTTTGGCTCCAATATTCATTGTCTCCAATATTCGTAGGCTCCAATATTCGTTGGCTCCAATATTCGATGACTACAATTTTCGTAGGCTCCAATATTCATTGTCTCCAATATTCGTTGGCTACAATTTTCGTAGGCTCCAATATTCATTGGCTCCAATATTCGTTGTCTCCAATATTCGTTGTCTCCAATATTCATTGGCTCCAATTTTCGTTTGCTCCAATATTCGTTGACTCCAATATTCGTTGGCTCCAATAATCATTGGCTCCAATATTCACGGGCTTCAATATCAATTGGCTCCAATTGCTCCAAATGCTCCAACAGGCTCCAAAAGGCTCTATCAGTCTTTTGGCTCCAATTTTCATTGGCTACAATATTCATTAACTCCAATATTCATTGACTCCAATATTTATTGGCTCCAATATTCATTGGCTCCAATTTTCATTGGCTCCAATATTCATTAACTCCAATATTCATTGACTCCAATATTTATTGGCTCCAATATTCATTGGCTCCAATTTTCATTGGCTCCAATTTTCATTGGCTCCAATTTTCATTGGCTCCAATATTCATTGACTCCAATATTTATTGGCTCCAATATTCATTGGCTCCAATAGTCATTGGCTCCAATATTCATTAACTCCAATAGTCATTGGCTCCAATATTCATTAACTCCAATATTCATTGACTACAATATTTATTGGCTCCAATATTCATTGGCTCCAATAGTCATTGGCTCCAATAGACATTGGCTACAATAGACATTGACTCCAATAGTCATTGGCTTCAATATTCATTGGCTCCGACAGTATTTTGACTCCAAAAGTCATTGGCTTCTAAAGTCATATGCTCCAACTGCTTTTTGTCTCATCAGCGCCAAATATATTTGGCTAGAATGCTACGAGTCTAAGAGACTATGAGCCGCAAGACTACAAGTCTAAAAGGATCTAGCTGGTTACGAGTTATACATGCCTGCGAGGCTACAGAGCTACGAAGCTTCTAGAACTCAAGTTTAAGTGACCGCGAGGATACAGGACTACAAGTCTGCATGAGTACTTGACTACGAAGCTACTCATCTACAAGGCTCCAATTGTCGCATCTGTCTTCGTCGGAATTTTCTCTTTTGATCCATCTGCTCCAACAGCATTATGTTATAAGAATTACAAGGCTACTTGATTACGTAGCATCAAGTCTACAAGGCTCCATTGCATCATTACTACGAGACTACAAGCCACGAGGTTACGAGACTATGCGATTGCAAGTCTTAAAGGTTACGTGATCGCGAGGCTATAGGACTACGAAGCTTCCAGAACGCATGGTCACGAGACTGCATGACTAATTGGCCGCGTGGCTACGAAACGTCACGTCTCTAACTGACTACAATAGCAATATTCAGTGGTGAGAGTTAATTTATCTCATGCAAAGGTACTTGGTGCAAGTAGTTCCGCTTTTCAACATCAGATGACGTCACGTGTTGCTTGCAGGTAAATAATATTTCCTTTATGCGGGATGCGGGATGCTCACTATCGATCGCATAAGAAGGATGGCTTCGATAGTCTCCAAGGAGAAGGAAGTTCATCCTTCCTGCTAGTGCTTCTCAGATTTCTCACGGTCCGCCATATTGGAATGCAACGTCACGGCGGACATATTGGATGGGTGTGACCTTGACCTTTGACCGAAACCGCAAGATTGATCGCAAGCACACGGATTAACCATCAAAATATTGATAAGAATAATCAGGAGCACACGGAGAAAACCATCATAAAATTGGCAAGAAAAATCAGGAGCACACGGAGAAAACCACCAAAATATTGTCAAGAATAATCAGAAGCACACGGAGAAAAACGACACACGTTTTCTTTAATATCATAAAATTACAGGAAAAAAATATTTAATAAATAACAAATAAATTAATAAAAAAATTTAAAATGACCAAAAATTCCAAAAATACATAAACAGATTCTGCTAGCTTGTGAACTTTTCATTGTTGAGCAAAGATATAGTTCTAATACAAGCCAGAATTTTATGTATTTTTGGTATTTTTTTGTCATTTTAAATTTTTTATTAATTTATTTGTTATTTATTAAATATTTTTTTCCTGTAATTTTATGATATTAAAGAAAACGTGTGTCGTTTTTCTCCGTGTGCTTCTGATTATTCTTGACAATATTTTGGTGGTTTTCTCCGTGTGCTCCTGATTTTTCTTGCCAATTTTATGATGGTTTTCTCCGTGTGCTCCTGATTATTCTTATCAATATTTTGATGGTTAATCCGTGTGCTTGCGATCAATCTTGCGGTTTCGGTCAAAGGTCAAGGTCACACCCATCCAATATGTCCGCCGTGACGTTGCATTCCAATATGGCGGACCGTGAGAAATCTGAGAAGCACTAGCAGGAAGGATGAACTTCCTTCTCCTTGGAGACTATCGAAGCCATCCTTCTTATGCGATCGATAGTGAGCATCCCGCATCCCGCATAAAGGAAATATTATTTACCTGCAAGCAACACGTGACGTCATCTGATGTTGAAAAGCGGAACTACTTGCACCAAGTACCTTTGCATGAGATAAATTAACTCTCACCACTGAATATTGCTATTGTAGTCAGTTAGAGACGTGACGTTTCGTAGCCACGCGGCCAATTAGTCATGCAGTCTCGTGACCATGCGTTCTGGAAGCTTCGTAGTCCTATAGCATCGCGATCACGTAACCTTTAAGACTTGCAATCGCATAGTCTCGTAACCTCGTGGCTTGTAGTCTCGTAGTAATGATGCAATGGAGCCTTGTAGACTTGATGCTACGTAATCAAGTAGCCTTGTAATTCTTATAACATAATGCTGTTGGAGCAGATGGATCAAAAGAGAAAATTCCGACGAAGACAGATGCGACAATTGGAGCCTTGTAGATGAGTAGCTTCGTAGTCAAGTACTCATGCAGACTTGTAGTCCTGTATCCTCGCGGTCACTTAAACTTGAGTTCTAGAAGCTTCGTAGCTCTGTAGCCTCGCAGGCATGTATAACTCGTAACCAGCTAGATCCTTTTAGACTTGTAGTCTTGCGGCTCATAGTCTCTTAGACTCGTAGCATTCTAGCCAAATATATTTGGCGCTGATGAGACAAAAAGCAGTTGGAGCATATGACTTTAGAAGCCAATGACTTTTGGAGTCAAAATACTGTCGGAGCCAATGAATATTGAAGCCAATGACTATTGGAGTCAATGTCTATTGTAGCCAATGTCTATTGGAGCCAATGACTATTGGAGCCAATGAATATTGGAGCCAATAAATATTGTAGTCAATGAATATTGGAGTTAATGAATATTGGAGCCAATGACTATTGGAGTTAATGAATATTGGAGCCAATGACTATTGGAGCCAATGAATATTGGAGCCAATAAATATTGGAGTCAATGAATATTGGAGCCAATGAAAATTGGAGCCAATGAAAATTGGAGCCAATGAATATTGGAGCCAATAAATATTGGAGTCAATGAATATTGGAGTTAATGAATATTGGAGCCAATGAAAATTGGAGCCAATGAATATTGGAGCCAATAAATATTGGAGTCAATGAATATTGGAGTTAATGAATATTGTAGCCAATGAAAATTGGAGCCAAAAGACTGATGGAGCCTTTTGGAGCCTGTTGGAGCATTTGGAGCAATTGGAGCCAATTGATATTGAAGCCCGTGAATATTGGAGCCAATGATTATTGGAGCCAACGAATATTGGAGTCAACGAATATTGGAGCAAACGAAAATTGGAGCCAATGAATATTGGAGACAACGAATATTGGAGACAACGAATATTGGAGCCAATGAATATTGGAGCCTACGAAAATTGTAGCCAACGAATATTGGAGACAATGAATATTGGAGCCTACGAAAATTGTAGTCATCGAATATTGGAGCCAACGAATATTGGAGCCTACGAATATTGGAGACAATGAATATTGGAGCCAAAAGACTGTTGATGCCAATTACTTATGGAACTACTAACTGGTGGATTCATAGACTGATGGAGACATTATATCCTAGCTTAACACTGACGATCGCATCCAATCGAGTTTAATGTAAGTGTGAATGTACCTCCTTTTCGTTAAATGAGCTTTCGTTTTGTAGAATGTGCTTCCTTTTTATTGACGGCGCGTCCAAAATGTGCCGCCTTTTTGATGGTGCTTCTATTTTTAATGATGATTTGACTCTAGTATTATAGTAAATTGATCTTGATTTGATTAGTGTATTATTCCATCCGGTGCATGTATATAAGCGAGTCTTAGACATCTGGCCGCTCAGTTTGTTACTGACGACGACGTTGCAAGGATCACCTAATTTGATTCATCTGGTGCATAAGTCACGTAATTACTTGATCTTGCGAACTTGATGGCATCTTTACCGACTTTAACGACGAACATGATGGACGTTGTACCATCGTCTACGGGAACCTTGACGTCAACGACGACGAAGAAGGTGCAGATCCCGTTGGCAACGAGAACGACAACATTGGAGGAGACCTCATCAGTCGTGGTACCACCAGCAGAAGAGAGCTTAATGACTACAGAGCTGGCTGTGCAGGAAACCACGACGAACGGCGATTCGACCTCGATGGTGACTTCAATGGATGCTGATTTGACAACTAACGAACATCGGTGCTGTTACTGCGACAAGATTTTCTCAAACAACAGCAATGCTCGACGACACGAGAAGAGCGAATGTGCTAAGAACCTATATCGTAAAATGATTGGTTGTGAGAAATGTCATAAGCAGTTTGCTAGAAAAGATAATATGAAAACGCACATGAAGTCATGCAAAGGTCCTGCTGTGCGGCAGAAAGTAAAGGTTTCGGTGCAACAACGATGCATTGATGTTCATAAGAGTATGCCTGGAGATAGTAAAATCGTAGTAACATCGACATCTGGATCAGGTCTGAAAGGTTCGTCTTCATCACCACGGTATCCTTGCAGCTACTGTGATACGTCGTTCGCATTTTCCCATGATGCACGAAGACATGAGCGGAGCAAATGCATGAAGAATCCTTCTCGCATGAAGTTTCGCTGTGATGAGTGTCATGAATGGTTTACTCGAATTGATAATTTGCGACGACATGTGACAAAATGTAAAGGTAAAGTCCGTGCGCCTACTGCAGAACTACCTGCAGAAATTTCAACTCCTCGGTTTAGGTTGAAGGCTCGTGAGCGTACAGGCAAAAAAACAGATGCGCAGCAACCGATTGCTATGGTATCTGGACATGGAACTAAACCTAAGACTGTGGTCGGTGCTCTACAGGTGAATGATAATGGCTTCTACTTGGCGCAGTCAGCATTTCGTGGAACGTTGAAAGACTACTATTATTTAAATACGTTCGGTGAGTCGAAGGACATTTGTACTTTTCTCGATGATATCAGACAGGACATAATCAATCAGCTTACTGATGATGTAGCAACAAACGGTCCATTAAAATATAACTTGTGGCTGGACTGTATATATGGAAAGCCATATCCGTTAGATGACAAATTGAAGAAATGTGCATTCAAGACATCGGCTGCAGTAATTTACAGTTCTGACGATGTGAAGCAAACTGTTAAAAACGGTATCCAGAAACTCTGTCACGAAGAGGAGAACTATGTTAGTAAAGGTTCTGGTTGGTCTCTGTCTAGTATAAACCGATTGGAGTTAAGAATTAGTCATTTCACGCCTATGCAGGATTAAATGTTTATAAGATTGCTGGCTTTCGCAAGTGATCCTGTAGTAGAATAGAAATGATGTAATAAATATTATGTTTGTAAAAGAACTTGCAGTGTTTTATTTCTCGAACCTTACACTTATCTGGTATTTAAATTTATTTTTATCTTCGACCATAGATCGAACTAAGTATCGAATCAATCATTACTTGAATGGGTGATTTTTTTAGGTGAATTTAGGAGTGAATGGACAATAAACTCCGCGAAAGGTAATGGAAAACAGAATCTAAAATTTATTTAATAATTAGTTACAACTGTCACTGGTCAAGAATCGAACCGTAAACACGAATCCATCGATTCAATTTGTAAATTAATAATTGATTTTTTCGGAGACTTTTGGAATTTTTTCCGAATTTATGTGTTAGTTATTACGAATTTTCCAAGATGGTGGGCACCTCAGTAATAAATGATTACTGCACTGTATCGGGTTAGAATAAAACTAGCATGATGGTAAGATGAGTACACACAAGATGGCGTCCTCCATCAGACGAAAACAAGACGGTGTCAATGACCACTAGCAGGCGGTAGCTCCTGGTAGCATCAATTGAACATAAAATGTCGGGTCCGTGATGGACAAGGACAAAGTCAAATTTCAAGGACAAAGTCAAATTTCAAGGTCAAGGTCAAATTTCAAGGTCAAGGTCAAATTTCAAGGTCAAGGTCAAATTTTAAGGTCAAGGTCAAATTTTAAGGTCAAGATCAAAGTTCAAGGTCAAGGTCAAAGTTTAAGGTCAACAGTTGAGGACAAAGGTATGGTGACCAGATTATTATATCAACATGGTATCAGCACACTCTAGCGGACGAAAACAGGTTGGTGGTCTCCAGCGGATGAAGACAAGATGGCGGACATGACGTCATACCGGCTGATGATATACCTGGTTATTGGTGGAGGTAGGTCAGTCTGAAGGTGGCTTCTGTGAAGGAAGGATCTGATGATTTTTTATTTTTTGCCCTCACCAGTTTCGAACCGAGGACAGGAGCGAATCAAATCAATATGTAAATTAATGAGTGATTTATTTAATTAATTTTGGAACTTTTCCCGAATTTCTAGCTAAATAATTACGGATTTTCAAGATGGCGTCCAAATTTCAAGATGGCGGGTGTCACAGTAATAAATTATTACTGCACTCTAGCAGATAAGAACTAAACTAACATGTCGTCAGCGCACTCTAGCGGGTGAAAACAAGATGGTGGTCTCCAGCAACGAAGACAAGATGGCGGCCGTCACGAAAAAGTGCAACGGTGGTTTTAAGGATTTTTTATTATTTAATTCGATTAGTTAATTTTTTAATGATTTTTAATTTTTTTCCTCGAATCTCTAGCATTAAAATTACGGATTTTCAATATGGTGGATCCAAAATGGCCGTCGGGGTCAAGGTCAAGGTCAAAGGTCGAGGTCACATCCTGATAGAGGCTTAACTGAGGCTTGAGTTAAGGATGCTTAAGCCTCTTTCAATTTTGAGGAATTTTGAGTCCAAGATGGCCGCCGTGACGTCACAATCCAAGATGGCGGACCGACAATCACAATCCACAGCCTGCCGCCTGCCGCAGAACATACTATCCTATACTACTGTTGTTGTTTGTCTGTTTATTACTATTTCTATTGCAACTGTCTGGTTGTCACCCCACTGTGTTCTTCTGAACTCAGATGCTCTGATTTCTTGTACGGAATGCTCTGTGATGTCCTAACGTTACTTGACATCAGCTGATTTTGGCATTTTTCTATGTATTTGTGTATTTATCTTCCTTTGTATCTTCTTTGGGTTTTCTTTATGACATATAGTGCCAAATAGTAACGGCGTAATTCCAAAATATTGATTTAAATAAGTGTATTACGTTCAAGCATTTCACATTAAAAAATGCATTTGTAGAGACCTGCAAAATATGCGTAATTCCGTGTCACCAGGTTACGCTGCACACACTTATACATAAACAAATGTATTTCGTTTATTGGCTGCTGCCTCATTTCACCTTTCCGTCCGGATTGCATATGGATGAGTCTTTTTGGCTTCCTGTATTTCAGGGCGCGTCAAAGACCCATTGGCCTTAAACAAATGAAAATGTTATTTTAACGTATAATGGTAATACATTTAATCTGCATCCAAATATCAACAAGTGTTATTTTGCAGGTTTATATTAATTTGTTTTAAAATAATCACATTCATTAAATTATTTTCGTTGCTTGTTATAAATTCACATGGATTGCCTACTACTTGTTTTTATTTATTACTAAACACGTGAGACTATCGAAGTTTGGCCAAAATCAGCATTTCGCGGTCTTTATGCTGGAATCACAACAACGCGACGGTGCGATGCGACGGCAAAATAACGCGTTTTTGTGAACATACGTTTTCACCCACGCCACAACAAAAAATAAACACTTGTGTTAAAAATGTTTCTTGCTGTTACATACGCACCAAACATACGACAGCCATCAATGCTTGCAGGTTTTTTTAAAATATATATTTTCAAGAGAGTAATTTTTTTTAAAATTCAATTTTAACACAAATTCTACACCTGTACCCTAACCGTATTTCAAATTCATGAAACCGCTCCCAAACCCTTAGATCAGGACATGGGCAGTCCCTTATTTTTAGGGAACGGATTTTAGTGTCATATCCGTGATCAATCTGTTGCTCAAACTTTCGCGCATGCTCAAAGCTCTTTTTTTTTTTTTTTTGTTAATTTCGTCCAGATGGCGGACCCGCGTCTCACGACAATATCTTTCGCGGACATCGGGGGACGTACCAAGCGCTTCGGTGTGCCAAATGAAACTTTATGGTAGCGAAACTATCCTGGAATGTATTTTATACACTTTAATGGTCATAACGAGAAATAACCGCAACTCAAAAAGTACCATAAAAAATTAGAAAGGCGGTTCCTTTTTATGCGAAGGTGCTGCTATCTCTAGTATTTTTGAATTTTCAAATGTATCGATGGTTGCGAAACGTCTGCTAGAATGCGTTGAAACTATTTTCTAGCCTCGCGCAGGGAAACGTTTATTAAAACGGTTGCCGATCTGTTTCCTTACTTGGACACGATCTGTAATACGGCCCGCGAGTTGGTTACGGTTGTGTCCCAACAAGGCAGTGCTTATTCGCTGCCTTAACCGAACGTCTTGGAATATCCACCCTAAGTGCGTCTCAGTCCGACGCCTATATGCCTTATCATGCGGGGTTTCAGCCATTCATAGTGTGTTTTAATCGGGGATTGGCCACAGATTAGCGCCATGATTAACTTCTATATATTAAGGCTCGGACTCACATACGATTTTTATTTTTAATTTTTTTTTCTCGTCACTTCTTTTATTTCAGGGCTATTACTGAATTGTAAATACGAAACCTCACTTGCATTTGTGTTCTGTCATACTGATTTCAACAGATATTCACTAAAGACCCTCTCACACTGTCAAATATTTGTCTCCAATATATTTGAAAATAGAGTTGGAGAAGAAGTATTGAACGGAAAATGGCTTCCAATTTTCTCTATGAAATGTACTTGGAAAGATAACCTGAAATATGTTTTAAACCTTGTTACACTATCAAAGTTATTTTTGATTTGAGCTATCTCAAACTTTAAGTTTTTTTTCTCAATTTTCCATTTTTGAAAGTAAATACTGCATCATAGTGCTGGACGGAATATTTTAACTTGTTATTATGTTTGTAAATTTTTTAAATTCTTGAACCAGAATAAATTTTAATGTTTGTTGTTTAATAAATTTTCAGGGATTTTTTTAAGTTATAGAAACATAATTTCATTTTTACACATAACATTTTTGCGCATACCTACGAAATTCATATTAACATTATGTTTGTTATTTAATTTTTATAATCTCTTTAATCCACAATGCAATCTTCGGCATTTTAAAGTCTCGTTGTGACGGAAACGGATGTCATTTAATTTTTCGCTAGTCATGATTTTGACTGGCCGATTGCATCCAACATTTACTTATTTTAGAACCCGTCCTATATGCAAAATATTTAATAATGTCAAACAAACGTGGCTGCGATATTGACGTTTCCTTTGACGTCATAATCAAACAACTTTATCTGGCAACATATTGGAAGGTATTGGAGGCGATATTTTGAAAGTGTGAAAGGGCCTTAAGTGTAATTCTGTTGAAAATATTTGTGACAGAACCAAATGAAAGGGAGGTATGGAGTTAGAATTTTAGAAAAGAACCCTTAAATAATAGAAATGACGATTGAAAAAAATCATGGTGTAGCCTCAACTCTTTAGTTGCTAAGGTGGGTCCAGATAAAACCTTGAGGTGTCGGTGTGCTCGGTGTGTTCTGTGAGCATGGGAACATGAGAACATGAGAACAGGCGGCAGTCTGCACCCAGGGGACGCAGGCACGACTGCCAGCCGTCAAGTTGGCAACACCGGCGATGATAGCGCGGGAAGAAGAAAGACGCGACGTTGGAATGCGCCGCTCCGGGCGACCTGCCCCTCTTCCCCCTTCCCAAACACTCTCTCTCTCTCTCTCGCTCTCTCTCTCTCTGCTGTAGCGTGGGGGCTGCAATCACGAACATGAATTATGCAAATAAACCCCCTCCCCCGCTATGTCGTGAGGTGGGAGGGGGAAAGAAAACAACCCTCTCCCCTCTCGGTCTGTACACAGTCTCGGAATATCGCCGTGCCGCGAGGCTCGGGCACAAATCACTTAGCGCCACTCGCTCCTGCCTGAGTGACCCTTCTTCACTCCACCCCCTCCCCCTCAAACACTAAGTGTTTATTTTCCTGAACTTAACTCATTCTACTGGGTTGCGGGGTACGGGTTAGGAAACATTGTTTTAAAATCTTACAAGCTGGAAAAAATTCGTGATTTTGAAGACCCCTGTGATAGACACCACAATCATCTTCACACTACGACAAATTTTACTTGCTCGCTTTCGAATCATTTTTAGGGTTCTTCATTGGATCAGAATCCCCTAGCTAAACTGTGGCCAAATGAATGAAGCAGAATGCAGGTAAACATGTTTTGATTCAAGCGCATCTCGAAATGAATGCATGAATTTTTCCCGTTATCTTCTTATCATGCGGCGTTTCAACCATGCATCGTTTGCTTTGATCAGGGATGAGCGAGCCATGACAGCGATTGAAGACATAACTCCCCTATCTTAAACTCTAGACTTTAACTAGTCGAGTTGGGCCCAGGTAAAACCTGCATGGACACAGGGAAAACCCTGGGCTCATTCATGCGGGGTGCAAAAAGTCATGCATGGAGACAAGAAAATTTTGCGATTTCATTTCGAGATAGGCTAGAATCCAAACGCGTTCAACTTTTTGCTGCTTCAGTATTTAGGTTTGTTTCGTGCTGCCATCCGGGTGATGGTGGCAAACAACGTTTACGATTCAGACGGCGCATTCTAGCTGCGGGCTCAGTAAGTAGCTATGTGTGTGATTCCTCTTCCAAATGTCACGTTCTGCTACTGCATTTTTTCTTCGTATGGTGGCCCTTCCTGAGAAGTATTCCTGGAGACGCCCTGACCTGTGAGTGAGTGAGTGAATGTTGAGGCCTTCTTTACACCAATATTACAGAACTTTTCCCTTTCCATACAGATAAAATAAAATAATTTACTGAAATTAATCTCAACTTGTATCGAGTTTGCTAAGATAAAACTTGTATTATCGTTTTTAAATTTAAATTTTGTAGATTTAAGGATAATTACATATTTTAATATTTTATTTAAAAACATTGTTTTAAGATATATGTTTTTTGCGATGCCTCAAAACATTAATATTTAGTGTCGTAAATAATGTTTCCTAAAGGGTCAGGAATTTATCACGAAAATGTTTTAACGCTCATTTGACTGCAATACGGTATGCCTAAGGCATGTACGTTTCGGGACAAGAAGTCCTTGACCATCTGTGTATTAAAATTTTGTAGCATTGTCTGTGTTTCGGCGTTGGTTAGTTTTATTTTAGTTACATGTCTACTGTCAGCACACCAATCACAGCCTTCTAGTTCGGAAGCAAACGCGTCCTGAATGTCCTGGCCAAATAGGGTACAAGATAAACAATTGCTAGCGCAGACATACCTTGTTGCAGTCTAATGAGAGATCAGGTTATTTCGCGAAAAAAAACATGCCCCTAGGTATGCCCTCTCCAAGGGTTTCCTTCTTGTAATTGGCAGCCGTCTTCAAGAGAAGCCACCGTCTTATTTGGCCAGGCCACTTATGTCGCTTTTGCTCCTCCTAGAAGGGCTGAGATTCGTGTGCCGATAGTTTACACTTGTCTGTAAGAAACTCAACCAATAACAAAACACAGACGATGTTACAATGTTTTAACACACAGCTCGAAAATTTGATGCGCAAATTTCAAGCGCGTAGCTTCCTAGAATTCGAAATAAATGAAACAGTAATTCAATCGGTTTATTAAACGCCTTTTAAAAACTAGCTCATTTGCCGAAATATTTATTCATTTATTATCGTATTTATTGGTGGCGAAGTTAAGGCGATTCGCCTTTTCTTACACTTAACCACATTTTCTGCTATTACATCAAACATGAAATTTTACAAAACTAAGTCTAACATAAACATAATAAGCTATATTATAAAATAGGTGATAAGATAGAAAACAGAATGAAGCTTTAAATTATTGTTCAAAGATAAGAGACCACTATTACCAATTCAACCAAAAAGCTGAATTACAGGTAACTAAAAATTAAGCATGGACATACGCGTGCTGAAAGGTAATTAACACTTTAAAAATCCGGCGTTGCTAAAACAAGATAATAATAAGTAGAATTACATTTAAACTAGTCACATATTCACATATAGATTCAAGCAGTATGTAAGCCTTGAAGTATTCATGGTAAGAAGGTGTTCCAAAGATGTTTTACTAATACTTAAACTTGTTTTAGCTCTCGTGGTCACGTGTTTGCATGATCGCACCTAAGAAAGCTAACGCTCGCATGCTAAGAAGAGGTTATGAATCCAACACTGATCATCTTGTTACTCGATATACCTGTGATTTCCTTTTCCTTTTCGGGGAAAACAGGAGATTTCGTGGATTATTTGGCGCTAGATTACACTTCAATGTCGTATGTATATTTTAACTTTTTTTTTTCCTTCGACGTCGGTGTTAATTGTCAAGGCCAGTTCACACCGACACATGTTTCCCCCAAAAAACATTTAATTTTAGAAACAGAGATTCATTTTCCTGTTGTGAGCCCATGGAAATTTTCTGATCGTATTCAACTCAAGAAATCTATCTAGCAGAAATGGCAGTGTATGTGTATATATCCATATAACTTACATACATATATAGTATTTATATACACGTTTCAAAATAGTATGTTTTCCAAATATCATGTCCTCAGCCAATAAAAATAATCACGATGTACATATTTTTCCATATTCTGATATAACTAAAATAATCTCGTTTCGGGTACGAACTCAAGTTTATGAATTATATGTTTCATTTAGTAAATGAATGATCATTATAATGTTTCTATCGGTTTAACATAATTTATGTCGATACTGATCAGATTAATTTTAAAAAAAATGCTTTTTTATACCTAAAACTAGCCAAATTGTAGGAACTTGCATCTCAAATAATTACAACTATAAGAATAGATACATTTTAAAAGCAAAAAAAGCGTTACAATGCAGTCCTCCTTTGAAACAAAAAAAAATTAAAAACGTAATTTATATATATTTTATTTTATTTCTAGCATCAACAACAAACTCTCCCCTTATTTACTCTGATATCAATATATTTAGGTTTCCGATACAACATTAGTACAAACAACGGAGCGTCATATCAATTATAATATACAAGTTGAGGTTTTGCAAGAAAGTTTTATATTGTTCTGTGGAAATTTATTTAGCAGCGGAGAAGTGATCTCGAGTTTTAGCGGCGAGCCTCTTCACTACCCGAGTATTAGCAAAATACGTGGTTTCAGTGAATAAACTACATGATCCTGTATGCAATCGGGAAAATTACACCTGCTCATTGGCTTATGACTCATATAACATATTAACTGGAATGCTTGTTAATCGATACTTCCTTCTTTGGGGGTTATTCATTTGTTGAGAGTCCTTACGCAGCTAAATGTGTTAAATGCATTTGGATTCTAGCCTATCGGGATGTGACAACGCGATTTTTCCTGTTGTAAAGGAATTGAAAAGCTTGCAAAATAATATTAAAATATGTTTGAATATAGCTATATTTTATCAAGCCAAAGCAGTCCGCCAAACTCGCCGCTGACGCCCCTGGCGGAGGGAACGGAACGACTGCCGTGCGGCATGGTGCGCGCCGGTGCGCGGAGTGAGCGCGGTGATCCATCAGGCGGCGCGCCGGGCGCTAACAATGCCGCCTTGATGAGGTGTAATGGGATCCAGGCCCCATGCCGCGGGCAGTAGCCCCCGTCATTACCTCCCCCTCCCCGCTGCCCCTCACGACTCTCTCCGACCAACCAGGTGCCTGGCTGGTCGCCGGCCAGCGCAGGGTGTGCTGCAAACTGCGATGTCACCACTGCCCCCCCCCCCCCCTTCTTACCATCCTAAACATGCTGGTTGGGTCGGCGTATGTTTGCGTGTGCGTTGGGAATTTCGGAACAGACATGTCTATAGACCGGAATAACTAGGGACTGGAAAAATTCGTGGTGTCAATGGCCTCTAGGATACACTCCAAGATCCTCTACATATTCGGAAAATTACACCTGCTCATTGGCTAATGACACGTTACATTTGCTAACTGGGATGCTTGTGATTGGATACTTCGTTCGTTGAGGGCTATTCATTGTATCAGATACCTTCAGACCAATTGTGGTCTAATCACTGAAGCAGCAAAAAGTTAAAAGATTTGGGTTCTACCCTATCGCGAAATTAAAATGCGAATTTTTCCGGTCTCTAGGAATAACTCGCGGTTTAATTTCGAGATAGGCTAGAATCCAAATGCGTTTAACCTTTTTTGCTGCTACAGTGACTGGACCACAGTTTTTCTGAAGGACTCTGAGCTAATGACTAACCCTTAGAAAGAAGTATCGAATCACAAGCTTTCCAGTTAACAGGTTTCTCGAGCGAATACCCATAATCCATTGATAGCGACTAGAAAATTTCGCGGTTTAATTACCTCTAAAATTGGCTCTACAATCTCTTACACTCTCTGGCAAATGCCACTTGTTCAATGACTACTGGCTTCTGAGACCTGTCAACTGGGATGCCGGCCATTCAACACTTCTTATAGGTTGAAGGTATTTCATTAGCTCAGAGTCATTCAGACCAACTGTGAGCCAAACACAGAAGAAATAGAAGGTGCGTGTGTATGGATTCTAGCATATCGCGAAATTAATCCGCGGATTTTTCCGGTCTCAATACATTGAGCAGGTATAATTTTCCGGAATACATAGAGGATCGAGTAGTAAATCATAGAGGACACAGAAATCGCATATTTTTCCAGTATCTATACATGTCTTCTTCCTGTAGCTTCTTCTACAGTCTGAGCAGATTTTCTAAAAAAAAACAGCACCTGTCCTCATTTTACAAGAAATTAAAAAAAAAATGCCAAATGTGTCCGAAGCAGATTTTGTTGAGTGCTACCTTCAGTTTATGTATTCAGATTGCCATATAAATGCCCACAACATACGTTCCTCTGTTGATCCCTAACCCCTGGTTGCACAACTAAAAAAATTACAGTATCAGTAGTGTGCACAAGATTTGACCGCCATGTTTTTCAACCTACTGATTCACAATAGCGCATAGGACGGTCGACTTCACGGGAGACAGGTCGTGCGAAATGAGTCCCCTAGTGGCGGACATCCCAAGGTTTTCAAAAAATAAAAACTACTTCAAGAAATGTAACTTTATTTATGAATTAGATAAGTCAAAAAAATTTTTGAATAAAAATAAATTGACAAAAATGCAACTTCTGAATAAACATATTTAGAAACTTAAACTTCGATAAAAAAAAATTCAATCACCGCAAGAGCCACCTAGGACCGGACGGACCGAACTTCAAACCCCAAGCACCGGACATTTTAAAAACATCCTGCATTGATCGCTTATGTAGCATTTGCACATTCATTTGCACATGCTTCATGAGCCCACCCATGGCAGCTGGATCACTGTATTATTACGAACGCGAGAGACCAGACCGCAGCTGGCTGGCAGCCCTGCACGGTCATGTGCGGCCCGCTGACGTACGCATGCCACGCGCGCCTGGCCGGATTACAAGGGTCGTCTCTACACCACTACCCCTCCGCTCCCCGCGAAACGTCCTGCCTCTGCGCCGTTATCTTTCGCTGAGCAGCCTTGGGAATTTCGCGGGCCGTGGCGACGCTATTCTTGACTTTTCGGACGCCGGGTCGGCGCGGGATGAGGCGACTTGCCCCAGCTGCTCTCGTCAGTTCTAGAAGGGCGCCACAGACTACTTAAGCAGCGACGCTGGCCTCCGTGACAGTTTTATGGTGCGAGAGGGTCTCGCGACCGTGAGGACCAGTGAGTGCTGCGAGATTTCGGCGACTGAGTTTAGCGACAGAGTACCGCTATGGAGTTCCGCGGTGAGTTCTGCGACAGGTTTTTGGCTATAGAATTCCGCGGGGTGTGCCGCGTGAGTTCCGCGAGGAGTGCGGCCCAGTGAGGAGTGCGGACTGTGGATCTTGACAGATTCTGAGTGACTTGAGGACAAACATTTTTAAGTTCAAGTAATTGGTGATTAGGAATTTTTAAGTAAGTTTATTTAATATTAATGTTAATATAAGTTATAAAACTGTAATAAAACCTAATTCGACTATCCCTTACGAACTCAGTTCTCCCCACATTATAAAAGTCGTTACAGTATCTAGTCTCGTCGTGGTCCTCTGAGCATACTACGCAAGTACTTTCTATGTCAGATATTTGAGTCGAATATTCCTTTTCCTTAGGTTTATCTCCACTCTTTACTTTGGCCTACATTCCTTTGGTTTGTTTCCCCATCTCTTCTATTACTGTTATCATTGATTTGTTTTCCTCCTTAACGTTATTTTCACTCTCGTTTTCTTCAACAGCATTTTTGTTTGGTTATGACGTTAGAATTCCACTTCTTTAAAAATTTTTCTTGCGAGCCGCTGAGGGTTTTTTGGTAGCGAATGGAATGGGCAACAATCTATGGACAATATGGATAACATCTGGATCAAAGCTCGTCGATGGCTTGGGACTGCTGACTGTTGATTCGTTGGTAGATTCTTTAGGAGGGATCAGGGATTCTTCTGAGACCAAATGGTGGGACAGTGCTTCATCGCAGATGAGTTACCAGCAAAAGCTAAATCAGTGGAAGACACGGAAACTTACCCGCTTCTTCCTTTCTTTTCCATCTATTCCATTCTGATCTCTCTGTGTTCATATATTCTCTAAAACAACTTATAAAAATTATTATATAAGTATAAATACTTAAGAGGATAAACAAATTGTTCAATGTCCGGTGTTAAGGGACAACGTATCGTGTGTACTACGGGACATGTAATTTCCAATATTACGTGTTCCATACCAAAACTGTTTAAGGAAATCAACAAAAACTTTCACAGTCCATACGAATAATAATGGAACACTAGTACCTTTATTAACAATTACCAAAAACACTTAAACAAAAAATCTCAGCAGTAACATCCACCTGGCTCTAAATTATACAGTGTTTTCCTGCCAAAAACAGCAATAGACCGGCTCCTGCCGTAGCCTTTTCGGGTCACTGGTAAAACCGCGTTCCGTGACCCTGTATCGATATGCTCCCCCGCGCCCTATTCAACCGTTTTTGAATCGAATACTTTGTGACTTGCCGTGGTAGTATGTGTGTCCGATGCTAGGTGTCGTCCGGCGTTATGGGACTTTCCCCTATAAGTCACTAGCAAAAATTGTAAAAAAAAAAGTACCGCTAAAATAGTTAACTAACCATTATATCTTATATATAAAATTCTCGTGTCACAGTTTTCGTTGCCATACTCCTCCGAAACGGCTTGACCGATTTTGATGAAATTTTTTGTGCTTATCCGGTATCTATGAGAATCGGCCAACATCTATTTTTCATCCCCCTAAATGTTAGGGGTAGTCCACCCCTAATTTTTTTTTAATTTCCAGTTTTTGGTAGGAAATCACCATGGCAACGGCTGTTGCTTTGTTGATGCTTCATTCGTCTCTATGGCAACGGCTATTTCATTGTTAGTGCAGTCCTCATCACCGTTGAAATTTTGCAAGTACTTTAAATATCAAAAATTGCCCTTTTTTTTCAAGTATATATATTTTACAGACTTGAAACTTCACAGTAATGTTCCTTATGTTACGCAGGATGACATTTTCCGAAAATTAGATCCCATAGCATAGGTGGTTAAAACCAGGCAACAGTGGGTACTTTGTCTGCATGAGAACAGTATTTTGCATTGTTCATGCCTTCTGCGTCTCCATGGCAACAGGCATCGCGCGGCAGTGGCGTACCCACAAGGAGGGGCATGTATTATGAGCGGCGCAAGAGTGATCTGCCTGTAGACTGCCGTAGCGAAGTACGGGTACATCAGTTTTATGTTGCGTGCACGAGTCGGGAAACCATCGGTACATTATACAGCATTGTAATAAATTTTCACGGAATTTTTTATTATTTACCATTACTGTAAATGGGAGATGTGGCATAATTCTTTTTCCATTAGTATAGCCGTGCGAAGCCGGGTCGGGCAGCTAGTTTATATATATGGTTACGAACGTGGGAGACAAAGCCGCAACGCGCGCCAGGTACCTGAGTGGCCTGGCGGCCCCGCACGGCCATTGACGTCATGCGCGCATACCTTTGGGGATTAGGGAGGACCGGCCTCGCCACCCCCTTGCTCCCACGCCCTCCTTCCTCGGAGATGTCAGCTATCCCTGAGTGGCCTGGTAATCCCGTGGGCCTACAGAGGCCGCCGCGTTCTGGATGCTTCGAGGGTCGGATGACGCGACATGTCACAACCCCCCCAGTCAGTTACAGAAAGACGGCCAACGGGAATAAAGGCAGCGACGCCAACCTCCGCGGAAGTTCCAACAGGCGAGTTGAGCTAAGTGCGAGTTCGGCGCGACGCAGAGCGACGGGACCGAGCGAGTGTGACCGAGTGGCGCGAGACTGTGTGTGTGGACAGGGGCGAGGTAAGGGGCGAACCACTGTTGAGCCTAGTTCCAGTGAGGAGTGTGAACTGGACAGATACTTAGTGATTTGTGAACAGACATTAAGTGTGGTGATTTAATTAGTAATGTAAATATTAGTAGCAAATAAAACTGTATAAAATAATTGGGCCATCCTTACAAACCCGTTTTCCTCAATCGTAACAATATTTTGAAACACTGTGCTAACAAATTGCTGGTCAGATGTTACGGCAATTAAATTAGTTACTAACACTGCCGTCAGGTAGGTATAGGATATTTTGAGATAGTTCATTGGTTGAAATTAAAGTAAGATTTCAATTGTGAAACGAATACTTTAGAGGTCGAGTGTATGGCCTGCTACGCAGTCGCTTATGGTTTTGTTTTTTTAATTGTGAACCCAGCCCTACAGGGAAGGAAGATGCAGCGCTGTCGACGAATGGCCAGCAGCGTGTTTCTGGCGCTCACAGTTGGTAGCCCTGAGCGGGGTAACGGCCGCGGAAGGCTGGTAGCTTCCTGGCGTTACATCACCATGGAATCCCTGCTCTTCCGCTGCTAGTACCTGGGACGAAAACATCCGCCCTTCACCGCAGTGCCGTCAGCTGCCTGCACCCCGGAACTATGTGAGATGATAGCAACTGAGCTAGCGAGCTTCTGTTGACTGGTAGATCGGTGGACATCATTGTGAATCATTGATTAATGTAGTTAAATTCTCTTAGAAATCATGGGATGTCACTGACATTAAAACATTAAAATAAACTGTAACATTTCACGGATTAAAGTGTGAGCTGTTCCAGTATATCAATGATCAGAATCAGTTTCCCAAGCCCGCAGACGACGTCCAGAGTTCTACAGTAGGTTGAAGTCCAGCCTGGCCTTGTGCGGACGTTGAGATCTACGTCGACGCACATCTCGCCTTCGTCATAGGCGAGAATGAAGAATACCAGAATGAAGTATTTCATAAAAATCGATCAGGGGCAAACTGGTTTCAGACTTGCAGTTTTGTTTAAACAGAACGTAGAAATGCCCTTACTTTTCAGATGTTACGCTAACAGAGATGCATTATTACAAGAGACCTACAGAATTGTATTTATTTCGTCCCACTAGGCTAGGCTCCACACATTTGTACATAAACATACTATTGTATATCCTTCATTGGCTGCTGTGACATTCTACTTTCTGCCTGGATTGCATATGGTTGGGTCATGTGGTAGTTCGTTGTTTTCGTATTGGCTTCATGTATTTCTGGGCGCGATCAAGGACTAAACAATTTCTTGGGTTCAATGACATCTAGGATAGCCTTCACAATTCTCTGTTTACTCTGGTAAATCATTTGCTGCTGATTTGTGAGACGTCTAGACTGCGTAGCTTGTGATTCGTTGCTTTTTTGTCTGAGTGTCCCTCGCTGGCCCAGAGCAGGGGCACAAATCTGTAGGATTTACAAGGGTGGTCCCGGAAATTCGCAGGAGGTTGGGGAAGGGGAAGCAAGATGTTTGTACGTTGTTTTTAACCGATACAAGTCATCTCTGGATAGAGTGCTTGTTTGTTGTACACTGCCCATATTTTGGCCTATATGCATGCAATAAGCAGAAAACTTTAAAATACACAGAATGTTTTCCATAAAACATAGTTTTGGCATTTACGTATATCAACACCGTTTCACAGTCACGGTTTTTTAAGCGGGATCTACGCCCATGCTCCAGAGTCCTCCATTTAAACTTTGAGTCAATAGCATAATCAGCGCAAAGGTACAACTATTAGTATTTTAGCCGATCGTGAAATGAATCCACGAATTTTTCGGATCTGTACTATGTGTAGAGTCCGGGAAAATTCGCTGATTTATTTCGAGATAACCTAAAACTCAAATGTACATACCTTTAAGCTGCTTTTCCTATTGGTTCACTGTTCATCTGGACGACTCTGTGCCAATGCGCAACCCTCAACCAAAGAAGTGTCAAAAATCTCAGGCATACTAGTTGAGTCGATTCTGCAGTCGATGTACGGGAGATATTTGCCCGGGTATACAGAGGACTGCGTAGACTATCCTGAAGGTCATCGAAACACCAAATTTCAAAGGTCCCTACTAATGAGTTGATAAAAGTGTTATTGAAATGTATAGTTTTATCATTTTTAGTGTGACTATAAATAGAGACCTGCAAAATTCGCGGAATCATTCGGTGATAGGCTAGAATTCAAACACATATACCTCTTAGATAATTTTGCTATTGGCTTACTGTTCATCTGGACGAATCTCAACCAGTTATAAACTCTCAACCAAAGAAGGATCGAATCACAGACAAAACCAGCTGTGACGACTTACAAGTTGGCAGCCAATGAACTCGCGTTATTTGCCCGAGTGTACAGGGGTATGTGCAGTCTATCCTGAAGGCCATCGAAACCGCAAAATTTGCAGGTCTCTAACTATAAATAATGAGTAGAGTCACGGAAATTTCGCGGATTCCTCTGGCCTCAGGATAGAATTCAAAGTTATAGGTGTGCTCGACCAATGTTTACTTTCCCATTGGTTGATTTCTTAGCGAGAACATTTTTATCCTTGTTATTTGGCACTACCTGATTCGCTTACTTCTCTCCTAGCTGGACATCGTTGGCTCACGGTCGTAGAGGGGCGTATCCAGATAACTGCGGTCCAATCATGAACACAGTGCGACAGTGTGGAGGTTTGCATTCTAGCTTGCGACTAAATGAATGCGCGAAAATTCCGTGGCTCTGATAATGAGAAGGCGAGGAGTTTAGCAGGCGCGTGTGGTGGTCGCAGCGAAGAGCGAGCTGCAGCGCGGCGTGGCAGCGGCGGCTCGGGCTGCGACCAAACCGGTTGTCCGGCCGGGCGGCGGGGGGACACTCCCCGGGGCTACCTCAGGAGGAGGTCGGCGGGGTCGCGAGCCGCCGGCCGGGCCTCCACAGCTACCTCGGTCCGGCGGCACGCGACCGCGCAAGGAGCGACTCTCGCGGCGGAAACTGAAACCACCGCGACACTCAGTTCGATCTTTGAATATATATACTGTATAGAAGTCGCCAGCCCAGGTTAACATTTCTAATACGGTTTTGAGGTAGTTGGTTAATTCACCGCCGCAATCGCCACCATCTCTAGGGCATCGACTTGTGGTGGTCCCTAGCGGACAAGTGTCGAACTCTTCAAACACCCCTTCCCCCTCCCATTGAACAACCTTGAGCTGCAGTGAATGATAGGTGGGGGGTGCGGGGAATGACAGGGGGCGACAGTGCTGCGCTCTAACGTGTAAATAACAACTAAGACGATACAGGGCGTTACGGCAGCGCACTGCAGCGGTGAAGTTCCCAAGCTGCTCATCATACGCTTCTGAAAAACGTAGAGTAAATCCTATCCACTTGCGACTTCTATACAGTATATATATTCAAAGGTTCGATTCCGCACCAGCAGGCGAACATGCACTTCTGGTCGTGAAACATCCTTCAGGGCTTGGGTGGATTCCAAACGCCTTTCGATGTCGGAAGAACACAGAAGACTCCTCTCTTGGAAGTTCCTGCACGATGATCCGATCAACACAGTCCTCGGGGACGAAACACACCAAGTCACCGTCTGTTCTGAAGGCACTTCTAGTTCACATCACAGAATTTGAGTTTCTGACGTATAAAACATTTAAAGCTCCAACTAATATTTCCAGTCCCAAATACAATTCGTAGAAATCTGCTTCAACCTAGCGGAGAACTTTTATGTCTGGCTGTGGAATACTTAGTTACTTCCTGCGTCCGACGTTCATACATGTCAATCTTCCTAGCGCAGTTATAAAATATCGTTTGAATGTAACATTATGAACTTAATACTTTCAAACGATGCGCCGATTCTCTTAAATTCCTTATTTAATAGCTATCTGATATTTTCATTAGTATTGATTTTCATAATCTGGAGCCAATGCCTATAAGTCGACCGTCGCCTGCCGTGGCTAGGATTCAGCCGTTTATTCCTAACATGGAATCCGTACTTGACCAATCAGAAATGTTCCGTCATATTCACACTAATTTCAAAACTCTATTAAATCGTAATAAATGGACACTTTTTCATGAAATAAGATATATTGTACAGTATGCTGCATCAAAAGAAACGTCCGTGAGAAGCACTAGTCCACTAACTCATTCCTATAATTCAAAATATCAAAATATAGATTTTACAAATTCCAAAGCTTAATTACGATAGGTTGCTATGCAAAATCTTGAAAATAAAAGACCCAAAGTATAAATCTGAAGTTAAAAAGAACATAAAAGTAACTTTAACAAATTTATAGACATAAAAACATGAAAATATATGGACAACAATTTTAATGAATACTAAAACTTTAAATACTTGATTTAACTCCTACAGTCATGTGACTTGAAGAAGAATATTCTTCACAATACCGGTTCTAAGTTGTGTGTAACTAAGTTACGATTGTCCTAAGTTATGTGGTTCGATGTTTTGTTTCCGAGTTACGTGTTTCTAAATTATGACCATTATAAATTGTGTATTTCTAAGTTATGATAGTTCTAGGTTGTGAGTTTCTAATTGCGATGTTTTTTACGTTGTGTGTTTCGGCGGTGTGTTTTTATAAGTTACGTGTTTATAATTTATGATAAGTCTAAGGTGAGTGTTTATAAGTTGTAATAGTTCCAAATTATGATTATTTATGTTACGACGTTTCTCAATCGTATGTTTTGGTGTTATGTGTTTATAAGTTACGTATTTCTTAATTATGATCGTTATAATTAATGGCCGTTCTGTTACGTGGATTCTAAGTTATGACCGTTTACAAGTTGTATGTTTCTAAAGTTATGCGTGGAAACCGCTCGCCGCGACCGTGAGATGCAGCCGCGGACCGAGTTTACAACCACAAATATTTAATGACGCGGTGCGCGCTGGGCCGGGCCCTGAGCCCACAAATCTGTCTCGTCTCTCCGCCGCAGCGCGCCTGAGCACGTCTCGCGAGACTGCAGCTCGCCCGGAACCAGCTGGCCCTCCCCCCCCCCCCCCCCCTCCTCGTTTAACTTCTCAAACACCACAGATAAAAATTTTTGTTCGAGTCTTTCAGCACTTGCCAGAGTAACGAGCAAATTAATGTATGTATTCTCACGTTGAAAACACACTGATAATACGAAACCGGGACATAAATATTTTACGTAGAATTCACCAAATTATGCCGAGCGTGATAGATATAGGAAAATTGTGTTTTTAACTACTACATTTCTGAAAGAGAATCACACGTAGCATTCCCACCCTCCGCTAAAATTCGCTGCCGGAGCAGCTACGTCGATATCGAATCATTCCATTTGTAGAGCGAAATTTAAACTAGTATATAATGGAAAATTTTTAGATAAAAGTGAAGAAGACTTGAAAAATTACCAAACAATGGCTTCAGACCTAATATTTGATAAGGAATTTTAGTAAAATACTGCCAATCTTGTTAAATTCATTTAACAGTTAATACTATAAAGTTTTCCTCTGACTTTGTGAACTTCGGTTCGCGCCATCCGCCACAGATGGCAGCACCGTGGACTGTGGTAACACATTTCCGTTCCATGCGACTTCCGTTCCATTAACGTAATAACTTTTACCAGATGTCGTGTACCGAGAAACTAGATGTTACACATCAAAAATAATCTGAATACTAAAGGTTACCGTGGCCGTAGCTATAAACGTGATCTGGAAAAAAATTGCATAACTTGTAAGTAAACGCACGGAAAATTTCGGCAATCATTTCGTGATGCTTTTGCTATTGGTTTCTCAGTTTGTGTGAAGGACTCTGGGCCAATGAAAGACCTCATACAAACACGTATCGAATCACGTTCAATTTGAGAGGTCTCATAAGTCCACAACCAATGAGCTAGTGGCATTTGCCCGAATTTGCAGTGGACAGTGGAGTCACTCCTAGATGTCACTTAGCCCGCAAATGGTTCCAGTTCGCGCCCGTAATGGTTTCTAGTGAATTTTATTAACAATAGAATTATAATTTTTGTCCTATCAGGATAAAATAGAAGAATAAAGCATATTTCAGAACCCTGCAGGGCACTCATTGGTGCTCGGGCCTCAGGGATTTTGCCCCTCCATCTCTGCTTCCACCCTTCAAGACAACACATCAGCCTCGGGTAGACTCCGAAGAACTGGAGACGGCTGTTCATTGCGAGTGAGGCGAGATGGCGCATGGTAACACACTGGCCTCGTCTTCCAGGGGACTTGGGCTGAGTCCTGATCCAACCATCCTTGGATGGTTTTCTTATACCTAGAGACAGTGACCTGGAAATCTCGCCGATTCGTCTGGCCTCAGGGTAGAATTAAAAGTCATAAGTGTGCTAAATCCATGTTTACTTTCCCATTGGTTGATTTCTTAGCGAGAACATTTTTGTCCTTGTTAATTGGCACTACCTGATTCGCTTACATACTTCTCTCCTAGCTGGACATCGTTGGCTCACGGTCGTAGAGGGGCGTGTCCAAATAACTGCGGTCCAATCATGAACATAGTGCGAGAGTGTGAAAATTTCCATTCTGGCTGGCGATTAAATGAGTGCGCAACATTTCCGTATCTCCGCCTAGGAACTGGAAAAATTCGGGGGTTCAATGACCTCCAGGATAGACTCCACAGTCTTCTCCACATTCGAGCAAATTTCACTATTCATTGGCTTCTAACTCGTGAGAAGTCTTCACTGTTTAGTCTCTGTTTCGATACTTCTGTGGGTGAGGATATCTCTTTGGTCCACGCTGTTCCACACAAACTGTGAGCCAATAGCAGACGTGGCAAGATGGTATCAGTATATCAATCCAAGCCTATCGTGAAATGCATCAGCGAATTTTTCCGGTCCCTACTTATACTACGGCGGATTCCTTGCGTTGTGTCACCTTTAGCACAAATAAAATAAAATAAACATTGTGAAAACATTTTACTCCAAAATAGCGGTCCCAGCAATGTAACTGATTGTAAGTTTCATGTTTGGAATAAATATTTTTAGTGTTATGTGTGTGTATGTGTTATGTATTTTTTTTGCACAGAAAAGTCTCTTACTTCCTGTAAACAATACAGCAGTTGCGTCAGCATTGGCTGAGTTGGCTGCGCAATTAGTACATCATCTCTCCTCACACAGCCAGTGAGGGAATAAATGAAGCAACGCGAGAACTAAACGTATTGAAACCTAACATTAGAATTTCAGCTGCATTTAATCGCCAGACCCCGGAAAAATTCGTGTTTTCATATCGCGATATGATAGAACCCAATTGCATTTATATTTTTGCTGCCTCAGTGATTGGACCACACTTAGTCTGAAGAACTCTTGAGCCACTGAACAACCCTCGACGGAAGAAGTATCGAATCACAAGCATCCCGGTTAATAGGTGTCGCGACTCATTATCCAATTAGCAGGTGTAATTTTCCCTAATACATGGAGGATCATGGGGTCTATTCTAGAGATCACTGAAACCGTGAATTTTTCCAGTCCTTGTTAATTGCGGACATAGTGTCTATACCGTTAAACTTATCAGTATATACTTAATATTCGCGTCATATTGTGTACAAGCAAACCAATGTCTTTCGTAGATGGGCTGCTGCTACATTATACCTTCTGTCTGGATTGCATATACTTGGGTTGTATTGGCTTTCTGTATTTCAGGATGCTTCAAAGAATCATGAGCCAATGGAAATGTTATTCTCGTATGTAATATTATCCATTATAGACTGTCTCAAAATATTAACTCTAATTTTACAGGTCTATAATTATCAGTAGGGCCATGTACTTTTCACGAAAAGTTTTACAGACTAGCTGTGTGTTAACACTTTTAAGCATTGTCAGTGTTTCGTGGGTGGGTGGCTGGGTTGATTTCAGTTTTCTGCCTGCACACCAATCACAGCCATCCAGTGCGGAAACGAACACGTTCTGAATGGCCTGCCAAATTGGGTAATGGCTTCTCTTGAAGACACCCGCCAATTACAAGGGAACAATCGCTAGCGCAGGCATACCTTATTCCAGTCTAATGAGAGATCAGATTATTGAGCGAAAAATACATTCCCCCAATTTTTAAGTCAATCCGAACTCTGAACTTGCTCACCTGTAAGCTTTAGCTTTATTCCTTTGCCACAAGGCAGATCGCTGATCGTCATGCGAGTGTTTCTAATGATTAAATGTACTTGCTGACTGACTGTGTGTGCTGTTATCAATGAAAGTATTTACAAACAATGTAAAAGTGATAATACAAAATTTTTACAGATAAAACAAAACTATTGTGAATCAGTGGAATGGCCCTGATTTACATAAGTTTATCAATTTTAGATTTAGGATGATTCAGGAGAACTTTTAAATTGGATTTAAATAATGTATATGGAAAGTCTTATCCTCATTTAGTTATAAGTATTTTCCAGTGTTTTTTTCCCTAGTGTAAATTGTAGTTTAAAAATTACCACAATAATGAATAAAAATCAACTGGTGAACAGGTTTTATTGAAATAAATTTCAATTTCTTATTTAAAATAAAAAATATTCAAAAATTGAGTTTTTGGCATTTAGAATTTAATACACTTTTTTTTTTTTTTTTTTTTTTTTTTTTTTTTTTTTTTGCGTTATCACGTTGTTAGAGTGACAAATGTGTTTGTGGGTAGCACACGTCCTTCCAACAGCCCCCATGCTGTCTACCGGGCGACATTATCTACACTAACAAATTAAGAGAGCCGTTACGAGCTGAGCGGGACTCTTGGTCTCCTGGCCTCGCTACTAGAGCGCTTCACCGAGCATTGTGGCAAAAACCAAAATTTCCCCCGCAAGGCGTACTGGAGATCTGGTGGGTAAAGTAACCGAAAGAAGCCATCTTGGTTTCAACTGTTTTTAAGTCATAATTTTTTTTTTTTAAATTTCAATATTGAATATCTGTCGTAGTTAATGCATAATATATAATTTTAAAAAAAAACCTTTCGGCACAACCTACAGGATCATGTAACAATCGAAGTACCCATTTCTTCCGGGACGTTCTAGAAACTTATTTAAATTTCTTAAAATGTCTGGAAAATTTTAAGATGTCTAAAGTAAATAGTGACTGGCTGCTAAAAATAGTTTCTCCTGTGAAGCCATTGGCATTTAGTATTGCAATTATTTTTCAGTATGACTTCAATGGAAATAATACTCGCCTCGAACACTAATTTATGGCTTTAGAAAATCTCTTTAACATGTGAGATTTTCCTAAACAAAGGTAACTTTTAAATAATTAAAGGATTAACAATTTTTATTGCCTAGAAACCAAGGTGACATCTTTTGTTCATTTTTTATGTCTCCATCATAAAATACAAGATTCTCTACTAGCTGTTTAACTCACAGGATTCTTATTCCAAAATTTAAGACTTTGGTTATTTCTAAATTATGTTCATATGCACATAATTTATAATTGTATTGACACATCATTCTTATCAACAAAAATTTAATTAAATTCATTAAATTTAAAAGTACGAACTGTTAATTAAATCACTGTAACAATTTAAGCGATAATAAGTGCAGTTTGTATATATTGTTATGAGTGGGAAAACACGTTCGGAAAAGATATCCCAATTAATTAAATACAGTTTTATTTATTATTTGAGTTTACATCTTAATATATATAAATCCAGTGTCCTGATGTTTGTTTCCAGTGAACTCTTCACCAAGTCAACCGATTTCGATGACAATTGGCATGTATGTGTAATTTTTTCCAACTTGAGAGATAGGATAGTTTTTATTTCGATTAATGGTCTTAATAAATTATAATTAATAATAAACTCATTATCAATGTTGATTGGTGTTATTAATAGTAAGTTTCATAAGTCTCAAACAGATGGCACCTTAAATCAGTTTTTTTTTACAGACAACTGTTGTACTGTCTGACATAAATATCTCATAGATGGCGCTACGTTTCAATTCAAATTTTATTTTTCTCCATGTTGTGCACATTTTCGTTGATCAATGTACTACGTAACCTCGCTTTTTTTGTATTATTTTTGATTTTATTCTTATGTGTTTACAATTATTGATATCTATCTTCAGCTGTCAATCTACAGATATAATAATAAAACAAATAATATTAGCTAGAGAATCAGAGTTAATCAAATTTGTAAGTATTAATTAATTCTACTTTTCCTGCAAATAATATTAACTGTGATTTATCATAGTTAGAACTAATCAGAGTATTTATTAATAAAATGAACTGTGATTTATTATAAGTAAAGGTTATCAGAGTATTTAATAATAAAATAGAATTGAAAACGTTATGTTAATCTGTGTTAAATTTTGTCTTTTCATCCTTTCTAAATCACTCAGCCACAGCAACGCGTGGCCGGGTCTGCTAGTATTAAATAAATTATAACACATAAACTTTCCGTTTACAAATAATTTACACCTTCTTCCATTTCACATTTCACACTCCCCACCGGAGCTTGGCACGACAGTGACACGCTCTACTGCTCGTATCTTACCTCGGAGATATATCCCACACACTGATTCACACTACTCATTCGTCCGTACCGCGAAACAGACTCCCGATTCTCCGATCTTCGCACATGATTCTCGTCGCCCGCTATCGCTCACCAAGAAATCACTTGCCCTCTTAACTTCTCTCTCCACTCCACTGACTCGGAGGCTGGCGTCACCGCTTATTTACCCTTATGTCCCTCCCTTCTGGAATGGTCTGGCAGCCCTTTGACGTGTATCCTCATCATGGTCGACTCGACGCTCGAAGCTCCCAGAACAGTGGCGTCATAGTTCCGCCACTCCAGGCGGCGGCCTCGGGAGCCCGCAGAACCCCTCCAGATGGACGGCTCAGGGTCGATGACTAAGGGGAAGGTCATAGTCGGGGAGGGGGTAGTGAGGCCAGGCTGCTAATCCTCCAAGGTATGCGCTGTGACAACGGGACGTGTTCTACCCGGGGGCCTGCAGGCCACACGACCTCTAGAAGGTTCACTGGATCGCCTCTCAGCCGTGCTTCCAGTACGTTCGAAACAGAGTCGACCATTTCCAAAAACCACTTTGTCCAAAAAGTGAAAAAATTGAGATAATGCCACAAGAATATTCTCTGTAGTCATATCTATGGGAATCCGCAAAAAAGAATTGCCAAACTCGACATTGTCCCTTAGAAAATTGATGTGTAAAACTGTAAACATTTCCAGAACCCACTATGTCCAGTTCTGTTTTATTTCCACATCACACTTTGTCCATGTCTGTTTTTCATTCCAGAACACACTTTGTCCAGACATTGTGTAATGGCTGCCATTTTGGTGTACCGAATAATATTCCAAAACCAGCTTTATCTAGTTCCTCCAAATGAATGTCTGTATTTCATGTTAAGACTATAAAAGTCTTGTTTATTATTTTGTTTGGTCTCGTTTTCACTGTGTTTTGTGTTATCTATGATGACTTATAGCGACAGCTGTTGTGTTTTATGTTTTGTATTCTATTATCAAGTGATGAGGGAATCTTTTGCTTTTAGCAGAAGAAAAACCGGGTGAACTGACATTTTCGTTAGATTGTCAGAAAAATCTGATCCTGCCAAAACTTCCTGATCAAGCTAGCTACTATAGTCGTCAATTAAATATTTATAATTTCACAGTATGCCAAGGAACATCAAAATCCCCACAAAATCAAAGAAACACATTCATTTATTCATGGTCTGAAAATGAATTCCCAAAAGCTACCAACCAGATCGCCTCTGCTGTGTTTAATAGATTAACAAATACAGATATTACGGGTATTACTACAGTTCGTCTTTTCGCTGATGGCTGTAGTGGTCAAAATAAAAACTGAACCCTTATTGGAATGGCAAGTAAATGGCTCAGTCAAGCTCCACAACACGTTCAGCAAGTTCTGTTGTTTTTCCCTTCACAGGTCACTCCTAAATTCCACCTGATAGAATATTTGGCAGAATAGAGAGAGAATTGAACAAACTTGACACAATTGTGCTTCCAGATGAATATTACACAATTTTGAGTAATCATGGTACTTTGCTTCGTCCAAAAGAACATTTTCAATTTTTTGACTGGAAGGAAGCTGTAACTCGTGTAATAAAACCAACACAGTCATGGCATTTTAGATTTTCCCAGTGTAAGAGATTTATCTTAACGAGATCGTGCAAGAACTCAGCATTGATTCTCGTTCGAGGGGAGTGTTTTTATAGAACAGACCTAGGACAAGGGCGAAGTGTTTTGAAGCGTGGTGTTACACTCTCAGATTTAACACCCGAGGTTCTGGAATCTGGTGTTCAGATTAAAGGCAGTAAGCTGCAGGACATTAACAATCTTTTGTGTAAACACTTTGGGAGCAAGTGGAAAGAATCTGAAAACCACCTGAACTTCTACTTGCAATTATATCAGTCAGTAAGTGTTGACAGTGTTCATACAAACATTGAACATGAAAGTGATGCAGAAGACAAACCAATGGAAGAATCTGAAGAACTGCATGTGTAGCATTCAATTAAACATTGTTGATTTGGTGAAATTGATTATTTGCATACACTGTCATTAATATTCATTGTTATTCTAGTTTCTTGAATAGCGGCTAAGGTTTAAACGTTTTCTTTTAATTAAATTATGAATGTATTGTTTTAATGTTGTTGTTTTACGACCTTGTCATAATAGCTTCAAATATATTGTGGCAAGATTTTTCAAAATTTCTTTTTAATTTACAACTGTTACTTTGTTTTTCATTGTTTGTGTGTTTAAAACTGTGCAATAAAATATCATTACTATATCGAGAAGAAAATACGTGTTTCCATTATCCACTTTCTACAACATGTACTGTTCCAAATACCACTTTGTCTCTTTGATATTTCCAAACTCCACTTTGTCCAACATTTAAATCGGAATTTCTCAAAAACTAGCTGTTTAATTTTTATTTCCTTTATGGGTACATGCCACCTATTAAATCTAAACAGCTAAGTAAACATTCCATTAGTCGTAACATCTCCAGAGAACAAATACAGGTTTTTCCTATTTTCTGGGAAATCACTTATGAAGGACAAAGTGGTGATTGGAATTGGTCGACTCCAATATAAATACCTTGTTGTTAGACTTGAGGCTTAGGGGTGCTAAGAGTGACTTAAGCTCTCGCATCAAGTTCCTGCGCCTCTACGAGCGGTGGACTGAACTGGCGTGGCCTTCTCGTCGTGTTGCAAGCGACACCGCGTGGTTTCACCGATGGAAAGTGTGTAGAGTGTATTTCTGTACAGAGCTCTGTGCAGGCACGCGGTACAGGCACACCGTTCACGGATCTGGGCCAATGATTGACAATATTTAGTAGTACAAGATTATCGTGTCATTGTATAATTCTGCCGAAAGACAAACAGGTAGGAGCAGGTATTTTTCGCGAAAAAAATCTGAACGCCTATTAGGCTGCAACAAGCTATTTCCGCACTAGCTGTTTCTTCTATGAGAGACTCTTTTTAATCCTTTGACGCAACCACTAGGGACGCATTTGCTTCCGCACTGGATTACTGTAATTGGTGTTGAAACAGTAGACATGTAGGCCTACCCGAAAGAAACTCAACCAGTCACGAAACACAGACAATGAAACAGAGTTTCAACTTTCAGCCTCTCTCGGAATCTTTTCGCGAAAAATGCATGGCCCCTAACAATAGGTATACCCACGTTCGTGGATGCTTCTAGCTCCACAATCACTTAACGGTCATATACACATGCGAGAAACTTATGCGTGCTTATTGGCATGTATACTGTTAGAAATTATAGCAAATTTACGGACTTTTCCACGAACAATACACCTAAAAAAATCGAAGATTTCTCCGTTGATGTTTTTGCTGGAGTCTTAACAAGCTAATATACCAAGCATATTCTTTTGGATTAATGATCTATGTAAGTGAACATATTACTGGTAAATTTACGAAGATAATGGTAAATTTACGAAGATCCATTGATAATTTGTAACCAGTCTTCTTCGTAAAGTAAAGGCGAAATTTTTTTGAAAGTGTAGGTAAAGTTAGCTGCTCTATGTGGACTGGGTTGTACCTGATTGGGTAAAACTTCTTCTGCTTGCTCCCTATTGACTTAAGGTCGTACAGGTTATGCATGCAAAGAAAACACAGTTTTTTTGGCCGTAAAAAAAGTATGTTTATCAATGTCAACAACAGAACAATATTTCAGTGACCACGAAGTAGCTTAATAGTAGAGACTTGACAAAAACTCGCGATACTTTGTGTCTCCAGGCTGAATTCCACACACCTGTAGACAATCAAACCAACGTCTTTCATTCTTTGGGTGCTGCCACATTCCTGTTGTTCAAATGTATAATGGTATCCATTTTGAACGGTCTCCAAATAATAAAGCAAATTTCTCACGTCCCAACTTATAAGTGACACCAAAAAATTGTTGTCACTAATAAATGGTTTTGTTGAGACTATAAAATCATTTTATCAGTCAATATAAATTATTTATTATAGTCTGTTTCGTCAAATGTATGTAAGAAACTGTATTTATATACACACATATATACACGTAAGTATTTATATACTGTATAGAAGTCGCGAGTGGATAGGATTTACTCTACGTTTTTCAGAAGCATATGATGAGCAGCTTGGGAACTTCACCGCTGCAGTGCGCTGCCGTAACGCCCTGTATCGTCTTAGTTGTTATTTACACGTTAGAGCGGAGCACTGTCGCCCCCTGTCATTCCCCGCACCCCCCACCTATCATTCACTGCAGCTCAAGGTCGTTCAACGGGAGGGGGAAGGGGTGTTTGAAGAGTTCGACACTTGTTCGCTAGGGACCACCACAAGTGGATGCCCTAGAGATGGTGGCGTTTGCGGCGGTGAATTAACCAACTACCTCAAAACCGTATTAGAAATTTTAACCTGGGCTGGCGACTTCTATACAGTATATATATATATTCAAAGGTCACGAGAGACACTCGGCAGCGGCCTCTGGGACAGAGACGTGCTGGGTACCGAGTGATTGACGGACTCGTCGGCGCCCGAGCCGAGAGACAGCCGTCACCAGTCATTACCGTAATGAACCCGCCGTGACTCCCGGGTCCGAAGCGGGCTGTCGCCATTGTTCTCTCTGGGGGTCGCGGAGGCGAGGTAACGAGCTGGTCCCAACCTGTCATTTTCGCACAGAGCCCCCAGCGCCGGGTGTTCCTCACCTGCGGCTCCGGAGGCCGCCTGAGAGACCCTGTCTCGCAGCGAGGCATGATGGTGGTGCTGGTAGCCTGATGAGCCAGCTAGGCCAGACATTCCTTCGCATACAGCCTACTGAAGCGCCTTTTGCAGACCGTCGACTCGCTTCTTATTCACAGCTAGAGACCGAAAAAATTCGCGGCTTCATTTCGCGAAAGGCTAGAATACAAATGTGTTTAAGATTTTTGCTGCTTCAGTGATTGGACCACAGATTGTTTGAAGCACTCTATGAGCCAATGAATAACCCTCAACGAAAGAAATATCGTTTCACAGCATCCCAGTTAACAGCTGTCACGAGTCATTAGCCATTCAGTAGGTGAAATTTTCCCGAATACAGAGACTATCATGGAGTCTATCCTAGAGGTCACTGAAACTGCCAATTTTTCCAGTCTCTATTGACAGCTCATTTAAAGAGGCACGAGAAATTCGTCCGTTTACAAAGTAGAATTCACTCACCATCTACATCTGCTTTACTTTCATGACTGGACCATGTATATGTTTCTACATGTATATAATATATGACGGAGCACGGGTGGACATTGTCCGGCGAGCTTCGCGAGTTGACGTCAACTAAGGGAGCTGCTGCACTGGAATATCAACTACTTCAGGTAAACATGTTCAACTTTCACGTGCAGTTACACACAGTCGGAACACGTTTCTTTCGAGGCAATTTCTCGTTCAACCCAAACAGGTTGGCAAAGAAGTTCAGAAAGACATCTCTTCTACATAAGCCTCTGATTGGCTGTCGAGTGTTGAGATTAAAAAAAAAGTACTTTGCGAAAAGAAAATCAAGATTGTGAATGTTTCTGGTACAAGTTCGTGTAATACTTTACCGACTCCAACATAAAAGATCAACAGGTACATATATTGTTTTAAAATTGATGCTGACGGTAATTCTCTAACAGAGGCAGGTTTACACTTGCTCAAATAAATAGGATCCAAAACAAATTCAGTTTTGGAATTGAACAAACTTTATACCAACCACCAGGTAACCGTACACTTTCGCGTTTGTAAACATATTTACAAAAACCTGTTAACCTGAAGTAGTTCAGCGTTCCATGTGACCGCGCCCTAAATTTACTTGCTTTGAAGAAAAACACACTGGAATCATTTTAGAGCATTAACAAAACCTTCATGGAACATAAAATCTCTAGCCTACACACTCTTCTCCGTGCCCGGTGCTGGTTCACAATGTTGGCACTGGAACACGGAACTAGTAAATGTATGTCCTGCGACTGGGTTTTGGGTATGGGTTGGAATTTTCAGTCCACCATCTTGGATTGTGAAATCACGGCGGCCATCTTGGATGACCTTAATTTTTGACCTTGACCAAAATTGGTCAAAATTGGATGAAATTGACCTATAATTCACCAAAATGACTCAAAAGTTCCAGTTTTTAAGGAAAATATCCACCAGAATTTTTTAAAAAATCTCAAAATTAAAAATTCTCTTTTCGAAAGAAAAATTTCTGTATTGAGGGCAAATTTCCCGGTTTATTCTCCAAAATTGTTGAAGGCTCAAAAAGTCCCCACTGAGGCTTAAAATTCCCCCCCCCCCCCCCCCCCCAAAATAAAAGAAAATAAACTTAAAATTTAATTTCGAGTCTCTGAGGTCATGACTAAAGACCGGAAAAATTCGCGGATTCGTTTCGCACTATGCTGGGATTAAAACACCTGTACCTTCATATTACTTCTGTGATTGGCTCACAGTTTATTTTAAGGACTTTGAGCCAGTGAAAAACCTTCAACCAAATAAGTATCGAATCGGAAGCATTCTCGTCGACAGGTCTCAGAAGAAATTACTAATTAGTCAATGAGCATGTGGCATTTGCCCGAATATGTAGGGAATCGTGGAGTCTATCCTAGAGTTCATTGAACTCGCGAATATTTACAATCCCTAGTCATGACCTAGAGCATTTGGATTACGTTACATCCGATTTTTTCTAGAATTCTGAATGGTGGAAAATTCTAAAAAATAAAATTGACGGAAAGTTCTAGAATCTAATAAGGCTTTTCTCTCGAAAAAATATATTTTTATTTTAAAATTTTTTGGCTGATTTTTTTTTACTAGAAACTAGAAATAGAAAAGCGTAGTTTTACCTATATATTATCCGAAAAAATATGACAACTTGATATCAGCATAGGAGTATACCCAGTTCATCAAAAGAATTTAGTTACTAATAACTAAACCACAAATTAAACCATTTGGTGATTACATACGCTTGACACCAGTGTCACAGACGAAATTAGCATTAGATTTCGTATTAAAGAATTAACTTAGTGGGTTTCATGCTTACAAATTAACAAACAAAAATGTATATAACTTTAACCAGTTAAATGTGATAGTGCTCAAAATTACCAGTTACCTTTGCACAACTAGTCAGTCAGTATAGCAAATGAAAAAAAAAGTAAATATTTCAGGGATCGCCCCTGGGACAAAATGAGGTACAGTAAAGGAGTTAACGTTAAATTAAGGTTTCAGATATATATTAACAATTTACGTAAAGAGTTAAATCAAAGCAAAATCAAATCAAAGTTAAACTGACTAGTATTCGAAAGAGAATGCTAGTTACATAATATATTCAAACACAACATTTACTCAAACAAATTGACAAGTTATAAATACCATGGAGCATACAATGGGAATTCGGCGAGAGTTCACCTGTCGGAACTAGTTACGATCTGGTGAATCGCGGTAGCGATGAATGTCCGAGGTGTTGGTACCTACTCACAAAGTTGAAGATGATTGGGAGTGGTGGCTTGCCGTAGACATCCTGAGTCCTCTCCAAGGATCCGTCGAAGAATCCACACCACTCGGATGGATCGTTGTGGTCCCGTACCTTTTCCCAAAATTTCGTAGTTCAGGCGAAGATTGACAATGTGGCTCTTGATTTGACTATACACGTGACTCTTATAATCACATTGGTTGAGTATATATCTTGACTTACTCCATAACTCAGGATCGACGAAATTCACTGAAAACTGGCTCCGACAATAACAACATTTCTTCTTAAAATAAATCTTCATTATATTGATTTGAAAATTCACTCACAAACTATTTGAATTGGTCCATGCAAAAAGGGCTTCAGTCCATTTTTTCCGCAATTCCAGTTTGAATATGCAACATTACCTAAGAAGGTAGATACACATTTCTACGCCAAAAAGACTTCAGTCCAATGCACTGTTACCGTAGTAACAGACTGTTAATTTCACTGTTCCATGCAGCAAGGGCTTCAGTCCTGGACTGAAGCCCCTTTTGCATGGAATAAAGTTTGGGAATTTTTGTTGTAGCGGCGCACTATTGAAATATTCTGTGACATTATGTTTCCTAACCTGTTATTCAAAATGTTTATAACAAAAGAATGTTGAATATGCAGTTTGTTTGTTAAATGATGGTAAATTAGTAAGTTTTATACAAAGATATTGTTAAATAATGTCATCAGAAAGTGAAGGCACAGACAATGTAGAAGAAAGAGGTATAAAGAGGAAAAGTACACCATCTTCTTGGAAAAGAAATACAAGAAAAACTGCAAGATGTAAAGGGGAGGAATACCTAACCTCCAAAGGCAATTTGATTCCAGCCAGAACAACAGGACCTCCATGCAGGTAGGTCTATAACTACCAATGTTATCTAAAGCTTGTATTTTTTATATACATTACAATATTAGGCACTTACTTATGTATTTCTGATATCAAGAGAATTAGTTTTAGTAGGCCTAAATCTCTCAATGCACTATATATATTTCCTTTATTTTCCAACAATCACAAAAATATTTATCGTTTTGTTTTCAGATGTCAGAGAATGAAGTGTTTTGAGAAGATCTCAGATGATGAAGCTATTGATGTGCTAAGACGTTTGCATGATTTGCCTACAAAAAATCAACAAGACACATTTATTCAATCTCTGATTGATATACATGATGTTGATCGCCGTCGACCTCGGAAGAAAGCGGGGGCAAGAATTGTTGACAAAGTTTACAAATACTATGTTATTATAGGCCATGTAAAGAGAAAGGTATGTTACAAAGCTTTCTTATCATTGTTTGCTATTACTGATAAACGAGTGAAGAGGATTAGAAAACTTGCTATATTGGGCAAAAGTCCCGTTGATGAAAGAGGGAAAACATCAAGTGCTAACACACTTCCACCTGAAGTTCGGGAAAAAATCAGAAACCACATTCTTAGCTTTCCAGTTAAATGCACAAAATACACTGGTAAAACAAAATCATATCTCGATGCCAGACTGTCTGTAAAGTCCATGTTTAATCTATTCAAAGATAAAAATCCTGACATTAACTACAGTTATCAGTTTTTCATTAAGTTTTTCAATGAAAACTTTTCTCTATCATTTGGCAGACCCCAGGTTGATTGCTGCTGTACTTGTGAGGAGTTAAAACTTAAAATTAAAAGCCCTCACATAAATGAAGCAGCCAAGAGGTGTGCGGCAGCGGAACTAATGATTCACAGAAGGAGGGCAAAGAAGTTTTATAATGAACTTAAAAAAGAACGAGACTGCAAAACTGAACCACACGTTCTGTCCATCTGTATGGATTATATGCAAAATATTCAATTGCCACGAATCCCAGTTCAAGAGACTTTCTATATGAGGCAGTTAACAGTCAATGTTTGCTGCATACGTAACATAAAGGAACATAGTGCTATGTTATACCTTTATCATGAGGGTACTGCCAACAAAGGCCCAAATGAAGTGTGCTCACTTTTAACGGATTATTTGAACACGGTTCCTCCAGAAATTAAGGAGATAAGGATTTTCTCTGACAACTGTTCTGGCCAAAAAAAAAAACCACTCACTGGCACGTTTGTTATTGGCTTTAACACAAACTGGTCGATTTAACAAAATAGAACAGTTCTTCCCCATCAGGGGTCATTCGTTTCTCCCCTGTGACCGAGATTTTTCAATGATTAAAAGACAGCTGAGGAAACATGACCGTTTATATTCCTTAAGAGAAATCACTGAATTAGTAATCAAGAGCAGTAATAATAATAAGTTTATGGTGACACATGTGAAATCGGAACACATATTTGATTACAAAAATTGGTGGCCTCAATATTACAAAAAGTCTGTCGTTTTAGAAGAAACGCGCCCGAGATCAGTTCCGAAAGATGATAAGCAACAGTTTGGCATAAGTTCCTTCATGCATTTTTCTTTTAGTCAAGAAATGCCTAGAACAATTGTTGCACGAAAATTTATCAATGGTATGGTACTACATACTTTTTGTTTGCGGCAAGCAATGACGAACCCCGAATTTCCACCATGCATTGCTTATCCAGAAGGGAAGGTCCCCATTAAAAAAAAGAAACTAGATGACATACGAAAACTTCTGCCCTATATTCCCGAGGAGCATAAACAATTTTACATTGATATTTCTAACTGGCCAACAGCTGAAAACATTGATTTGGAAGTACAAGATGATTAACTGGAGAACATTGATTTGTAGGTACAAGATGATTAACTGGAGAACATTGATTTGTAGGTACAAGATGATTAACTAACTGTATATAATTTAATTTTTGACACACTGTACATGAGTAAATAAACTAATATGTAGTAAAATATAACATATTGTATCTTCTTTTCTACCATTTTGTTGGATAAGAAACAATTAAAATAATATATATACTAAAATAACAATAAAATATAAAAGAGTGTTTAATAAAATACTTTTCCATGCAAAAATGGCTTCAGTCCAACATATTTTATAATTTTTTTTGACTAACTATATACAAGAACAGTAATATAGATAATTCATATGAGTGGTGAAATTGTTAGGTACCATATTAAAAAAAGGTGTTATTATATTATTAAAATCTTCTGGCGCAGACAGTTTTTTGTGTTTTTCTCAAAAACACTTATTTAGGACTAAAGACCTTTTTGCATGGATCGATTCATTTGTAGTAACTATTTTAACTATTTAATAAGAAAATGAGCCACACTTCTTGTTCAACCAGAAGTTAGAATTACCACTAAAATATTCCTAAAAATAATGTTCCTTTTGGTGGCTCCCCGCTCACCGTCAGTTGTTTTTAAGTAAAAGAAATAAAGGTGAAATTTAAAAAACAAAATTGTTTAGGTCCAATAAATTTCAATATAACAAGAAATGTTAAATACCGTTTTTTATAGAGAAAAATATAAATGCTTCAGAGACTATTACACATCAGTAGTTTAACCTGGAATTACTCTATGAACTTTATCATGAAAGAAAGAAAATTTAAAAAATTATAGTTGTGAGAATATTTCTCCACACCGGGCCCTAAGTTTCTCTCGACGGCTCTGGTCTGGCGTAATCAGTTATGTTGTAGTTTACTTTTTAAAAAGAAAACCGGCAGTGGACAAGAGCAAATTGAGTTATAGTATATACATAAGTAAAAATTTGTCTTGGCACAAATAAATGAGCGTAAATCCCTGAGGGGGTCCGCTTGCGATTGCAAAATAGTAACTGCGAAACAGGAATGATAAACTTGTGGAAATCCTAGACATTTTCGCCCCTGGCATCAAATGATATCGAATTTATTTACCTATACTATACCTATATTTTCAAAAGAAAATAATTTAAGTTATCGCATAATGGGCTTATTGTAAACTTTCACCGTGATAAATCACATTATGTAAATATGCGATCCATTGAAATAGCAGAAACTGAAAATTCTGTAAACTACGGTTGCTGACTGGTAAATAAGTTGAAAAGGAGTAAAAATTATATTCGAAAGGTTTGAACTGTTTTTAGGCCTTACAATTTTTCTAGTTATTAATTTTCCAAATTGGGTTTAGTCAAAACATATTTCCAATATGCCGATATATCGTTGCAATTCCTATACGTTTTCCGAGATAACACTGAGTATTTCTTACAAACATTGCGCATAATTTATATTTTTATTTATGTTTAATTTAAGAATAATTTTTTAAACCGTGTGTTATAAATGCATTGAAGGAGACCAATTTTGGATATTGAACGATAATAAAAAGTTATGGCGCAAAAACTGTTGAAACTAAAATGGCGTGTTTTGGTTCCTATACCCTCGCCCCTCACTGATCAAATGGTCTCCTCGATACACGCTGGCGTGACGCGGGGAACTGCCAGGCTTGGTAAGACTACCTGTTCGGGACAGCTCAGCCATTACTCAGTGGTCCGACCGTGTCACGGTCGGAGATAACACGTAGAAACTACATTTCTCTAGTAGGGGAGCTTACAACTTCCCAGCACCGCATAAATTACCCTAGCGCACATACGTCAACACATGGCGCTGTAAATGTAGCTGCTATCAGTAACTTCCATCTGCGTTGCCCTACTTTCAAGCACACCGTAAAGAAAGATGGCGCAAAGGCAGTGTCACGGTCCAAACATATTTTTCGTCATCTCACATAAATAAAAGAATTAGAGAATCTTTCCTGAAAATGTTTTCGTGGAGAGCAGAGTTTTTTTTATTTTACGGACGTGACTACTAACCGTTGCTATCCCAGGATACTTAGTGTTACAGACGAATACCGAACTCTCTGTAAGAAGATAAGATTGCGTTCGAAAGTATTACTACTATAAATATGAGTCAAAATAGCAATTAGTGGTGATGTTTGATAAAATAAAGATGCTTACAGAGAAAAATATTTTTCTGTACTTTTACAAACGATTCCGTGGAAACCGGTTGCTAAGAAAACGTTTGTAATACTACAATAAATATATTGTAAAATTCTACAACACATGACTATGGTTATTTAGGCATACATGAAATATGCTCAAAGATGGCAAATTTTTTAACACATGGATATATTGGTCTTATATATCGCTTTAGTTATTCTAAAATTATTATTCATTATATCTATGCTAAAATATATGAATTACCAAATACAAATTTAGCTCTTTCTATCAAAATGTAAATACAACTAATATTTATTTTTTATTACTCAATAATGCCTTAAATATATATATATATTATCTCCAATTTTTTTGTATTTAAGTGATTTTATGGATTTTTATTGTTATAAATAGATTTATGAAGATATTAAGTGAAATAGAAGCCTACAAACATTAATAAAAGAGAAAAATATATAATAATAAAATATTAAAAAATTACTCAGTTGTATTTGAATTTGCTGATAAAGAGCATAACCTGTTATAAGTATTTAATTGTAATCAACATAATCTAGAATAAGTATAATCCTATTTTTCTTTCAAAATTATAAGAATTTTTTTAGTTATCTAAGCTTTTATTCTTTAACTGTTTTTTTCTAGTAAATTTATTCAGAGATAATATTAATAAAAATTAACTTTATTCTTGAAAAAATATTATTTTATTCAATTTCGATATCATAGGAACAAAAATTGATATTATAAAAAAATAAAGGCACTTAAATAACGATACCAAATTATGTATTTTTTTGAACCTGAATTATAAATATTTCCGTAATATCGATAGGCTATATCATTGCCATACCTAATTACGTTTTTCGAGATAATACTGTTACGAGTGGGGAAAACAGGTTCTTAAAGATAGCACAGTTAATTTTATACAATTTTATTTGTTACTAATATTTACATTACTAATTAAATCACCCCACTTAATGTCTGTTCGCAAATGACTAAGTTTCAGTAACTCGAGCTAGGCTCAACAGTGGTTCACCCCTTATCTCGCTACTCGGTCACACACGCACGGCGCCGCTCGTCGAACTAGCACTTCACGCTCTCGCCTGTTGGAACACCCGCAGAGACCAGCGTTACCGCTTTTATACCCGTTGGCCGTCTTTCTGGAACTGATTGCAGTTGTTGTGACATGTCGTGTTATCCCGGGCCGACCCGACACTCGAAACATCCAGAATAGCGGCAATTATTCAAGCCACTACATGCGATAGCCTAAGTAAGCACGCGGAATTCTCATACCACTAACAGATAGATAACTCTGAAGGAGGGCACGGAGGCAAGAAGGATGGCGAGGCTGGGCTGTTCTAACCCCGAAGGTATGCGCGTGAGACATCAGTTGCCTTGCCTTACACTGCTCCTCCTTAAATCTGATTGTCCCGAACAGGTAACACTGTCCATGTTGTCCATGCTATGAAGTCATCCTACGCATCTGGCAATTGTACTAGACATGGCCCACCTCTATGCAGTTGTAACATCGAGGCCGTCATTGGGGCCATAGGTCCGCTTCGCGATTACTATGAACCTCGCTCTTCTGCACTTTCTTCTGTGGCGCCTTCCTTTCCATTAGGTAGCCCCGCTGAGCACGTTCCCGTTCTGGGCATCTTCATTGAACATGCCCTTGTCCTTAGCACCCAGAACTCTGTGGGCAATATCATGCACATTGAACACGCGAATATTCACCCTCCTAATCCCATAGTCGCATTGCTGTCCTTTCTTCTGTTTCCTCTCCAATTCGGGCAGATAAGCTATACATTTCCCACTTTCTCGACATGCGAAGCACCGTGGGCGACCTATTGTTCTTCGAACTAGTTGACTTTTCTCCTGTCTAATCTTGTTGTCACATCATTGTTTTTCACTCTTGGAACTCCTACCATGATTTGGGCATTCGCGCTGGATGTGTCATAGTTCTTTGTAGACGCAGCACCGCGGGCGTCCTCTTGTTCTCCTTAACTGTGAACAATTCAACGAGGATAATCTATTCGTTAGTACTCTAGATGCCAGTCACTTTATGATAAGTTTCTATCACAGCCTGCCTCATTAGGATGCACATGTTTCTCGAGGTAATGTCGGCACCTTCAATTTCCAGGGCATGAACAAAAGCATTGCTGATATTTTTGTGGTTAAACGAAGAATTTGTTGAACTCCTGCATAACTGAGTCCATATATAAACCCATTGTTGGCTAGCTGCTGTCGGAACTCTGCAGGAGCTTCTGGGTAAGCGAGGTGCACGAACCGCTCAATACCAGCTTCATATTCTTTGAGTGTTTCCGAGGATCGCTGTTGACGTGTCTTCGGGGTCTTTCTATATACCTCGCCCAAGTGTCGGTCACCATACCTCAGCTCGAGGGCATCTACTAATACCTCGTTTTCCTTCTACTCCGGAATTGGTATGGTCGGAAGCAGCTCGATCAGAGATCATCGCAGGGCTAGAACAATTGTTGTAGCCTTCTCTACCTCGCTCCAGCCATTCACTTCAGCAGCTGCCTCGAACTGTCGCCTGTAAACATCCCATGATGATTGACTATCAAAAGTGGGTGGCTTGAATTTTGGGTGATCGTTTGCAGCACCTTCCACCTTCACCTCCTCCAAAGAACTCCTCCGTTTCGTAGCAGCTGTAGGTCATCGGCATTCTTCAGTTACAGCTGCTACTCACTGTTCGGTGGCGTGCTCGAGTTGGGCTGGCTGTTGCGCCATCATTTCTTCATGTCTGCTAGATGTTGCTCCTGTTGGGCCAGTTTATGTTCCAAACACTACACTTTCCCTTCCAAGAGAATACTGGTTTCATCCATCTTCTCTAATTCCTTCTGAGCATCTACCAATTCGTTTCGCATTTATTCCTGACCACTCTTTAATTTTACATGATCTGCCACGAATTCATCCCGCATATCTTCTTGACCCCTCTTCATTTCATCGATTTCACTCTTCATCGTATTATTAATCTCTTCTTGGCAGTTCTTCTTTTCAATCGTATTTCTTCTTGGTAGTTCATCATTTCAATATTCATTTATTCTTGGCCACTCTTCATTTCATTCATCTGCTCTTGGTATTCATCTCCTCTTGGCAGTTCTTCATTTCATTCTTCATTTCTAATTGCCACTCTTAACTTAATTCTTCGTTTATTATTGGACATTATTGATTTCATTCTTCATTTCTTCTTGGTCACTCTTCCGTTCGGCCAAGTAAGCTATTATGTTTAAAAGATTTTTGAAAACCAACTTTCTTGTTTACATACACTATTAATATGTTACTATAACTACTGTCCTATTACTACACTATAATTTCACCTACGAGATAACCTTATATTCTAATCAGAACTAAAGCCATCATTAATGAAACTACACTCGAAACTAGTTACATTTAATAACACTAATTTGAATCTCGAAAATCTTAAGTCTAATTAAATTACCTATTCGCCTCGCATTTCTTCCTGACCCCTCTTGATATCTTCTTGAGCTGCCACGAGTTCATTACGCATATCTCCTTGCCCCATCTACAAAATAGTGATAATTCAATAAAAATGATCAAATTTTATTCATAAAAGTATGCAATCATTTCATCAATGTTTAGTTATGACGTTGTCACGTTAAACTATCGTCCGTAAACCGACTTTACAGACAACCAATTTTTTTTGACAAATTCTGAAATTATTTATTGTATTAGTTTCGTAGTTTCGCGTCATTGTCTCAGCAAGACTGGGGCTGTCCCACAGGGCACCGTTTATTAAAACAGTGGCCGATTTGTTATATGCAGGGTGTTCTATAACTAAACGACAAGCCGAGAACAAATAATGCCAAATAATGATGTTTCTGAATCTTGCTTAAATGAGCAGTTTTTTTTGTATAAATTACTTGCCAAGTTACCAAAGAGCATTTTTGTTAAAGTATATCATTTTCAATATTATTATCAAAACTAATTTTAGTTATTCAGGAATACGTAGCAAAAATTAGTGTGATATGATTTGAAAATTTGTAGTCACAGTAACTAGTAATTTGGTACAAGGTGGAGATTTTCAAGCTCTTGAAAAAAAAAACATTTACAACTCTAAAACTAGGATACTTTTTCTTGATTCAGAACCGTCACTAGCTTATCAACGGCTCTCGATTCAACGTTGAGTTCTGGGACATCCTGTCCAGATAAAGTTTCAAGTCACCATAATGTTAAAAACGTCGACTCACGGCTGTACACTCGGCAGTTGCGACAGAACGTTGTGGCAAGAGTTTTAAGTTACCAATAAAAGTTTAAAAGTTTTTTTGGTGCATTAAAAAGGTTTGTTTTTAGTTTCACATTAGAGTAGTACTAAAAAAATGTAGACATACTTTATTACAAAAACTCTAACTTTGTTCAAAGGTCAGGTGTGGTCTGGAATAAATTATTTTTGATATCACTCCAGTTTTTTTTAGTTATATTATTTTTTAAGATACGGGGGAGGGGGTTCGCGTATGTCACCCTCCCATAAGACCGCCGCTGTGGTCTGGCCTGGCATCAACTGCCGACTGGTCGCTGCCTCCAGGTCGACCTCTGACGGCGCTGCTTCAGCAACTCGTCAACTCGATGCCCGCGGGCGAGTTGTTCCTGATTGCGTCGCACCAAGTTCTTGCTCTGTCACTGGCTCAGAGTCGAGATTATTTCGCGGACTCATTGGGCAGCAGCAACACACAAGCACATCTGCTTCACGTTGAAGATGACACTACAGCAGGAACTGGGAAAATTTGCTGTTTTAATGACTTCTAGTATAGACTCCATGAGCCTCCATGTATTCGGGAAAATTACACCTGCTCATTGGCTAATTAATTACTCCTTACAACTTTAAAATGTGATGCCTGTGACTAGATACTTCTTTCCTCGAGGGGTATTCATTGGCTCAAAGTCCTTCAGAACAAACTGTGGTCCAATCTCTGAAGCAGCAAAACGCATTTGGATGAAGAAAAAAAAAAAAAAAACGAAAATTTACGGTCTCTATTAATCACGTCTAACCCGCCAAAGGACGTGATCTCGTTATCGACCAATCAGTAGAGACCGGAAAAATTCGTGGATTAATTTCACGTTGTATTAGAATTCAAACACACGTACCTTCATATATCTTCTGTTATTGGCTCACAGGTTATCTGAATGACTCTGAGCAAATGAAAAACTTAAGTCAAATACGTATCGAATCGCAAGAATCCTAGTTGACAAGTCTCACAAGTCTTTAGTCAATGAACAGGTAGCATTTGCCCGAATACTAAAATGATTGTAGAATCTATCCTGGAGGTAATTAAAACCACGAATTCTTCCAGTCCCTAGCAATGAGCACTCTAAAAAATAACCAGACTACATACAGGCAAGTTGAGTCCAGCCTGAAGTGAAATGAACCCGCAAAAATTATTGTAGCTCTAGAAATAAACAATGGGTTGATCCAAAATTTTCGTGCTTTATTTTTAGGGGCAAGCATTTATTCGCGAAAAAATCCGAACGCCTATAAGACCTCAATAAGGTATACTCGCAAGTAGTATGTTTTGGGGGCAGCTGGCACAGGCTTCAGGCTGTGGTGCCTGGTGCCGACCGCCATCTTGGATTGTGACGTCACGGCGGCCATCTTGGACTCAAAATTCCTCAAAAATGACTCATAATGTCTCAAAAATTCCCGTTTCTAGGTAAAATTTCACGTTTTTTAGTCCTTAAAAATCCCAGCGACTAGAAAGTCCTAAAACTGGTTTAAATGTCCTTTACTCAAGCTGCCGTTAAGCCGCTATCAGGTCATGACCTTGGAAATTAGGATGCAATGGCAGCCATTTTCAATTATGACGTCACCGTTGCAATTATCGTTACATCCGCCATCTTAAAAATCTTTATTTATTATCCGATTTTAATGAAAAAAAATTAAAAATCATTAAAAAATTATTTATTGAATTGATTATTAAAATTTAATAAAATATTACTTAAAAACCACTGTTGCACGTATCGTTACGGTCGCCATCTTGGATTATATCAATGTTGCATGTTTCGATACGCCCCACCATCTTGGTTGTGTACGATGCCATCCTTACACTTTACGTTACGAATGCCATATCGGATCCTATTAATGTTGCAATTTCCGTTGCGCCCACCATCTTTAACTTTTTTATTCATTATCCGATTTTAATGAAAAAATTCCAAAAATTCATCAAAAAATTAACTTCTTAGAATTCTGATTGATTATATCGATTTCCGTCCTTGGTTCGAAACTGCTAAGAGCAAAAAAAAAAAACATCAGATCCTTCCTCCACAGAAGCCACCTACAGACTGACCTACCACCACCAATACCAAGGTATATATCGTCAGTTGGTATAACGTCATGTCCGCCATCTTGTTTTCGTCCGCTGGAGATACCAGAACAGTGTCAACAGTGTCAGTGTCATGTTTACATGCATGACTTTATTAGTATACATTTTGGATGTCAGTGGTGACTTTTTTTACAGCTTTAAGTTATAAGTTTTATTTAGAAATGAGCTTTAGAGAAATTATAAGATCCATTTTGAAAAAAAAAATTAATTTTTCTTCATGTTTATACACATGCATTTAATTGAAACTATTATTTTATGTAGCCAGCTTCCCTCAGTTCTTTAAGTATGAAGGATATTTCTTTGATGTTCGAATATTTTCCTGCACAAAGCGAACCATGTAGAAGTCTTTGCCTGTCAACCAATATGTTAGGATCTTCCCATGAGGTACAATCAATCTCTTCTGCTACGTTCATCTTCCTTGTATGTTTATAATAAATATTATTATCCCTGGTGTCTTCTGTTTCAACACCAACTACAAGGTCACTTTCGTTATCGAGCCAGTGATTATCACAAGCTTGATTAGGATAATTTATTTTATTACGTCGTTTCCATCGTTTTGATCTCAAGCCACCATCACTGTCTTCGCTCTTGACCGCTTTAGGTGCTTCAGCACAGTACTCAATCATGTCAGCATCACAAGCTTGATCAGAATAATTCATTTTATTACGTCGTTTACATCGTTTTGGTCTCAAGCCACCATCACAGTCTTCGCTCTTGCATGATTTAGGTGCTTCAGCACAGTACTCATTCATGTCAGCATCACAAGCTTGTACAGAATAATTTATTTTATTACGACTTTTCCACCGTTTTGACCTCAGGCCGCCATCACAGTCTTCGATCATGACCGCTTAAGTGCTTCAGCACAGTACTCAATCATGTAAGCCTTAGATGTGTCATCACAGTCATCTTTCATGTCAGCCTCAGATGTGTCACTACAATCTTCAATCATGTCAGCTTCAGATGCTTCATCACAGTCTTTGGTCTTGTCAGATTCAGGTGGTTCTCCAGCTTTCACATTTTCATGGAGACGACTAGATATTGGTGTAAATATCTTTTCATTTCGAATGAGGTTGCTACTTTCTTCGTTCGTTTTTAATTTTAAATTATTGTCTTGATCTATATCAGTATTTTTAGCATTAGCTTTTTTACATTCTTCATAATCATTATTGTCGTCTCATATTCTGCCTTCGTTCCTCTTCCACGATGTTGGAGCACAGTCTTCGTTATCTTTATTCATCTTAGTTGTACAGTTCTTGCAATGTCTATCCAAGTAATATCTTCTACCAAAGGATTTATGACACTGACTGCAATTAAATGGTTTTTGACAAGGACCCAAACTACACTCGCAATCTCTCATGTCGTTTAGCATTCTTTCTCAAGGTAAACACCTTGCTGCAGTATCTACAGTGATGTCGGTTTGATACAGCTACAGGCAACGAACCAGGGTACATGTTAGCTTTTGCGACTAATGACAGATGCAAAATAAGAGTTTTAAATTAAAACCATTACATAAATATAATTTTTTAAATATTTCGTCAGCGAGAGTTAAGTTATCTCATGCAAAAGTACTGGTTGTAAGTAGTTCTGCTTTTCATCAACAGATGACGCCGCGTGTTGCTTGCAGGTAAATAATATGTATTTCTTTTATGCGGGATGCGGGATGCTCACTTACGATCGGAAAAGGATGGCTTCACTAGACTCCAAGGAGAAGGAAGTTTGTTCTTTCAGTTAGTGTTTCTCAGATTTCTCAGGGCATATTATTATTTGACTAAATAATGATTTCTTTTTTAAATTCCACCTGATAAAAATATTGCAAGTGGTTATTTAGTAGCAGAAATTCACTAATTAAATGTAACCTTGAATAAAATGACATGTCTCATTAAGAGTAAAACTCCTTCATGGAGAGATTTGTCTCTCAGAAATAACCAGAAGCACTTGGAGAAACCACAGGAATGATCGCAAGCACACGGAAAAAACCATCAAAATATTGACAATAATAATCAGTAGCACACGGAAAAAACCATCATAATATTGACATGGATAATCGGGAGCACACTGAGAAAACCTCGACACATTTTCTTTGATAAATTACAAAAAAAAGTTAAAAAAATTAAACAAAAATTACAAAACATACAAAAAATTCTGGCTTGGACTAGAACTCTATCTTTGCTCAACAATGAGAAGTTCACAAGCTCGCACTCTCGATCCCGTCTGTTGTCCTCTTCGCCGATGCCGCACTTCCCTTCGCTCGGAATCTGCTCGAAACTCACGCGGCACATCCCGCGGAACTCTGTAGCAAAAAAAAAAAACCTGTCGCCGGACTAATCGCGGTACTCTGTCGCCAAACTCTCGCCGCACCCGCGGCCCTCTCGCCGCTCACCGTCGCCCCAAAAACTCCCGCGGAGGCCGGCGTCCCAGTTAAAGTAGTCTCTGGCGCCCTGCTAGAACTGACGAGTGTAGCGGGGGCGAGTCGCGTCATCCCGCGCCGACCCGACGCCCGAATCGTCGAGAACAGCGTCGTTCTTCACGCCACGGCCCGCGGAATTCCCAAGGCTGCTCAGCGATAGATTACATCGCCGAGGCAGGGTGCCGCGCGGTGATACTGGGGGGGGGGGGAGGAAAACGATTGGAGGAGGGTAATCCGGCCAGGCATGCGTGTGGTATACCTTACGTCAATGGATGGCGCGTGACTTCAGTGGCCGTGCGGGGCCGCCAGCTAGCGCCTCCACGCCTGGCATCGCCGTCTGGTCTCCTGTGTTCGTAACAATATATATATATATATATTGTTACGAACGTGAGCAAGGCAGAGACACGTGCAGGTGCAGAGCTGGCTGGCAGCTACGAAACATTGAGATGCATCGCGCGCGCCTGGAAGATAACAAGGATTGTCGCTTTCCCCTTACTTCCCTCCACTCCCCGCGCGGCGCCCTGCCTTTGACACGTAACTGACACCGGACAGCTGCGGAGTTACGCGAGCCGCCGACACGTGTTTCGAGAGATTTCTGCCATCGTGGCGGCGCGGAATTACGCGACTGGCCCCAGCCGCGCTCGAAAGTTCTGGAAGGTGACTGGGCCTATATATATGTGCCAAGGACGCCGGCTGAGAGTTAGTCTGAGTTGAGAAGAGAGTTCAGGTGGGAGCTTTCCCGCGGCGGAGTTTCCGGGGCAATAGTGCCGCAGGTGCGGCAGAGTGGCGAAGTCCTTGGACGAAGATTCCAGGGCGGAGTTTCCGGGTGATAGTGTCGCCGGCGCGGCGGAGTCCCGAGCGAAGTTCCGAGCGAGGCGTCGAGCGGATCCTCGGCGAAGGCAAGTGCGTCGGCGGCGGCGGAGTGCGGCGACGGAGTCCCGCAGCGGAGACCCACGAGGGGTGCTGCGGCGAGAGTTGCGCCAGAAGTGAGGCCCAGCGAGGTGTGCCGTGTGTGAAAACGAGTGACTGGGGAAGCAAAATTTTTAGGTGCAATTGATTATTTGCCATTTTAGATTATTTGTAAGTGACATGAGTAGTGGCATCAATAAAACTGTGTAGTGTGTGGTAAAATCTATAAATTGGGCTATCCTTTACGAACCATATCCATATTTTTATCTTTTTACCTGTCACAAGTGTGATATAGGTATATAAAAACACTCGCGTATTCGAATGCAACGTTGTGTCAAATTTTTAAAGTACTCGGTGAAGAACATTCGGAAATTAAAGATTTTGAACGATCAACATTTAAATTTTTATTTATATAGATTTTTAAACTACGATAAGGATGGCCACGGTAGAGACTGAGAAATTCGCTTTTTTAATTTACCTCTAGGATGGACTCCACAGTCCCGTGTAGACTTGGGTAAACTAGTCTATGGGTGCTGACTTGTGATATGTCTCAACTGGGTTGTCCATGATTCCGTACTTCCTTGGATGGGTGTTTCTCACTGGCTCACAATAAAGTTTGGACCAAACGTGGCAGCAGTACATAGATATATGGTTTGGATTTTAGCATATCAGTAAATGAATCCGCGAATTTCTACAATCTTTAGTACATGGTAAGGCTGTCTTTGTGCCTAACAAAATTGAGAACCACCAACAGAAGTATATTAACATTTTGGTTGTGTCATTGCGAGTGCACACATTTTGGTTTCTAATACTGCATTTTTTTTTATCAGTTAAGACGAATACTGCAGAATCTGTGAGATAAGTATCGTGTTACAGGATATCCCACAGAAACGTCTACAGCTGATTGATAACGATCTCGGGTGGCAGTTTCTTTTCAGGCTTTTATCGGAGACTTCACAAACCCTTCCATCGTGGTATACGAGCTAACACGTGGCATGCGAGCTAACACGTGGCAGACGAGCTAACACGTGGCATTCGAGCTTACATGTGCCTTACGAACCAACACGTGGCACACTAGCTCACATGTGGCATACGAGGTAACACGTCGTAAGCGAGCTAACATGGGCGCGGAACCGGGTGTAACGATTAGAGACTAGCAACATTTGTGATTGATATTATTTGGAGACAGTCTAAAATTGAAACCATCGTAAATTTGAATAACATTTTCATTTGATCATGGGTCTTTGAATTCCGTGAAATACAGGAAACAGAAAGAAAAAATTAATATTACCCAATCATATGCTTTATGAACAAAAGGTCGAATGTGGCAGCAGCTATGTTTGCACGGACTATAGATGTAAACACTAACTCCAATTTTAAATCATTGAATATCATTACATATATTCAATGCTTTACTGGAGATACATGGTGTCGGAACTACGTTTACACGTCTATAGTGTGTGGAGTTTATTCTGCTCCACAAGATTAAGCGAATTTAGCATGTCTATATTGATAAGGCTTGTCTTGTATAGCGTAGCATGCTTAGACTAGACCTTATGACTTAACGCCGTAAATTTTTAGGGAATATGTTTATTTTATTTTGGATTTTAAATTGGTAGCCACACCTTTACAGTCATGGTTTGGGGTAGGTTTATAGTTGTTTAGAACCGGTGGCAGTTGTTGGCCAGCACTAACACTTGCTCCTAGCAGTCCGACTGCTTTGCGGGACCTCATATAACACATCATAATAAACAATAAATTAATGAATTTTTATAATTATCCTTTAATACATAATTAAAAAATACTCATATAGAAAATTTCATAGTTTATTACCTATAGTACACAAATATACGATCATAACGTGTGATTTAATATTTTGTTTGCTATGAGAATATATGTGGACAAAAAAAGCTTAGTGTGTTTTTACATAACAAGTTTTTTTTATTATACGGCAATCCAACATTGTACAGAATTTCCAAAGCTAAACTTTAGTACTCTTAACCAAAAATATTACTTTTTTTTGCATCGAATACTTCTGATAAACATAAATATTTTAAGCTATTGTTAGGCAATATCGACAATTGTCAGACAATGTAACATGTTTTATAGATTGATCATTATGACAGAACAATGGATAAGTTTTTGTGGAACAAATCCATTGTTGTTATAACGTTAAGTAATTCTCTTTACGTTCTTTAGACTGGAACCGATTTCAAATGACCATTTACAACAGAAGATCATCCATATGAATAATGCTTATTATTTTAAAACATCTTAATCTAAGTACTTACCAATTAATAAAGGCTAAAATTCACACGGTGGTTTAAATGTTTTTTTTATATATATATAGAAAGGTACTAATCTGACGGTTGAGGGTGGACTTAAATTCTAAGATAGTCTCAGTGATTATTCATTGTTATGTTATTTATAGTTTACAAAGTACTTAAAGTTTTATTTATCAGCTTTTGGATAGAAATTTGTTTTTGAATGCATCCTTGCAATAACATCAAAACAACAACACATATTCCATATAGAAAATAACATGTATATATGCATAAAAATAAATATTGTTTACTTTCAGTCTATTGTTTCTCTCACTCGTAAATTACGATTCTCCAATTTATTTGACTATAAATACACTTTGTCTAATACAACCTATAGCCAAACCCCGTAATAACTGCAGTTCATGTTCACATAGGAGAGGTCATCAAAAATAATGTAAAACAAATAATGATCTTAAGGAATCAATACAATTAGATCCTTAGAAAACGTTTTGAATAAACTTGAATAAACATGCAAGAAATCACACTTCATATCACTTGTATGTTCATCAGATTGTTCAAACTCTACTTTGAGCAACATTATTTTTCATTTTGGTTTTTCATAAATATTTATTTTATGTTAAAATGATTATTGCGCCCGATCCTAACGTAAATGCTAAAGTGACACACGAGGACAAATTGCTGGGCTTTCGATATATTGAGAGGGTGGGAAGTAGACATCCCTCTCTGAAACTTCTTATTAGTTTGGCAAAAACTTTCCGATTCATCAAGTCATTTGATAAAATGACCAAAAATTATCTTTTGGTAATCGTGTGATGTCGTGTAGTGTTGGCGGTTCCTGCCTTTGTACGCGGGCGTATCAAAAGGTAACACACATGATATAAACAAAAGACAAAGAAATTAATGAGAATATGAAGCAGAAATGAAAGCATTACCCATGTATATAACTTCCATGAGTGTTGAGGCAATTGTCCCAACGAAAATTTTGGAATCCTGGTCTCATAGCACTCCATCGACTGCGAGAAGAGCCACATTCGCCCGGCCCGTTTGAGTCCGTCGCCAGAGTCACACTTCTTACCACCGAGGAACTCCTTCGCGTGTCCAAACAGATAGGAATCGGAGGGAGCCAGCTCCGGGCTGTAGGATGGGCTCTCCAAAACATCCCAACTGTATCCCAGCAATTTCTCATCAACACCATCTTCCAAAGTTAGTTCGGTCAATACAGCCTTTTCCGGAAACTTCCAGCATCTCCGAATGGATCTCTCCAACGTTCTTTCCATTTGCAAAAAGAAATATTATCACAGTTCTTTGGTTCTTCCACAATTGACGATGAAATCACCAACGCCGTTATACCGGTGACTGACGAAACGCTATCGGTACATGGCATCAGGAGATCTTGCATTGTGCCGTCAGTAGCGCCCATCTAGTTCCCTTTTAGTAAATAATTTCAATTTTTACTAATTATTATCCTATTTAAACATTGACATGTGCGTTGCTTATTGATACGCCCTCGTATAAAGTCAGGAACACGCCAGCACTACACGATTACCAAAGGACGATGCTTGAACCGGTTACCGCCTCCAAATACTCAAGGAACCCACCCCGACCAGCCGGGAGTAAGGCCACGGCAACTGCCTGCTACTTTGGGGAGTGGAACCGGGCCACCGAGCAGGAACAGCTGACATCGGGCAAGGCACCGAGGACCTGCTGCAGACTGGGTCTCTCACGACTTGTTGGTCGTTTCATGTTCAGTAGCTGGACTTGAACCAATGCTATTTTGCAAGCGTTAACTTGAAAGACTTTTGTTTGCATAAGGTACTCTTCACTTCATACTAGCAACCCATATGTGCGAGTCTGAATTATGCCCTAAAAATACATAGCTCCAAAGGAAATTTCTATGTTGGGTGAACTTCAGGTTAGATCCACATTCGTAAATAGTTTTAGTCTTTGTAAGTTTGCTAAATCTGCGACATGTTTTTAATCGCTTCTAAGCAGCAAAGTAGGTTTGGTAACATTCCTCAATTTTAATTCATGTTATTATTAACTAGCGGCATGTATTTATCGCAAGAAAAATCTGAACGTCTATTAGACTGAAATATGGTGTGTCCGCACCAACGGTTTCTCCCTTGTAATTAGCGGCCGTCTGCAAGAGAAGCCACTGTCTTATTTTACCGGGCCACTCAGGACGCGTTTGCTTCAGCACGGAATTATTGTGATTGGTGTGATGACAGTAGACAATTACCTCAAATAAACTGGACCAATCATGAAACACAGTGTTTTAACTCTCAGCTAATATAAAAGCATTTTCGCAAAAAATGAATACCTCTAAATATTACCATAAGAATATGGTACATTTACTACGCATTGGAAATTTCCTAAAAAAAATTAAGGGAAAGCTATCATAAGTTTTTGAATGATAAATTTTATAGGTTAGTAATTTCTATTACATGTTTAGGAAAATTACCTTAACAGAGTTTTGGAGATTAACCTCTCTCCAGTCTTTGCTGCAGTCTTTGCTCTTGTCATCGCCTGCACAGGTCCGCAACAGTAGGGCAGCCACGAATACAATATCACCTCAAGTTTAAGATGACTCGGAAGACAAGACGAACTGGTTAATAAAGATATAAGATGGGCCCAAAATAGCTGCCATAGATGCAGGTATTATATGAGGAGTGCGTTCGTTCACAATAGGTATTCAAACCATTGGAAAAATTGCTGTAAGATGTTTTCTCCCTCGAATGTCACCTAGTCGCCGATGGAGTCTTCGAGCACGCAGCGCTCGCGAGTGCTCAGGTGAGGAGGACCTGGTCGCCGCCGTCGTTGTGGTTGGGCTCGGCGAGAGGCGACGACTTCTTGCCGGCGTCGTCCATCTCCCGAGCCAGCCCCAGGAACAGGTCGCGGAACACGAAGCCGTCCATGTTCTTGGCCAGGTAGTAGAGGAACAGCCAGTCGGCGAAGTGGCACTCGCGGGTGACGGTGACGAGCGACCAGGCGTCGCGCGTCGCGCCCGAGCTGGCGGCCAGGCGGAAGGCGGCTCGGTTGAAGCCCACGCTCCGGGAGTGCAGGAAGAAGGTGAGGAGCCTCCAGAGGAGGCCGGCCGCCGTCGCCGCCGCCAGCAGCCACATCCAGAACCAGAGGAAGGCGTAGATCTTCTCGTTGACGATGTTGAGCGCCATGACGCAGAGGACGTCGTAGTTCTGCACGGAGCCCGACGGCCCGAACTTGTGGAACAGGCACTTGGTCATCTTGGGGAACACCAGGTCGATCTCCGAGCCGCCGGACCGTATCCACCTGGACACACGTCGAGCCAAAGGTCGACCTCGTCGCCATCGCCTGCGCACGTCCGCAACAGTAGGGCAGCCCCGAATACAAGACGACTCGGAACGTAAGACAAAATGATTAATTAAGATACAAGATGAGCCCAAGATAGCTGCCATAGACGCGTGTATTATATGATGAGTGCGTTTTTTTTTTTGTTATAGGTATTCAAACCATTGATTGATATTAACCTAGGTGCTTAAAAGAGGAGAGTTTTGTGCAAAAATATATTTTATTTATATCAAAAATGACAAATTGCAAAGCCAAATAGACGATAAAAACACTCAAATTGAATAAAAAAAAATCAACTCATAAAAAGACATCAATATTTTATAAATATTAAATTTTTATAAAACTACAAACTTGATGGGGAAAAAAAACTAAATTTGTAGCAGCTTCAAGAACATAATTCAAATGTTCATGCGCACTTACTGAAAAGAATATCTGATGAAGACCGAGAGAACAGTTCTGTGATGGTGGTATATTAACATCGGTAACAGAAACAGATTGCTTTGTTGACAGATATGTTTTAACAGTGTAGCTTTCAGACGAGGCGGTTTGGTTGATTCAACTGAGTTGCCTGGTTGAATCTCAACTAGTTGAATGCCGTGTGAAGACTCTTTTTGGGCCGGCTTCACACGAGGCAAATTGTGGAATAAACTTCTCTTCCCGACGGGAGCTCAGTACGATGTTAGAACCCGAGGAAGCAGGAGCACCACTTGTGCTCTCTCTCCTGCAAGAAGAGACGCAAATAATGGAGAAAACCCAGTCGAAAAAAAAAGTGTGGGTTCATACGTTGTTACAAAACTTCCCTCCAAGATTGTATCGCTGTATTCCTCACATCCCACATCCCATGCCGCGGGACTACTACTAACTGCTCCACATTGAAACCGACAGGTGGAACGCCCTTGGTAGACTCAATTAGGCGACTGGCGGGTAGTGCCTGTTGTGTCGAGTCTGCTAGTGGGGACGAGAACGTGAACGGCCAGAGCGGGCGGTTATACGCCACTTGACGCCAGTGGAATCAACCAGTGCGCCTCGTCTGAGAGGGGGTGTTGGTGTCGACCTGGGGCCCAGGTCAGCGAAGCGGCCGCCGAGGAAGGCGTCCAGCGCCCAGGCCTGCGCCGCCAGGTTGACGGCGTTGAGCAGCTCGCACGCCACCAGCCATGACGCCCAGGGCCGGTTCACGTGCAGCCTCAGCAGGAAGGCGGCGCGCACCGCCGCCACCTGGGCGTCGCGCTCGCCCAGCGAGGGCACGTGCGTCGCCCCGGCGCGCACCTGGTGCTGCTGCGAGGCCAGCGGCGCGAGCTCCAGGCCCGCCACCAGCGCCGCCAGCCGCCCGCCCTCGGCGCGCTTCCAGGCCGCGTGCGGCGCGTAGAACAGCAGCGCCTGTCGGCCGAGCCCTCCTGCTGCTCCACAAGCCACCCTCTACAAGCTTCAAGCTTGCACGCACACGTACTGAGGGGAAACTCCGATCAAATGAGGGGAATAGTTAGGTACGTGGTGGGGGAACCGGTAGAGTAGATGGCACGGGAGAGGAAGAAATGACGCAGCGTACTTGCACACTTGCATTGTAGATCACTTGCATACTTTCACACTCGCATACTAGCGCAATGTCATAATTTACGACCGCATACTCGCATATTTATTTTTTTTGATCTGTGACCTCGCAGAAAAAAAAATTCATTTCCTATACCTAGAGACTGGAAAAATTCGCGGGTTCAATGACCTCCAGGATAGACTCCACTATCCTCTACACACTCGGGCAAATGCCAACTGTTCATTGGCTGTTGACTTGTGAGTCGTCTCGACTGGGCCGCCCGTGATTCGACGCTTCTACGAGTGAGGGTCTATAATTGGCCCTCATTACTCCAGATTAACAGTGAACCAATGGCAGAAGCAGCATTAATGTATAATTATTTGAAGTGCAGCATTTCACGAAATGAATCCGCGAATTTTTCAGGTCTCTACCTATAACTAATAATTTAATAAGCAAGAAGTTTCATATCTGTCAAGCGTAGACTACATACAAAATGTTTGATGTGTAACAACTTAGCTCTCGGCATACAGCATTTGGTAGGGGTAATTTCGTGAATGGAACAGACGTCGCATGGAACGCAACCACGGTGCGGCCATCTGTGGCGGATGGCGTGAACCAAAGTTCACAAAGCCAAAGGGAAACTATAGCATTAACTGTTTAATGAATTTTAACAAGCTGGGCTGTGTTTTTATTAAAATTCCTTGTTGGAAATCAGTTCCAAAGCTGGGCTTGAGTATTTTTTTAGAGTGTTTTCTGTTTCATTATATAGTTTAAAATTTCGGCCTGCTAATCAAATGATCCGATAGTCGACGTAGCGGTTTCGCCAACGTATTCTATGGGCGGGTACAGAAACTACGTGCGATTCGTGTCACGCTCAGCATTTTTTAAAAATAATGAAATTTCATGTCCGAGTTTTGTATTATAAGTGTCTTTGCAACATGAGAACACAAAAATTTGCTCGTTACCGTGGTTAGGTGTTACACATCTCTCGCGAGTATTGAAACACTCGCTACAAAGTTCAAGATTGTGGTTGCTGGAATGGAATGATAAGAGTAGATAACAATCCCAATATATACATTTCGTCATTATTTAGGTGAATTCCGAAAAAAAAACTAAAATATTGCAAAAAACATAAATATGAACTTGTCTAAGAAAATTTGTATTATTTATTTTGTCATGGTATTATCAGCAGAAATTTTTAATTCTGTTTCGCCTATGGATAGAATGTGATATATATATATATATATATATATATATATATGTGTGTGTGTATGTGTGTTAATGTGACTTCACAGCATATTTTGTAAAATACATTAAATTTTTTTGTACAAAAGTATTTATTTTCTTGAAAATTACGACGAAGAGGTTGATGGGGTGAAGAGCCCGGGGCCACTGCCGTGAGGAAACAGCAACGCCGTGACTGGGACGGGGCAGGCGAGACGATGCTGCGCAGGTTTGGCGTTGCCTTCCGCCGGATAGGGGTGAAGGCAAACGCAATTCCCGGGAGGGAAAGTGCCCCCCAAGGCGAGGAACACTACACACGAAACCAGGAGCTCCCACTTCGGAGCCGACAGACCGGGACTGGGTGACAGCTCAGAGCGGTGATGTCCAGCTTAGGTCTTCTTGCCGGCCAGACACTATGAATTAACGATTATTAGCCCTCAACATATTGCAGTTTCAAATATTTTGATACTCTTTGTAATAAAGCTTCCGAGCTAAATGTTTTCGTTTGATATGGCATAGGACTTCGATCTGGCTGCTTGTTGAAGTCAACACTTGTGAAGTAGTGTGATTATCATGTTAATTTTTGTCACTCGTGTTTAAAAATTAAGTTTTTTTCCCCGTGGCGCTTACAAACTAGAGCCTATTAGTGAATATATGGTTACAAAAAGGCATAGAAGATCTAGGAAATACGATTAATTCCTATACATGCAAAAATTTTGGAATAATACTTAAAAATTAGAATTAAAGAAAAAATATTAAAGAATCCAAGATGGCGGGGACACAAACCACCTTAATAATTTATTTTTAGAATAATTATATCTATGTCTCAGACTATATGTTCCGTACAGTATCTGATAAATCAAATTGTGGTCTGAGATAAAGTAAGTAACGAAAAATTATTCTTGTGAAAGTAGTATTTACAAAAAACGTAATAATAATTAAAATAAATAATATAAAATAATTTTTTTTTTTTAGAATACATAAATAAAACATGGATACGTGTACTTGGGTACTTGTGTTTAACTTTATACTTACTTGGTGTAGCAAAAAACTAACCTTAATTTTGCATGCAAATAATTATTATAAATAATATAACAAAAGGGCTGAAGTGATATTATACATAAGGTTGGTAAAATATGAATACAATTAAATTTTTAAAAAACTCAATATTAATATAAACATGTGTATAAAATTAAATATTTATCAGTAAAATAATCGAGATAAATTTTGAATTATAATGAAAAACAATAAATTAATACAATTTAAAAAGTTTATAAACACAATTGTATCAATATTATTCGCAATAAATATAAAATTTAATGATGTGGACCAGTATTCAATATTAATTATTAAAGTATAAGATTTAAAAGAAAATATGTAATTTTTATTTGTTTGTAGCCTTGTTTTCATCCTTTGAAAATTTCGTTGCGCACACATCGTAAAAATTCACTGTCATCATTTTTTACATTACGCGCCTACAGAAGAACGAGGGTAGTCCGAAAAGTTCCCGACCTCAATATGGAGATGGTAGCACTAGTCAACAAAAATTAAGTAATGTGTTTGCGCATGCTTTATAATGCACTCTCTGAAAGTTTGGATGCGCAGTTATTTTTTTAAACAATCGTTTGCGTGAGTCTCGACACAATAGTTGTTTACGAAGTTGATGGCGTCCTCATTCAACAAAAATCTCTGTCCTCCGAGCGCAACTTATAGCCTAGAGAACAAAAAAATAGGTCACAAGGATTTAGAGCTTTTGAGTTAGGAGGGTGGTCAAGCAGTTCATTCCGCAATTCGTAGTTTCTCGCCATGGCAACCACTGAGGTGTGAGCTGGTGCGTTGCCAGTGAATTTTTCTTTTGTTTCTGTGAACTATTTCTGCAAATTCTGCCTTCAGCTTGTCAAGTAATGATTCGTAACATGGTCCTATCATGTTTGTTTGTTTTGTTTTTTTCAAGATAATTGATTAAGACAATGCCATGGATATTCTCAAAAAAAGTCACCATCACTTTCTCGCCCAAAGAAAAAATCTTTGCCTTTTTTTTTTTTGAGCTGATAGCCCCATCGCAGTTTTTGGTGTCGCAAACGTTCATCGTCGCCCAAGCTGGTACGTCCATGTTTGAATTCAGCTGCCCAAAATATCACTGTGATACACAGCGTCCAACTCATCTTTAATTTGCGTAGGCGCATTGACTTTCAAAAACAAATATTTAACGAGAACTCGATGCTCAATTTTACATTATTAAAAAAAAAACATGCTAATCGACTCACGCAAACGATTGTTAAAAAATAACCAAAAAAAAAAAAAACTGCGCATCCAAAATGGTTCAAATTTCAGAGAGTGTATTCCAAAGCACGCGCAAACACATTACCCAAGTTTTGTTGTCGAGTGCTGCCATCTTCAGGTTGAGGTCGAAAACTTTTCAGACACCCTCGTATAACTTCAGGAACATGTGTGGTTATGTTGTCACCTGACAACTCTAGGCAAGCAACAGGGGCGTAGCCAGGGGGGGGGGGGGGGTGTTTTGGGTGTCAAAACACCCCCCGAAATATTATATATATATGTACTTATGACAAAATTTACAATTGTCTAGATGTTGCAAATGCACTTAGATGAAACTAAGAAAGAACCCTTCAGCCGATAACCCTTAATATTCAGCAATGAGTTTTCAACAGTGTCTCGTTAAAAAATATCATAAAGTCGGGACACAAATTTATGTTATTTAAATCCAATGTTTTAACTACGAAAGTGCTTAAATAGCACCAAATTGCACATTAAAAACAAAAAATTTTCCGGGGGAGGGCCCCTCGGTACACCCTCCCTCCCTAGTACGGGGGCAGGGTGTAAGTAAACACCCCCCGAAAAGAGATCCTGACAACGCCCCTGCGAGCAAGGATGGTCAATACGCGCCAGTGGGGGTACGCCATAGCTTTGAATATATATATATACTGTATAGAAGTCGCCAGCCCAGGTTAAAATTTCTAATACGGTTTTGAGGTAGTTGGTTAATTCACCGCCGCAATCGCCACCATCTCTAGGGCATCGACTTGTGGTGGTCCCTAGCGGACAAGTGTCGAACTCTTCAAACACCCCTTCCCCCCCCCCCCTCCCGCTGAACGATCTTGAGCTGCAGTGAATGATGGATTGCGGGTGCGGGGGAACGACAGCGGGCGACAGTGCTGCGCTCTAACGTGTAAATAACAACTAAGACGATACAGGGCGTTACGGCAACGCACTGCAGCGGTGAAGTTCCCAAGCTGCTCATCATACGCTCCTGAAAAACGTAGAGTAAATCCTATCCACTCGCGACTTCTATACAGTATATATGTTCAAAGGCCATGGGGTGATCTAGCCGGCACCGACCTGCAGGAAGAGCAGGAAGGGCACCCACTGGTAGTAGGCGTGCCTCACGACGGGTTGGGTCTCGCCGTCGCCCGACCACGGGCCGACCCCCGGCTGCCCGGGCAGCGCCGCGCCCGTCTCGGCGGAGGCGTTCATCACGGTGAAGGTGGCGGCGAAGAAGCAGTAGGTGTTGACCACGTGCTCGGGCAGCCCGCCGTCGGCCATGCAGCGGATGTGCTCGCCCACGTACTGCTGGCTGCGGCCGACACCACCCTCCGTCGACACCGACCTTTCGCTGGCCGAGACACAGCTTGTAACACCACGCGAAAGATACCGCAACTTGGGTTACTTTTTTTGCTTGTATCGAATACGTTTCTCGAAATAACACCGAGTAGTAATCACGCAAATTAACGCATGATTATACAAACCATGGAAAAGATATTCGAATATTCAACCAATTGACTTTACTTTATTGTATCGTGCTTATTACGTGCACAGTTAAAACTGGAAATATTTTCATTTAACGTTTTACAAATAACTTTAACTATTGAAGGTACTGTTAGAACACAAACCATAAATGCATGAGTAAGAATCCGAATACTGCGAACACTATTTTGTAGTAATTATTGTTTTCATGTAAATGAATTTATTACCTCGAAAAATACCCATAGCTATGAGTTGTACAAAGTTACAATATCTTTCTTGTAGTATTACAAACAATTTATTGGCAAACTGGTTTACAAAGGAATATTTTGAAATAGTACATGTTTTTATTTCTGTGTGTCAGCCTTCACTGATGCATGCATTCGCTGTGCGTCAGCCTTCACTGATGCGTACATCAGGCTACCGAAGAACTCGGGTTCAACCCGGTGCTCACGCGATGCATGTCGGGCATCCTTCCTACCCTGGAGAACGAATGTCACCTTGGTGCAGTTTTGCTATATGTGGCCGAATTCGGGTGCACGTACCCAAATTACTATGTCAGGACCCGGTACCCGAGAAGATATGCTCGTGTAAGCAAATGTAAAAGGAATTTAGGAAAACGAAAAGAAAAAAAAAATCAGTCAAAAATATCAAACAATGTTTACTTGGACTGTAAAACCAATTAGGGTGGTAAGCAGTCGTTTCCCTGGCTAAAAAGCACTGACATACAGCCTCGGCTACGCTATATTCCTAAGGACCTCAGGAGAAACACAGGATAAGTTTGCAGCTAGTATCAAGTAAACTGTATGGCGGCGACAACATGATCAGCGGTATCTCTAATTGAAGACACTCTCGGCTTCACTATTAAAGCACAACACAAATTTAAATATTACAGGTAATATTTCCAATAATTTTACACCAACCTTTAACCAGAAAATACATTTTTTCACATGTGGCTGGTATAGTAGTATTCAACGTTTACATTACCACCCAACCATTCAACGATGCAATTTAAAATTCTTCGTGCGGGCATTAGCAGTAGAGCCAATATTGCATTTAAACCAAACAATTGTATGTTGTCACGCTGTTATGAGATTTATCAGACCAGGTATATTATATTTGTATTTAAAAATTCAGCAATATTTTGTTTCCATACTTTTTTTTGTGTATATTTCTAAAGGACATCCGAACTGACAACTTCTCGTAGGTACCCGAAAGTACTCTAATTTAGAGGTTAATGTGCCCAGATTGTGTGTGCTATGGCTTGCAACAAAACCATGGCTGGCAACACTGCTATGGTTGGCAACACTGCTTCGGTGATCACTTCTTCCTAAAAGCCCCCGCCTACCCTCAAACATATCAGTGCACAGAGCTTCAGATAAAACCGACCCATTTGAGTGAGCATCCCGCATCCTACATGAAAGTGTGACTGTCTGTACAATATGTCAAACGAAGATATTCAATTCTTAGATGATTATCATGACTTGAGAGAGCTGTTAAACATTAGCATGCGAGACGAATTTCCTTCCCATTGATGTCTAGCGAAGCCATCCTTCCCTTACGATCGTGAGTGAGCATCCTGCATCCTGCATGAAAAATAAATAATATTTACCTCCATGCAAAATGTTACATCTGTTGAAAAACAGAACTACTTGGCCATAAGTCTTTCAAAATTTAAAATTGACTCTTGCTGATGGATTACTCAAATTCGTGTTTAAGTATCTGTTTCTGATGAAAAATCTCAGTTTGCATCTATGATTAGAAACAGAAGCTAACATTGATCCTGGTTCGTTGCTTGTAGCTGCAACTGAAGGACTCCACTGTAGACATTGTAGCAAGGAATTTTTCCTAAGAAGGAATGATAGACGTCACGAGAACAATGACTGTGTTAAAAATCCACAACGTAAAATTCTAATCTGTGATCGGTGTAGCAGGTTGTTTACACGAATTTATAGCATAAATAGACATGGCAGAATTGTAAAGCCAATCCTACTTACGAGATAGAGGATATCGATAAAACGACTACACTAAGGAGTATACTGCATGACAATAAATTTCTTATTTTGAACTTTTTTATGTTCATAGCACTTCTGATCTCGACAAAGAACTTAAATTGAAGGATGTTGACGGTTTAAGGAAGACTGAAGACAAAGGAAGTATCTTTAGTATGAAAAGTGAGAATACATTCAAGCACATCTCAAATAGAACCTCAAGGAAGCTTTTAGCCGATAAAGAAGCTTCGACGTCATAGATTTCGAGTTCTTAATTTGATCCTGGTGAAAGCGCTGAATTCTACGATGATGGTGATAGTGAATTTGAGGCTGGTGACAAGAACAAACACAGTGATAAAACACCTAAAGCTGTCAAGATCGAAGATTGTGATGAAACTCTGATACCAAAACGATGGAAACGATTTGATAAAATCAATTATTCTGATCAAGCTTACAATAATCACTGGGATGATATAGATGTATGTTTTCCAACCCAGATGATCGAGCTGTCATGATTCCAATCACAGAGCTTTCAATATATTTTGTAAAAAAATAAATAATATTGTGCCGATAAGAACCACAACAAAATTTTAAGGTAATGGAACATCGATCTTATGTGCATGAGACAGAGATGCGCTCTCTAGGAACAAACCGGAGAAACAAAGATGAAGGGATCCAAGATGGAGGCTACCAGCAGAACAAACAAGAAATGGTGGCCGTGACATCATCCAGATGGTGGCCTCCAGCAGGCAAAAACAAGATGGTGGACATGTTATTAGAATCAAATATGGCTACCGTAACGAAAATTGCAACATTATTGGATTGAGGTGCTCGATGTCAGGATGGCGAAATGAAGGTCAAAGGTCAAGGTACAAATTCAAGGCCAAGTTTTAAGTTCAAGGTCAAAGGTTCATGGTAAGATCAAAGGTCAAGGTCATTCAAGATGGCCGCCGTTACGTCAGGGTGGTCGGACTTTGACCTCCTCGCATCTCAACCTGTAAACTGTGCCAGGACATACCAAGTTATACTACGATTTAAGAGATTGAAAATGGCCAGAACGCAAGTTTTCAGAATAATATTTAGGCATGAAAAAACAGGTACAGATTCTTGAAAGCACTCTAGTAACTTTCCTTACATCTTTATTATAATTTCTGCGCCATATGTGTGCTAGAATCTAATTGTTACAATATGCACGACAAGAAGACAGCGCACCAGTCCATAACCTTGCGCTTAGAGGCATTACCGCGCTAGAAGCAATATTCCGCGTCACATTTACCATTCCGCTTTCATAATGACTGAAGTAGTGATAATAAAATAATAATAAATACAAGGTCAGATTAAAATTTACTGAAATACAAGTTTCTGATAGTAAATACATGCATACGGCAGGATAAAAGATGGAAATTGAGGGGAAAAGAAAAAAATAATAGAGAGCCGTTAAACTGTGGATATATTCATCCTAATACCATAGCCACGGATCCCAACGCCAGGCATGATTCAGTTTCGAGCGCAGAGTCAGAACCAAGATTTTCATAATACACTAAATTTTTCAGGTTCACACCGTAATGCGCCTCTGTGAATAGCGGCAACACAACGTCAAACCGTAATTTTATTATTTTATACTTTTGTTTACCCCTCTTTGAAGCTTTATTGATTAATCTCCAACTGTCTCACCACTCCACACCAGCAAGCAGTATAGCGACCAGATCAGTCGATTCCGCTGCAACGTATCACGTAGAGACTCAGAAATTTCGCAGATTCGTCTGGCCTCAAGGTAGAATTCAAAGTCATAGGTGTGTTCAACCAATGTATGCTTTCCTATTGGTTGATTTCTAAGCGAGAACATTTTTATTCTTGTTAATTGGCATTACCTGATTCGCTTACTTATTTCTTAGCTGGGCATCGTTGGCCCACTGTCGTATAGGGGTGTGCCCAAACAATTGTGGTTCAATCATGAACACAGTGCGAGAGCGTGAATTTTTGCATTCTAACTTGTGACTTAATGAATGGGCGAAATTTCCCTATTTTTACGTATCAGCCAATAGGAAAACTAAAGTGGGTGGAGAATACACAGGAATCTAAATGTTCAGCCTGACGCCAAATGAATCCGCGAAATTTCCGGGTGTCTGGACATAGCAGCTGGAACCGATTGGCGATGAGGGTGATGATGAGAATGGAACATCGACGGAACGCATAGGTGAAAGAGACGGGAATATGCCGACAGGAGTGTAACCACAAGGGTCAGACGGGGCTTGAGCCCAGGGTGTCGCATTAAGGACGAGGGGGGGGGGGGGAGCGGCGCTAAATTGGGCAGAGTAACTTTTATTACAGATATTGACTTGGATATTGAAGTGTTAGAACACAAAAAAAAAGTGGAATGCCAGATTAAGTGAATTTTTTGTATTGAAGAATACAAAATGTAATCGTCAACAAATTCAAAACTGGTATTTTCGTTGTATTGAAACGAAAATACTGCAAATAAATTTATTTGCCATATAAGTTGAATAAAAAACTTAGAATAGTGCAATTATTATTTGTTTGCGATAAGAGGCGTTATCGGGAAAAGTTTTAGTTTGGTTGGTTTAAGAAAGAAAAGGGGGGGGGGGGGGGGGGAGGCGCCAAGATGAATTGTTGCCCCGGGTGTAAGTTAGTCCAGTTACGACCCCGTACACCGAGGATCCTGGCTGGATCTCGCCGGGAGTCGCGATGGAGGGAGACGGCGCACTTGCCTGGACACCAGCACGGTGCACGCCAGCAGGAGCAGCACCGTGGCGCGGTAGTGCAGCCTGAACACGGGGTTGTCGATGGCGACCTTCTTGGGAGTCAGCGGCACGTGGCGCGCGAGCACGCCGAACGTCTGCAGCATCGTCGACGACCTCCTAGTGCCGCCTCTGTGCGTCGCGAGCGTCTGCCGCGCTCCGCCGAAGCGACGCGACACGGGTCCCTCCCCCCCCCCCCCTCCCAGGCGCCACCCCTCCTCCCCCTGCCTTTCCCGGGTTGGTGCTCGACTTATCTGCAGAGAGGTGCGCGGCTGTTATCGCCGACAACACGCCCCGGTCTACCTGCAGCTCTGTGGCGGCGGGCGGCCGGGCGCAGAACCCCGCCCGCCCGCAGAAGCGCAGAAGCCTCACCTGCCGCCTCACAGTCCGCCAATCAGCGACCAGGGACGCACTAGCCACGTGGGATTGTTGGTAACATGCCCGGTCCGCCTCTTCTTTAGGCCATTGTCGGTCTAAGGACGCGGTTACACGGAACGCCGAACTACTTCAGGTGAACAGGTTTTAGTAAACATGTTTACAAACGCGAAAGTGTGAGGTCGCACGGCAGTTGGTATAAAGTGTGTTCAGCTCCAGAACCGATTGTCTACTGTCATCGAATGAATGTATTGTGGATCCTATTTATTTGAGCAAGTGTACCTCCAGGAATTCAGCATCAATTTAAAAACAATTAATTATTTACATGTTCATATTTTTGTAGCAGTGGAAAACAATTACACGAACTTGTGCCAGAGACATTCTCTATCTTGCAGTTTTCGCAAAAGACTGTTTATACTCTCAAAACTCAACAGTCAATGAGGTTTATGTAAAATATATGTCGTTCTGAACTACTTTTCCAATATGTTTAAGTTGAATGAGAAATGGCCTCTAACGAAACATGTTCGTTGTGTAACAGCAGGCAAAAGTTGAACATGTTTACCTGAAGTAGTTCAGAGTTCCGCGTAATCTCCCCCTAAGGCTACGTAAGATACGTAAAACGCAAAAATGCAACGCAAGCATCGGCCAAATTCCAACTTCTTGCGTTTCGGAATACCATATTAAAAGTTAAGTGTTCCGATCACTTTTAAAGACGTAGACGTTAATGTGCACTGAAGGCCACGATGATACGAATTATCAAAAGAATCTTGAAGTAAAAATTTGTTTTCTACTGTTTCACAATTCTAAGTTATAAGGTTTGTGACGTCTTGCTACTTATGTGCTTTATAAACGACTGTAGTTTTCTTGCGTTGGTTTCGTGTTGCGTTCCTTGCGTGCGAACTCTCCAGTTCCACCATGCCTAAGCCATCGAAGACATCCCAGGCTTCTATACATAACTCCAGCTTCTTCATGGATGTGCATTTTAGCTTCCCGAGCCTGCATGTTCACGTGCCAAAATTTTTCGACATTTTCGAGGATGCCGACAAGGTGCACGGCTCCTTTCAAGAAAAAAATAACTCTGAAGCTCAACAATGAGTAGCTCCTGCCGCCTCACACGGTAGCACATGTCTTATGTGCTGAGGAACCGGGACACCTGGTACGTTCTAGGTACCTGCGCCAGCACCTGAGCTCTAGCCTGTGCGTTCATGGCCCGTGGCCATCGCCACCCCTGGCAGCGCTGAAAAGTTGAGGATGAGAGATGCAGCACAATGCGGAGGCTGCTAGAGCTGACCAGGAGCAAGATGCAGGGGGATCTACAAGCCGCATCCCCAGCTGTCTGGGGGACTCATCACCTGGCAGCTCTACTAGAAGGTCCTGGCATGCGAAGCACAAACAGCAGCTACTACGTTACTCGAGCCGGCGGCAGACGGACTGGGGCACCGACCGAAGACGTGGCTGCTGCCCTTCAAGGAACAAGTGGACGGGTCTGCCGGATGACTTCGCCGGGGAAATGTGTGCAAACCACTCCTGAATGTATCCACGAGGTCGTAGTGAGTACAATTTGTCCACGGGAATGTGTCCTGTAAACTGCTCACGTACAATTCCTGCAATTCCTGTGGTTTCCGGAGCCGAGGACGAATATAGCAGAGGCCACAGTCAAGAAGTTACCGTTCCTCTAACTCGTATGCACCATACAATAGTAAAATAACAAGGCAAAAAAAAAGAATGACTTTATCAACAATTCGGTGATACGGAAAACCTCAAATATGAATGTGTAAGTATACATTTTTTTTATTTTAAACATCAAATTTTCACAAAGCGCATCTATCATATCATATCAATTATGTATAATAAAAGACTGAAACAATGCTTGAACTTCGAAATCGGAGAAGAGATTGGCGTGGCTACATAAAGATGTATTATACTAATTTAGTAATTTATTTGTGCCTTTAATTTAGTTAACTGTTGCAAAAGTCTCTCTCCGTATTTGGTTGTACAACCCACGATTTTATTAAAGCACATAATAATGATTTAAATTACCATATCATAAAAAGCATAAATTAGATATCTTAGTGAACTGTGATGAAATTAAAATAAAACGTAAGTTTTACAATTATAATTTAAATATGACTTTCAACACAGATTTACTTCGTAACAGTTTGTCAACTTCAATTTAATTAAATTAGCTTAAGTTAAATTAAAATTACATACAGTTTATCTGCTTATGTGCTGTCAATGATGATGAGGAGGAGGATGGCGATGATGATGACGATGAGATGATAATGATATTGATGAGGATAATGGTGAGGATGAGAAGGAGGATGATGCCCGGAAGATGAATTGTACCCCAGTCATCGTCGCAGAAGATGACCTCGGTATGACTGGAGGGTGGAAGTGAGGTGAAACTGCAGTAGTTCACCTTGCCTCCCGCAGGGTGGTGGTAAAGAGACAACACAACCCCGACCTGGACACGGGACCCGGGCCTACCAACCAGCAGCTCCAACCACTCAGCGGACAGGCCGGACTTGTGACGTCAAGGGCTGGGAAGTTAACGAGCGCAGTGCACCAGTGTGTACGATCAGTTATTTTAAACTTTGATTCAGCACGAAATGGGCGTGGCCTACTTCTATTCGTCGAATGATGGCGTGTTGGTGAATGAAGGAACGCCCACGAAATCAGCACGTGGAAAGATAACGCAACACTTTCTGGTGTCACTGTGGATGTGACGAAGTGAGGAGGAAGTGTGATTTGATAACAAGCCGTCACGTTCAAGGAACACTCGCATGATAGCGCTAAGGAGGAAAACAATTTCGGGGACTGCGAGTGCTAAGGCGTTATGCCCACGCGAGGGACAGAACCCGTGATGCTCGAAATGTAAAGGATGGTGTTTCAGACGATACTTAAATACGGGTACCTATATAACCACGTACTGAAACCCCTACCTACTTAACTAACCATTGTTTTGTATTTGACAAATTCAGGCATCCATATACCAGTTTTCTTATACAAATCAGCTATACAGTCTCTAAACTTATAAACTAAATCCCAGCTAAATGTATCTAACATACGAAATTTTAACAGAATTAGTTAATATGTTTTCACGTTTGTGTCGAAGGTCATTACTGATTCACATGAATGCCTGTCTCTTTGTTAGATATTTTCTTCCAACATTTTAAAATTTTTAACGCTTTCATTTAATAAGTGTAGTATATACAGATCTACATGATGATATTACGAGCCTTTTTAAATCTTTTGAATACTCTGTATGTAATAATTACTTACAACGCAAACTTTGTTATTCTGATAGGGCACCAGAAATTTACGTGCATAACTTACAATTCTGAAAGCCCTTATGATGTCACTTCCAGTATGCGTATGAGGATGACGTGCTTCAGGTGTACTTGTGCCCACCATAAGTTCTCCGTGTTTGCAAAGAAAGGCTGACGTGTGAACTTTCCTGCCCTCAACGTTGTAACTGGACCCCAATCCCTACTTCACTTGGCCATACATGTGTGTGCAGTATATATGTGTATAAACATGCATGTCACAGTGATATTTCATTGGTATTATGTTATTCTGTCCAAGACGAACCATTTACCAACACAAAAAAAATTAATGTATAAACATAATTAAACAAAAATAACAATTTATGAAGGATCAACAATTACATAATGTATGACGGATTAAAAATTACATAATTTATGAAGAATCTTCTACAGCCTCCTCTCCGCCTCCCCATTGCACGCATCCACCATTGAATTTTTTTCCTTGGAGTTCTAAGCGATAGCATTAAAACGTTAAACGATATTTTTTATGTGAGTTTACAATTTTTCAAACGCTAATTCGTGAAATTCTCGTCAGTAATTAAAGGTACTATAAGCGAGTATTCTTTGTGTTTTATTCAGGTCTAAACACTACTCGGGTAATAAAGAATATAAATAATCAAGACCTCGAGCGAAACGCGTAAATTATAGGTGGTTTATGTGAACAAATAAACTCATAAACCAAAAATCTCCACTTCAATTACCAGTAGACTTGTTCTGGAACAAGCTATCGCTGAAAAAAAAACACACACTTGTAGTTTTGATGTCCTGAGTTGGTGGTATTGTTAACCGCAAAATGTGAGTGTGTGAAAGTGTGAAAGGGAGAGAGTGCGGCAAGAGTATGAGTATGTTACGTCATTGAGAATAAGCTCGCGAAAGCTAACTGGTGGGTATATTTATGGCAATCGTATCATCTACTTACATTAACTGTGCTGACTGAAAAAAAAAAAAAACATTTTACTCGGAAATAATCGTTAGTATCATGATGTCTTTAAAAGTTCATTACTAAATTAAAAACTGTGGCTCATTTTAAAGCGAAAAATAAATTACCGATACTGGTAGCAGAATGAAACTGCCGCCTGAATTGTGAACTCCAGATGCAGGTCCATCAAGATGGACGAACATGTCACAAATACAGGTTCTAATCAGAGTTGAACCTAACAGTATGCAAAGTCAACGAACGCAAAACCTTTCACAGCGTGGGGAAGCCAATCAGCTGTTGCCGCAGACCCGTGCAGCCAACAGATCAATGATGCTATATTCCGTGCCGTGAGTCTGACCACAGCGGTGCTCCAAGTCACCTGCTAAGGGACCTTGAAAACGGAATCGAAGCCGTGACGTTGGCCTGCCGATGCTCTAAATTACTATGCGCCCCCGAGTGCGCCCTTCAGGTGAAGGGCGCGACCGTCATCTCCTTCTCGATCAGATTTTTCTCGACGAACAACGTGTTCAACTTCAAGCTTCTTGAGAAAAAGCGAAATGCTTTATTTAGGAGGAGTGGTAAGGACACTTCTCGCAACTAACTGGAACACATATATAAGGACTTGGGCATCGCTGAGGATCTGCGAAACGCGGTGAATAGCAGTCGTAAGGCTGGTGCGACCAAGTTAGACGCGAGAGTACTCGAGTCGGCGAGTACCTACAGGTAACATCTGCCTCTGGTATGAGCTTTCGTAAACATCATTCCGAGGTCCACGTGGAGAGCATCGCCTATGTCTGCATAAACTGACACACTCGGAAGATGTTCGTGATTCGATGCAGATGTTTGTGTGATTGACCCATTTCCTGTCTTATGTTTTATTACACTGTATTTTTTTTAAAGGAACGGATAAATTCGTGTAAAATTATAAATATTTTTGAATTATGTACACTTACATGAAAAATGTATCACTACAAAATAGTGTTCGCAGTAATCATGGGTTCGGATTCTGACCCTGTCACTTATGTTTTGTGTTGTCCCAGTACCTCCAATAATTAAAGTTATTTGTAAATCCTTCCCTGAATAGCTGTCCAGTAATAATTTCACTCATATTAAGCATGATACAACAAAATAAAATAAAGTTGTTGCATATTCAATTACCTTTAAACGGTTTAGGAAAAAATTTTATTTGAATGAAATATTAATATAAAATAAAAAATTGTGCTCCAGTTTTCGTAAGAAAAACTCCGCATTATCTCGAAAAACGTATTTAATATATGCAAAAATAACCATTGCCGTGTGTTGTACAAAGTTTCAATATCTTTTTTGTAGTATCTTTGTAAAGGCACAGAAAATATTTTTCTGTGATGGATCAGTTAGATCAGTTGTGGTCACCTCTGGTAGCGAAAGTTCAGACTACACAAATTGCTCACTATTTTTTAATTTTTCTCGCCTACCTTACACGTTCGATATAACATTTTCCTCAAACCCCTTACAGGCAGATAGACAACTGTCCGCGCCAAAAGTCTGTGCGGCCCCACTTACCAGTCACCAGCTCGTTGGACATCTAAATGTCACAGATTTAGCTGGCTGTTTTGTTGCATAAAGACAATTACGGGAAGTGTTACTTAACTGCTGCCTCGGAAGTTTCCTGTTTCCATTCATTTCCACTCGCCAAGACGTTTGGCGCGCACAATAAAGGAACTGTTGTTGGAGAGCAACTGCTAGTGAAACAGTAATATACGTACCTAATGTGTAACTGTCGGGACATGTCAGTTTTTTAGCGATTGTCTATATTTCTTCACCTGAGCATTTTAGGCCTGCATGCTTCTACCATGTTTCTGTGGTATTTGCTAGAGTACTGTGGAAGACTATGTTGTGTCATTGGCCGCACAGGGAGAGGGGGTCAAATACATGCACGCCTGTAATCCACTATCAGTCTAGGCCTGAGGACGGGAACAGATCTCAGTTCCCGAAACGTCGCAACTGTTTTCTCTTAGGAAGCCTTCTGTTCGTCTGTGCGTTGTCGTTGTGTTTTCCAGATTGTCAGTATTGTATTATCGTTGAGTTCGTATATGTTTCACTGTGGTCTCCAAGGTTGGTGTTTTTTTCCCTGTTGTTACAAGTGTCTCGTCGTTGTCAGCCCAGATTGCCATTCTGTGCCGTGATAATTTTTTTCCTGAGTGATTCCCTCCACGGAATTCTCTGTGCTGTCTATTCATTTAACACTTGACATCGGCTGTTTTGCTGTGTGTTTGTATATTCGTCTTGTTTGTCCATTCTTGTGGTTTCTCTATGACATGCAATGAAAACCAGCAGTAAAGTATGCCATAGAAAGGTTTCAAACGAAAACACAGGCAAGCCCCCGCAGAAACACACGTCATGTTCGACCACTCTGCTACGCTGTCCGAGCAGGCGGGCGCTCCCTGCCTGCTGACGTAACCTCCCGAGGAGTGTTGCGTCAGTGCGTCTGCCCGGCGGTGTTCCGCGGATCGGCGCGAAGGCTGGGGCGACATCTTCGGGGAACGACTGAACTAGGAGGACCGCAGGAAACCACGGTCCCTGTGTTTGAAACACTTGGCTTCCGGTCGTACGCGAGCTCGACCAGAACGGTCAACTCACACCCGGGACTATTCTCGGGATCCACACATAACTTATAAACACACAACTTAGAACAGTTATAACATATAATCTTCGAAAAAAATCCACATAACTTAGAACTGTCATAAGTTATAACGATCATAACTTAGAAAAACACAACGTTAAACCTTAAAAAACTTAAAAACAATAAACAGAATATCACAACTTAGAAACAAATAATTTAGAACTATCAAAATTTATAAACACACAACTAAGAAACGTCGTAACTTAGAAATGTAATTACTTAGAAACACACAACTTAGAGCGGTCATAACTAAGAAACTATTAACTTGGAAACATACGACACCGGTTCACACAGCGCCAAACCACATAACTTGGAAACACTTTAACTTATAACAATTTCCACTTAGAAACACTGTCGTCAAATAGAAACATGTATCTTAGAAATATACAATGCTGAACCGCATAAATTTTAAACGCCAAAACTTATAAACACACGACTTATAAATATCACATTTTAGAAACACATAACTTAGAACTGTTATAGCTGAGAAACAAGTAACTTATAAACACATAACGTCGAACTACATAACATAGAATCGTCACGACTTAGAAACACAATATTTCGAAAATTCAACGTAGTGTGTTTCTAAGTTGTGTGTGTTTAAATTAAGACAGCAACCCACCATTCTCAACACACTTGCTATGCGAATAGCCTACAGTTCACGGGGAAGAACGCCACAAAACAACCCGAACAGTTCTGAGGTTTAGTAAAGTAAAAGGTTAGATCAGTGTAACAAATAAGGTCCATTCTATAATGGCACGAAAACGGAGAAGAATCGCTTCAATGGAGACGGATATCACGGAACATAATTTCTACAATAGCACGCAGACGGAGATGGACCCGTACGTACTAACTCAGCAGTGCTGAGCTCTTCCGTTTACATTGCTCTGTGCGACCAATAGAAGCCGAGTACTTGGCTGCGGTTGTAGCCATGTAAGTTTATGATCTATATGCGTTAACATTTATTTCAATTTCATTAATATCTAGAGATATATTATTACTTCGTAGATTATTTTCATTATATATATCAATTCTGCCCGTGATATACTCTCGAAGCATGATATATATATTTTTAACTAAACTTATGTTTAGTAACCTTGAAATGCAATCTCATTGGTTACCATTTGTTACGTTTCCGTGCGCTGTGGAAGAAACAAATGCCATAGTAAAATGTTAAGAATTTGCAAGATGGCGGTTACTATGTCATCATCGCCTTACTGTATGCTGGCAGATGAGAAATTTAAACCGCCTTAAGGATTTTTTTACGTAGAACAAACATTGTTATATTGATTAACTATCGAAATGAGAACAGGAATCGATTCAATCAATCATTATTTTTAAAAGGGACAATTTTTTTTTAATTTTGTTTAATTAATGTACAGGAGTCGTTCGGTTTCGATTATTCCACACATATCGACAATGTACTGATGGAATAGTTGTCAACATTTCAAGATTTGATTTTCACTATTTACACGAATCATCAATCGATATGAGTAGTAATTCATAGCACTGACTTTCTTATATGTTTCGTCATCTGTTTATGGATTTCTCAATTTGATGTTAAAATGTATCCATCGTCTCCGTGCCAACATAAAATTGAATACATATTGCAATCCGTCGTATGAGCGATGAGTTGTTGAGACTCGTACATTAACATTTATATGATGAAAAATAATATAACGTGAGTTAAATTCTTCTCCATTTATAACGATCGCTGCTTCATTCATTGTTGGTGCGTTATATTGTATTTAATGTTGGCCGACAGATGTTTTGTCTACTCTAATTAAAACTTTGTAGTCATCAGTTGGCATTTGTTCACTGGCAGTTTTGAACGATCGAATTATTTTATCTTTATCAAATACTCTTTGTAAACCAGCCACAATTTTTCGTTTAGTCCCCGTATTGAATCTACAACGTTGATCTACTTGTTCATCAGAGTTTTCCATGAAATAAATTTTGAAGAAATGTGTAATCTTCGTTTGGCACAGGTATTGTATTTTCAATGTTGGCATGTAATTCTCGCGTACAGTGTTTGTTGCACCGAACGATATCATTTGGAAACATTAATTATACTTACGTATGTTATCCAAGAAAGGTTTAGAGTGACTTGAATCACTTGATACCAACATTACTAATAATTGTTCGAGTGATGAATTCAGTTCTGGTACTTCACCTTTCCACTCTAGCAGCACATTCCTGACTGCAATATACTATTATTTATTCATTTTTCCAATAACCAGACTTAGATGAATACTAGAATCGTAACTAGGATGGTAATTGAACACATTAAGATTAAAATCAACGTGCATTATTTGTCTAGATCGAGCAGTGCGTACTCGAGTAGTTTTAGTCTTGCTTCGCGCTGAACGTCTGTTTCAGATGAACGGGCTTGGGAATTTCGTACTCGAGTGGTTTCAGTCTTTATTCTCGTTGCTCGTCTGTTTCTGAAGCTCGTAATGTCTTTTTTCTTTTTACTTGAGCGGTAGATCGTCCATTAGCTTTTCGTTTAGGTGGCGTAATTAGGGCTAATTCGACTGGAAAGTATATTCTGTTTTCTCACAATTACAAATTCACAATCAACTTCACTTAATATGACACACATTTGAAGGCAGACACCATAAATACATATTTTCAATTGTTAATAGGACCATAGAAAAGAGAAATTGTTATAAAATACTTACTTGTAAATATTAGATATGACTCGCTCACAACCTAGTGTACGTTATCTCACAAAGACAGTGGTAACCTTCCTCGTTTTTCAATGTTAAAGTGTGCCCTGTTTACAACGACATGGCGAAATATCGTCAAGAATAATTAAACTATATTTTAAGAGTTGCTGTACCCGGCATGGTTTGTATGTAACCTTGATGGTTTGTATGTAAAACGCACAAAACATTCAGTTCGCTTAATTTAAAGTCTCACCAAGGAGGATAAGAAGTTGTCAAACCTTACTATATGACTATAAGCTAGAGAAATGACACACCATTTTTTGTATGTCTATGACCTATGATTGCTTCTGTTATAAAAATGAATTTACCAATGGCAATCGGTTGAAAGGTATTGAAGTTGATGCGCTGTAACACCATTTAGTGGTGGGTTACAAAAAAAAATGGATAGCGTATAAACCTTCTCCATGAAAAAAAAAAACACTTCGATCTGCAAAATTTCGTTGCAATCGGACGAATGGTTTAGGAGCACATAGATGACATGCATACATACAAACATTCATATATATATACTGAAAGAATATGAATGTATAGGGATAGTATAAGGGGAAATATTAAAAGTATCATATTAAACAACTTTTTTCTTCACACACCAGAATTAGTTTAGACTATAATAATATAAATGGCATGAACAAGAATGGTTACTCGTGCAAATCGCATATGGTAGATCTCAGATAGTAGATAACGTTCCTAGAAAAATTATTATTCAATATGAAAAATTTCACGAATTATCAATAAATAGGGATTGGAAATATTCGCGAGTTCAATGACCTCTAGGATAGACTCCACGATTCCCTACATATTCGGGCAAATGCCACATGCTCATCGACTAATTAGTAATTACTTCTGAGACCTGTCGACGAGAATGCTTCCGATTCGATACTTATTTGGTTGAAGGTTTTTCACTGGCTCAAAGTCCTTAACATAAACTGTGAGCCAATCACATAAGTAATATGAAGGTACAGGTGTTTGGATCCCAGCATAGTGCGAAACGAATCCGCGAATTTTTCCGGTCTCTATCAATAAATGATTCTGACATAAACTAATGCCGTTTCTATATATTGATTGAAAGCAGCTCTCTTTATCTATCAGCATTTCCCACAATCCCGCACGCAAGATGGGCGCGCCAGTCACGTCCAACAGTCCGGACCTCTGGGCGGTCCGTGTCCTGGTCCCGGTGAGTGACGTCCATGGTCGCACGCAAACTGCCCAGTTCTACAATCGCGATGTCCGATGTCCGAATCTTCTGATTTAGAAAGTAGTCACTAGAGCGCAGTGAATGTAGAACGGCAAAATAAGTGTTTTTCCGATTGTTTTTTTTTTTTTTTTTTTTTCATGCACTGTAAATAATTTTGCAGCTTAGTTTTGATTATTAATTTAACTTTCTAAAGTTTTAAGATTACAATAATATTTAGTTATTTGGCGAGGAAAAAGTAAATGCTAATAAATAAATTGTAATCACACTGCCGAAAATAAATCCGTGTGTTCAGCCTCTGTAAAGCGCCGGTCGCAAAACAACACTAACAAATATTTCATTTCGTCTTCTTGGCATCCTACCACATCTGCCGTTAGTTACTGTTTAAGGACACAGATTGGGACAAAAAGTTCAATTTGACCAATGTATTCGGACCAGGGAGGTTAAAACCATCGCCATCACCACCCATGACGTCAGAGGGTCACGTGGGCCAATCAGCGATCGGTGCCCGACAGACACAATATAGGACATTGCTATTTTAGAAGGGCCTGTAGTCGCACACGACCCGACTCGAATCGTTCCAGCATACTTAAAATACGTTCCGTTCGAGATAGTACCGTGTGACTCCAACCTGTTTGCGAATGAAATCTCTTATAACGTATGGCCCCAGATGGTAAGTCGGGCAACTAGGATGTCGAGCAATGTCGAGCGATGTCGTCCAAGGATGTCGTCGCACTGGACGTCCTCTTCCCCCCTGATCCGAGCACCGTCATGCCAGCCTATGCTTCTTGCGACCAATCAGCAGCTCTATGGGCCCCTTAACTATGCAGAACGGTTTTTCTTTTAAACCGCATCGAGGCGGGCTGGAAATTGAATAGAAACTACAGCGGGCGATTCCATGGAGATTTTTGAGGAACAAGCAATTGTATTTAGGGTACTAAATTAGCCACCACGTGGAAGACTCGTAATTAAATCTTGAGGATTAGGCTATTAATTGTTGTTGGCTGAGAGTCGTCTAGTCCGTGTGATGTTTACATGGTTGTTCGCTGTCAAACATCTACTAGATCTAAGGCGCGTTTAAAGTTTAGAACGCGAAATAATAAAAAAATATAAAAAAAACTTGTTTATTGTATGATTATAAATTATTCCCGTTATCGTTCAATTTACATGCATGGTTCGTGGCATGTGATACGCGCTCTGCTGAATAGGTTGTTACTTGTTTTACTCACATTTTAGAGAAACAACTCTAGTAGTTTTACTGTCTGTGATAAGTTGAATTAAGCAGTTTCCAATGACAATTAGAATACAGAATACAGCGTTTTAGAGAATAAAATAATTTTTTTAAATTATACGATGCGCGCACCATACTACAACGAAATTATCACAAGATAAAAAATGGTTACATAAAAATAAAAAAAATTATATATATTCTAGTAAATCTTCTACATTAGTGACTGATATTGAATACTGGTCCATAACATTAAAAACATTTATTTTTTGTCAATATTAGTGACAAAAATTGTGTTTATAAACTTTTACATATTGTGTATTTATAAAAGTGAGGTTATGTTCCCGAATGTATATTATATTCGCATTATAAATTATTACATAATTACTTAGTAATAATTTAAAATTAATAAATTCGAATAAATATTCAGCATATTTATTGTTTTCATTACTAATTACAATTTATCTCGATTATTTTACTAAATTAAATAATTAATTTTATACACTTGTTTATTTTAACTTTGAATGCTGAGTATTTATTAATTATTTAAATTTATAATATTCCTCCAGATCGCTTATTTTTATTTCTAATAATTATTTGTATGCCAAACTAAAGTTAGTTTTTTACTACGCCAAGTAGCGTAACTTCTAACGCGCGTACATAATTACACACACACACCCACACACTTTTTTTATTTGTGTGTCATTTCTCTCGCTGAGTGACAAGCTCTGCTAATGCGACAGCTGGATCGCTGGTCTCTCCAACGGCGTGGCGTATACTTTTTACGAGTTGTATTTTCAGACGAGTACTTTTTTTTTTTTAATTTATTTTAAGCGATTAGTCATCCCCAGAACGGAGTTGAGGCTGGACGAAGGCCTTTTACAGGGGAGTGACTTTACCACTTGGTGTTTTTTTTTTTCCTTCTTCTCCTGTTTGCAGTATCCTGGCAGCCGCGATGGCTGGTCGAGTCGAGGACAAGGCCTCCTGCTGTCTTCTGCGGCTGCAGCTCTCTCTCTCTCTCTCTCTCTCTCTCTCTCTCTCTGAGGGTCGACGTGCTCTGCGGCCGGTGCATGGTGCAGTCTGCCGTCTGCGAACGTCGGTCTCCCAAGTCGACGCCAAACACAAACTGCTGAAGGCCCGTCCACAATAGTCCCGCACCTGCGGGCGGTCCGTGTCTTCAATGCTACTGGTAAACAACGTCGCATTGTCGCACGGAAAACAGCCCTGTCTACAATTGTGATGTCCGAATCTACTGATTTATAAAGTAGTCACCACAGCGCTGTAAATATAGAGCGACAAAATAAGCGTTCTTCGATTGTTTTTATTTATTGCTTTGATGCATGGGTACTAGGAGGTTGCAAGGTGCCTAAGACGCCCGTTGAAAAATTATGAATACAACAAACACTTTAATTTAATATGCACGAAATGTTTATTAAAAATTCAATTTCTTTTAATATTGTGTAAATGTAAATTATTTCTGATGTGTATATGAAATGATAAAATATATTTGACAAATATATATATATATATATATATATATATATATATATATATATATATAAAATAACACAACTGTGATATTAACCGATAATTTTAGCAGCACGAAATCAAGTATATAATATAAAAATTCAAAAGGGCGTAAATATATATTTTTATATATACATAAAATACAAAAATACCTATAGATTTTTAAAATAAAATTATAAACTTAAAATATTTAAAACATATTAATTTTTTTTGAAAGGGCATAAGTACAAAATGTAAAATATCACCAAGAGATTCCTAGTTATGTAAACTTAATTTTCCAAAAGGGAAACATTTTTTCAGTTTTTTGTTTAGAGTTAAACTTTCTGAGGTATAAGGCTTTTTAATAATTATACGCATAGTTATTTGTAATGATAAACCCTTCCATTTAAAAACTAAGGCGTGTTCCACTTATGTATATGTATTTTAAAGTTATTATATTGTTACACTTCCATTATATATATATTATACACAGCTCTATGTAGTAGTCTAATATTTGTGCTTCATGATACGATTGTCTCCAAGGTATACATATTTCTTTGACGTTGCAGAGTCAGTGATGAGCGTGTGTGTGTGTGTGTGTGTGTGTGTGTATATATATATATATATATATATACATACATGTGTATGTATATATATATATATACATGTGTATGTGTGTGTGTGATTCATTTATGTTTAAGAGCACATTTATGAAACGGTAACCAAAAACCGTAAGTATCACGAATATTCTTCTTCTTCTTCTTCTTCTTCTTCTTCTATGATATCAAAGAACACAGACAGGGTCATTAGTTCAAGTTGGCCAACGTATTCGGAACAGGGAGTTTCAAACTACTGTCCACACCATCCATAACGTCAAAGGGTCAAGTGGACCAGTCAACGATCATGTCCGTCGAACACAATTTGGGACACTGCTATTGTAGACAGGTCGTATATCGGACACCATACTTGGACTGGAGTTCAGTGGAATCGCTTATACCTCTGTCACAAAGAATACACATGAATTGCAAATTATATATCACTAGCTGAAGTATCGGCGTTGCCCCGGCTGAACACGTCATAATATAAGGAACATCACGACCGAGTTTCAAGTCTGTAGGACATACATTTGAAAAAAAAAAGAAATTTTGATTTTAAAGTCCCATTGATTGCACAATCCCGGTGCATCATGACTACGCATCAGCCAAACAGGAACGCCAAGCTTTAGCTTCATTTTGTGGGAAGGCAGGTAACCACTATGCAAAACGTAACGGACGCACCAAACGATAGTGCGGTACAAATTCAAGGCAACGCCATCTATTGACGAAGTTATAAACTAAACTGTTATTTCCGCATTTAGTTCGCTAGTAGCCTCGAGCTTCACTAAGCGGATGGGTTTCGCCAAGGAGAAGGATAGGAAGTTGCCAGACCTTACTATATGACCGTGTGGCGGACATAAAGAAATGACACAGACTCACTGTTTGCGTGTCTAAAACCTACCTCCTATATTTTTCTATTTTAAAACTGAATTTACTCTTTCTTTCACTTCCTTGGGGTTGGAATTTCATAATTATATGTAGTCTTCCACCCTATCGGATGTGATGAGTCATGAGACTGGTTCAGACCAAACCATACCAGGCATGACAATAATGCGGTGGCTCTATTGGCTTCCGAACTGTGCGGGTGGAGTGACAAGGCAAATATTCCACCCAGCAGGGAATCGAACCCGAGACCTCAAACTACTGAGCCAACGGATGAGTACGTTAGAGAAGAATGTGTACGAATTGAAGCACTATTTAAAAGTTTATAAAACATAATTTATTTTATTTCCAAAATCATTAACACTTTAAAGTAAAATACAAAATTGATATTCTTAGTATAATATTACATAATTTACATTCTGATAGTTGACACTCATAGAAAAAATACTTGAACTATAGTGAATACTTATAATGTTTTATTGTCTAAAAATGTAACTTTAAATAGTTTCTAAACATATTAAAAATGTGAATTTTAGATCTATCCATAATAAAAAGTTAACATTAAGATTGGCGATTACCATTTCAAAATGAAAAGAAAACTAAAAAAAAAAAAAAAAAATATGAACGAAATGGTTTATATTAATTATTTATATAGCAATTATAATACGAATAAAAATTCATATAAATTCTTAATGACATTATAAGAGAAAATATCGCAGTCATCAACAGAAATTATATATTATTTATTATCTTCATAATGGCTGCTCCGTATATTAATTTAACTATAACAAAATTAAAAATAAATTATTCAATTTCACAGCAAGCACACTAACGCAGAGGTAAAATATAGCTGGCAACTCAATCTGTTCACAAAGGGTTGAAACGAATGATAAAATGTACCACATAATTTCACCTTGTAATTAAATTGGTTTCCAAAAGGTTTTGAAAAAGAGAGAAGTGAAAGGGAATTACTCGCCCGCTATTCATATGTTTCGTGAGTCATCAGGACGGTGACTGCGCGTTTTCGCGAAGTGCAAATGGAGTGCTTGCTTCTTGCTGCTTGCTGCTTGCTGCAAGCCTGGTTTACACGCTCACCGTGCTTCGGACCGGCTCCAAACAAATTTAACTTTTGAAGGAACTGGGACAACACAAAGCATAAATGCCTGGGTAAGAATCCGAACACAGTAATACTGTGAACATTTTTTTTGAAGTGATACAGTCGTTTTCATTTAAATGTACAAATTTATGAATATCATTAATTTTACATGAATATTTCTGTTCCAGTTACAATAAAAAAAAATCCAGTGTATTCTGCGGCCAAAGAAGATTCTTACTCCTTTGTAATAATGGGACATAGGCGGAGACGTGAAATTCTCGTAATTCTCCGGTGCTAGGGTGTGCTGCACCAACATGTACACCACGAGCTCGCCACTTGCTGCCACGATATTCCGTCTGTAGCAGTCGCGCGCGGGGTAGTCGAGGGTGGATCGCAGGTATCTATCACCCAGGGCCGAAAAGGGCCGCAGTTGGGTAGAATGCCACTTGCATCCGGAGCCGGGAACAGCACAGCCATCCTGATCTATGTTTCCCACACTGTATTTTTTTTTTAATATAAAACAGAAATATTCAATTAAACTTATAGATAATTGTAAATTTGTAAATTTAAATGAAAACAACGGCATCACCACAAAACAGTGATCAAAGTAATACTGGGTTCGTATTCTTAACCGGGAAATTATGTTTGTGTTCCCCTAGTACCTCCAATAGTTAAATTTATTTGTAAACCGTTTCCTGTTTAGCTTTCCAGCGTTAACCGCGCACATTAATAAGAATAATAGGACAAAATTAAGTAAAATTTTAGAATATTTGATCATCTTTTCCATGGTTTAAAAAATAAGGCTTGAATGAAACATTGATTAAAGTATAAAATTATGCACCAATTTTCGTGACAAATACTCAGTATTATCTCCTAAAAACTTTGTAGTATTTCAAACTATTTCTTGGCAACTGGTTTTTAAATGGAATGTTTAGTGAAAACAAAGATTTTTTTCTGTGTAGGATTTCCTGAAATCACTCCACTACATAACTTCCAAGTACCTCGGTCATTTGTTACTGAATTCTCCAGAGCTGTGTTGTGTGCCACAGACTCTGATGGCCTCGCTGCCCACGAGATATGACGTCAAAAAAAAATAATAAAATGAATCTTCTCTTCGGGCCATGTTGAATAACTATGACCAGGTATTTTTAGCGGGGATAAAACAGAATGCTCATTAGACTCAAATAATGTATTCCCGCGTCAGTGGATTCTTCCTCGTGTTTGGCGGTTGTCTGGCCAGGCCATCCAGGACGCGTTTAATTCCTAACAAAACTGCTGTGATTTGTGTGCCGACATCAGAAATGTCCCTGAAATAAACTCTACGAAACACAGACACGAAGCTACAGAGTTTTTCCACATAGCTGGTATCGAAAAATACATGCCCCTTAGGACGTCTGTAAAATTCGCGTCGTCAATTAGAGACAGTCTTAAATGCATAACATTATACATTTGAATAAACATTTTCACTGGCCCATGGGTCTTGGGCATACCCTGAAATAAAGGAAGGCAATGAGGGGGGAGGGAAAAAAAACGATTATCCAAATGACCAGGACCGCATGCAACCCATACAGAAGGTAGAATGTGGCAGCAGCCAATGAACGAAAGAAATTGGTTTGTGTATGAACAAGTGCTCTGAGCCTTGCCTGGTATAACAAAATAACGTGAATTTTGTAGTGGTCAAGAATGGTAAACAACATTAAAATGTAAAAAAATGGTTATAAAATATATCCTGTCTAAGGTCCCAAAGAATATACCATAATCACGCTAATTTTTTTTGGGTACCAGTTTGGGCTCTTAAATTCGTACATAATCAAGTCGGTGTGGTTTTAAATTAGGCTTCACGTAGCCTATCTTACGACATCACCGCGTTCACAGCGAGCACCTTGTTGATCGAGCGGTCTGCCTCGCGGTGAAGCGACCAGCAGTCGTGGAGCGTCCGCGTGACCTTGGCAGCATCCGCGTCGTCTCCTGACGTCACGGGCAGTTTAACCTCCCGAGTCAAGTAGCCTCTCTCTCCTCGCGAGCGACGCTGCTTCCATTCATCCAGCGGTCCCCGCCTCCCTCGAGGACTCTGGCGCGCCCGAAGGCCCAGCCCCCAAGTTGCGGGGAAACAGCCGGCCGAATCCAGACCGCAGGCCCGCCTCCCGGAAACTCTGCTGAGTAATACACATGTTCGGCGGCAGTCGTGTCGAGTCATCTCGCGGCGCGCACTTCCCGGTACCTGTGTTCCTCCCTGGCTTCAGAGAACGCTGCTGAGTTTCTCCCGGCAGCCAAGAGCTGGACACTTTGCCTATTCATCTTCTGCTAGTGACGAGGTATATCCCTCACACATGTCCTCAGTCAGCACTTCATAAACTCTACACTATTACCTCGCACGTGTTTGTTTTCTCTATGTTTATTGGAAGATTATAATTATGGCTTTTATTTATTATTTTTTAAGCTCGCAATTTAGATGTTAAACAATTACTATGTATGTGGAACCATGTACATTTCGCAAAAAAAAATCTTTGTATTAAAACCTTGTAGCATCGTTTGCGTTTCTTGATTGGCTGGGTTTATTTCAGGTACAAGATTACTATGACCACACCAATAATAGCCATCCAGTATGGAAGCAACGCCAAATTAAAGACAACCTGTGCCAAATTTCATGTTGGTATCCAAATATGAACTATCCTTCACAAATAGAAAACTAACAGAATGCACTATTACTGGCGAAGAAGTTTACTATGGCCTGTAATCAGTAACCACGCGAGTGATGTCGGGAGCCCATTGATCTTCTGGAGTAAGGGTCCAGTCCTCGTTAAGCGCAGTTAAAGGAGTGTGTGCCCTAACTTAAGGCTCCCACACACGATCAGTCCGAACTGTCAGTAAATTAACAGCCGGGTTTGCCACGTGTGAGCAAGAACAGTGCACTGATCAGTCGGAAATGATGGACTTCCCATCGAATCGGCCTATGGGATCGAGAGCCCTCAGTCCGGACTGCCGTGTGTGGAAACATCGTTTAGCCAGTCCAAACTATCAGTCCAAACAATCAGTCCATCAGTCCATAAACTGTGTATCGTGTCAAACATCCTTGTTATACCTTTGGTTGCCTTGATATATTTTTTCTATTTCTAACTAAAAGTGGAACTGCAACTGCAACATCCTAAGATTCTTCCCTATTCCATGATAAAACGATACGTCCAAAAGCACCAACAACCACAAGACTGATCGTGTGTGGGGAAGGCTTCAGTTCAGTCCAAATTGTCAGTTCAGACTGTTCGGTCAGAAATGAGCTCCTGGATTGATCGTGTGTGGGGGTCTTAGACTCCACCAGTGCCTAGCATACGACATGCAAACACAAAATAATAACAACCAAAAAAACATAAAAATTACACACTCGCATATTACAAACATTACTAATAAATCATTAATGCCTCACTATAAACATTCATGTTTTATAACAACATAAACCATATAAAATGACACCATTTCGTTCAGTATTAGATGGTTAGATGACGGAATTATAAGTTCCAACTTTCCAATAAGTGATATTTAAATGTTTCTGAGTAGAACGTTGCTGTTGAGCATTCTGGTCGAAGCGTTCCAGAGGCGAGTTGCCGTTACTGAAAAGGATTCTGACGTAATTTTCGTTTAATGCGTGGCCATATTCGCTTGGTGTTTTGGCAGAACAAGCAAAGAATTGGACTTCACATTCCCGTGGTTGGCTAAAAGCCAGACGCGGAGCTGGTCGTGTGGACTCAGGGGAGGACGTCCGTGTAACAAGCACTTTACCAGCGTCCTGTTTACGTAGAATTCGCCCCGACGCGACGGCCTGTGAAACTCTGCGGAGGATATTCGCGCACGGTGCGTGTCAACGCGCCCCTTTTTTTTACATGCAGAGCCGGACACAGCATTGGGTGTTTGCCAATTCTCAAGCGGAGGTCCCGAACCCACAGAACCTTCATCGCATGGAAAAAGATTTCTTATTTGCGCAAAAAAGACGTGATTTTATTATAAAGGATGGTTCACCAGGTGTTGCCGCCACTCGCAGGGCTCATTCCTTACGTCTTTGGAAAAAAATCGTCACACAATGTGGGCACTATTAAACTTATTTACAGAGTAATTGGAAACGTAATAAATGCCTTACAATGAACAGCTTACTGCGCGTGGGAACCTCACAAACCACTGAGGAACTATTTGCTCGTATCACGCAGTAATGAAAGACAGCCACGATCAGCCACGTGGACCGACACGTGCGGTACATGATCGTGAGGCCAAGTGTGTTCAAGCAGACCGCGTAGCTTGTTACGCGGAATTGTGGTGCTCAGCTGTAAACAATACGGTCTAATGATGCATCATCGTATTCACCGTTGAATCGGTTATCATTGTTTTCGGGATTTTTCTAATGCTACGAATTACACGATTGATATTGGGAATACGACCCACACTTTTTGACGTATATATTAAGCAACAAATTGTTCTGCATCTATTTTGTTAGTTTAATAGACATTCACAGAATAAAATAGAGTTTCATTTCAGACTCTCTGATTCGGTTCAAAAATTAGTGAATATTTATTATGATTTGTAAAATATGTCTTTGCAAATAGTATATTTTATACACAGGAACCGATTTCCTGCAGCCAGCGCTTAGTGCAGATAAACTTTAGCCCCCCCCCCCCCCCTTTTTCTTTCCATTTACCCCAAAATATCAAATAATTATACAAATTTAAGCGTATTTACTACAGGCTTTTAAACAGCACATTATTCAACTAGGTATATACTAAAGTTTTTTCAAAGCCATAGGCTGTTCTAGGGTAAAAAATTTAATTATTTACAAAAAATAGAAACAACAAAATTTTAAAGAAATTCCAAAAAAATAACATTTTTATTTTATGCAAAGTTTTGTAGATAAAAATACTATGCAATAGGTGCATTATGACACATGTACTGCAGGTAACATAGAAAATTTGATTTTAATATAACTTGGGATGGTAAAAGTTAGAGTTATTTGCAAACATATCTAAGTTATCATTGAAATATTTTTAGGAACAGTTCAGTGCCCAAAACGTTATTTGGAAATATCTCCATGTAGCAGAAATTCTTTACATTAAAATTAAAGTTTCCTTTATTATTATTTTTTTTTTTAGTAAACTCATTTACAATGCATACAAAGTTAGTTTTCAAAGTTATATTTTTTTCCAGTGCTCATTACAACTAAAGAACTTAACTTATCATTCATATCTGCTTAAAACTGAAAAATCTCATTCCGCAATAGTCTGCTATCGGTAACATCAAAAACATTCTAACTGCAATTTCAAGATTGGGAAAAGTGCTTGATGAATTGTTTTCTTTAATATAAGAATCCAGTTTAGGTAAGCCTTTGAATCTATCAAGTTCAACATACATTTGAAAATGGACACATTCATTTACAAAGTTTGAAGTGATATCTTCAGAGTACAATGAGCAAAGTTTCAAAGCACCGTTCTTATCTTCTGATGGTTCGGATGAGCGAGTCAACAAAATATGTATCTTGAAGCTACGACTTCATTAGCTCCTTTCCTTCTTGTCAAATTTGCTAGAAGTGCGTCGATAATTTTAAGGAACAAATTATTTTTGAAATAGGTTATTTCATTAAGGTCTCTTTCGATCCCATGTGTTTCACCTTCATCTGCAAAGATTTTTTGCTTCCTTACTCTTGAGTAGCTAGGATCCTACGTCCAGCCATTCTCATGGCAGATTGTTCATAGACATAAAACTCACCCCTTATTTCTTTTAGAAATCCTTCCAAAGTTTTGAAATGTTTGATTCCTACTTCAAGATTAAGACTTTCACACTGAAAGTTGTTAGGACATTTACTTACTCTTTCCAAAATGTCATTCCACATAAATAGCAGAAAAGTGGTCTCGAAATTTTAAAACTTTCTCTCAAAGTTTTGTGCTTCAAATCGACAAGCAGGTTTCACACTGGGGTCTTCCGATTGCTGCCTCAATGATTCTTGCACTTCATCTTAACATTTTACTAAAGCTAGAACAGCATCTGCTCTTGTAGACCATCTTGTTTCTGACAAGGATTTTACCACAAGCGTACGGTTTTTTACTATGTATTCTTTTAAAATACTCCACCTGTATGTTGTAACACGAAAAAGTAGTTATACAAATCCTGGACAAAACCAAAGAATGCTACTGTAGCAGTGGAGCATTCTGCACCAGCAGAGCCAACAAGATTTAATAAAAGTGCAGCATACTGTATGTATTCAGCAATGGAACAGTGATGCTTTATTCGGGTCTGACATGTTGGAGGCATTGTCATAACTTTGGCCCCTACAATTCTTGATACTGATATCAAAACTTTCAAAACAGCCAACTATAGTATTTCTATGCTGGAAGATGTAAGCAATACTTCAGGCAGTAGCTTAATAAGTAGTTCTACAGGTTTTGGTTCTGTTTGAGCAGTTTGAGGTATATATCATAATACAATAGCCGACTGGTCAATGTGAGAACAATCAGGTGTCGAATCTACAATGCGAGTGTAGTATCTACCTTCTTTCACTTTAACTACGGTTTTAAACACACAGTTACCAATAATTTCAATAAATTCATTGCATGTTTGAGAAGACAGGTATAAGGTGCGTCCTTGACCCTATTACCATACTTCTCAATGTGCTGCGAGAGGAATGGATTCACTAATTATCTCAAGGCATCCAAGAAATAAACCGTTTAAAGTTGATACAATATTTTCATTATCTCCTTGGAATGTTAAATCCCTAACTGCCAATACTCTGACAACAGAAACTATGCTTGATAGTAAACACTTCGCCAGTAGTTTATATATATATATATATTACGCCTATGGTCATGTGACTGTTCATGGTCGTTCGTGGCTGTGCTTCCAGTCATTAAAACCGGTGGAAAAATGAGTTTTTGCATTGAATGGATTGAAATAAACAGCACGGATAACAGAAGACTTTACCAGTTGTCTACGAGTATAACAACCAATCTCTTAAAACTACGTCCCCGTGCTTTAAGACATAGCTTAAGACAAATATTTTTTAGCGTCATTGTAGTTCGCTGAGATTTCGAAAAATCCACCATTAAGTTTTTTTATGGACATTTTTAAGAGCATTCTCAACGACTAAGTTTGACTTAATATTCCAAGCAGCAGGATCGTCTATATAAATTTAAATATGTAAGCCTACCTCTGCCATTGCATGTGAGCTAGTTCCGTACCGCTGCTGCTGGACAACTTCAGGGACGTCATCAAGGTTAACACTAACGCAAGGTTGGTCAGTCTGTGTCTCTAGCAGGTCTCCTTATGTAAAGTTAAGCGGGGTCGGTTGTGAAGTCGATGGTCTCGGTGAGACATCCTGACACTCGGAGGATGGGGTTGAACGAGTATAACTCGAAGCAAAAAAAAAAAGCTCCAATTTTCGGCACTTTCTTAAGCAGTTCAAGTTCGTCAATCTGCTTTTTAAAAGTGCGTTTTTTTTATATTCAGCACCACTTAACCTTTTCCTCATAAAAACATTATAACAGACTCAAAATCCAAAAAATGGTAACGAAAATACAGCAAATAAAGCGCACACGTGACGCGCGTCTCAACTGTAACTGAGAAACGAGCGAGACTGACACTGAGTCATCTGTGTTTCCCCCTCCACTGCATCATTGTCACCACGCTGCCAGCCCTGACATTACCCTCGGTCACCCTTACAAAGACACCCCGTTCAACCTACCCCATGCACCGTCACTCGTCACACAAATCAAGTCATCAACCTACAACAGGATATGTGGTCTCCTACGGCAAGTGCACATATATTACACGCCTTTTTGTTCTGCTTTAAATTGAAGTATTTGAGAAGTTTATTTTGAAACAATCAAACGTTAAAAAACTTGTTTCCTGTCTTTTTTTGTTTTGTCTTTCTATTTATTAGCACCTCGAGTTCTCCCGCCCCTCAAAATCTGGCGCTCTGGGCAAATGTGCAGTTAGCACGTATGTAAATTGGGGCCAGTTTTGTATAAGTATTTACCCAGCAATGACTATAGATTGTACACAATTATTCGCAGAAAATATGGTACGATATACTATTAGTATTAGGCTATTTCCTGAACTACAGTTTGTCTTTTTTAAAAAGAACTTGGTCTTTTTTACTCAAAATAACTACTATATTATAACCTTATACGTAATAATTCACTGAACAATACACCGACACAAAAATATACACAATTATAAGATTTTCTTAGATAATAACCTTACCTATAATTTTATGGCTGAGTAACACATTAACATGTCGATTATAACTGTGTATGTACGGCGAACTAGATTACCAATTGATAATGAAAGTTTACTTAGCAAATAAAATGTTTCAAGAAATATCATTTAGTGTTTATTCGTTATTACGTATCAGTCTTAAAATGGGTATTAATACTTCATAATTTTATCAGGCAAACATTCAGTCGTATTACACAAGACGTTACACGGGACTACCAGGATTTTATCGAGTTAGAAACGATGAAGTTAATATTCCAAATAGAAGTTCACGACAGTCTTATTAAATATAGTCGAACGATTTAAATTATATCGAAACAAAGTGTTGTTACTGGTACTTTAATCCAATCATAGAATTTGTAATAATGGTATTAAACAGAATTCAATAAGTGAATTATAACTAACCAAGACTGCAGATAACTATTAAACGTACTATGCTTGATACGTATTAGTTACAGATTCACAAGTTCATCACGGAACGCAAAAATTCACACAGTTATACTTATTTCAATTCTCTTGAACATCTTCTGGATATAACAATTCAGTAAATAACCAAATCACTTCTTTACTATAATTAATTATCTTTGATTATTTAACTTGGCTGATAAACTCACATGTTAACATTTTTCAGCCATATTGAAAAACTGTACTAATATTTTCAATAATCACACATTTAAAATCAATATGTTTGGCTAGTAAATATCTCCTTGGCAGTCATAGAAAACTTGCCATGGTACCTCACAAAGAAACCATATTTATGTTCTGCTGTTACTTACTATTCTGAAAAACATATAAAATTTAAAATTATCATATATACCTTCTAGCATTAAACAGTAATCCATTAAATGTCATAACTTCAATTATCACAATTAAAAACAGTTTCATTATAGATTGAGCTTGGTACAGATATTTTAATTACAAAGAGAAATATTTATCAGTATCAGCAATTAAAGTTGTACTTTGGTTAATTGTCGAGCCTCCTGGTGTTAAAATTAAAAAAAAAATTATTCGGTATGCATGTAGGACATCTAGTGATTCACTTTTAATGTTTAATATATACATTTTAACCACGCGCAACCATGCCTGTGTTTGAAATGGTTAGCTCCTGCTTTTCATGTGCGCACAATTGGCACTGTGACATCACTGATGACAGCTCACAGTTGCATGCCCTCCATAGAAAAGAGAGGGAGGGATAGAAAGGCCACTCTCTGAATAACAGCTAGAACGCTATTTGCAGCGCTGTTGTGGCCGTGCACAGTACTAACCGTATAAACATTGGTGGAAGAATGACCTAAGTAGCTATTTATGCTAAAACCACCTATGTCACAAGCTAGCATTACTATTGAAGTTTGCAATCACATCTACAGCATTAAGAGGGTGGAGAGTTTTCATCTTCAAGACGTTTATTCTCTGTATCCATTCATTGTATATCGTTTCTTCGTAAACTGGGAAGCGGTGTCTAACAGCAAATTTACCATCGCAACCAGGCACACAGCATTTTCGTACACGTGGTGGCATTGTATTTAACTTAATACGTAATTTCATACTCAATTTAACAATCTTACCTCAATGAAAATATGACCACTAAATAATTGAATAAATAAACGCCAGATATTTCCAGTTTCCACCTACGAAGCAATAAGCAAGTAGCACGCAAATAACCTAAAGTCCTGAACAAAAATACGAAAGAAAAATTGCCGCCATTACAAATGAGCTTTGGCAACGAATTGTAAACGAACATTGAGCAGTGAGCACACTAGCGCTCTTACGGCCGTGCACACAAACAAAACGTTGTTCAAGCATCTCTCTAATTAGTGCACATCCCGTGATGCCCTCTAAGACATATTGGTGAATGCTTGCACTGGTGCTTTACCACCTTGACTTACCTATAACTTTTTAAATAAATATATACGAAATAATACAGTTAAAATATTTATCAGGTCGCAAGGAAAAACTGATTCTTGTGTTACCAACTTACTTGAGTAATACTTTCAATATACCAGAACGATATTTATTACACTTTAGTAGTGTTTAGTAATCAATGAATTTCCTTTGCTATAACAGAAAGAACATTTTTTCAGTTAATTCTTGACGCTGCTATCAGTTTTTTGTAAATAATACTAATTCACGAGTAGGTAAGTTTAATTAAACGAGACGTTCAATTTTGTATAATCTATTTTTTAAAAAACATGTTGGTGAAGGAAAAAAATGAGTTTATTTTGGAGGTTAAGTACTAAGATAAATGTTATGAAAAGTATTTAATTCTCCGAGACTGTTGCGTGGGTAGTGTGTGATCGATTGGCCAGCCAGTGTCAGTGTGAAAGGGAGATAGTGTGGCATGGCAAGAGTATGAGTATATTACGTTAGTGATATTTATGTCAATCTTATCTACTTACATGAAATTTCAAGACTGAAAAGTCATTCAACTGGCAAATAATCGTTAGTATCACGATGACGTCGTTATCGGTTCATTAGTAAATTAAAAACTGTGGCTCATTTTAAAGCGAAAAAGAAATGACGTATACTGGTCGCAGAATGAAACTGCCGCCTGAATTGCGAACTCCAGGTGCACGGTACATCAGGATGGCCGAACTTGCCAGCATTATAGGTACTAATCAGAGCCCTGAGTTGATCCAATACGTAGGCAAAACCAACCAACGTGATACCTCCCACAGCGTGGGGCGGCCAGTTATATTCGCGGTTATTTCCAGGTGACTGATCAACGGGATTTCACGCTAACGTTGTGACGTTCAAGCACAGCTGTCCCGTTATTGCTGACGAGTTCTGGATTCACTGACGGACTGTCACCGTCGTCTGCAACTTCCGCTTACGTGTAGGTATGTGTTATGTTTGTAACCACTAGAGACCTGCAAAGTTCGCGGATTCATTGACCTCTAGGATAGACTCCACAGCCCTTTAAATACTCGCGGAAATGACACCTGTTCATTGGCTACTGACGCGTGAGACGTCTCAACTAGGCTGTCCGTAATTCGGCACTTTCTTGGTTTAGTGTTTCCCATTGACTCATAGTTCCCCGGATAAAATGTGGGCCAATCGCAGAAGCGGTACGAAGGTATAGTTGTTTTGATGCTAGCCTATCGCGAAATGAATCCGCGAATTTTGCATGTCTCAAGTAACCACTTGTAGGTATATCTTATGTAGTCATGTTTTAAGTTATTTCAATTTGTAATGTTTTTAACTTTTTTGGTTTGTGTTCTTTAGCAGTGCAAATGTCTGAATTTTAGTCCCTAAGCTATTAATTTAGGTTAGTTTCGTATTATGAGTTTATGAAGTATGATTTTTCTGTAGTTGTATAGTACTGTGGTTAAGTGTAAGAGAATGCTAAAAGCCCTAACTTTGACATTAAGCCAATAACTAAATTAATAAATAAGAAAACTACTGTCTCCTGGTCGTCAGTCGGCTTTCGGAATACTCGGCAGAGATTTCCGTTTTACTAGCTTAAAACCTTTTTTAAAATGAATTTTATTTCTCTTATTTTTCTTAATTAATTTTTATCTTTAGGCCGTAAAAAAATGTGTTTTTTATAGTTCTTTCAAATAAATTATTTTAAGAAAAAAAACCTTCCTTATTTTGGAGGTACTTGTTTATTGTGTAATGCTGAAATAGGAAATGAACTCTACGTATTTAATGCAGTCCTAAATTCAACCTGAACATATATATGTTTTAAAAACCACAAAATAATAATGGCGCCCTGAAATCCAATCTCACTGACGGTACACCACTTCCATAGCATGGAGCATATAAATAACTCGTAGAGAATTGACACTCACTACTATTGAATATTCGCCATCATCACGCCATGTATCTTCTTGGTATTGCCAAGTGAAATTCGCCTCTTTAAAAGTGATAATTTGAGTAGGCCTACATAATAAAGTTAAACAGTTTAACTTATGTTAATAATTTTTTGAAAAATTCTAGCCCAGACGTTGTGTGCAACCGACTGGTCTCGTTAAGTGATTCCCACGGTTTTAATACTAGCTCGAAATAAACTTTGTGTTTCCGCCCGCAAGACGCAGCACTATACCAGCTCCTTCACTGTTTCTGCAGCGCGCGACTGGAACAGGCTCCCTGCAGAGTTGCGAGGCACAGAAACACTCTCCAGGGGTTCAAATGTGAGGTTGCGAGATACATCGTTCAGAGTCGCCAATTATTTCAAAACCACATAACTATTGTTTCCTGTTCTGTGTTCTTATAATATTTAACGTTATCAACTCTTTTTTTTTTTTTTTTTGTAATTTAGAAGTGCAAAATGTCTGAATTTTAGTTCTCAAGCTATTAGAATTGGTTAGTTTAGTATTATAAGTTCACGCAGTATGATTTTTGTGTATTTGTGTATTACTGTGGTTAAGTGTGAGAAAATGCCTAACGCCTTAACTTCTCCATTAAGTCAATAAATAAATAAGATACCTTAATGTAAAAATATAAGAAGAGTACTGAGGTGTACAAGAATCGATGTCGCATATAGCGACTTGAACACCTGGCTTGCAGCGCCCTATTGGAGAACCCTGCTCCAAGGTTTGGTGTTCTCGGTGTTCCTGCTAATCTCGCACAGGGTGCGGTAGCTGACGCAGCTGAAGCCACCAGCCAGTGGAATCCGTGCACAGAGCAAGGAAGATGAAGAGTTACAACTCAATGCTATAACTACGCTCTTATTCAATACTTTTCTTCACCTAATCGAACGTATTACCTATGTACTCAACGGTGTCGAGGTATACCAGACAAGAGATGTGGGCATGACTTCCGCTATGAGATATATTACCTTTCTTGGAAATTATTGGTTATCAGCGAACTGTGCGATATTTATAAGCAACTTAACAACCGAAAAGTCGTTAACGTTTCAAAAGTAAATGTTGGCAAACTTAAAACACTATGTTAAAATGCTTCATCTTAAGTTTCAAAAAATTAAAAACTGCATAGCCGATAAGTATGAGTGTTGAAAACCCCAAACTTAGTTTCAAATTAAAAAAAAAAAATACACACGGGCATACGTCAGCCATTGTGCACGACAGCCATGCTTATTTCATTGCTAACAATATTATTCAAAATTGTTAAAAATTATTCCAAATTATAAGATTATGACATTATATTCAATACGCTACTTATATAATACCCCTGTTCCATAAATTATTAACTAAGAATAGTTGTAAAATAAATTTTTATTTGTGTTATTGCGTTTAAGAAATTTCTATTTTCTTTACATTTAAAACTTAACTTTTGATGTTGGCATTTCATAACCGCACAAAACATTTTAGTGGCGTATTCCGCCTATTCAGTTGCGCCCACCCTGGATCCTTGGTTATCGGAAACAACGATAACGAAAGAATACAGATGGAGCATTAGCGTCAGACGTGAAGCCGTTTTTAACCCATTTATTTTCTTCTGATTTTTACCAATATGGCGGACATTTGTTTATATTTGTATCAGCTGTTATAGTCTAAAATTTAATCTCAAATACAGGTAGAGCTGACATTTGCTAACAAATGACCACCATATTGGTACGTGTAGTATACTGAAACTTCCCTCCCCATTTGGCTTCACCCCTCCCCATCCTCAGAAATGTCAAGTATCGGACTGTATAGTTCCCTAATCTCTGATCAGCCCCGCCGGTGGATGAGCTGAGGCAGGCGCCGGACTGCAGGCGCTGGAGGACTGGGCGACTCTGGAGGGGGACAGGTGTAGTCGGGCTACGAGATGCACGAGTCATTACCGAGGAATGCAGTCCGCGCTGGGCGGCGCAGGCCAGATTGAGCGATTAGTTCATCCTCGGCCGCGGACAATGGACACAATGGCGGCCTGCAGGTGCTCCGGCCAGGCTTGGACCGCGGCCAGGCGGTGGTCATAGAGCACACACTCGATGGACAGCTCGTGTATTCACCAGTTATTCCGAGCGTGGTGACTCCAGACATCCTCGGCCGCAGATTATTGACACGATGGCGGCCTGCAGGTGCTCCGGCCAGGCTTGGACCGCGGCCAGGCGGTGGTCATAGAGCACACACTCGATGGACAGCTCGTGTATTCACCAGTTATTCCGAGCGTGGTGACTCCAGACATCCTCGGCCGCAGATTATTGACACGATGGCGGCCTGCAGGTGCTCCGGCCAGGCTTGGACCGCGGCCAGGCGGTGGTCATAGAGCACACACTCGATGGACAGCTCGTGTATTCACCAGTTATTCCGAGCGTGGTGACTCCAGACATCCTCGGCCGCAGATTATTGACACGATGGCGGCCTGCAGGTGCTCCGGCCAGGCTTGGACCGCGGCCAGGCGGTGGTCATAGAGCACACACTCGATGGACAGCTCGTGTATTCACCAGTTATTCCGAGCGTGGTGACTCCAGACATCCTCGGCCGCAGATTATTGACACGATGGCGGCCTGCAGGTGCTCCGGCCAGGCTTGGACCGCGGCCAGGCGGTGGTCATAGAGCACACACTCGATGGACAGCTCGTGTATTCACCAGTTATTCCGAGCGTGGTGACTGCAGACATCCTCGGCCGCGGACAATGGACACAATGGCGGCCTGCAGGTGCTCCGGCCAGGCTTGGACCGCGGCCAGGCGGTGGTCATAGAGCACACACTCGATGGACAGCTCGTGTATTCACCAGTTATTCCGAGCGTGGTGACTGCAGACATCCTCGGCCGCGGACAATGGACACAATGGCGGCCTGCAGGTGCTCCGGCCAGGCTTGGACCGCGGCCAGGCGGTGGTCATAGAGCACACACTCTTTGGACAGCTCGTGTATTCACCAGTTATTCCGAGCGTGGTGACTCCAGACATCCTCGGCCGCAGATTATTGACACGATGGCGGCCTGCAGGTGCTCCGGCCAGGCTTGGACCGCGGCCAGGCGGTGGTCATAGAGCACACACTCGATGGACAGCTCGTGTATTCACCAGTTATTCCGAGCGTGGTGACTCCAGACATCCTCGGCCGCAGATTATTGACACGATGGCGGCCTGCAGGTGCTCCGGCCAGGCTTGGACCGCGGCCAGGCGGTGGTCATAGAGCACACACTCGATGGACAGCTCGTGTATTCACCAGTTATTCCGAGCGTGGTGACTCCAGACATCCTCGGCCAAGGACAATGGACACAATGGAGGCCTGCAGGAGCTCGGGCAGGCTTGGACCGCGGCCAGGCTATCCGCGCCATAGAACCACTGGCGTGGTTATAGAGCATACGCTTGTTAAGGCACCTCGTGTATTTACTATGGTGATCCTGCGGTGGATCGCCATTGTCTTCCGCAGAGCGTGGGTGATAGGATAACACGACACTGAATCCTCAAGCCGGAAATAAATTTTTTCATAAGTGGGATGGATCACGTGACCTTTGACCTACAAGGTAATCGAATTAATTAAATCTCATAGCTCTTATTGTGATTTGCAGGTTCAGAGCTATGAAGGGGGGAGGAGGGAGTCTGCCTCGGACACAGACCAAAAAAGTGTCAAATATAAAGCTAATAGAAAAAAATGACTTTTTATAATAGCTACCCATATATTGATTTTAATCATTATCAATAACCATACGTAGTTAGATAAAATTTAGCTTGAAAGGCGTTCAACCTTTTTCTTAAATTTAGTCTAGTCGCTTACATGCTACACAAAGATCATGTTACATAAACCTACAACTATACTAAAATAACTTTATCTCAACCTAATAACCATACAACGGAAATGCAGCAATTTTAAAACACTGAATAACATAAAACAAATTAAAATTCTATTGGCTACTAACATTTGTGAAAACATTTTGTAATTTTTTTGTTTGATATCTTAAGTGTAAGCAAAAAATTAATTCTATCATAAATTAATAACTAACAAATGAATCTTGGTCATATAATCTGTAGAGTTTCCAGCTCACCGCAGTGCCATTCGCTAAAAAGGTGGGCGGTTGAGGCATTGTTTAGACCAGCCAAGTCCTGTAAACAAGCCAAATTATCCGTCCAGTGACAGGACAGACTCGACTTCAATCACTTACAGTCAAATGTTTGCATCTCATACTCTCCGCGTCCATCAGTCAAACTCGCTCCAACCTTAAATCTTCGTCCGTCGTGTCACGTGATTGGCCAGTCCACGTCCAGAAAGAGGGCGCCCTCCTCGAAGGGCGTTGAACCAGTAATAAGCAGCATAAGAAATGGGCGATGTTCGCCCCTGCCAGTCATTTGTTTAGGAGGTAATGTTAGCTCGCGATGATGAATGTTTTAGAATGTTTTCTTGGGGAAGGTAAACGTGCGTAGATTTGCGTGTGAACTAAAACTAGCGTTGTCCTTAACTGGCGTTAACACCTGGTTATCTTGTGTAATTTAATTTCACTTACGTTGCGACCCTACCGCATAAATATTATCTGAACAGGTTTTAGTTATTAACATTTAGTTTTAGTGTGTTATTTCATACATGTAAATAAGGAATTAATATTCTAATTCGTGACATGAGAAGATTATTGAGGTGAAGTAAAGAAGGTCGCTTATTAGTCATGCACTTGCGTATCAAGATTGGTAGACTAAACACCATGGACATAGGAAACCCCATTAGCTGTGCGAAAAACGGAAGCTGTAACTGCTGACTCTACAGACATAACATTAGTTTTTACATGTCAAATGCTTAAATGACTTCAAGACAAACAAAAACTTTAAGGAATTTATATAAAAATTCATAGGTATGGAAAAAAATACAAAGAAATGAGGGGAGGCAAAATTATGAACAGCATTCATTTAACTCACACAAACATGAGTTCACATCATAAACGCACAAGTCACATTGTTTGGATACAGAAACTATTTACCGAGACGATTCACTTTGTTAATTTGTTCATCGAAATTTGGAATAATGTAAATATTAATGCGCTCCTACTTAGGTTGTTCAGTCTTTTAACAGTAGCAGTCTATATTATTCAGACAGTGACGTACATTCCGATTACAAATGTCACTAGAGAATGTCGGTTCTGCATCTAAAGATAACTCCATCCAGAAGCCCACACAGAATTTAATTTTGTTGGAGAGGAAAAAGGGATGGAAAAGGAAGGGGGTGGGCTAGAACCTCTTGGCCTAGTTCTTGCTTTCAAATTATTTCCTTTTTTGGTGGGAATGATAAGATTTTTTTGGGGGGTTTCTTATGATTTCTGGGGGCAGTGGGTGATATCTCTCCCATATACCCCTCTCCCTAGGGAACGCCACTGACAACATATCGTCAAAACTTGTTTCCCAGCCAAAATAGCATGAAGAAGATATAATGATTTGTGGACGCAAAACATTTCCGTGATAAATTATCTTTAACTATGAAAAAAAAATAATTCCTGAATAGGTGATGAAATCTGACATTACCTACTTAATATTCCGTAGATAAAGAAAAGTGTACATATGTTTCTTATACTATTCGCAATGGGGAAAACAAATAATAGTCCGTGTTTATTGTCTTCTTATTATACGGTTATTAAACTCCATGCGTTTAAGATGAATAGATGGGCCTAGTGGTGAATTTATTGCTGAAACGTTGCGACCGTTTAATCTTTCAGATATACTGCACCCAATGTAACTTCGTTTGTTTCAACCACGATATATTAGGAAGATATCAAAGAAATACTACCTACTGTAGCTGTTACCGTGGTGCGACTTTCGAAAAATTTTATATAGTTTTCGAATCATGGTCCATAGACCCCAAAACTATCGTCAACTAAAAGTTTATATATATATATATATATATATATATATATATATATAAGTTTATCGCAATTTTGTGGACACGATAACTGTCGCAATTTTAGACAAATCACTTCCAAACTGATACATAAAATCAAGCAGAAGAAAATCTCGGTCGAGTTCGTTAATGGGTAATATCCGTCCAAAGAAGTAAAAATAGGGAAGGTTTTTAAACAAAAGAAAAATCGCCGAAGCTCTTATAATATTAAAAATATCACATCCGTTTGAAAGAATAACTCGTAGGAGTAATACCAAAATCTTTTGTCTAAATAAGTTATTGATACTACCAATAATAACTGCAAGGGGTTCAAAAAAATCAGGGGTTTGAGGACAAAAATTTCATAACTCCCTTCGTAAACACATCGAGTTTGAACAATTTTTTTTATTAACCTATAATTTTTATCTAAAACTTTAGTTTGAAACAATTTTTCATTAGATAAACCATTGCTACAAGGGTTGAAAAAAATTAGGGATGGAATTAAAATAAAATTATAACTCCCTTAGTAGGTACACTAACAAATACGTTCAAATTGTTTGTAAATCTTATAATTTTTATCTAAAACATTTGCCAGAAACAATTTTTGGTAAGACGAGCCATTGTTGCAGGACGTTGAAAAAATAAAGTGCTAGAATTTTTAAAAAAATGCACTATTTTCGTATAATGCACACTGCTAAAACCGTGCTATTTTATTGTAAAACCTTAAATTATTATCTACAACTTTTGTCTGAAATATTTTTTATACCACCAACTATTACTGCAAGAGGTGGAATAAAAAAGGGTTCGAGGACAAAAAAAACCATAACTTTCTTCGTAGGCACATCGAATTCGTACAGATTTAGTAAAAATCATATAAATTTTATCTAAAGGTTTTGTCTGAAACAATTTTTGATAATATAGACCAATTGCACGGAGTTGAAAAAACCTGGGGTTGAAATAAGAAAATAAATAAAACTTCCCTTCTATGTACTATATTGTTTAATATTTATTTTTGTTTAACTTTTTGAATATTGTTGAAAAAATTTGTTTAAAGTAAATTTTATGTAACAAACAGTACTGCAAGTGGTGGAAAAAACAAGGGTAGAAAGACAAAAAGAGGAATTTTTTATTTAATTGATCCAGTATCAAGTCCGTTATAATTTATTTAAATACTTAACCTGTAACATTTTTTTTGGTGAAGAAAACTATTTATTAAAAACTATTTATTTATTTAAATAAAAACATTAAGCTTCCTTAGTATCAATTTTATTCGAGGTTATTTTTTAACTATTTTAATATTACCTGAAACATTTATCCAAATAATTTTTTTATATAACGACATATTAGTGTCAGATATTAAAAATAGTTTTTAAAGGTAAAAAATAAATGGCATTACTATCATAATATGAAATCCGTTACGAAATTCATTGCTGGATGCATTGAGGAAAAACATTCAAAATATTAACGCTGCTTCTAATAAGAGAAAATGTTTAATCGATCTTTCTTGAATATTGACGAACTTATAATAGGGTGTTATTTATATTAAGTTCTTAAAATGTTCCAAGCGTTTATGAAAGTTTCTAAACATTTCCAGAAGTAGGTTTTTCGAAATCTAGTTACACGTGTAGGCTGTGCCGAAAGAGTTTCTTTTATTAATGGACTTAAAAAATGACTTATTATCTCATATATACAGTAATTTCTCTATTTTTATACTCAACAATTTTATTTAAAGTTTATACCCGTTTAAAAACTGGTTATTTAAAAAAATTTATTTGAAGAATTGTTGTTTTCTTTGTATGTAATACGCTTGGGATTGTAGAATGACATTTTGTTTTAGTCTATATGCAAACTTGTATCTCTGCAGACTTACGTTACTTTCAAAGATAATATTGGGTTTCTTATGTTAACAGGAAATACGTTCGGGCAGGTCAGACCTTAGTTTGTAACAAACAGCCGCTGCTTTATCTCATTAATTGTAATAAAGACATACCTGCACGTACGTATTTTAGTACAAAGAAACGTGGTGCGTGCTGCTACCTATGAAGAGGTAGTTGTACTTGAAGTAGTATCCCGCAATCACGCTTGGTAGCAGCACAGGCTTGCTACCATCCGCGTCGATTGAAATTTTAAATCGGCTTTTAGGATTATCATATGAATCCCTAAAGATAATTTTTTTTTAACTTTAATCTCAACATGTTTTTACAATTTTAAATCTAAAAAAATATTTGCAGTAGGTACTTGTATTTGCAGGCGAAAGTGATACCTACCATAAACCTTTACCTTCTCATTTATGATTTAAAATCACCGGACAATTCTTAAAACTTTATTTTAAAGTACCGGTACCTAATAATATTTAAATATACCATATTTAAAAACCGTTATATAGCGGTGAAATAGTGTGACGGGTGCTTAATTAAGTTAAATTAAACACATAATAGTTTACACGATTTTCTTGTTACGTACATTGACCATACGCAAGTAAACGAATCTTTATACTTTTCGCGTACTTCCTGTTGAATTCACGTTGCCATTTTTAAAAACTTTTTAAGGTTATAGGTGAAATGAAAAATTTTATTATTATTTAATAACTCATGAATTTGGTTTCACTTTATATTTTACTGGTATTAATAAATTTAATATGTAACAAAATTAAATTAAAAACATGTTTATAAGGAAATTTCAACACACATATGCTCATACATACCGATCATAACTACAAAACAAAGGAATAATAATAAAGTAAATTGCCGTAATTTCGTGTGGCAGCAATATAGTGTTAAAAAAATGACTAATCTCAGCTTTATATATTATTTTCAATTTTTCAATAACATTAGTTGAAAAATAAAATGTAAACAACCTGTTCGTCTGGCTAATACCACGCGAAAAAAGCAAACATTTAACCCGTCCTTATTCGTCAAGGGCAAGTGAAGTACGTAATGTCGCTAGTACACAACTGCATAAATGAGATCGGACACAGCCTATGTAAAATAAAGTAATATTAGTATAAATATGAGATAAAAATGTTAACTAATTATTTCATAGAAATATATCAAACACTAGTAATTACATAATTAAGGTACGTAATAACGGGAAGAAACTATTCTGAGAACTACAGTCTGTTCCAGCAAATATAACAACCAAATTCTGGAAATCGTTATCGTCCACAATTGCACAAAATTCAAATCAAACATTGCCTGTGATACACCTCTTCCAGCTGACAACATATTAAGGACAAGCAGTTTCATATTTTAAACCCTCTTGACCGAAATAAAACACTTAGCAAGAAATCAAAACCATTCATAAATTTTGAATCCACTCTAACAAGACGCCGGGCTTGAGCGTTCTCGCAAAATATATTTTGGTGTTGTGTAATAAAATAGGAAGAATGAAAGAGCACTTCAGTTGTTCGCGGTTAGAAGAAACGCTTATTAAATCCAAATTAATTGATTCTATTCTGTATTTATAAATCCTTTGTGTTCTTCTATCGACTCAATTTTTTTTTCTAAGCTAACTAAACATAAGTGAATTTGTTTGGGAGGAGTGTGGGTTAGGGAAGACAACAAGTGCGTCTCAGACCGAAGCCTATACGCCTAATCACAATGGGTTTCAGCCAAGCAGAAAGGGTATCTTGCATCATGTGGTTTGTTTGGGGATTGGCCGGCCATGGCAGCGATTGATGCCATGAATAACTCCCCTAACTTAAATCTAGACCATAACTAAGTAAGTTTGTAAAACCTGCATATACACAGAAATAAACCTGGGCTCATTCACGCGGAGTTAATAGTGCAAGAAATGATCAGGCAGGTTCGGTACAGGACAAGAAGAGTTGGTCAGGGGCAGAAAGTTTCAAGCATGGGGTGGGGAGCTTGGACATTGCAGTCCTCAATGGTGTTTGTGCTCGTCTGGATTTCTCCCGACTCATAGGCGTAATCATTGGGTGGGTCTGGTGTACTCAGGACCAGCCATAAGGTCTGACAACTCTCACAAGTATTCTTTCCTGTGGTCACAACTCACAAGTACCTACCGTAGAGTGAATATAGAAGTAGAGCGAAGGCGAGGGTGCTCAGTATTTATTTGTTTGTCAATTTATTTATTGGTGGCGATGTTAATCACATTCAAATAATTTGAACCATTGTAAATCATATTAAAAAATAAAGTATAGATTAAATTATTTGATGACAAAGTAAGGAAAATAGAAAAAATAAACTTGAGTGCTAACTAAATATTCAAAGATAAAAGCTAAACAGAAAACCCATTTATTTTTAGTTCGAAACAAAGCATAGGCATACACACAGGGCCATCGGGAGACACCAGAGACCCAGGAGAAAATAATTTCTTCGAACCCCCTCCCTATTATTTAATGTACACATTTTCAAATGCCATGGTTAAAAATAATATATAACTACTGTAAACGTTACCGTGGTCATAACTGCATACTTGAGATGTGTTTATCACATAATTTGTAAAGTTTCCCATTAATTCTATTCAGGGGTGCCCATCCCCCACAATGATGAAGGCGCATTTAAATTCCCCCCTTATCCTCCCTCCTAAAATAAAAATATAATTACATAGGGAATTTTTGTGATAGTGTCCAACCAGGTGATCCGGGCCCCTAAAACAGGAAATTTTAGAAAATTTGTTATACAAAATCGTCTTTTAATGCAAATATAACACTAAAATATTAAGCAAAATATTGCAATTTATGGGCAATTAATACTAAATGATAATTTTTTGTAATTGTATGTTTATTTATTTTTTCTGATCCCCCTCACCAGGTGTTTGTTGTTCCCCTCCCACAAATTTTTTTTCAATGGCGCAACTCGTACCATATTCTCCCTCTCCTCAACCTAACCATCCCCATGTGGGTGGCCCCGATTCTATTAGTAAAAGACCTGTAATTTTCGTTCTATCAAAGTAAACCAAACAATTAAAAAAATCTGAAAATCACTGAAGCCTCCCTAGTGCCCCCCCCCCCCCTTTCACACCCTCCCTCCAGCGACGCTGAATACACCTACTGTAATTAATGGACATGGCCAACATATACCATGACGACAAACCCTTGACGCAGGCTGTAGACAAATCAGTATCAAGGATTCCTACTGAAAAAGAAAATGGTGGTAAATACTTGGTGTAGTAAAAAGAAAGCTGTGAATAATTTCATAACGAACAAAGTAATAAGCTTACATCACATCTTAACTAATCCCATTCAAAATACTCTCCTTGACTAGCGATGTATACTTGTGCCGATGTTGATTCCATGATTGGATGTGGATTTGTTCGACCAAAAATTCGCGGATCAGAAGCGAGGTGTGGCCCTGCGCGTTGTGATGAAGGAGGAAGCCCCTGACGGATTTTTCTGGTCTTCTCTTCGCAAAAAAAAAAAAATGTTAGTCCATTGTTTGAAATACATGATTAGAGATACCTAAGAAAATTTTGCTCTTTCATTAAGTCGCAAGTTAGAATAAAAACCTTCACACTCTTCGCACTGTGTTCGTGATTGGAACGCAGTTATTTGGACACGCCCCTCTACGACCACGAGACAACTATACCCAGCTAGGAGAGAAGTACGAATCCGCCAGTGCCAAATAACAAGTATAAAAAGAACTACGCCAGTTGGAAAGCAAACTTGACTTTGAAATCTACCCTGACACTAGACGAATCCGCAAATTTCCGAACCTCTATCCATGATTCGCGACAGACACGGTAAACACGACCTCACACTTCCGGCTCTGGAGACCGACTGACAAGTCGCAAATTGTTCAAACTCGACACTGACTAGATAAATGGATCAGGCTATCGAGCTCATGACATCAAATAGTTGTTGCGTCAGCAGTTGCTCCTGTAAGAATGCGTTTACTGTATGTTTTGATCACACCTCGTAATATTTGTAACATGTCCACCTCGACGTTGTTACACCAGGTAACTGCGTGCACCTTGGGATGTTGGTATGCCTGGGTCGGACGACCCTAACCTAAACTGCAGCCAGGTGCGGCGAGGCGGGAGAAGCTGCCCACTTCGAGCTTCGAGGCGCTGTGACACGGGAGCCACACTATACTTAGACACACACAACTTAGAACAGCCATAAATTAGAATTGTCGAAAATATTCACTTAACTTAGAACTGCCATTAGTAAAAAAAAAAAAAAAAAAAAAAAATTAAGTGTCAGTGATTTTAGATTGCATAAATATAGGTACAATTATTTATTATTAATGTAAATATTAGTAATCAATAAAACATTTATTATAAAAACTTAATTGAGCTGTACCTTACGAACCCAGTTCTCCCCATTTTATAAACTGTAACAATATAATAAAATGGTAGATAAACTGACTACACATCTGCATGAATTTGGTCCATTAACTGACTTTCCGTTGGAGCGTAAACTACGAATTGCAAATAAAAATACTTCAATATTTTGTGCAGAATATTTTTTTACGCAAGCAGCAAGGAATAATACCCAAAATAAAAATGAATAACTCGAAGAAGCAACGAGTGACACCCAGACTCTCCGATGCAGAGAGACGTCGGCTGTATCGACTAGAAAGGAAGAAGCCCAGAGAAATGCCATGGACTCGGCCAGGCGGCCCGGAGTGGCGAGCGCGCACCACGCAATACGACCCTCGAGCTGCAGTCGTCTGCATCGGCCCGACCCAGCGATAACGCATCAGATATAGAATCAATAGACGTGGCCAACCCAGGAGAACAAGAAAATCACAACACTGCAACATCTAGTATTATTTTTAATAAAAAAGGGATTGATTTGGGGGGGGGGGGGGGAGAGGGAGGGTGAGATAGAGAGAGAAAGAAAGAGAGAAATAATATATCCCCAATTCTCCGGTCTGCTACTGTGTGTATGTATTCTTTTATATTTTTGTATTGCGTCATTTGCTTTTGTATCCTAAAGATTTTATTGCTCTTTTATGTAAGTAAATTAGTTGATTTTTGTTTTGTTTTTATAAGTTAAATGTAAGAAAATGTATTGTTTGACTTTAAAACCAATTATATATAAATATAATTACTAAGTAATATTTTTATTTAGAACGAAGTTTATATCTTATATATGTATCCAGCACTGATAATTGTTTACATTCTACGTAACTAATAGAGCAATCGGACAGTTAAATGTTCTAATTATTTGCAATTAACTTAAGCAGAACAAGTATTAACTATGAAAACAGTTTTTTCAGTTTTTATTGTACACAGGATTACCAGTATTAACACACAGTTTCGATTAGAAAGGCAAACTCCCCCCTCCATTTCCCCTATTAAATAACTGCATTATGATTTGTAAAAGCAGATTTGAACATTTATTTTGATTCCGAGAGTAAGAAATACTTATTTAAACTTACATAAAGTTTAAACAAGTGGGTGCAAAATACATCATTCTGTCTCGACAATAATTTCAGAACCAAAACCGGGAAATTTATGGGCAAAGTTCACGTAGATGTAGAGTCGGTATATCTACCATTTAATTATATTATTTATTCAATTTAATTTCTTTTAAAAATGTTCTGTTATTTAGATGTTTATCATGTCAGGATTTTAGTTTTTAAGTTATTCGGTTAGAGAGCTAAAAATTAGTCTACCTACTGTACTTTTATGTAACTTGATATTTGTATATTTGGGAGAATGCTACGAGTCTCCACTTCACCATAAAGTCATTAACTAAATAATAAAATAAAAACAGATTGAAACTCGGACATGCAAACTGCTGTAAGAGTTTAAACAAATGCGTCCGGTGCACCACACTCCTGTTGGCCAGGCCACAAATGTCGTTACGGTGCAGTTGCGCGCCAGGTCTTCATCAGTCCAGGAGTAATGTCATAACTTAGAAGCACAACACTTAATAATACACGATACATAATATTCTAAGTTATGAATTTCTAAGTTGTGTTTTTCCAAGTTATGATCGTTCTAACTTATGGCAGTTCTAAGGTATGTGTTTTTTCAAGAAGCCTAAGTTATCAATGTTCTAAGTCGTGTGTTTCTAAGTGATGTGGGGATACCATCAGTCCATGGATCAGACCAAAGAGCGCCGGTACTGGACAGTGGTAGAGATGATGTCTAATTTATTACCACCGAGGTCACTGAAGTTCCCGGTAAAAACGTTCGGGCAAAACCCGCAAAGGAAAGGTTCCTACCCCCTAATGAGGCATTTCCGGTCGCGCTCACTCGAGGCGCTGGAAGGGGAGCACCGGGAAGTAGTTATATCCAGTCAAGGTCAACCACGTGACTATTCTGCTTAATTTCGTGGCTGCTTGCGTACGTTTTGGTAATTTTCTTATATTACTTGGGCTTCAAGTCTAGACGCAACAGCGAGGTCATTTGAAACGGAAATGCGGAACCACACAAGCCAGGGATGATAAGGAAGGACATCTGCCTTGGGCTACACGGAGGACACGTCTCAATCTTTTCCGAAACAGAAAAAATACCATAAATGTTGTCCAGGATTCAAAGTCGGTATTTATTTTCAGGAATGCGTCTCCAGAGTCTTACTGTTTCGCTGCTTCGGTCGGTTACACCATTTGTATTTCTCAGTCAGCATTCGGAAAAATTAAGAGCGTGCATCAGATGGAGTTAAACTTTCTAATACAGTCATCCAGGATTCGGAAGATTACTACTATACTTTTACACGTTTAGCATTTCTGTTGACGCATTAAAAGAATTTAAATGTTGGTGAACATTTTAAATGCATAACATTTTGAAAATATCAATCGAAAGTTGCTTTAAAAGCATACTGTAATTGCCATTTTTAGCCATTTTCAAACGGCGTTGTAGCCAAGAAATATAGGCACATCTCCATTCTGTTTTAATAGGCAAAAACTGTATTTATTCGCCAGAAACTTTGTCGCTTTGTCCCCCATTGTCACCGCGACAAATTTCGAGTAATCTTCCTAAACCGAAGGCACTGCACGCGTTTATAGCATACTGCTGGGCGCGCCGGACTGCCCTGTCTGTGTGAGAATGGAACAAGAGATACTCGCGGTTCCTATCTGGAATGCGAAGAAGCGTCAAAGAGGAGACGAAGATAGATTTCTACCTGACCCGGCGCGCCGCGGCATTGCTGCGTAAGCTCAGATTACCAGGAAGTATTACCACCCTCGTAAATAACCAAAAGAAAATTTTTTTTTGTTGTAAATTTGTAAATGTACTATTTTCCTAACTCTGATCATTTAATGTGTTTTAAAGGATAACTATATAAGAAAATAAGCTTAATTAAGTTGTAAGTAAGTTTATTCAAAGTTAATTGCAATTTTGAATGCATTAATAAGCCGCACGATGACTGGTTGTTAGACTGTAAGGTATAACTAAGTGTCTAAATTTTGGCTGTTAGGGTGTACAGAGAGTTTCAATCCTCCAATGAATACATAAAAATGTGTTTAGATGTAGCACCAAGACTTGGTGACCAAGTACTAAACAGCTATATCGTATTTGTTAGCACTTCGAAAATTCTAATTCATAGATAGTGTTGATGATTTTGGTGGTTGCTACCAGTGTAAAAAAAAATTAAGTACTTAATTATTTATGTCAATTACATCATATTTCTGCACGAATTAATTATTTTGAACTGATTTTTGCTACAAGTTGACGCTTCATTTTCAACGAATATCCAAAAACTTATTCCACAAAGTATTTTTTTGTAAAACCATTTCTAGAGTTCAACAGTTTAATGGTAAACGATTGTTTTACCATTATAACTAAATTTATGTTATTTATTTTAAAGGTCCTCTGATTCATAATGGTTCGTGTCAAAATAATTATATAACTATCTAAATTAATTATAGGTTAAACCCGACATTCGTTTTTATGAATTTTATTGTCAATGTAATTAAATTGATTATAACTAAATTTGCTACTTGATTATAGGTATAGAGTTGATTTATTCAACCTGTGAAGTTATCTCGCCAATACATATTTTTTTTTGATTGCTTGAATTGATACATTTTGCTTAAAACTTCACACCATTAAAGTATTTTATAGTCTGAAGTTAATTTGAAACCAACAATTGAGAAGGTCATTTGCAATAAAACCTGTGTTCAGAAATTAGTTCAATTGCAATTATGTAACTTTTAAGTTCCAGAAAATATTTAAATTTTAACTGGACAAATATGTGAACAATAACTTTTACATTCAAATTCTGGAACACATTATTCCTTATTATTTTTTTTCTACTTTGTAGGACTGTATCAACTTTAAATGTACACTACTGTATCTTATTAATGTTCACGTCGTTTGTTATATTGTGTATATGTTGTATATGTGATTGTGTTACTGTATCTTGACCAGTGTTCTTTGCCGTGTGTTCTTGTTAGCCTACATTGATAAAAATAAAACCACTGTAACTTATGTACTGGTACTTAATCATGCAATTATGTAAATTAAAATTGTTTTCATAGGATAAAATGTCTGTGCTATACAACAGAAAACCAAGAACAATCTCTGTGTTGCTGTAGTTTATGTAATTTTTGTTTTTCATTGTCCTTCTGTTGGTGATCGTTGTGGAAGTAACTGAGAAATCGAGGTCGAGGTAACTCACAGGAATGACTATCGCTCGTTACTAACGCACTAATTACATAATGTATAAAAATTGTGTGCGTGGGTGCCACGCGTATTACAAGTGACATTTAGTTCCGTACTAAATGCCATTTTGATTACGAAATGCGAACTGTGTTGCTATCAACACTACGTATTTTTTATTTGTACTTGTGGCTGAAATTGGGTATTACTAATTTATATATGAGAAACAAAATTGTTTGTTTGAAACGCAAAAAATTTGGTTCTTTTTTGAAAGAAGTAAATACATCAATGTTATTTTATACACTAAGACTGTATTATGTACGGTGATTATAATTTATTAAAATTGTGATCCACATATACTTAATCGTATAAAATGTGAACTAAGCTACTACGGAGATTGAAAAAAGAACTGTTGGCGACTTCAGCGTGTATCTTAGAGTGAAAACTACGAACTTATAATTGTCCTGCGAAATATCTTGCTTCGACTATTATGCTGGACCACGAACTTCAGGACGAGGGATAACTAAATCAAGAACCCCATAATTCAAATTTCATAATACCTTGAAGAACCTGGGTATACATGATGATAGTCAAACTCCGAATATAGAGTTGATGTCTAAGGATCTACTGGTTATTTCTACTGCTACCTACCAACAAACGCCGTGACAATGAAGACATTTATGGAGTGTCATGACTATATGTTATGGTTGGACGAATAACACCACGATATCCTTTGACTTATGTTTGGAACTACAGAAGGATTAAAGTGGTATGGAGTTACTGTTAATTGACAGTGTAAATATGTATGTGAAGTGCTTTGAAATATTAGTAGGTAATCCAAACGACGTGTTGATCTGTAGATTTATTCCTGATTAATTAATGTAACATCAATATTATAATATTCAATTTGCTGCACCAATTATTGTGAAGTAATTTTCCATAACTATCATCAATTTAGAAAAGTTTATCGTAAAGTGCTTTACCCTAACTGACAAGCCTGTACCAGCTATATTTTGTTTTATATAACTTTGAGTTCTCTATAATTGATTATGCTAGTCTAGAGTTGGTTTGTATTATCCCAGATAAAGCAAATTAAATGAATTTAAACTAATTTGGAATGTTAATATCTCCGACTTTGATTTTACATTGTTTCTCATAGAGGAAACTGAACCTTGTAATTTGGCGACATGTACTTCATGTTAAATTCAGTGTCACATCCAGAGATTAGAGAAATATACAGATGGAGAATGTCTGACTTTTGACGAGGGGGTTTAGATTATCGTATTTTGTCCGTAGTATTTAAAGATCATCAAAAAAAAATTGGTTGTCTGTAAAGTCGGGTTACGTACGATAGTTTAACGTGACGTCATAACAAAACATTGATGAAATGATTGCATACTTTATGAATAAAATTGAATCATTTTTATTGAATTATCACTATTTTGCATGGATACAAAATGAAATCTACAATTTAATTGATAAATTTACTTTTATTTGCACTCATTAATTCAAATATTTTTATTACTTTAACGAACAGATTATTTTAACTATAACTTTTTGAATGAAAGTGATTGTTTAATTGGAATGTTCAATTGGCTCCATAAAATAGTATATTCCCTTGCACGTCGGTTAGGCGGTTCAACTTGATATTAAAATTTCTAAATATTTTTAAAATTCTCTTTTATGTTTCTTTTTGTTTATTGCTCTTTATTTTGGAAAAATGACAAAAAAAAAACCAAAAAAATTAATTAATAAAAAATAGTTTAGTTAAAGTACTAAATTTAAAAGCTACTTTCGAAAAGCCCGCCTTAACCTATTTAATATAATAGTAGATTCATAGGCCAAACGAGTGGAAGATAGATGCGGCACAAGCGTAGAATGAACGTAACGGGACAATGAGTCATGCTTTTTCGTGCGTGCAGCCGGCGTTCATCGATTTATTAGACGTTGTTACGTCAAAAAATTAATTAATAAAAAAATTTGGTTGTCTGTAAAGTCGGTTTTCGGACGATAGTTTAACGTGATGTCATAACAAAACATTGATGAAATGATTGCATACTTTATGAATAAAATTTAATCATTTTTATTTTAATATTAAAAGAATAAATACTTGAAATTATACTAGTAATCAGATTTTTAAAATGCAAGAATAATTAACCTTTATTGCCGAAATTGTTGTTGTAATAAGCAATGAAAACCACATTAACTTTTTTCACTTTATAAACAGTCGACGAAACAGTTCACCTGTAGATGACTTGTAATTAATTTTAAAAACTGGCGTTTAGCTATAAAGTTTAAATATAATTATGAACAAGTTTTCATATTAATAAACTGTAATCAAATATCTACCAATTATATGAATCACTATAATTTTTTAGTCAATTGTAACATAGCCTATTATTACTGCACTGGCCGACAGCGTAACGGAACACAGTGTAACGGAACAAAGAGCGTAACGGGACACAGCGTAACGGAACAATGAGCGCAACGGGACACTTTTTTTGTGCGTGCAGCAGGAGTTCTTCGATGTATTAGACGTCACGTCAAAAATAGTTTAGTTAAAATACTAAATTTAAAAGCTAATGATTAATTAATTAATAAAAAAATAGTTTAGTTAAAGTACTAAATTTAAAAGCTACTTTTGAAAAGCCCGCCTTAACCTATTTAATATAATAGTAGATTCATAGGCCAATCTAGTGGAAGAGAGATAGATGCGGCGCAAAGGTACAATGAGCGTAACGGGATAATGAGTCATCCTTTTTCGTGCGTGCAGCCGGCGTTCATAGATTTATTAGACGTTGTTACGTCAAAAATTAATATTTGCACTTATAGAAATTATTAACTAATTTGGAAAATTTTCTATCATAGTTCCTAGTTTCCCATTACAACTATTCGAAATGTATTCAAGTTAAAGTGCGGTATGTATTATAACACCATTTTTACTTTTGTGATTATAATATATTAATATGAAACAAGACTAAATAGGATGAGTGAATCGTTGGAGTGTACATATATACGTATGCGTAGCACTGTGGCTGTGGCTCGCATCGGTTGTTGTGCGTCCGTGGCCTTGGGAAGGGTTTATCTTGACAAGGGGCCCGCAAGGTGGGGGGAAGAAAGGTAACACCTCCCGAATGGTGTGGAGAAGACAGTACGAGAGCGATAACCGACACTTTTTTTGTCTCCTCCTTTTGCTCTCTTCGCGGTCACACACACACACACCCAAATGCAGATGCCAGGCGCGAGCTGAGAACTTGCTGCTCTGATGAACGCTCTTAACATGTCGGGAATTCTGGAAGTTTTTAAAAATTAAAATAAACAAAAAGAATATGGCGTGGATTTTGTCAAAAAAAAATCTCTAGCTAGCGTTTTTGACGCCAGTTATAACTCAACCCAGAATCACGTGAGATGTAGAGCACAGCTGTGGATACAACTACCGTGGCTGTTGATGCTATTTCACTGCCGAAAATTTAGCAAAAGCTAAATATATATATTTTTTAAATTATTGATAATATTCATTATGTTGCCCAGCATTAAAAAACGTTTAAATGTTAAATTATGTTCAGCATTAAACGTGAATCAACAGTACAACCACAATTATTAGTAAACACAGCAAACATTCGTGGATTCATTAACCGGAGTGACGGGGGGTGAGGGAAAAAGTGGGGATGACTAAAATAATATAAAGGAAAGTTTAACTCATGTATTTGAAACAACTTACATTGCTTTTGCAACCAACACACTGACACATGGGCTTCTCACACAGTCGGAATAGCAGGTGTTGAAACAGCTCATTTTGCACCACCCAAAATGATATACTGGCTTTACTGATATTTTGCGTCCGCAAATTATTTCGCGACTGGTTATTGCAGTTCTGTGCTCCTTCTGCGATCGGTCCATAAAGAGTCAAAGTAGAAATCAATAAAATCAAACGCACTGAAATCCAGCGAAAAGGCGACATTTACCCGAGTACACATATCACTGTGCAGTCAGTATAATCCACGAATTTTTCCAGTCCCAAGTTTTTCTGCAAAATTTGGCGTTATTAACTTTGCTAGACTCCACACGCTTGTAGATAAACAAGTCACTGTCCGCTGTTCATTGGCTGCTGCAATATTTTACTTTATTTATAGAATATATACGATTAGATGATTTTTTAAAATTTTCTTATTGGTTCATTGTTATTCATAGCGTGTTAACTACCCAAGCAAGATCCAATTAAAATATTATAATTTTTAATAGTATACACTAAAGCCTATCTCTATATTATAATTCGAATCTTGCTGGTTTATAGTTATTAATATCGTGTTAACTTTGCCACCAATAAAGACGATAGATAAATATAATTTTGAGACCTTCGAAATTCGTTTTCTACTCGTATTTTGGTGTCAGACTACATTCTACATACTTGAACATAACCTCAACAAGGGAATGTTTTTTGTTCATTGGCTATGTAGACAACACGGTCTACATAATTTATTAATTAAATATGATGAACTAACATAAAAGTGACTATCAATAAAGAAATATATAGTCTGGTTTTTTAAAAGACTAAAAATGTAACGAGTACGTGAATTAAAAAAAAAAATTATCCGAAAATGAGTAGGCCTACTTTCAGAAATTAATGTAAATGCGTTGATTGTTATTGAAACGTGAACAGATTATTGTATTTTATCGCACGACTTGTTTGCAGGGTACGATGGAAGCCGCGGATGTAGAAAACTCGGTGAGGCGCGGACTCTTGCGAGCAAGATACTCCGATGCAACGAGGCACGTGTGAAGCAGGCTCCCGGCCGTCTAGCGCAGCCACGTGCTCCCCTCGCTGCAGCACGCTTACAATCGGGAGTGAAAAAAAAAGTTTTCGGTTGAAGCTACAGGATGTGCGAAAAGTAATGCTTATAGACCTGCCAAATTCGCGGATTCAATGACCTCCAGGATAGACTCTACTACACTCTACACATTCGGGCAAATGCCACCTGTTCATTGGCTGCTGACTTGTGAGTCGTCTTGACCGAGTGTCTGTGATTCGACACTTCTATGAGTGAGGGTCTCTAATTGGCCCTCAGTCCTCCAGATTAACAGTGAACCAATTGCAGAAGCAGCGCTAAGGTATAATTATTTGCATTGTAGCATATCATGAAATGAATCCGCGAATTTTGCAGGTCTCTAGCCTAATGCTTAATGACAATGAGTACGGACTGAGAAAAAATTCGCTGTTTCAAATACCTATATGATAGACTCCATGATCCTCTATGTAATCGGGAAAATTACACCTAGTCATTGGATAATTACTCGTGACACCTGTTAACTGGGATGCTTGTGATTAGATATTTATTCGTTGAGGGTTGTTCATTGGCTAAGAGTCCTTCAGACAAACTGTGGTCCAATCACTGAAGCAGCAAAAAGTTAAACGCATTTGGATTCCAGCCTAGCGCGAAATGAACGAAATGATTTTGTTCACAACCCTGACAAACTAGATGGAATTTTACCGGAACCCGTGAAAATTGACGTCAATATAAACTTCGGTACAGTGTCGCTGTTGTCCTTGGCTACAACATATTAAAATACTCGAACTTTCTTGTGTTCAGGTCCTTGATTTTTGGGCTCTTGAAGTTTTTAAGGCCTAGAGTCTATATGATGTAAATTTTTCTAATGCTGTAACGCAACATAAACCTAGTCAAACTAAGCTTGGATTGGTTTCAAATTAAAGAAGTGATGTTGCGCAATACTTGAGTTTGTTTTTAATATTAAAAAATAAAAATAATTAGTTTATAGGAATAAAAAAATACAGTAAAACAGTTATCCCTGGCTGCTCCATTATTTATTTATTTATTGAATTAATGGCTAAGCTAAGGCTTTTAGCCTTATTTTACACATAACCATAGACTACACAACAGTAAAAAAATCATACTTCATAAACTAATAATACTAAACTAACGTAAACTAATATCTTTGGAATTAAAATCTATACAATTTCACTACTAATGAATGTAAACAAGATAGTTAATAACATTAAAAATTCAAAGAACGTAAACAGGAATACAACAGTCATGCAGTTATAAACATTACGCAGACACATGAGCAGCTGTGCTTGTGGATTCACTGGCGACACTGAACAATGTATCTCGCAACCTCAGTTTGAACTTGGAGAGTGTGTCTGAGCCTCTCAATTCTGCAGGGAGCCTGTTCCGGTCGCGCGCTGCAGAAACAGTGAAGGAGCTGGAATAGTGCGGCTTCTTGTGGGCGGGGACACGAAGTTTAAGGTTCGATTTCAAGCGTGTGTTAAAACTGCGAGTATCGCTTAACGAGACTAGTCGGTCGCACAAATAATCTGGGCTAGAATTTTTCAGAATTTTATAAACAAGTGTTAAAGCGATTTAAAATACGTCTCCGTTCACCGTCTAATGCTCGTTCCAACAGCACATTAACTCGCTCCGTGCTATTGATAGTTCTAAATATGTATCTACATAACGGGACACACGCATAAAGTTTCAACAACTGTATTGTTAGTTCCACCCACTGCAAAGACCTACAAGCGCCACCTATAAAGCCATTCTCGGGGGACAATAATTCTGGTTACTAAAGCACAAAATTGAAAATGTGGTGGGTACTGTGAATAAGGATGGATCCCTACCTCGCGGAAGGCTGCAAGTTCACAAGTAGCTATTATGTTTAAATAATCGTTTTTCATTCCAAGGAGAAATTGTAGTTAATTAATAAACCTGAAATCAGGAATGGAGAATAACTAGCATAAAATACGTATTTGCATTACATCTTGTTAAATATCTTAGTTTATTTTTTAATATGTACAGAACATGTTATCTGAGATCATTTCTTGGCGTGACTGATGTTAAATAATGTTATCAGCCATAGTCGCTTTTAACTTCAGACAAACCTTTAAACGTGTGTTTTACATTTTAGTAGTAAATTTTTATAACAAATTGTTATTATTGTTTATGCTCGATATACTGACAATTTGATGATAAGATTCCGTTTTAATTATCTTGTCCTCTCCTCCTTTTAGCTTGTAAGTAAAAGTGAAAATATAATTAATCATAGTACTATGAACACACCTTCACCCACCGATTTTTGCTATGATTATAACCATAAGAATACATTATGTTATGAACAGAGATGCCATGATTAAGCATAAAATTTCCTTCAAAGTGGAGTATGGCCTACATACTGTAAAATGGCCTTTTTTATAACTGGATTACAGCTTCTTGTTACATGCTTAAAAATTTTCCTGAAAACACACATTAGAGAAATTTTTACTCTGCTAAAGATATAGTTCATAAACGTAATACGGAAACAAAACTATGAATCCGCCCTCAGAGTATTCTAAGTAATTTTCGTAAACAGACCTCACTAGGATACCTCGAGCAGTTTTCAAATACCTTTGTTTGTTTTGAAGCTCTGCACACCGTGTATGTGCCCAGTTTAGGAGGGGACCTTAAACCTAAAATGTTATGTTATATTTTATAGCTGTGCTTTAACGTTATACCTTGCATTATGAGCAACTTATGTTGTAGGTCCTCCTACGCACTAAATAACTAAAAGAGGCTAACCTGTCTTGTCATCTAATTGAATGGTTAGTGTAATTTTTCATTTTGCGGAAGTCAACATAAAAAAATTTACCAGATATTTATTTACGACCTCCTCCTATCGCGTGTGTACACAAAGCTTCCTTGGGAAAAGTGAGAAAACACTTTAAAAGTTCCAAGAGCGAAGGTTGTGGTGATTATGGCTTAAAATAATGTATCAAAGAGTGAATGTAAGGACGCAGTAACCAACAAGTTTAAATGTAATATTGTACGCTCGCTCCACAGATAGCTAAACACAAAGCAGAAGGGGTTGTTGCGGCTTGTGTCGTCGCGCTAGCCGCTTGCTCCGGTTAATAAAGAGCAGCGCTCCTGTCGGCGAACCGAGTCACCGCCAGAACTGTTGGCCATGAAAATCTGATAGCCCCTTTAACCTCTTTTTAATCTCTGTGGTTCTTGCCAGGTACGGACCAATATTTTTTGCAGGTGTCAAGAGGACAATATGTCTTCCTCCTCGAAGCTCGCCTGGGTAATGACTCTCCCCCTCCCTACTCCTTCACAAAGCGTACAGGCCAATGACGAAGATCTCGGACGGGACCCCAAGGGACAGTGGCCCCAAGGGCCACATAACTGTTCCTCTACCTCCATTCTTCTTAGAATGAAGGTCGTAAATCCCAGGTGCGTGGAATGTTTACAAGGAGGATTTCCCACTTCTCTGCCCCCCCCTCCCCCCCTTGACAAGCAGCACATCCATCTGCAGTGGCTTGACCAGAGGAACTTTCACTCGGGGGTTGGTGTATACCTGCCCGCCTTTGTCTCGGCGAAGACCTGACAGAAATCCAGTAAAAAAAAATTGAACGCTTAAGTACTTTGTAGCTAGTCGGCACACTTTTAGACCCTTGCAGAAATGTTCTCTTTTAGCCGAGGCGTTGAAATATGAGCCAATTTAGTACTAAAGTGCGCTCTAAACATGAATCAGTGAAACGAGGAAACTAAAAATTATGCGTACAGGCTTACAGGCAGTGAAGTTGACTGGTCAATCATTATGTTCCACAATAAATCCGTGCTTAGAATGATAGTTTACCGGAAATTAATTGAAAAACACTGGCAAATAACAGCTAAATGATCAGTATACATCAGCTAATTAAATTAGACCAATTTTCAGTGAAATTTCTCTGATTTAGTGGAAATTTAATATATTTGAAAATTAGAGTTTATGGTGATCTGAAACATGTGTCAATAGACCTATATTACAATCTGCGGCAGAGATAGATATAAATATAGATAGAGATATAACGACAGATAAAAATATATAGAGAGATAAAGACTGCTAGAGAGATAGAGGGCGATAGCGAGATAGAGAGATGCATAGATAATGAGGTAGATAATATATATATTATATATATAACCATTTATAGATATACGTTTTAAGTGGATATAAATAGTTATAGCGAGAGATGAAGAAAGATTTAGAGAGATAGAAGGCTTAGATATGTATATATAGATAAAGCGACAAAGCATTGGAAAGAGATAGATGATTTGTATTAGTGTACATACTTAAAAAAAAATTTAAAAAAAAGAGGCTACGAAAGCACGCCGGGCATTAGCTAGTACTATATATTAGGTAGATTAGAAATAGCACCTATTGTAGCTATTAATATGGTGCTACTTTTGGAGGATTTTTATATAGTTTTTCGTTTCATGGTCCATAGACCCCAAAACCATCAACTTAAAAATTATACTGCCGCAATTTTTCACAAATCACTTCTAAACTAATATATATGTATGTATATATATATATATATATATATAATTTAGTAGTGGAAAATCTTGGTCTAAAACTTTAATGGGCAATATCCGACCAAAGGGTTAGAAATGGGGAAGATTTTTGAAAAACAGAAATAATCGCTATAACTCCCATAGTACGGAAAATGTCACATAAGTTTAAACGTAGCCTATTATAACTCACAGGAGTAATACAAAAATCTTTGTGTGAATAAAACCAACCGCTACTGCTACTGCAAGGGATTGGAATAACAAGGGTTGGAGGACAAAAAAATAATCATTAACCCCTTCGTAGACACACCATAAAATTCGCTCAAATTGTTTGTAAACATAATTTTTATCTTAAAACTTTTGACAAACAATTTTTGATAAGATGAACCATTGTTGCGGGGGGGTTGAAAATATAAAGGGTAAAATTAAATATAATTTATTAACTCTCATAATACGTACATTATCAAATACGTTCAGATTAATTGTAAATCTTATAATTTTTATCTACAACTTTTTATGGAAACAATTTTTATAAGACGTAACATTGTTGTAGGGATGAAAAAATAAAGGGGAAAATTAAAAAAAAATATATATATCTTAATTCCTGTTTCATTGAATCCATCCCGTTTATTGTAAAACCTTAATATTTTATCTACAACATGCGTATGAAATTTTTTTTATACGACCAACCATTACTGAAAGGAGTGGAATAAACAGGGGTTGAGTAAAAAAAAAAATAAATAATACTCCCTTCGTAGGCACACCTTAAAATTCGTTCACATTGTATGTAAATATTATAACTTTTATCTAAAACGTTTGTCTGAAACAATTTTTGGTTAGACGAACCATTGCTGCACGGGTTGAAAAAATTAGGGGTGGAATTTAAACAAAAATCGTAACTCCCTTAGTATGTACACTATCAAATCCGTTCGAATTGTTTGTAAAACTTATAATTTTTACCTAAAACTTTTGACGGAAAAAATGTTTTATAATACAAACCATTACCTACTACAAGGGGTTGAAAAACCTTGGGTTGAGATAAGAAAATAAATAAAATTTCCCTACCATGTACTCTATCGAATTAATGTTTATTTTTGTTTAAATTTTTTAAATTTTGTTGTGAACTTTTGCCTATGTAAACTTTATATTACATAGGGGTGGAAATAATAAGGGAAGAAAGACAAAATGTCATTAATTTTTTAAATAGGTATATATACTATAAAATCCATTTTTATTTATTCTAAAACACCAAAAATACATCTTAAAACCTTGACTGAAACAATTTTTTGATGAAACGAACTTTTACCGTAAAAACCAGCGTTGAATTGAAAAAAAAATTAAACTTTTTTTTTAGTGTGACTTTATGTTTGGTCACCAGACGTTGCGTTTTAATATTCTACCTTAAAAACATTTATGGGGATGAGAAAAACACATAATCTTACCTGTTTACCATGTGGAATCATCATCTTGTGACATCACAAGTCATAGATAGGCTACTGCTGTGTGCTGTTAAAGACTAACCTTAAAATACAAAAACTATGAGGGTGCCTTCAAAAATACCTTCAAACTCAGGGGTATAATCGAGATATTGGCAAGAAGAAGAAGAAAAAGAAGATAACCGGAAGACTCGCTTGCGTATCAATTTTTTGGACTATATTGAAGAACCTTCTAGAACTTTCTGAAACCGACCCAAAAATTATATTTTATCCTAGAGAGTTTGAGAGGCATTATGAGTAAGAGAGGGGGCAATTTAGGTTATAAATACGCGGGGTTTAGGCAGTTCGGGATGGAGCAGCAAGTATCATCAAGACGATACCACCATGAATAAATGACATCAGAGAGCATGAAGGGGAGGGAGGGGGAGCCCGAGATTATGGAGGTTATTGGAGAGCTAAGTATAACCTGAAAAAGGAATGTATATCTGATTATATTTTGGGTATTGGTTATGAAATATTTTGCATATATATTTACAATTGAATAAATTAATAGAACTTACTTGTTTTGCCTTGTTAATGTTCTGCCTCTTTCTAAAGTTTTCAGCATTTAGGTTTTTTCCTCTGATTTCATTTAATATGCTCCAACTGGGCAAGCAAGTGTGTACGTTGTGATTTGGTAAAAGAGTTGGTGCTTGCAGTGAGTGTTTGGTACCAGATGGGACCGGCCTCGTTTTAATCAAATTCGTCGGAATTTATTAATAACTATCTTAATGTTACCTTACACATTTGCACAAAAAAATTTATACGACCATATATTAGTGCAAGGGATGAAATTCAGGGTTTTAAGATAACAAATAATGGCATAACCACAGTGAACATAATATGAAATTCGTTAAGACATTGAATGCTGGATGAAATAAGTTAAAAACATTCAAAATATTTTTGCCACATGGAATAAGTGAAAATTTTAAAGCGATCTTTTTTTTAATATTGGCGAACATATAGGATGTAATGTAGTATACATGAAGTAACTTAAAATGTTCCTGTAGTTTATGGAAGTTTCAAGAAGAAATAGCTACTTCGAAATATACTTACGCCTGTAGATTGTGCTGAATGTTAATTTTTTTGTTAGGTTTGTCTGCTAAACAATAGCGCTAGACATTTGGGCGAGGATTAAAACCTCTCGTTTTGTCAAGGGGGGGCCAAACAAATGGAAACGACACCATTACCGTCTCAGACTCTCACGACCCTCGCCTTAGGCTGATTGGCTGGGCTCTAGCTGCGTCAGTGGCGAATATAGGTTATAATTTTTGGGGGGGGGGCCCAATATGACCGAGCTTACCATCATTTATGCTTCCTTTTTTTAATCAACATCATTTAATGATTATGTAAGTTTACAAAGGGTTTTGAGGAAAGTTTTAGGACTAAACAATATATGTATTATTTCTATTTATTTATGTTTTAGTTTTCGGTTATTTTTATAACAGAACTGCATTGATTTTTTATTATATAATAACACATTGTTTTGAAAAACGTGCGTATTTAACATTTAATTGTATTCACGTTTATATTAATTTCCCTTTTCCCTTTACTTTTTTCTTTTTTACTTAATGTGTTACCTTTTTTTAGTAAAGATTTTTTTCCCTCTTGTACCAACAACCCAACAAAAGTAAATTTTGTACAATGGAAAAGAATGTTGGTTTATTATTTTTGAGCTATAAAAAGGGTGTAATGATGTAAATACATTTTAAAAATTAACTTTTTATGTAACGTTTACAAAACGAAGTCCAGATTTCTTGGTTTACTAGAAAATTTATCAAGTACTTCTTCATCGCTTATTTTAATGTCTCTATGGATCGAAAGTAATGCTAATCCATTAAGCCTAGTTTCTGATGTGGTATTTCTTATGTAAGTCTTCAATCTTCTTAAGCTGGAGAAGCTTCTTTCTACGGTTGCGACAGAAACAGGCAGAACTGCTAGCAGTTTCAAGAGATTATAAATGTTAGGGAAGAAAGTCTTGTCACACTTTTATAGAGAACTAATGGCTGTTTTGGGAAGATTTTCTGATATTTCCTGACTCCACTTTTCTTTCCACAAAATAAACTCACTTTGCACGACCTCTCTATGTGACAAATCATCTTCGTAGAAATTGAAAGCAGCTTCCAATGACCATAAATCTGTTTTTATACAAAATTCTGGAAGGATTTGTTGTAAGGATGCAACTGTATCCTTGTGAGATTCAAAGCGTTATTTCAGTGAATTACAAAAATCATCAAGGTAAGGTACATAAACAGCTCGTCGGTAGTATTCTTCTTCTGTGCTGTAAGGGACGTTGTTGCGGGCTGTTTGAAGGCGACAAACTCTAGGAATCTCTTCTTTAATGTCGAGTTTTGTAGCAAATTCCTTTACTTGAGCATACAGGGATTTGAAGTTGTCATTGGCATTTTCCCTTGTTTAGATAGCAGATCTAAGACACTTGTAACATTTGCAATGGCTTGAGAAAGATCTATGTTTTTTCTTTGAAGGTTCACAGATAAGTTATGTGTAGTTGACAGCATCTGGCTCAAAAAAAATATTAACAAGAAATTGAAATTGACTGATAGAACTACTAAGAGCATGTGCCTTAGGTGCTGAGTCACTTGATTATTTTTCTATTTTCAAAAGAGAGAGGAGAATTGGTTCTAAAATCTCTTTAAATAAAATCACTGAGTCGTGCCTTTCCACCCATCGTGTTTCACATAATGAGATAAGTTTCTTTTTTTTCTGTTCAGGACAACAGTCAGATATCGTTGATTTCAATATTTCAGTTCTTTTGGCTGACATATGGAAGAATCCGCAGACTTCTTTGATAACGCCCATACAATTTCTTATAGAAGGAATTTTACTTGCATCTGACAAACACAAATTTAGACTATGTGAAGAACAATGTGTGTACAAAGCTAGTGGTAGTTTTCCTTTGATAGCAGCTTGTACCCCTCTGAATTGCCTTCTCATCGTGGCGTGGAGCGCCATCGTATCCTTGACCTCTCAGTTTCGTTAAGTCAAGCCCTAAATTTGACAAGGTCTCTAACACTGTGTTAGCTAAGCCTGCCCCAGTAACGTCATAAACGGGGACAAAAGTTAGGAAATCTTCTCTAATATTGTATGACTGGTCTTCAACATACCGTACACAAAGAGAAAACTGTTCTATTTGGCCAATGTCAGTTGTTTAATCTGCTTAAACGGAAAAAAAAAATAGAATTCCTGATATTTTTCACAATTTGGGATTGGATTAAATGACCAAACGTGTTAATGAGCTCGTTTTGAATAAAAGAACTAGTGTACATGCTCCTCCCTCTACTGTTCATTAACTGGTCTTTTAGGTCATTATCGCCACTGTTTGCTCTGTATCTCAGCAGTGATCGAAAATTTCCGTCATTATTTTCTGGCTCTTCTAGGCTTATACGTCCACTGTCACGATGACCTCTTAGTGCGATTTGCTGTATTCCACAAAATCTTATTGTTTGTATGATAGGGATCAGTCTTTTCCTGTTATTTTTTTTTTCAATATTTCAATCTCCTTTGAGCATTGACTTGATTTATAACACACTCAGTTTTTTTTGTAACAATTGATTTTGTGTTTTCAGCAATCGAAACTGATGTTTTATGGTACGTGCAATTTTCATGTTTACGAAAAATTTCCTTGGCTTTTTTCAAATTACTAAAAGCCCTTGTTATTAATGCTCCTGTTTCTTGGTGATCTCCTTTTCCTACACTTTTGGAGTGTGAAAATATTACGCAATATTTACAAAAAGACCCTGATTTTTCTTCAGAGAAAGCTAACCACTCAAATTCTTCTAGCCATTTCATTTGAAAAGATCTAGTATGATTTGAACTAGAAGAACTACTAGAAGTAGAAGGAAATTTGTATACAGGATGAGGTTTCCAAATATTTTCTACAAGCGTAATTTTTTCTTCATTCGTTAACGAACGAACGGAATTGCTTTGACAATAGTTTCCAATATCATATATATTTTTTTTACTTGCTTGAAGTCTTCCGCAGCTGGTGCTGGATCAACGGCACTAGTACTTGCGACACCAGAAGAAACATTGTTACTGGCACAGTCAACGTCAGCACTGTCACTAACAGGTCTATTTACACTCTGTTTTTTCGTAAAAAAGTTTTGAATAGAAGCTTGTCTCTTCATTATTAATGCAGTTTACTTAAATAACAATTAAAGATTCCAGAACAGGAACATCCAGATGATCGCAGATACATTCACCAACTCAATAAACACAGCTACAGATACAGATAAACCAACTTGACAGACAAGCAGATAAAGCATTATAACACACGTGCCAACAACATAAGAATGAACTATGGAAAAGGGAGGGCACAGAACAGAGTCCAATGTAAACAATTGAGGACAAGTTTCAGCGCTCCAAGCGGAAGCGCAGTGAAGTAACGCTTAGACAGCCCGCGCAAGAAAGGCACAAGTGAATGCTAATGTTTTCATTGGTTTATTTTTGCTGCACCTACTCACAAACATTTGCTAACGCACAACATTTATTTTGTATGGTCTTTAATACTCTAAATTATGTTCCTATAAGAGGAGTAAAATAAATCTGACATTGCGTTTAGAAATGTGGCGACGGTACATAGCTTCTACAAAGTAAGTGGGCGCGCGACACTAGTCCGGCTGGCTGGCGCGACGGCGGCAGGCGGCATCATGACATGGCTTACCTCTCCATCCCCTGGATAATATTCTCCCCTTGCCTCCCCTCGTAAAACCTAAGCATACGTAAATTCGGGGTTCAATGTAACTTTAATTATTGGATTTAGAATCCTAAATGGTAAGAGTATCACCTGTCTAACAAAGTTCCACTTTGCCTGAAAAAACTTATGCACAACCACGAAACCACGAAACATTATAAGGGTCTAAAAAAAATATGTAATTCTAATAGTTTCATTTTCTTAAAAAAATATTTGTGTAGTGCTTAATTAATGTTATCCTGCACTATAAACTTTAGTTATCAGCCTTACATGCAAGGTCTATTAATTTTTATTTTTTTTTCTTCTGATTTCGGGGGGGGGGGGGGGGCCCGGGCCCCCTGTGCCCCCCCCCTATATACGCCCTTGAGCTGCGTCGAGGGTGAAGGGTTCAGTGATGTTACGGTAATAATTGTCAATTTAATTAACAAGAGTTTATTTATAACCTAATGAATATTATATTGGTTAAATTACAACAATCTGAGTAAATCCACTCTCTCCGCTGGAGCTCGGCTTGACAGCGACTCTCTTTACCGCTCGACTCCTACCACGCTCATCGGTCCCTACACATTGCATCGCAATAAACACCACACCGCAACACTGTCCCAGATGCTCTGATCTTGCTCACACGAACCTCGTCGCCCGCTATTGCTCGCCAAATTTTTCCTGTCCTGCCATGAAAGCCCCCTGAAGTGTCTCGTCATCAGAATACCTGACTTAACTCTCGAAGCTGAGAGAACATCGGCGTCCCCCACTTCACACGGCGGGACTCTGGGATCCTGCAGAACCCTTCAGAGAGCCATTGGCCAGTATCGGTAGGAAAAGGGCGTGGCTGTCAGAATGCGGCCCACTAAAGTAAGATCCTTGTAGTTGTAAGGGGAGAGACGAGTGCTACCTGTGTCGCGCCCGCTACAGGAGGCGGGGTTTTCCCCAGTAATCCACCAGGCCTGCGGTCTGGCCGGACCTCGACTCTAGCAGCCTCGTAACATTAATTATGAAAAGTATAGTTGATTTAGGAAGATAAATTATAAATTTAAACTGTTTGGGCAGTCAAATGAGATGGCAACTGTAATTTCGGCCGAAAATATGTGAACTGTTCTTTAGCCCACAAACCAAGCAACCCCATTTTATTTTCCTTGCCTAATTAAAACTAAGTGTATTTGTTTGGGAGGGGTCTGGGTTAGTGAAGACTAGATGCTTCCCAGACCGAAGCCTTTACGCCTAATCATGGTGGGTTTCAGCCATCAGCAGAAAGGGCAGCATGCTTGGAGTGCTTCGGTCATGGATTGGCCAGCCATTGCAGCAATTGATGCCCATGACTAACTCCCCTATCTTAAACTCTAGACCATAGCTAGTTGAGGTGGGTCCAGGTAAAACCTGCATAGACACAGGGGAAAACCCTGGGCTCATTCTTCATGGGTGGTTTTAAAGCAGACGGGTTCGACAGAGGACAAGAAGGATGGTCCGGAAAGAAGTGTTGGTCAGGAGCTAGGACCTCGTGGTGCGCGGCTGGATTGGTGCCGGTAAGGGGAACATTGCGCACGTGGGGATTGTGACTGTGGCGACCCGACCGACGCAATACGGCAGCCGGGTGTTCCAGGACCTCTGCTGTTGTTGCGTCAGCGCAGCTTGGTCTCGACACGCCCTGACCCCCAACCCCCTCCCCCCCCCCCCTTTCCAATCCTCACAAAGGCTGTCGCAACGCTCGCGCGCCATTGTCAGCCGCACGCGCTCCGACGGCAACACGTCCCCCCCCCCCCCCCCCCCCTTCCGGAGACGATAGTGTCGCCGCTCGGCGGCACAGAGCGCAGGGCAGTCGCTCAATGAAGCGGCCCCCGGGCGTGCCACTGGGCTATCGTCGCAACTAACGCGGACCTCGGGCCGAGCATCGAGCCGTGGAGTCCGCCATATTTATTGTTATGTACAAGATGGCCGCCGTGACGTCTCAATCCAATATGGCATCGACAGTCCACAATTCACAGCCGGAAGCCAGGCGCAGGAAAAACTTTCCTATTCTTCTGATACGATCGGTAGAATACTATTAGTGAATTAAGTACACTGTAATTTTTTTAATGCAAATGAAACAGATATATTCACGTAAAAATTGTGCATTTACATGAAAACAACAGTGTCACTACAAAATAGTGTTCGCACTAATACTGGGTTCGGATTCTCACCCGGGCACTTGTGCTTTTGTGTTGACCTCCACTAGCTGAAGTTATCTGCAAACCGTTCCCTGAATATCTTTCCGGTATTAACTGCGCGCATGATGAGCGTGATGCAACAAAATAAAGGCGAATTGTTGAATGGTATGAAAATTTTATGCTTGAATGAAACATTAGTTGATATATAAAATTATGCGCTAGTTTTCTTAAGGTATACTCAATATTATCACGAAAAACTTACTTCATGTGTGCAAAAATAACTATAGCCGTGTGTTGCACGAAGTTACAATATCTTTCTCCTAGTATTACAAAATATTTCTGGGAAAATGGTTTCCAATGGAATATTTTGTAAAATTACAGAATATGTTTTTCGTTGTACCTGGTCCCTAACATTAAATGTTGAATTTATTAAAGCTACGTTTTAATTGTTTTATTGTAAAGGACACTAGGGTTGCCAGTATCACATTAAAAATTATTTTTGATGTCTCTGCTGGGGCACGAGCCTATATTTGGATAAAGCGAAGAGAGGGGGGTTGGGGGTGGTAATTTTTTAATTCACCATGTATCGATTTGAAGTGTAGAAGTTGTGGGTGAATATAGATTTTGTGTGTTAAGATTATTTAATTTGCGCACATTGATCTTTAGTTATCTGCGCAGGGAGGTAGCTGCTCAGTGTGCTTATTTTTATTTATTTTGTAAACACGTGGCATTTATTATTACTGGTTTGAGTGTTCGTGGGCTAGGTGTTGTTTATACTGGGCATTCACTCGCGCTCCACAGCAAGGCTGGCCAACCTTTCAACAGTAAGGGACAGTTTCAAACACTCAAAAACCAATAAGGGCAAACTGTGTAACTCTTTCATTATAGAACACGTCAACCCTTCACAGTTTTTACATCTGATTTTATGACCGTGTGGTTTCTGATGGAACTAAGACAGGCAACTGATAGGCAATTAAAAAACCTAGCTCATTTCAAACATAGGTTGAAAAAACCATCTTTGGAACACCTAATAACCATGATCACTTTTTGGCCTACCTACTACTTGAATCTGTGTGTGAATGTGAGATTAACTGGTTTTCATGAAATTATACTTTAATATAATTACTATATTAATTGGCTGGAATTTTAAGTGTTAATTACTTTCCAGCACCTGTATGCCTATATTTTATTTTTAGTTACATATCAATTAGCTTTTTGTTAAAAAATTTATAGTGGTTGCCTATCAGTTAAAGGTTAATTCTACTTTCTATCTTATAACCTATTTTATCATCTATGTATAACGTTTATGTTATGCTTATTGTTGTAAAGTTTCAAGGGATGGTTATAACAGAAAATGTGGTTAAGTGTAAGAAAAGGCGTAAGGCATTAACTTCATCATCAATAAAGAAGGTAATAAATAAATATATCATACAACGGTAAGCTCTCAGCTCTCATCTACAACATTTAGAGGCTGCTAGAGAAAAATACTGAAATTCAACAGTCTGATAACAGGTAGAGCTTGCTCGTGTGGTTTTAGAACACAGGATTTTTATGGAATAAGACGAAACTTTCGAATACCCAAACTTAGTAAGTTTACGGAACTTTCAGCGAAAAATTTACCTCGAATAAACGAGGAATTCTTCATAATTTCACATGACTGACTTCGAAGAAACTACGCCGTATTTCGACTTCTGAGTTCTGTTTTTGATATGAACAGGATAGTTGCACACGTGGAAGAAATGTGTGTTTGTGTAGAAGTCCTAACGAGTGTTTGAATTATTTGCTTGTAATTCAAGATAATTCTTGTGAATTCATTGTACAATTAAATTAATTTAGTAGCCATAGTTACGAAAATAACGATTATTTCCAGCAAAATGTCTTGATAATTTGTAACCCGTTGTTTTCGTAAATTTAAAGTAAACATTTTTTAAACAGCGTATAGGTTAAAGGAAAACACATCAAAACTTAACATACACTCTCAGCCTAGAATTGATAAATGTAAATTTAGTAATCCTGTGTTCTCTTGTTTGATTCATAATTGTTTGTGTAGCATTCTAGCAGTGATGTCACAGCTCGTGTCTTGTTGCGAAAAGGATGGTCTGTGGACCACAGGTTGAAATCATCTGCTCTACAGACTGTCCAAACACTGCACTGTATAAACTCACTTGGGCCGGTATTACAAGACAAAAAAATAAGGGTTGAGGTATTGAATATGCTACATCATTGCCCGAACCGTATTATTATTGAACGATAGGACACGGCCAGTCACTTAATTTAAGGGGCCTCCCTAGTAAAAATGTTTAGCGCGGTGGGCCACTGGCCACGTGCTACGGCCAGTGGTTGGGCGGGGCGATATACCTGAGCCTGTCGCCTGCGCCGTGATGGAGGGGGGAGAGGGCGTTTCAGCGAGGGGGGCGGAATAATGGGAGGGTTGTCATTGTGTGGAGTCCATTTATACCTGCGTTATCTGCGAACAAGATCGTGGCAAGAAAGATGACTGTTTTTCCCTTTCGCTACATTCAACCAAAAGATAATGTTCTCATATTGCCTTGCTTGCTTTCTGACAGTGTATATTAACTTGAATCATTAAATTAGTGTTGCGATCCAGTCCATATCCATGAAATGCAAACAATCGTCAATTCTAATTAAAACATTTATTTTTATTTTTTAATTATTATCTACATATTTAAGAGATTTACATACATTACAAAAAATTGTCACCAAAAATTGATGTGTTAGTTGTGTTTTCAGAAAAAAAATTGTATAAAAATTATTATAATTAAAAAAAAATTTCCAACATTATACTTTAGAACTGACATTTGTGTGATGAATGGTTTTGCACGAACATTATGCTTTCATTCAAAAAAGTCTTACGCACCGCGACGAGAAATCACGTCCTACTAATAGATTGAGTAATAAAACTGGGAATAAAATGATGAAAATAATATTAAATATTTTTACTATTAGACACAAATCAACTTTTGAAATCGCAATAACGACAAACAATTTTTTAACTTACTTCCTGAAGAAAAAGTGCATGTCAAACTCATTTTAAAATTCTGTAGAGAAAAAAATGTCAGGAACAAACAAGTGTTCCCACCAACGACACATCGTCAACTTTGTATTCTAGGGTTCACGTCGTGTTTAGTTACACTAAATATGACAGCATATTATTATTTTCTGGCACTTATTACATGTTTAGCATTTTATTTTTTTAAATATTTTTTAATGACTTTAAAGTTGCATAATATGATGAATAAATATACACGAATGAACTGGAATCCCGTTCCGAGACTGTTTACGAGCAGTGTAAATTTCTTAGCTGTTGCAACAGCGGCCTACAGGTGGATTCAGACTGCAGGCTTAGTCAGTCATGCTGAATCCACCTGAGTTCAGATTTTATCGAAGACAGGTGCGGGTGGATGGAAGAACTTAGTGTGCACTGACTGTTGTGCTCAAGGTGTCAGTGAAATGTATAGCTGGAATCACGGGCGAAAATCTGTAGGATTCCCATGAGGCCCGCGCGATAACGTGAAGATTTTGCAAATGCAAGCGGGCCCCCTCCGATGGGCTTTTTTATTTCAGGGAGGTTCGTGCCACCCTGAGATTCTCCCCTCCTCCCGGAATGTACACATGCAGCTGGAATTAATTTTTAGCCAAGTACGTCATTTGGTGCTGTATTTAGGCTGTCAAAGAAGATACGAAATATGGCTGTTTTGATAATTGACGATAACTCCATTTTATTGTAAAATAGTACCCATCTACAACGAAATCTCTAAATATATCACCACTACTGTTGGGATTTTCTATACAAACTATCAAAATAATTTTGGTTTCGTCACTGTCACTAGCTGTTATTGTATCATACGAAAACATGTATGTTTTGTGTATTAATTTACGGTATTCATCTCTGTCAAAAAAAATCTTTTTCGATAATAAAGTGTAAGCAAGGTAGAATATAAGGCTAATTTTAAAATAAAAATTGAAGAAAGTATTTTTTGCTTGCAGTAGTTCCAATTTTTGAATTAATTTAGTTTTTTGTTAAAAAAACCTTCTAAAATCAAAGAAACTACCTACTTCCTAAATAGATAAATAGCGCTTTAAGAGGACACACGCTTTTATTAATATTTAAACGCCAACATTTCAAATGTAGGTTTCATATAATGATAAAATCTTATCTATTTTCATGGTTACGCCTAATGGAAATAATACACAACAATTCGTCATATATGTTTTTTATGCTTTTAATAACTACTCTACAAATGAGCAAATTTCAATATACATAAAACTAAGGAACTCTGCATTACATTTTAAATCTGTGTACGACACTAACAGAAATTGAAGCATAAAATAACATTTTTATTTTTTAATTAATAAGTATTTCATCAACGCGAGCTATGCTTTCATCTCAATGAAGCCACGCTACATAGAGGAAGTGCACATGTATTCAGTCATAACAACAGACCCTCCGGATCACAGAGTAAACGAATGAATGGAATTCATAGCATTTCCAGGGTTTTAAGACATATTTTCGCTTCTACTCAATCGCAACATCTCACGTAGCATGTATAATGATATGGTTTCAGTAAACATAACATAAAACATATTCGCCTCATCTACAGTAGAGGAAACTAAAATGTTTGGAACACTGTAAACTAATTGTATTGTCATTTCTGTAGTCGCACGAAGCGGCAAACTATGTATTATTGTTCAATAAAACGAAATATTAAAACAAACAAACAATAACATTACGTTCAGACAATTCGTTACGTGAAGTGAATGTAATAAAATACACAATACAGTTTCTTAAAAATACACACACCATTACCAAAACACAATCCCATAAAAATCATATAATATTCCATGTCGACTTAAAATAATCATCTATTATTCACCATGATAATTTCTTGCGGGTAGCCAGCAGCAAAGGGACACAATTTGTATTCATTTAAATTAACTTTGACCAAACTTGTAAAACCTGGCATGAGCAAAGTAAGCTAATTCACAATTTTATTTTGCGTCACAATATTAAACATCAACTAGTAATGAATTAAGAGTTTGCTTCGCTTGGTAGAACATCGAATACAGTCATCTCCAGGTATTAAACTGACTTTTGAAAGAGGGACTCAAGTTTCTGAACAAGTTGTTGACTTTCCTGATGATCCATCGACAGTTCGTAAACGGTCTCATCGTCGGGATGTCGAGCTTGGGACCTTTTTCCTCACCATAGACCCGGGGTCTGTTCTTTCATTCGCACAGCTATACCAACCTATACAAATAGCCGAGTGCTACTACTCCCGTTGCTTCTATCATGGAGCTCGCCCGCAGTCGTACTTCCCTATCCAGCCTGCGTAATACACGCGTCCTACCTGCTAGCCGCCAAGAACGCGTCCATTTGTGAAAAAGCCTCACCCGCTAACAAATACTAACTCATTAATTATAATATGCAAAACATAAAAACATTACATATGCGATAAAACAAAATTTGCTGCTGTCATAAGCCGAAGAAAAAGAATCAAGTTGAAATACCTATAACATAGACAGATAAATCTAAAATAGAGTTATCGATAGTAATGTTTTAATAAACAGAATACTGTATGTCATATTACACTAAATACGTGTTCTTACAAACAACCGAATTTAAAAATAATATAAATTACTTTTTTTTTCTTTTTCAACCATAACCGCATAGACGAAACAATACTTTTGATAAAAAAAAATTGTATAACTATACGACAGGACTAAAAGTACATTGTACGTAATAAGTATTTGCTTATAGGAATTAATGCTGCAGAATATACGAATAGATTCAAATGCATATATTGTCGAATTTATTTGGCAATATGCATGTACAAAAGATAAATTTGAAATTAATTATCTGTTTTTAACTACAAATATAATTTTATCATATCTCATTTTCATTCAAACTTCAGAGTGTCATTTTCAACAACAAAATAGCCACAACTTCACTTTAAAATATTTTAACTTGATACTTATATTGTATAACTTTTGATGAAATTAAATGTTAAGAGTTTCATTTAAGTTCGAAAGGAAACATAAATATAACGTTCAAAATAAATAACAAACGTTTTGTCTAGTTAGGAGTTCCGCGTCATGCATATAACGAAAGTTAAACTTTTCAGTATACGGCTGCAATAATTATAGAGGAAAATGCTATTTATTCATTACTTTTAATTGCCGTTTGAAGAAGAATAAATCGAAAAGTGCTATACCGAAAGTATAAAGTTGAAGTTCAATATTGCTTGTCAAGTAAGTTCAAGATCAAAATAAAAAAGAAGAAAATTTGTTTTCTTGAATCTACTTTTTTCAGAAAAGTATACATACATACAATAATTTTTAAAACTAAAATAAACATTTTCAGTCCTAGAGTATAAATTGAATGAAATATTTTTTTAGTTAATTAATTTTTTCATGCAAAGAAATATTTAATTGTTAAAATCACGAGAACATAATTTATTACGTTTATGTATTCTAAAAGCTTATGTTAAAGATCGACTATATGCTATTCAATTTGCCCAAGAATTTTACTGCAATAGGAGAGCATTGCAAAAACACAATTTAACTAATAGGTATTATCACAATAAGTTATGTTCATAAACTATATTAAAGGGAAACAAATATTTATCATTTAATGATATGCAACTTTTTACTTTGAGGTAAAAATTGAGGTATATTTAATGTAATAAGTAAATCCTCTCATAAAATTTACTGAAACTTATATTCTTCATTGTCCGTCATATTATGATTCCAAACAGTTTAAATCAACTGAAACATGAAATAAAATAGTAAGGTTAACCACGAGGCGTGGAAGAAATTAGAGATTGCTTTATAAAAAGTGTTAAAAATTTCTCATAAAATATTGTGATTATTATGTTCGTACATAATGTAATAAAAAATTCAATACATGAAATTCAACACATAGGTACTTTGTATTGCAAGTTATTAAACATACCTATATTTTAAAAACACATGTGCGTATCTAAGTCAAATTGTTATGTAATACATGATGAACAATAACATTACCAACACAATTTCCCTTCCAAATAACTTTCATCCAAAGATAAGGCCGCGGACAAATTATACACACTGGTCGCACGAGGAGCTGAAATAAGTCTTATAAGAAAGCCGGCCGGAGTAATTCTTTTCAAGCCAAAGCTGAAAGTAGCTAATGGATGTTGTTTGTCTAAAGCAGGCAGTGAAATGACATACAAGTTTACAGAATAGCCATATAAGATCTTTGACGCTTCTTATCCCGTCAGTGGACTGTACGCGAAGAACCAACTGCATCATGGCCCGCCGCCAGTTATATACTTACGTATGAATACACTTGTAAACGATGGTTTGTATACTTATGTATGTTGCCGACATCGATAGGTATTCTTTGGCAGCTCGATGTGGATTCATTCGAACACGTTTGCGTTAAACACGACATATTTTTACATAAGAGTGACATCGCGCACTGAAAAAAGTTGCAGGTCTGTAACGCAACAGTGATACAAATATTACATAGTTCGAACATTTTATGGAGCACAACATTCACTTTGGGTAATGCTAAGCTACTTGATAGGTACACTTTACCCGCTTTAAAAGTGATAACTTAAAAAAAAAAGTGTACATGGAAGCAGACTCACCCATATGTTTATTGCTGTTGTATTTGTCATAAACCTACTAAGTTCAATACGGCCTGTAAGTAGAACCCATGTTTTTTACGACTTGTGTAGAAGCTGTGGTTGTAAAGCGAATTTATATTCTTAGTTAACTAACGTCTATCATAACAAATTTGGAATAAGGCTACCTTAATTTTTTTTCTAGAACGAAAATATCTGGAAATAAAAATCAAGGAAAAAAGCATGAAAGATTACGGATTTTTTTTTCCAACAACAAATAATTTATGGTTTAACTGCTTTGTGTACTATATAAAAACATAACAAGCTTTCAAAATTTTACAATTTTTTGATTATCCGTTATAGTTATGTTTTGTTTTAACTCATAAATATTTAAGTTGATTGCCAACGTCAAGAGTGTACAATAATTTATTTCACACCGCTCCGGGTTGCAGGTAAAGTAACAGGCGTGAAATTTGATCAGAAACGCGTTCTATTTATTCAGGCCCTTTAATTAGGCGTGACGGACCATGTGCCAAATATGTAATAATTATAAGTAGGTGAAGTATTAAACAAAAAGAACTTGAATGCAAAATAATGCATCAAACAAAAATAATTTGCAAGGTTCTTTCGTGGATGTTGTAATGTATGGGCAATATTTACTTAAATTTGGTTTTTGGATAAATTAATTGTGGTTAGTAAAATTTTAATAATTTTGTATAATTGCTGTAAAAAATTTATTTCCTGCCCTTATTAATTAATCGAGCTGTAGAAATAAGTTTATCTGAAAATTTACGTAATCTTCATTAAACATTGCCACTATTTATACTTTTAACTTCAAAATTGTTTTTGAATTTTGTAATTAATAACGTACCATCCATAATTACATATGTGAGCGATCGGTCACTGACCTCATCTTCAATACTCCTCGTGACTCCTGCGCCAGGAGGAACATATACTTCTGACTATACTTCTGACTAGCTTATTTAATATAGATCTTCCCTAGTTTTTATTTTTTATTTATCATTCCATGAACATTTTTAAAACAGAGAATACCATCAGATATCTATCTAACCAAAAAGCATAGAAAAATGACATTTAGTTTTCAAAATATGATTTTTCTTTTAGTTTAAGATACATTTTATATTAACCTACATTTTTAAGTATGAAAACTTTTGTAAATAGTTAACCATTTAGTTAATACCAGTATAAATTTTTCTTCAGCGTTGTAAGATGTGTAAAATCATTTTGGAAAACTAAAATAATAAAAAAAATATATTGGGTAGTATAATAATTGTTTTTTGAATATTTATTAAAAATAGAAGGAAAACACTGAAGGTGTGTTCATGTTAAAAGTTAAATATAAATTTTGTCGAATTAGCTAGCGAGACTGTAAAGTCACCAATAAATAGTTTGTACGACAACTTTCAATGTGTTGATTGATCAGTTTAAATACTTTATTTCGTAATGCATGATCTAGTATTGTAAGCTTTAGGATATTAGTAGTTTAAAAAAAAAGCGATGTTTTAGAGATACACGAATATACACACAGAGTAAGTCGAGCACATGGTACTGTGGCGAGGCACACTAAAAGCAATTCTGAGAATTTCTTTCGGTCACGGGATTATCTTACCTTTGCGGTTGTGGGTTGTCTCCCTCTCACGCACGCACACACAGGTAGCCTGCCTCCCCTCCGGGCCCTGCGGGCTGATTACGAGCACACACTTTGCGTTATAAGTTGCGATAAATAACGAAGGTTTGCGAAGAATATCGCAGGAACCAGCAACGTGATTACGAACACATCGTGTTTCGTTAAACTTCGAATATTGATGACGTTGTGGCGGTATATATCGCAAACTTTGATTACGAGCACACTTTTCAAGTGATATTTATCGCACCGGAGCTACGTTATATATCACGGGCATTTCAAGTGGTGATACGAAGCGATTGTGAGGTAAGTGATATAATTACTCTTAAAAATAATGTCCTCCCGTCCTAAAAACGGCATTATAATCGCACATTATTGTTTTAAATATAGTCGAGTACGATGTAAAGCGATGAAGTTAAACGAAAACAATTGTTTTAGGTTAGCGTGTGTATATTTAACACGCGAACATTATTTTTAACATGCTATTTATGTTTATTAATTGTACCATGAAATCATTGTTTTCAATGCATAGTTTGTGTGGAATAATTATGAAGTGGTTTAAATACGATCAAAGTAGGTAAGAAGAATAAATAAATGCCGTGTCATAGCTTATCAAATTAATCCTAACCTAAAGAGCGATATTATTTACACGCACATTATGAACATAACATAGCTATAAATAGTTCAAATAGGCTGCTTATGCATATTTTGTGTTTGAGTATTTGCTCAACCGTTGCCTACGAACGGCTCAACATGCATTTTTGTTTAATCTGTGCGCTTGTAGACTTCAGACAGTAAATGGTATATTTCTCTATTTAGTTTCAGAAAGCTATTTCCGGCCTCCTTGTGTGTTCAATTGTGCAAGAAATTTTTAATTTGTGCTCATTCATTTACACATTGGCTCTATTACCTAAGTGTGTTAACATAGGTAATTGTTAACAAGTGGGGCTGATCATAAAACAAATAACTTGATGAATAATTTATTTAGGAATTCCCCTCCTTAAGCAGGATGATTCTATTAAATAACATTTCGAGCTTTTATGTAGGGGAGGCGAGGCTTTATTATAAAAATAAGTTTATGAAAACGGTAATTTTGAGTTCCTATTATTAACCTTGATACTTATTTCTGTTGAGATATTTCAAGTTGTTTACTGTTTGAATTGTTGGTTATGTGTGGTTAGCTACACTTCAAATACTGCAAATCTATTCATGTCTACATTTGGTTAGGTTAGCTGCATTTTAAATATTGTATTATGAGGTAAATCTGGTGAAAAGCTACTTTTCCATATGTTTTTTTTTTAATTTATTTATTAGTTTTCAGACATTGATTCCAATAATTAACATAGGCTATCAATACTGTAACATTGTTTTACTAATAGAAAATTAAGCTTACCTCACCTAACCAACCATCCACACATATTTTGTAGTACAATTAATGTAACTAACCTATCTTAACTAACCATTCACACAGATCCACACTATTTTTTTGTTATTTTTAATTCATCTAACTTAATGGTGGGAATGGCTGGTTTGATTAGGTTAACTACAAATACAGTACTTGAAAGTAGTGTAGACAGTTTATTAGGTTATGGTAGTTATATTAAATATACTGTGAACTCATTTTAACAGTTTTTAAGAATTATATATTGTAACACAGCTAACTCTAACCTAACCAACCACACTACAGTTTATACCTATTATTTTTGTTGGTAACATAACTTAAGAAACAGTTCACAAAATCACACAGTATTTTTAATGTAGCTTACTTAAGCCAACCAATCATTCTCATGTATTAAATTTTTTGATTTACCTAACCTAACAAGCTATTAAAATGGCATATTTCTAGTTTAACTGCTTGAAGAATTACAACACACTCATGGAGAATTGTTGGAAAAGAAGTCAAAAAGTTAAAATTGTTTTTAGAAATTAAAGAAAAATGAATGCAGTTATGCATTACATCGAGGAATATTAGCTCAATAATACCATATTAAAAATTATTTCTATTAATCAGGCCCTCTTGTTAACAATTAGTAGCCTACCAAACTATATTACACTAATTTAGTTAATGTTTGAAAATATTTCAGGTTCTACACAATGGCCTTTGCTGCCTTTCTGCTAAATATCGAACTGGAGGAGAAGGCAGAGAAGATTGTTAAGAAACCATCAAAATCCCTTCGAATTGCCAGATTGCACCCTCATAGCAGTTGGAAAACTTTAGAAAATTAAGAAACATGAAGAAACAAGCTATGCAATTTAATAAATACTTTGTTATCAAGTTTGTTGCATTTATTAAAGAAATTGTGAAATGAAAATAGTGTTCACTCATTTCCATGTTAGTTTTGAGTATAACTTGGATATTATATTAAACACATGTTAACTTTTTATTTTCTGGTTTCAGCAGATGATCTCATTGTCCTGAGAGAGTTGGCAGTGGCTTTTTTGAACCATTGTTTTTTTTTGTGTGTAAAAAATAGATACTATGAATCATTTAATGATAGGTTGTTATTTAAAGTAAATCTCATACATGGAAAATTGCTTGTGTGCTGCTTCATGTTTACAAGTTTATTATTTAAAAATTTTTGCAATTTCAGACTTTGTTTTGGTTTTAAACGAAAAATATTTACAAAGAGTGTATTATTTAATATCTCAATTATTTCCATGGATGGTTATAATCAAACAATTATTAATATTAACTATTAATAGCCTGTCCAATAAAAAAAATCAATTCACATGTCTGTAAGGAATCTTGTATAAAAAAAATGATTTCTTAACACAATATTTTCTCATAATTGGCAATTTTAGCACATGCTTCCAGCATGCCTTTTAACTTTTATTTAAGTTCTTTGATGCATTTTTAATCAAATTGCTTGTTACCATTTCAGAAGCACATATTCCCAATGCTTCTCATCAGCTGCCAGCTGTCTTTCTTGAATGTTGTTTATCAGCTGCCAGCTATCTTTCTTGAATGCTGCTCAACTGATCTTTTTTTTTTATTATTTTTAAATTGTACTATTAATCATTACCAGTATGAATTGTATAGGTTACACTAGGTATTATAGAGGCAGAGTTATAATAAAGGAGGTGCTAATAACAAAGTACACATTCTATAAAGTATGCTGACTAAAAGTATTCTCAAGGTTTTTCCAGTCAAAGATTTCACAATGCTTGTATATAACCATTCTTTACTCTTTTTTTTTGTGTAAACAAGATATAACATGGAAGAATTTCATTAGGCTAGCTGACTATCAATGCAAGTTCCAGCAGGTACAACTGCTTGTTGTTGCCAGTGAGCCCATTTGTATACAGTATAGACATTGTTTCATGTGGATGAATATAAAAAAAATATTTTGAACTAATTTTTATTATTGTAAGTTTAGAATAAATGTAGGTATGTTTATTGAGACCGAGACAAGTACAAACAAATTAAATGGCACACATTGCATTTAGTTAGATAATTCAGGAACAAATATTGACTTAGTATGATTCATCTTGCGATAAAGTTTGGTACAGCTCCATTCCTTGCACCTCCCCAGTCAACACTCTGCATCTTATGAATTGTTATCATCACTCACTGTTCTTATCTTTCTATTTATCATCAGAATAACCAATAACCATTAAATCTGTGCTTATATGTGTGTGAATATTAAAATAAGCAATTTTTGAGCTAGTATTTAGAGATCAAATCAAATGTTTCTTAAAATATGTGATGAAGCCTTTGAACAGCTTATTTAACTATATTAAGTAAAATTTAACTTAAATAAAAGACTAATACAGTAAATTAATATGTAACTGATTGTGACTGATGGCTATTATAACAAATATGCATAAAAAAAACTCTTAGGTTTCTTGGCTATCTTATGAAAACACAAGGATTGTAAGAGGTCTTGTTTTAATAATGAACCTACCAGGGGTATATGTAGGGGCAAGAGGAATATATGCCTCCCCCAAAATCCTAAAAGAAAAATCTATATTCCCCCCCCCACCCCCCCAAAAAAAAAATAAAGCCAACAGCAGGCTAAGTGCTTCTATACCACTTTCCTCCTCCCCATCCCCCTTCCTCCCTCATAACAAAATTCTGCATACACTTCTGAGTAGAACAACTTCAATTTTAATTTTTTTTTAATATGAACTATTAACACTTCCATGTTCATGCAAGTCATTTTTTTGTGTTTCATTTTAAATGTAGCACACCTCCAATTTCTCTCTGTCAACTTTCAGGTATCTTAACTACTTAATTTTCACCACTCTTATTTTAAACCCACTACACCAATCTCAAACCAAATTGGAAGCATACCAGTATTAAAAAAAATATATATTTAATTTTCAAATAAATATTTGGAAAAGTATAGGATAAACAAAATGCATGACTACCACAATATAATGTCTACCAGAGGTTGAGGGACAAAACCACCTTCTAGAATCTACATCATTCCCAATGATGATGCTGTACCGAAGATTTGGATAATTCTCTGGTCAAGGCTGCTCAGAAATATAACTTGGATAATATTGCCAGCTGTTATCTTAGAAGCTATTGCTTAAGCTGCTCTTTTTATTACAGCATATATCATGTTGATCCATTACTGAATTTAAAAAAAAATGGATTAAATAATTGGTATGCATGTACATCAGAAATTGTTCAAACTGAATATTATTTTACATATTAAACCATCAATTTCTAAACTTGCTGAGAAAAGGTAAACTATTAATTTATCTTAATGGGAAAAAAAGGGGGGGGGGGGGGGGTGGAGAATTAAAATTATTGAATATTTCAAGACAGTTTTTAAAATAATTGCAGCATATTAATAATTTACATGCATGTTGGATCATTAACCAACTTGAATGCCATCTTGAAAACAAAGTTGTTTACTCAGTACTTACTCTAATTACTCAGTACTTAGTTTCACTTGTTTAAGTCATTGGTGAGATTAAATTAAACAGCAATTAAAAAAACAGCAATGAACTTTCATATCCTCAGATTATAAAAAAAATACTGTTCTTACACTGAACATTTTCAAGAAATGTTCCATAATAACTGTTTAAAATGTCAATCTTTTTAAATTGAAACATTATGGGCCTAATTTTATCCTTAGAATATGCAACCTAACACACTGAAGAGTTTAAAACAGACTTCAAAAAATGAAAATACAAAAAGTAGCCCATATCTTCTCCATTGTAATTGAAGGCTGCTGCTTACATAAAAATTGTAACGCTATATTCACTAAAGAAAAAAATAATAAGAAAACTAATATTTTGCCAATGGTAATGGTTTTTAATGTCCCTAAACGTTTGTTAAGCCTCTTTGCCAGTTAAATCCAGATACATGCAAGCTTCACATTCATTATTTGAAGAAAAATTGGCTGCAAACTCTCTGTGGCTCTTAATAAACCACACCATGATTTCTGTTGGGCAGCAGTAACTTTACCAGTGCCACTCTAAGGCTTATTTTAACTGAGAACACAAATATTCAACACAGTGTCCTCTTTAATAGCGGCATGTGCACTCTAATCAAGAAAACCACAAATTTAAATAATTTACTGTAATTAAACTTTACCAAGTGTACGAAGGGAGTAAAAAATGTTTGAGTGACCTATGATATAAATATTAGCAAAATTATTTTTATTTACGAATGGTACTAATATCTTGGAAACATTGTTTCAAAACACTTGTATATAAAATCCACGAAAACACATGAGTATTAAAATATATTTATAGAATTTTAACTGATTAGATTACATAAACTAGAAAGCTCACCGCTGGAAATATGTTAAAAAGTGTTGTTTTTATTAGGTATGCTAATAACCACTTAAATATATCATTAACCACATATATGTATAACTTTGAAGTATAAGGTTATGATTTTACACAAGCACACCAAACTTGACTAAATATTTTTTAAATTCCATTCTTCATATCATATCAATAATAGGTAAAATAAAAACAGACACGGGTTCGTGGTAATTAGTTGTTCCTTTAATTTTGTAACCTGTAGAGTGGCCTCATTTTCATTCTATTGAAGTTTAAACATGCTTCTCGTTCGATGTTTATGTTTACATGGCAAGACGCAGTTAGCCACAATGACGATGCGAAATCTTTAACTGCATTTTTAATTTAAACTTCTACGAAAAAGGCAGCAAAAAAGCTTTAAAGACTTTATTTAAGAAATTAGTGCATTAAAAAAGATTATTTTGTTCTCAGTAACACTAAGTATTCATGATTCACTTACAAAATAGTCTGTTCGACGAACATATTAATTGTTCAATTGTTGCTTGTCCTCTGACGTCATGGATTCGTATCGCAGGTTAGCGTTACCGTGGAAAATAACGAAACGCATATCGCTAGGTGGGTCGTAATCACCAAATGCGATACGTGTTTCGTTACCGCGTGAAGAATAACGCTAGTCGTCGATGGTGTTCGTAATCAGCCCGCTGGTTCCCTCATCCAGCTACCTGTGCTGTGGGCTGCGAGCTGGCTTCGCCGAGCGGCAGCACGAGACGGTGGAAAACTTTCAGGATTTGCAGAAATTGCGGAAAAGAAATCTCGGAATTTAAAGCGATGACTATATGTTTTAAATACATGAATTTCTTCAGAAAAAAATTATCTTTTTGGCTAAACTTGTACTTTATTTCTGTCATTATCCTAAGCAGTATAAAATGGCCCCAAAGTTGGACAAGTTGGTGATTTTTTATTTCATATTTTGATATAAAAAAACAAAAATGTAAACGTATACAGACAATTCGTGTATTATCTTCTCGTGGGTGAAAAATTTTCAGATTCGTAGTGTTGATCAATAAAGTCCCATCATTATTTAAAAAACATAGTGTTCCGCTAACTTCTGAAGCTACTAGGGAGGCCCCTTAAGGGAACGGATTTTGGTGTCCTATCCGAAGCCGTTCTGTTGCCCAAATACCACGCAAGCGCAGAGCTCATGCTTTCGTTCATTTCGTCGATGACGGATCCCCGTTTATCACCATTCATTCGTATATGGTCATTTTTGTGATCGTCAGGGGACGTACCAAATGATTGGTGTGCCAAATGAAACTTTACGATAGCGAAACTATCCTGGAATACATTTTGTACACTTTAATGGTCATAACAAGAAATAATCGCAACTTAAAAAATTACTTGAGGAATATTGAAAGGAGGTTCTATTTTTTTTTTACGATGGTGCTCCTATCTCAAGTGTTTTTGGCGGAACAATTATATTGATGGTTGCGAAACGTCCGCTAGAATGCACTGACACCAGTTTATAGCCTCGCGCAGTGCACTTTTTTTTCAAACGGTTGCCTATTTGTTTCCTTACTGGAATTATGTTTTGACAGTTCTGGAATACGGACCGCGAGTCACAATAAGGCTGTACTTATTCGCTATATAACTTGAACGTCTTGGTATTCCGCCCTTAGTGATATCAGGCAAATGCTTCTTACTTATATATAAACTGGTTGAACAGAGCTTGTTTTAGCAAGCACCGTGGAGAAAGATTTATTTATTTAGGTATCTTGAATTGTGGGATTAATCCGCGTCGAGGGAGAAGATTTCACTGACTTTTCGGTCGACATTGCAGTCGCCATCATCAGACTAGCATCCCATCTGAAACTTCGGTGAAACCTTCACTCTCAACGCGGCTTAATCCCACAAGCCAAGAAACATGCGATCTACATTTATTTATTACAGACTTTATAGTGAAGTTAAGGCTTTTAGCCCTGTCTTACACATTTGGCCTATGTACAAAAATTACGTTACATAAACTTACGATAGTATTTAATATTACTTATCTCATCTAATATAATAGTTAAAAAAATCTAAAATGCAGCCTTTATAAAGAACTGAATTTTCTATAGCTTGATAATTATTTACGAAATAAAATCTCGTTACTGGAAGCTTCGAGAAGAGATTTCTTCGAAGTAAAAAATAATGCGTAATTTAATTGCAAGGATAAAAGTAAATCAGGCGAAAACAAAGATCATTGGAAGGAGTGTCAGAAAAAAATTTGAGCGAAATCTTGATACATAGCAGTTGAGCGAGTTGAAAGTTTCCCGTTATTTAAATTGTGTGAAAGTAGTGACTGAGCTGCGATGAAGAAGTGAAAACGAGAATAGAAAAGGAGAACAAAAAAATTAAAGTATTTATAAGGTAAACGTTATTTCTAATTGCGAAAGGAGACGTAACAATTCCTATTTATGAAATCTGCTGTTATTAAATATGATTTCCAATCATTGTTTTGGACATACACCATTACTAGTTTTCACTATTTGTCATAGAGAAAACCCGAAGAATGGACAAAGAAAGATGAATGCAAAACACACAGAAAACAAGCAAAACCCAGTCTATGTTAAATGTTAAATGCAACGACGAGACATTTGCAATAAAAACCAAAACAATAAATATAGACAAACAACAAGCTAAACAAACAATCTGGATAATGCACCGACATAACGAGTACAACGATGTTCATGCGAACATTGTAAGAATCATTCAAAGAACATACATGCTATTTTGTTAAATATCGGTTGAGAAAATTCGAGAAGGAAATTAAAATGCTAGAGAGCCATCGTGACAAATTACAGGAAAACCCCTCAAATGATAAGTGTCGACGAGAAAACGAAGAAAAACCCACTTGAGCCGTTTGGACAGTCTGGCTGCTACCCCGTCCAGTGCAAGGAGTAGCTGCTTGAGAGAGCTAGAGAGAGAGAGAGAGAGAGAGAGAGAGAGAGAGAGAGAGAGAGAGAGAGAGAGAGAGAGAGAGAGAGAGAGAGAGAGAGAGCTGTATCTAGGCGAGATAAAGCAGACTTGATTGGCTGACAAAAGGGGTTCGTGACTGTTACCAACTCCGCCAATCTCGGGTGGCGACACGGCCTTGCGCATGAGGCTCTGTGCGCGACTCTGCAGAGATGCGTTCCATTGGCTATAAACTGTCCCACGTTTAGATTGCAGTACCGAGTAAATGGCACCCAGCGCTAACATTATAATTCTTATTTTGTACTACAGATAGTAATAATAAGTTTAATATTTTTTTAATTTTACATATTTGTTCATTTCTCTAAGACCATAAAATAGCGCGTAATGGTAGTTTTATTACAGTTGAATAGGACTATTCAATTCTATCCACCAATTATTATTTTACCGAGAAACCTTATGTAGCAGTCGCTCGTTGTTAATAACAAGACATTTCGTAGAGACAAAATACTTAATATTATTGTTATAAAAAATTGATTACAAAACCGGTTGAAACCAAGATGGGACCTTTCGGTTATAATTTCTGAGAGGATAACATTAAAAATGATCAGATAATGTTCTTAATGAAATACAAGAAAAATTTATTTCCAAAATTCTCATTCAAAATTTTCCTTTTCAAAATAAAATTTTTTAAGGATATTAAAAAAATTTTACAATAAATTATAAAGTTGTCTCTCGAATATTTATGATCTTTGTGTGTATATGGCAACAGAGTACATAGAAACCAGGACAGTGCTAATAGCATATGTAAAAAGAGAGTAAATGCCCATCAGAATGCACACTGCAACCTAAAGATGAGAAGCGCTACACTGTTAGAAATTAAAGTAAATTTACGGAATTTTTAACGAATTCATATAAGAGTTCTTCGTAATCTCAAATAACTGGACCTTCGGCTGAACTACATACATCTGGTTCCTACGTCGGAGTTGTGTGTTACGTTGTAAACATACGCTGGAGAAAAAGAAATATTTTTGCTTGGATTCAAAAGTTTTTTTTGGTAACTACTATAGGATTATTATTGTTGATTCAAGTTCAAAATTAGTAAACTCAAAACCCGTAAACTTACGAAGATAACTTTAGATTATCGAACATCCCTGGATAATTTGTAACCAGCGTTCTTCGTAAATTTAAGGTAAACATTTCTAACAAAGATTATAACTGCCGCGCGGGGAGCGTGTCCTAATTTTCCCTCGCCCCGAGTTAAATAAATATTACAATCATGATCCACTTCTACCCGCGAAACATTTTCTTAAACACAACTTCAACATATAATGTGAGGTTAATCTACGCTGCAACTATGCACACTGTTTTAATGCACACTCGAAATCGGATATTAAACTTTGTGTTTCCGCCCACAAGAAGCCGCACTATTCCAGCTCCTTCACTGTTTCTGCGGCACGCGACTGGAGTAGGCTTCCTGCAGAGTTGCGAGGCTCAGAGACACTCTCCGGGTTCAAATGTGAGGTTGCGAGATACATTGTTCAGTGTCTTTAATAATTCCACAAGCATAGCCGCTTATCTGCAGTATACCTGTTTTAAGTACTTTTAATTTCTAATGTTATCATCTTCGTTTGTGTTCTTCAGTAGTGTAAAATATCGGAATTTTAGTTCTTAAGCTATTAGTTTAGGTTAGTTTAGTGTTATAAGTTTATGGAGTGTGAATTTTGTAATACTGTGGTTAAGTGTAAGAGAAGGCTTAACGCATTGACTTCGACATTGTCATTAAATAATAAATGAATAAATAATGAACTCAAGTCAGCAATTAACCCACGAGTAGGGTTACCAGACACTGATAACAAAAAAGGAGGACATTCACCTCGCAAAAGGAGGTCATTTCACTAAAAAGGAGGACAAAATATTTTTTAAAAAAGCCATGAATTAATTACAATGGAGTACGATATTTTACAATGTTTAGGCATTTAATACAGTTTCAGTATAAAGAATCAAACAGCATAATTAAAAACACGTGCTTCTGCATGTGCTGCTACCTGTCAAGCTGTCATAGAACTACTTACTAGTGGGGTGACTCTGCGGACAGCGCATTAGCGCGCAGCTTTACTCAGAGTATAACTGCAGGAATTATCTCACTTTATAAAAAAAAAGCCGGACATTTTGGAGCATTAAGGAAAATCTGGCCGGACGCAAAAAAATACATAAAAAGGAGGACATGTCCTCCTTTTGCCGGACGTCTGGTAACCCTACCCACGAGCCTGTTACGCAGAGCGTCGGTTTCACAGCTGAGACTGCTTCTTTTGGGAGTCCAACCCGTGTTCCTAAATGCTATATATATATATATATATATATATATATATATATATATATATATATATATATAAATTTTCCTTCAGCAAAATGTTTGGCTATAGCCTATTTCGTCAACTCACCACAGCAGTGCTTCAGTAAACACGCGATTTGAAAATTTCTGTCTGTTTACGAAAAGCATCTGAGACTATGCTAAGGGTGGATTTGTAGTCCTGTTAGAGGAAAGCGTTATTTGAGCAGTATTTTTAGGGGAGTAAAATAGACTGAATCGCATGTTTTCAAATGAAGTTTTAGGGTATGCAAAATCCGGAAAAGACTCTTAAAAGCACTCAATGGAATTGCATGACGTCTTTACCTTCATTTCTCCGCCATATAGTGTTATGGTCATGGCTCAGAGCTCATAGTTGTCCTAGGCACGACGAGGATAATGCGCGACGCTGAGAGCCTTGCGCTAAAGGTGGGTTTACGATTGAAAATTAAGAATTAAGACTTAAGACTTAGTCGTGTACTTACCATATGACTATATGTAAACTAGTGGAATGGTTTATGATTGTCGTGTGTGAATTCTGATGGGTCGTGTGCGAACCATATTATGACTTAAGACTTAAGCTGGGTTTACGATTGATTTCCTTAAGAATTATAACTTAACATCGAGCACACGATTAAGTCAAAACTACATTTTCCAGTTTATGATTGACATAGAAGTCGTTAATTCCAACCAATCACAGCACAAAACACATGGTCGGCCATTGTTGGAAATGGAGAAGCAGGTTTGAAATAGGTTATTGACAAATGGGATATCTATTTTTCGAAATGGACGATGATTATAAATTACAAATATACGAATTATAACCAAAAATACTGCCTCGCTCGGTACAATAACAAGACATAAACTTCCGGCTGAAAGGTTCCGGTTTGTTGTGATTGGTCACTTCCCTTAAGTCTTAACGAAAAATATAAAATATAACCATTTCTGTTAAGTCTTAAGTCATCATATGGTTCGCACACGACCCGTCAAAATTCATACACGACAATCATAAACCATTCCACTAGTTTACATAGTCATATGGTAAGTACACGACTAAGTCTTAATTCTTAATTCTTAATTTTCAATCGTAAACCCACCTTAAGGAGCGTCCCACTCACAGGGAGCGGATAGACGGCTCTCGACTACTTCAAGTAAACATGTTCAACTTTCGCGTGTCGTTACACATAGTCTGAACATGTTTCGTTAAAGGCCATTTCTCACTCAACCCAAACAGGTTGGCAAAGTAGTTCAGAACATCTCTTCTACATAAGCCTCTGATTAGCTATTGAGAATTGAGAGCATAAACAGTCCTTTGCGGAAAACGAAAGATAGAGAATGTTCTCGGCACAAGTTCGTGTAATATTTACCGACTGCAAACCAAAAAAGAACAGGCAAATATTTTATTGTTTCAAAATTGATGATGGCGGTAATTCTCTGACACAGGTTCATTTGCTCAAATAAATGTAATCCACGACACATTCATTCGATGGCAGTAGACAATCGGTTTGGGAGTTGAACCCACGTGACCGCACTCTTTCGCGTTTGTAAACATGTATACTTAAACCTCTTCACCTGAAGTAGTAAGGCGTTCCGTGTAACCGCGTCCTTAGATTGCAGTGTGAAAACAGGCGCTTTCTTTCTCTTTCAAACACACGCCGACTGCCATTAGCACTGTCTTTGTTTTTTCTGCGCGCGCTGCTGCCAGTAATCAAACGAGTTTAAAATTTGTATTTTTTGAACGAAGCTATTTTGCATATTGCACTTTGCATCAATTATCCATTAGGAAATATAAATTTTGCATACTTATTGGCATTTTAAGGGGCCGAAAAAAAAAAGATACTTCTTTACTGGAAACGGTTTTGAAGTATTACAAACTATATCACATAAAAAAAAAATACCTACAAGTGTATTCTAGCCAGATTTGTTTTGATGATGAATTCATGTTTTAGGACACCACATATTAAATCTCAAGACAAAAACTCTTCATGTTTCAGTGATATATATATATATATATATATATATATATATTTGAGGGCGTTTACTCAGAAATGAAATGATACGTGAAAAAGCACCAGCGAGCGTCGCCTCGCCGACTCAGGCAGGGCCGTAGCCAGGGGGGGGGGGGGGGGGTTTAAGGGTTCAACCCCCCCCCCCCCTTAGCTCCAAATCTTTAATTAATTTCTTATTCATCACTCAAACAAATTTCATATTAAAATTAATACAATTTTTACCATTACAATATTTAAATTCAAGAACCGAAAACTGCTAAAATAGAACTATTTTACACCTTAAAATCCAAATTTTCCCGGGGGAGGACCCCCGGACCCCTCGCTTTAATATGTGTGGGGGGGGGGGGCATGCTTCATAACACCCCCCCATACACAAATCCTGGCTACGCTACTGGACTCAGGTACACCCCTGGCGGGGCGGGCTGTTGGCACCACTGCAGGACTGCAGCAAGCGTGGGCCGCGGCTGCAGGTCGGCGCGCGGATGACGGCTGGCGTCCTTGGAGCCTGCATCTCGATAACCTCCGCGGCAAACACTCGGTCGCTCGGCGACAAACAGCTTCTTGCGTCGTTCGCGTGAGGAACTCGTTACCGCGCGCCCGGCGACCGCGAACTGCACGGGACGCAGCTGAAAAAAAAAAGGTCCTGTGCTATTACAAAATATGCTTTTGGAAGTCAGTTGCCAATAAAAGGTTTGCAATGCCACAAGAAAGATATTATAAATTTTAACCATTTAATTTTGTCATATAGGTATCAATTACGTTTCTCGAGATTTTACTGAGTATTTCTTACGAAAATTGTCGCATAATTTTATATATTTTATTAATTGATATTTCATTCCAGCATAATTTCTTTTGAATCATGGAAACGATTTGACTTTATTTGTTTGTATTATGCTTATTTTGTTCGCAGTTAAGACTGGATAGCTATTCAGGGAACATTTTACAAATACCTTGAACTATTGGAGCTACTGGGACAACACAAAGCACAAATGCCAGAGTAATCTAAACCCAGTATTACTGCGAATTCTATTTTGTAAATCATACATTTGTTTTAATGTAATTATAAAAAATAACAAATATCTATATTTTTACAGGAATATTCTTGTTAAATAAAAATTATTTACAGTGTAGAGTGCTTCAAGTGCTCACCCTCGAGTTAACTGCTGGACATATTAACAATATGATAATGACAAGGATGACATAAAACCTTACCATTACTTTGTATAAAATTTATCAAAACTTTTCACGTCTTTCGAAGCCATTCTGTTAGTCAAAATAAGTGAACAACTGTGATGACGGTTGACGGGCGAAACATCACTTTTTCACTGTTCACAAGAGTATAAAACATTTTGTGGTAATGTAACAGGAAAGTTCTTGACAATTAAGGTTGTTAGCAGTTTAGTATCCCAAAAGTACAGATACAAACGCAAATAATAACGCAAATAAACTATACTAAAATATCAGTACGATCCTGAAAAAAAAAAATATCTTTAGGAGAAAATTGGCAATCGTTTGAAAGTTAAATTAAAGTTATATTCTAAACAGACAGTTATGTTGCATTTAGAATACTCAAGTCACGAATATACTGACAAATAATTAGGGCCAAATAGAAATTAAAATACCATGGATGCGTGCTAGAAGTAAAACTTCACAGATGAAGGTAAAAGAATGTGTGTAAGTGTGCAAGCATGCAAGTATACAGGTATGTCATAATGCAAACATGTTATCGAATGTACCAGTTCAGAATGTCCTCCCACTCTCCATCATTAATCGCCCCACTCCTAATCGATGCACTTTTCGTTGTCCTCTTGAGACTTCTTACACTTTCGAAACGCTCTGATGACGTCACCTCCTTGACACTCCCCATCGGTTGTGAAGGAGTTTCACTTCAAAACGTTTCCGTGGCATAACTAGACTGGTTGACGAATGCTCAAAATTCCTGAATAATTTATTGTTATGAACAGCATTTGTTAAAATACACCACTGTATGGAAAATATTGACGTTTCAAATTTTTAATGTTTTAAATGTAAACGTGAATGGTGTCTCAAACTTGCCATTGTTACCATCGTGCACTTCTGTAAAGTAGGCCAGTAACACTATCACCACCTTGGATCCAGCTTGCATATCAATTGTCGTGGTCCTATATTCGGCAACAGTGCGAGTGTCCTTGAGACAGCCTCTGGAGTTACATCTTAACGCTCTAATAATTAATACGGCGTGCTGTGGTCACTGCTGCAAGGGGAAGGAGGGGGCATGAGGCTGATCCCTGCGCGACCACCTGTTGCGCAACTCGCGAGTCACGTGGTGCTCTCTGTGATCGAGGCCGCAGTTAGACGCGTGTGGGGCTAGAGGCCCCACTGAGCATACTACCGCATAGTGCAGCCCTTCAAAGACCTGACTCTGAGGTCCTCCTCTGAGGGCACTAGCACACGTCATGCAGCTATTCACAGACCTGACTCTGAGGTCCTCCTCTGAGGGCACCAGCACACGACATGCAGCTCTTCACAGATCTGACTCTGAGGTCCTCCTCTGAGGGCACCAGCACACGACATGCAGCTATTCACAGACCTGACTCTGAGGTCCTCCTCTGAGGGCATCAGCACATGACATGCAGCCCTTCACAGACCTGACTCTGAGGTCCTCCTCTGAGGGCACCAGCACACGACATGCAACTATTCACAGACCTGACTCTGAGGTCCTCCTCTGAGGGCACCAGCACACGACATGCAGCCCTTCACAGACCTGACTCTGAGGTCTTCCTCTGAGGGCGCCAGCACATGACATGCAGCTCTTCACAGACCTGACTCTGAGGTCCTCGTCTGAGGGCACCAGCACACGACATGCAGCCCTTCACAGACCTGACTCTGAGGTCCTCCTCTGAGGGCACCAGCACACGACATGCAACTATTCACAGACCTGACTCTGAGGTCTTCCTCTGAGGGCGCCAGCACATGACATGCAGCTCTTCACAGACCTGACTCTGAGGTCCTCGTCTGAGGGCAACAGCACACGACATGCAGCTCTTCACAGACGGGACTCTGAGGTCCTCCTCTGAGGGCACCAGCACACGACATGCAGCTATTCACAGACCTGACTCTGAGGTCTTCCTCTGAGGGCGCCAGCACATGACATGCAGCTCTTCACAGGCCTGACTCTGAGGTCCTCCTCTGAGGGCACCAGCACACGACATGCAGCCCTTCACAGACCTGACTCTGAGGTCCTCCTCTGAGGGCACCAGCACACGACATGCAACTATTCACAGACCTGACTCTGAGATCCTTCTCTGAGGCCACCAGCACACGACATGCAGCTATTCACACTCTGAGATCCTTCTCTGAGGGCACCAGCACACGACATGCAGCTATTCACAGACTTGACTCTGAGGTCCTCTTCTGAGGGCACCAGCACATGACATGCAGCTCTTCACAGACCTGACTCTGAGGTCCTCGTCTGAGGGCACCAGCACACGACATGCAGCTCTTCACAGACCTGATTCTGAGTCCTCCTCTGAGGGCGCCAGCACACGACATGCAGCTCTTCACAGACCTGACTCTGAGGTCCTCTGAGGGTACCAGCACACGACATGCAGCTATTCACAGACTTGACTCTGAGGTCCTCCTCTGAGGGCACCAGCACACGACATGCAGCTGTTCACAGACCTGACTCTGAGGTCCTCCTCTGAGTATGGCATCAGACGCGCATCATATGACAAATGACACGTTGACTGAAAGCGCAGTCATCCAACTGGCGTCGCTACCATCCCTATACATGCTCAATATTAATTTAATAAATATTTAATGTTCAGTATTACGGATATCATTCCTTCACACACACAAACACATATTGATACATTTACAGAATAAAACAAGTTTAGCCAATTCATCTCTCAAAACCCACAGCTGTTTTCACTTTCAATAACATGTTTTCTGCCGAGTGTCTCTTTGTCGTTTGCCGGTCATATGAGTAGCTTCAGTATTATATTATCGATCAAAACAATTTTGAGCTTAAATAATTCAACACCGAAGCATGTCATTGTTTCTTCTGCCTATGATACTTAGAAAAATACCGCTATCTTCCAGCTTACAAAGGCCGGATTCTGCCGCACATTTTTCTTCACTGCAAATACTTCGTTTCCCCTGATTGATAGAGCCGAGTATTATAGAGACAGTAAAACTCGCTCATGATTAGAAAGATGAGAAAAATTCATTTTCATTAGATTTTTAAATAAAATTTGGAACATGAAATAATAATTAACCAGAGTGTCGAAATGAAATGTAAGTGTGAGGGGATTATACGTAGAGGACCAAAGCTCAGGGCCTAAGTGTTCCAGAACAAGGATCGTAGAGTCATCGGTGAAGTAGATAGATCAGAGGTCGAGGTCATGCCCTAGTGTATGGCGTGATGCCTCAGTGATCGTGGCTACGAGGGAACTCTGACTTCTTACGTGGACAACGACCAATAGCAGGAGGGAAACTTATTAATTTAAAACCGTACTCTTGCGTTTAAATTACTGAAGTGAAGCTCCTTTGGGCCTGGTGAGAGTAAAATTTCAAGGCTAAATTTTAATACGACGTTTTCGTTAAACATTGTTGTGAAATTTTTCTGACGTGGAAAGCTCAGATGATAAATACTTAGAGAGCACTATTCTATATACGTTGTTGGGCTCATTTTCGTTTTCCCCTTTGTGCTATGATTCGTCCCCTGTAAACCCCCCCCCCCCCCCCATCCCCTAAAAAATAACCTAAAGAGATAGATATACGAAAGAATAAGACGGAGAGTGTGCGCATGGCATTTTTCAGAGAATAGATATATGTATCCTATACAATCAGCTGTGTATGCCTTGAATTTTATATTTGCCACCAGCTCGCTCACGTTCCTCCTTTTCAACCATTAGCGTAGAGAGCGATGTCTAGACACTTCCTGCATTTCCTGCATATATAGCGCTACCTATTTCGTTCAGATATTTAGCGTGTTCAAAATGGCAGAATTGTTTGAAGAAACAGTAACACGCACAGTTTTTCTTTATGGTGTATTTCAACAGTGAGAAATATTTATTGTTAATTGATCATTATTATCAATTTGTCTTTCTTTCTCCCTCTGTCGTTTTACCCCTTACAATATACTTACGAGACGAGGTTTGCATTGCCAAAGAAGTTTCACCTGTATCACATGTACTAAGTTACACGCGCTCTTTTTTTTTTTTTTTTGTTAAATGTCCTAGATTCATCCTACTTTAACAATTATGTTGCGTAAACGGCTTAGTTTTTAAAAGGTATTATTAAGAAAGGAATTATTAATCTGACTTAACTCGTTACGTAACATTAGGTCTCAAGGACTTTAATGCTACTTAATTTTCATGTATGCGGGTGGCCTCGAAAGAGATAGATTCTTGTCTCCTGTTCCTAAGTTTGACGTCACTTGCTGAAGGTCGTTATATAGAAACATGTTTGAAGTCTTGGAACATGTTTTCCTCTCAAGTCATGGATTCATAAATTTTCTTTCTCTGCGTGTATGTATTTTGTTCCTCTTTAACGACACAATAAAAATGCAAACGAGTTTCAAAATTCACTTGAATAATAACGGCGTTAAAAGTACTGCAGGAGGAAAAAAAATACCACAAAAATAATAAGTTGGTGATTTCAAATGAGAGAGAATTTCTTCATATTTATCATTCAGATCAGTGTGTTTCACGTAATTAAACACAAGACTATATTTAATTACGATTCTCCTGTCGATAGGCTATATATTTTTGACACGATAAGAGATATTCTATTCAATGACCAGCAATAAATGCAACATCAAGGTAGGTATGTGTTCATACAATCTATCCTGCGCAAACAAATAAATTCGCGCAATTCTGTAATTTTAATAATCGATTGATATACATTGTCACTCGTAACTTAGCTCTGTTTTCGGGAAAATTATTGTAGCTCAGTTATTTCAGCAGCTCAACTTTCATTCGGTTGATACAACTGGGAATGTACTGTCTCGCACAAACCGATAGGACACAGTTACTTAACGATGGATAGTTTCTTGGAATCATTTGGCGCTGCCTGAACTTAATAGTCTTGTTCGCGTTAGTGTATCTCTAGCACTTCCTCAGCTCATTTGCCTTGTGAAGAACAGTTGAAGGGCGCGCGAAGCAAGGGAGTGGCCATGTCCGCATGATTATACACGGTAACTGTGTGAATCTTTTTTCTCTCCAGCTAATTGTTGCGCCATATTGGTTAGACACCCAAAAAAACTGCATCGTGGAAACAGTTAATTTTTTTTTTTTTTTTACGAAAACGAATGTTTTTAACGACGAACGACGGATATTCTAATTCATAATTACTAACCCTCATCAGACGCTATCAAGCGCAACTTACTCGATTTTTTGGGCGGAACAACATGGCAATGTTAAAAAGTGACTTCAACTACGTCACAGCTACTAACTCCATCCGCGAAGTGATTGATTGATTGAGGGGCTTGCTTTTCTTTTTTTCTTTTTCTTTTTTTAGTTTATTTGTGTGTGCAGTGATAAGGCCGGTACTATCTATTTACACATTCATCTTTACGCCCACTTCTTCCGTGTGATCTAAACCATGCCCAAAATGCTTGTCTCCGACTTGACCGTCAATCATGGAACGTTATTTGCAACCTGAATTTCGAATTTCTGCGAGTAGGGGGAACATGAATGGTCGTCAAGAGCAGACACAACCAGAGTCTCTCCGCGTGGACTGGACCAGCACAGCGGCGGTGAGAGTTCAGGCAGTCCGTGGTTCGACTCCCCGGCGGGATCTAGCCCTGTTTCTCCGGCAGTGGGTTACGCGATGGAGTTGTCGCCAGTCGATGGAAGGAGATACGATAAGCCAATTCAAGCGCACTACACTGTAATAATTTGTTTTTGTAAATGGAACAGAAATATTCATTTAAAATTGCATACATACGCAGGTAAATTTTTACCTTTACATGAAAACAACCGTTATCTCGCAGTAATACTGGGTTCCGATTCTTTCCCCGGGAATTCATGCTTTGTTTCTCCCAGAACCTACATGAATTAAAGTTATTTGTAAACTGTTCCCTGAAAGCTTCCCATTATTAAATGCGCACATAATAATCATGACTCAACAAAATTAAGTCAAACTGTTGAATAGTTCTCTTTGGTTTAAAAAAAAATGCTTGAATGAAACATCAATTAAAATATAAAATCATGCGCAAATTTTTGAAACACACATTTCATACATGCAAAAAAAAACTATAGCCATGTGTAGTACAAATTTACATTATCTTCCATGTAGTATTACAAACTATTTCTTGGCAACTGGTTTCCAAAGGAATCTTTTGTAAAAGTACAGAACATTTTTTTCTGTGTAGAATTTTTTCCAGTTTAAAATCCCCTGAAAAGGAGATTCTAGCATGCAGGTACCTATTTCCTGTTAAAATTTTTATGAAGGGCGAGTTTCTTTTTCCCATTAAAACTTGTTAAAAGGCAGATTCCATCAGCGCTGGAATGAAGATTACGGCTCTATCAATTGAGATCTGAAGTAAAATAATGAACGACGGGAAGTACAACAAACTATATAACAGACTTTATTTAAGCGAAATCAGACTTCAGTTCTGAATGTCTGTTGAACGTTTATCAACGGGGAAAAAAAAAATTATACTTTGGTAGAATCTGTTTTTCACATATACCGTGGGTTTTCTCGGTATTCCCGTTTCCCTCGCCCATTCAAACCGTCGATGCATCTCGCCTTTCTAATGAACACGATGTCAACGGATCGTTAAGCCCACTCATTCATTCATCCATGTTAAAACGTATACGTGAAGGCTGTTCAGGATTTCTCTCTTTCTCTCTAGATCTGGTGAGTTCCTTCAAGAACAAGAGCTGGTTCCGCTGCTGTTGCGGGAGAGGAACAGGACTCGTGTTCAAGAGAAGGACAGTTTCTTGCGTGACTCGTCGAGGACACCCGAACTAGCCCAGGGATGGCTTTCAGCACGAGTACCCTTCGAGGTTTCTAGCTCGGGGCTCCTTGCATTCAACACAGAAATAAAACCAGTCAACCAGGCGATACGCTTCACAATCGACTGCACTTGTTCGAAGGTGAGATTTCACGCCCGACTTTCGCGCCCCCGAAAAACGACAGCGCGAAACGGAATGCTACCGAGCGGGGCAAAAACACTCAGGAGTCAATTTGCTAGCGAGGAAAGCCTCGACATTACCTTCAGTGCATTGGCTGCTATGTCTGAGGCGTGAGGCGGGTCACGTGTCTGCTCAAACACCACGGCTAACACATGGGGCTAATATCCTCTCCTTATTAACAGGGATACAAACCAAAGAGGAATCTGCTGCACAAGGATCTTGCGTGTGGTTAATTGACACAATTCATCTTTGGATTGGTTGCTTGTATGTTGTATTTTTACCTTATTTTGAATACATAACTATGTTATGTAAGAGGCTTTTTATTTTCCTGGGGGACCTAGCATCCCCCCCCCCCCCCGGGTGACTCGACTATTCCTTGTCATTGTATGACTTTTTGACCGGATGTGTAAACGATAATTTTAAGATTAGCGATAAACAAATTCAAGCGGCTTCTTTTTTTTTTTTTAAGGATGATGTGTAGAAACCCGAAAATTTCGCGGATTCGTCTGGCCTCAGGGTAGAATTCAAAGTCAACCCATGTTTGCTTTCCCATTGGTTCATTTCTTAGCGAGAACATTTTTATCCTTGTTAACCGGCACCACATAATTCGCTCAATTCTCTCCTAGCTGGGCATCGTTGGTTCGCGGTCGTAGAGGGGCATGTCCAAATAACTGCGGTCCAATCATGAACAGAGTGTGAACTTTTGCATTCTGACTTGAGACTTAATGAATGGGCGAAATATCCGTACCTCTAATATAATGGAGAGAATCAGTACATGCAGACAGAAAGGAGAAACATAGATGTCTATAGATAAAGTCAAACACACTATGCCAGAAAATGCGGCTGTGGTGGTGTGTTGGGAAATTTGCTCGCAAAATCTTAGATCTTTAATTTCAAGTTAAAGACCAACTCCAGATAAGACTCGTGCGTTTACTTATATTTCACGGGCTGGAAACAATATAAACTGATCTTTTTGCAGTATGTTTAATGTTTTCATCACCAATGAGAAGAGTACGGGTAATTAATTATGGGATACGCTAATTATTACATTGCTATCATATTACGTAATGCTGACAAGAAAAATAAGTAGTTCTATACTTTACTGTAAAAGTTACAAGTTTTTTATATTATTGTTTATTGTCATTTTAAATTGTTAAGAAGGATATCACTAAGTATTTTTTATTAAACTTAGTGTTTCCTTTCTTAATATGCAATATTAATGTTAAGCATATTTTAATGTGTTTAAATGTAAGAAATACGTATCGTTTTAACTTTGCCACCATCAAAGATGATAAATAAAATTAATATATAAAAAATAAATGAAATAAATAGTTTAACATATATTAAAGTTAAGTAACTTAAAATTCAAAGAGAATTTATGGTTACGCAAATTATTTATATTTAAAATCATGACCCTCAACCCCTGATACAATGTGCTTAGATGTCAGAGATCGCTGAGTTGGCAACACTGGGCGGAGCTCTGTGTGACCGGCAATCCTGTGGCAATGCTTTTCACCCGCCGACTGCAGAACGTTCGATGGAATATAGTGAAAGGGTTCTTTGAAGAAGACGAAAAAATAAGGGATGTTTTGCAAGTTGTGACATGCCGCCAGCCTTCGCACCGTTGGCGCACAGCTGCGTGGACTCAAGAGCAACAGTAGACCAAGTGACACAAGCAACAGAGAAGCCGAGCAGTGTTGCCAGATCATCGAGGTTGTGACTCTTCGGGGGATTTCCATGACAGAACAATTTGAATTGTAAGAAAGGATAATTTGGTTTTGAATAATCAAAATTATTTGGGGGGGGGGGGGGGATTTTACACTATGGTATATTTGATGTGTCCATTAAAAAAATTCCCCCATTTGTCGTTAGTAAGGTATAAATCATATACGATATGTGCATGTACTGCTTATCACAAAAACCTGTCGAACACAACACTTCAAAGATATAGATTTTTTTAAAATTATTAACGTGGAGATAATTTTGGTGACACACTACATGGCTGAAATAAAAATGTTTAAAAATATTTCTAAAGAATTATTGTAATAAAAATCTTTCAATTTACACCCCTGTCGACTATTTCACAGCTAAATGGGATATTTACGAATTCAACTAAGGATTTTATTATTACAAAGGCTGGCAACACTGAAGCCGAGACGTCCCACTTGGCAAGATACGTATCAACGAGGTGCTCACAATAATTGGATGTGTTTTGAGGGAGCTGTGTAACGGATATAAAACTGTTTTAACATTTTTTCATGGAGAGCACGGCATTACTGGTTTACACCGGTTGTTAGAGAAACCTCAAAAATGGATTACAAAGATGAATATATAAACGCACAGATAACAGGTCTATATGTCAGCTGATATATAAATCTGCAGACGGCACAGATATAAGATATTAGATAGATCTATTGCTTCCCGCGGAAGGAATTTAATCAGATAAAATTACAGCGCAGACAAACATAATGAGCTGACAACGCCGAGCCAGTTTATTTATTTATTTAGTAATGACTTTTTGGAGAAATTAAGGTTTTTAGCCCTTACTTAAATTTAACCATTTGCCTAACTACATATAATCACGTAATAATACAATATTAAATAATTTAATTAAACCTGATAACTTAACAACTTAGTCCAGACGTTTTAAACGTCTAAGGAACATAAGCAAACATAGGTAAGAAACATAAGAAATAATGATAAATACTCACTATAATTTTTTTTTTGTAATTAGAACAGAAATATTAATGTGAAATTAGAGATATTTATAATTTGTACATTTACAGAAAACAAATGCATCACTACAGAATAGTGTTCGCAGTAAGACTGGGATCGGATTTATACCCGGACATTTATGCTGTGTAGTTCCAGCACCTCTATTAGTTAATGTTATTTGTAAACTGTTCCCTGAATATCTTTCCAGTATTTACTGCGCACTTTAATAAGCACAATAAAACAAAATAAAGCCCAATGATTGAATATTCGATTATCTTTTCCATGGCCTAGAAAAATTACGCTTGAATAAAAAAAATTACAATATAAAATTTTCATAATAAATACTTAGTATTATCTCGAATGACGTACTTCAATATGCAAAAATAACCATAGCAATGTGTTGAACAAAGTTGTAATATCTTTCTTGTATTATTACAAACAATTTCTTGACAACTGGTTGCCAAAGGAATCTTTTGTAAAAGTACAGAAAATTTTCTTCTATGTAACACAATATTGGAGCAGAACGTAGATATGTTTTACACATGACACATATATCTGTTTTAACGTATACCTATAAACAAACCCGGTGTGGAATCATTGGTGACATTAAAATATGTATTTCTCAACTTAAAGTTTAAACTTTGTGAGTGGTAATACTAAGCTCGAATTCCAATTTTAGGTTTGTATTCAATCCTTGACTATCTTTTAACGACACCAGTGGGTTGTGCAATTAGTCTGGGATGGAATTTTTCAAATGTAACGTAATTTAAAAGTAGTCTGTCGTGAAGTCGTGACCTACGAAGCTGGTCAAAACATGGCGACACGTGATCGCGGGACTTCAAGTTAAAGATTGTTCTCAGACATGTATTCTTAAATCTTTGTGACTTCGAAGACAGATTTTCTGTTAAATTGGCATACACCACATCACAATAGTAAATATGGGTTACACAAGGGACTCCACTTAGTTCTCCTTTACCCGAAACTGGATATATATTTTTTTTCGCCAGAAAATAAAGTTGACAGTAAATAGTCATACAGAGAAAAAAAAACAATTGACCAACACGTTGATCCACAGACTAACCCAGCGATGAAACTAATCAGATAATCTGGACGACACAACAGCTGTATCCGAATACTAGCTAATGGATCATTCAGCTAAGGGATCCACTAGAATTGCATTTTAGTGGACGCGGCCATCTTTTCGTTGCTTCCGAATTCTCACAAGGAATGTATCTACATCCCTACATGCGTCCACTAAAATCGAGGTTCTCCATGAAAACAAAACACATCCAATTATTGTGAGGTTTCTCTCATTCACTAATGCGTCTCTACGTCCTATAGCCTTCGGAATCATATATTATTTGGTTTGTACACAAAATACTTTAGATTCTATCATACGATTATTTAAAAACGTTATAAACATAAGTTATAACTAAAATACAGAGACATACAAACTTAAAAAAAAAATTACCGATTAGCGAACTTAAACTCACAGGGGTATTTAGTTATTAAAAATTTTTTTTTAATATTTTGAAATTAATTTAAAAATGTAACATGTAACAGCTGACATTCATAACAGTCACGCTATATTAATTTTTTTAATTGGTCATTGTTATTTACGTTCTGCTGAATATTCGTAGATATCACGACTTAAAATGGCTACGTACAAATTAGTAAGACATAAGGTGGTGCTAACAGTAAAAGTATTCGGATACTATCCAGCCATTAGAAATGCGTCCTCTACATTGTGGCTGCGTGCGCTAAGGGATGTAGAAGTGTGAGTGCTATGGACGGACGTATTCCTATGTATTATGATGAACTCTGAATGCTTTCTGTGACAAAAAAAAAATTTCTACGTGTCGGGAGCTGGAAACAGCTCACGTCATCAGGCACAAAGCGTCTGTCTGTGTTTTTCCTAGCGTGGAGGCACATGAGTCCATGTTGCGCGGAGGTGACCGCGGCTGCAGATGCTGCCAGCACGGGTCTTGCAGTCTCCACACCCGCTGGGACCCTCGTGCCTTTGTGCCCCAACTGGCAACAATGGAGAGGTGCGAGAGAGTGCTTGCTACACTCAGCGCGTGCGCAGCCGCCCCCCCCCCCTCCCCTTCACCAAATCCTCCCACCTGCCCACTCCCCAGCTGAATAGTGAATAGCTTCATAGCTTCAGTCAAACTGTTCGGGTCTCTCGTTCCCCTGGCGTCGCTCTGTGCCAGTAATGGCCAACTCTCTTTTTGTTGGGACCAGGATCATTGTGGAAACTAATCCGAGGGCCCGACTCACAGATATTAACGTTCATTATTTACCATTTTTTTGATTTATATATTTCTGTACAGGAACCATTAAATACAATCTGTGGTGTGCGATGCAGAAACGAATAAGTGTTTCGAAATAAGTATGCACCAAATTTTCGGCTCGGTCTCACACGAAATGTAATTTTTTCTTCTTTTTTGTCATAAATTTTATTTGAGGGCTTTTTTTTTATTTTAACTCGAAACCTCTATTTTATATATTCTGCCACAAAAATTTTCAATAGATAGTTTAATATCATTGGTGAAATATTATATCACTCATTTTAAAATTTTTGTGGCAGGACAACAAATGCAAGGAAGGTATCGATTAACCCTTAAATAATAATCAACATGGCGTGTGAGTCCAAGCTTAAACATTTTATAATAATCATCTATCTTTGAGTATTTCAGCGAAAATTCCGTGGCCTCTGAGCACACACACTCTCTCAGTTTTTTTCCTATCCTAACTAAAACTGTATTTGTGAGTTGTCTCGGGGGGAAGACGCTAACTAAGTGCGTTCCAGTACGAAGCATACATGCCCAATCATGCAGGAACGGAAGTTTTGCATGGCGTACTAATAGGTGATGTGCCCCAGCCATGGCAGCTATTAATGCCATGACTAACTCCCTTATCTTAACTCTAGACTCATAGACACAGGGAAAACCCTGGGCACTTTCATTCAAGGTGCAATAAGCCATGCAGTAAGCAAGCAGGTCGAGTACACAGGGGAAGTATGAGGATAAGACGGAAGAAGAGAAAAGAGACTATCGTGCAAGGAGCGGGAACTTGGACATGCTGTCCGCGTTAATTGCTGAATTTCTGGGGGGGGGGGGGGGAGGGGGGGGTTACTTTAGTTGTTTCCCAACCGGCTGTCAGCCAGCGTAGCTCATTGCCATCATCGGTTGCTGACCGGTCAAAGATTTGCCAAGTTTCTATCACATCTGAGAGAGGTACTCAACGTCATGCATTGGCCAACTGGCACGCAAGGAGCGTGGCCTACGGCGTTTCATTATCATCACAGTCACCTTCCCCGTACACCCTTATAGACATGGGAATAGTTACCCGGGGGGGGGGGGGGCAGTGGTGGTAGCTCTCCCATGTAATTAAGAAGCCCCTCATTGAAGGGCCTTGAGCTTGAATATCGTGACTGTGAAACGGGGTTAATAAACGTATACGTCAAAACTAAGTGTTATCGAAAACTTTATGTACCTATACAATTTTAAAGTATTCTGCTTATTGCATGCATATAGGCCAATACATGGGCAGCATGTAACATGCAAGCACCCATCCAGAGATGACTTATGTCTGTTAAATAAAACCCACGCGCAAAACTAACACTTCCCACTCCCCCCCCCCCCCCCCCCCCCCAAAATTTCCGCTTCGAATTTCCGCAAACCTCCCTTGCGAATCCTACAGATGTGCGCCCCTGCTTTTAGTATTTACTAATTTCTTCAAATATATAAATACTAGCTGCAGTACCCGGCTTTGCCCGGGCTGAACACCGGGTGATATATTGTCCGCGAGTTACAGAAAAATGGATAGCGATATGTCCAGTGTGTTGTACATTAAGAAATGACACATAATTACTGTTTGTGTATCTGTGACCTATGATTTTATGTTTACCCAGGGCGATCGGTTGAAAGGTTTAGAAGTTGATGCGCTACAGCGCCATCTAGCGGGGAGTTACAAAAAAAATTGATAGCATAAAAACCTTCTTCATGATAAAAACACTTCGATGTGCCAACTTTCATGGCGATCGGTCAAACGGTGTAAGAGTTTATCGACGTCATACATACCAAAATCCAATTATATATTCTTATATTTCGAAATTTTGGGGCTTTCACTTTTGCGAAAAGTGGATGTTCAGGACCTCGAATGGTTTGGAACACTCCATCTCGAAAGAAATGATATTTGAAATTCCTGAAATTTTCGAAATTTTGGGGCTTTGTCCCCAGAGGGGGAGGGGTGATTTTGAGGACCCTAAATGGCTGGGAAACAATAAAAATCGAAAGAATGATATTTGAAATTTTTTAAATTTTGGGGTTTTGACCCCTGAGGGGGGGGGGGGGGGGTGATTTTGAGGACCCCGAATGGCTCGTAAACACTCCAAATCGAAAAATAATAGGTTTTTGGAAATTTTGGGAATTTTTTTAATTATTGGGTCTTTGACTCCTTGTGGGGGGAGGGTAGTTTGAGGACCCCGAATGGCTCGGAAACACTCCAAATAGTAAAAAAAGTATTCTTAAATTTAAGACATTTTTCGAAATTTTGGGGTTTTGCATTCCCCCAATCCCCTTACCCCAAATTTGTTGGAGAACACGTCTTTGGGTAAATGTTCCGCCATCCCCCGGACACTTTAGTTAGTAATGACTTAATTTTAATACAATTTCCTCCAATTTTTCGAAATTTTGTGGCTTTCACTTTTGAGAAAAGGGAGGGGGGGGGGGGGTGGAGGTTCAGGACCTCGAAAGGTTCGGAACACTCCATCTCGAAAGAAATGATATTTGAAAATCCTGAAATTTTAGAGATTTTGGGGCTTTGTCCCCAGAGGGGGAGGGGTTATTTTGAGGACCCTGAATGGCAGGGAAACACTAAAAATCTAAAGAGAATGATTTTTGAATTTTTCTAAATCTTGGGGCTTTGACCCCGGAGAAGGGGGGGGGGGGGGGGTTATGTTGAAGACCCCGAATGGCTCGTAAACACTCCAAACCGAAAGAGAATAGGTTTTCGAAAGTTTGGGAATTTTTTTTATTATTGGGTCTTTGACTCCTTGTGGGGGGAGGGTAGTTTGAGGACCATAATGGCTCGGAAACACTCCAAATAGTAAAAAAGTATACTTAAATTTAAGAAATTTTTGAAATTTTTCGTTAATTTGGAGTTTTGCGCTCCCCCCCCCCCCCTCCCCCAAAATTGGGTGCGAAGACGACCTTCGGTAAAAGTTCCACCATGCCCCGGACACTTTAGTTCGTAATGACTTAACTTTAATACAATTTTCTCCAATTTTTCGAAATTTTGTGGCTTTCACTTTTGAGAAAAGGGAGGGGGGGGGGGGGGGTTGGAGGTTCAGGACCTCGAATGTTTCGGAACACTCCATCTCGAAAGAATATATATTAGAAATTCCTAAAATTATCGAAATTTTGGGGCTTTTTCCCAGAGGGGGGCGGGGGGTTCTAGGACCAAAATGGCTCTAGAACGCTTAATATCGAAAGAGAAAGATTTTTTAAAAATTTCAAACTTTCGTAATTTTGGGGCTTTAACCACCTGGGGGGGGGGGGGGGGGCGATGTTGAAGACCCCGAAAGGCTCGGAAACACTACAAATCGAAAGAGATATAAAGGAAAACTTATTACCTAACTATGAATAATTTTCTAAATAAATTAATAAATAACTCTATGTTTAAGAATTTACGTACACACATAATATTAAACTTCAAACTATACACACCAAAAAAAAACTAAGGATGTTTTTGAAACTATTTTTTATTTGTCATAATGTTTAAAACATTTGTAGGATTTGTTGATACGTAAAACTGTGGTGGCCTTATTCCAAAGGAGTATTAAAATTAATAGAGATATCACTCCCTGTACACACCACAAATCTTTGAATTAAGTAAAAAAAAAAAAAAAAAAAAAAAAAACATAGTCCAAAATGAAAAACAAAAAGTATAAATAACAAATAATTTGTCAAAAAAATTTATTCAACTGGAATGACAATGTTAACATCCACCTGAAATTTAATAGAAGTAGGTAGGTAAGAATATATATATATATATATATATATATATATATATATAAGAAAATAAATGAAATTAAAACATACATAAATAAAATTATCTCACACTCAACCAAACATAATGTTTAATATGAAATAAAGGAAGATGGCAATTACACGTAACTATTCTAATTAATAAAAAAAATCGATCTACCTGAAATAGTAAAATTCAAATTTTTGAACAATATATTACATAATTGATAAATATTTCTGGTCTTCGGTCTCAGTAGCCCTGAGACTCTTGACGCTCAGCAGATTAATTATAAACACTAAACCAAACTCCTTGCAAATAAGTTATAAGTAGGTACTGTAAAAAAAATAATTAATTTGTAATATACAAAAACCGTATTGAAAATTGAAACAAATATGGCGACACTACAAACTGTCAAGATATTTATTTTTTTCTTACTCTCTACTTAGTTCCTTACAATAGCAAAAGGTAACATAATGGCTTGAAAGCTATTGCTCGGCAGACATAGAGGAATGACACTTAACAGTTTGTATATCTATGACACACGTTACATAAAATTAAGATATATTTTTTTAACCCGTTTAAATTTTTTTTTATTTTTTTTTTTAGACAAAAGATAGCCTATGTCCATCCCCAGGATATAATCTATCTCCTTGCCAAATTTCATTACGATCCGTTCAGCCGTTCAGCCGGGAAAAGGTAACAAACAGACAGACAGACAGAGTTACTTTCGCATTTATAATATTAGTAAGGATTCGTTCTTTGAACTGTTTCTGCAGAGAGAAAGATTGATATGGGATTTTTTTTGGACATATGCCATTGAAGCTTACGCTGTATGACATAAGAAAACTAAAGATGAATACGCATCCAAAAAGGAAATAAGCCAAAATAAGCCAAAATAAAAAAAATAATAAAATCCAATACAGCCCAGAAAATTCCGAGAAAGTAATTAGTAAAAAAAAAAAAAAAAAAAAAAAAAAAACATTACAACACAGACGGACACAGTGGGCTATCAACGACGAGTCAGTAGTAACAAGAACAGTAAATAAAGAAAACAAATGACCCTGAAAAACACAGCGAAAAACAGACTGAATAAACGATAATACTAAGCAGTAAATGTAGACAACACAACTACAACACAGACAGATGCACAGGCAACCTAACGATGTGACTAAAACAGATAAATTATGGCAGGCATAGTGTAAAAATTATAATATCCACCCCCGTGGATATATATATAAAAAATTAATCTAGCCTTGTTTTAAATTAGTTTAATTAAAACCTAATAAAATTTGTCAGAAATCCGGTATGGTCTAGTGGCTAGGATACCTGGCTCTCACCCAGGAGGCTCGGGTTCGATTCCCGGTACCGGAAGTGTTTTTCTTATTAATTTTCTTAATGCCAGCTTTCATACAGTTTCATACAGACATTTTTCAAAACTAGTTACTTATGAAGTGCCTAAGGTGCCCGTAGAAAAATTGTGAATGTTACAAACACTATAATTTAATTTAAAGAAAACATTGATTAAGGATTCAGATTATTTTATTGTTAGAATGAAAATTATTTCTTATGTATATGTATGTATATGTGTGTGTGTGATCAAAATATTTGACAAAAATGTTTTTATTGAAGAACCTCTTGAGAAACTGCATTGCGTGTTAATTATATCTGATCATTGAATAATCTTCCTTGCTGTGTATTCGATTCTATATACATACACATTCTCTTGACTTGCAGCTCTTGATCGTGACAAAGTCACATACTGTTGGCCGTGTGAAAATACTGGGGTCTCCAAATGGCTGCCAACGTGATCAATTGAACAATAGAAGTTATATTTTATTGCATATAAAGGTTATCTTAAGCAATGCTTCTCATTTAATATATGCTGGAAGAGGGTTCAAAATGGTAGCTTTGGTCCATTTCTCCACCTCTTTCCCTTTCCCACACACACACCAACTCACGCACGAGGGAAGCCTTCTTTTCACAGACGAGAGAGCCAAACTCCCGATCGTCATCTTCGGTTGTTTTTTTTTTTTGTTCATTGTAAATAGATATGGCGGTGTTGATAAAAGGAAAGACCTTAAACAAGGCAACGGTATTTATTTGTACGCCGCCATATTTTTTGTTTGCCGTGTGTCCGTGAATGTTTATTTTGGACAACTCATGATAACTAATGGTCAATTAGGTTAGTTTAGCTACATTATAAATACTTTAAAACATTGTGGACGGTTGATTTGGTTAGGATAGCTACATAAAAGATACTGTGAAATAATGTAAACGGTTTCCTAGCGCTAGATAGTTTCATATTAAAAAGGTTATTTGCTAAGCAACCATAAAATTATTTCACAGTATTTTTAATGTAGCTATACTTACCTAATATAAGCAACCATCCACAATGTTTTAAAGTATTTAAAATGTAGCTAACCTATCCTAATCGACCGCAAAATTTAATGCCACACCGGTTTATTCAATGAGATAGAACGGAGTATGACGTATGAGTAAGCTACATCCCAAATAAATACACCTGTTGTGGTACGGAAAAAAAAGCGAGCATGAACTTCGGGGAACTTCGGGTGTGGCTCTCTCGTCTGTGAAATGATGGCTTCCCCACGCACGACGCAGGTAGTTCCGTGCGGGTCGCCGGCGAGTGCGCATCGTGTTCCGAGCGCGGCGCGAGTCAAACGGGATGACGTTTCTGAAGTGAGACGCCAGTTATTGATTGTGTCACAAATAGTGTAATGTAACTATGTCAAACGTTCGAGTCAAAACGTTGCGTATAGTCTTTGCTAAAATGCCTCTGCCCTTGAATTTACACGAGTGGCTAGATACAGTTTTGAATGTAACGGAAGACCAAATAGAGGCGTTACAGCTTGACGGTCAACAAAACTGTATATTCTTGAAATTAGTTTCGTCTGGACCATGCGAAGCCAATTTGCGTCGCACCAAAGGACTGTCATCATTCATCACTGCCGATCAAGAACGGATCAGCGTCACTATTGAACACGCCATTGACAACTTAAAAATGGTAAGAATCCCTATCCTGCCAATATAGATAGAAACTCACAAAATTCTTACAGAACTAGTAGGATATGGCCGTGCAGTAACTTTGCAAGACGAGGTTTGGAGCACTAAATACAAGTATAAAGTAAAAACGGAAGTTCGTCTTGCGAAAATTGAAATTAAAAAATTTATTCCATCCTGTGTAACAATTGACGGGTATCGGGGTGTAGTTATATACCCGAAACAGCCGCGAACGTGTAGCTACTGCCAGTCCACTGCGCACGAGCGCATTGCTTGCCCGAGCCTCTAGAAGAGAGACGCGCGTGCCACGCGCTGGTGGGGCGCACCGAACGTGGCTGAAGGCAGTTCACGTAATCGGGCAAACGTAACTGTCATGTCTTCTGGAGAAGAGGAATTTCCTCCATTACACTCGCGTGACCGGGAACCACCGCTGCAGACGCCGGACGCGGAAACAGTTGAGGAGCGAGCCGTCAACCTAAAATCGCTTTTGACCGATGCGCGTCAGGCGAAGGCGGAAGAAACAACTTACCAACACTCCAAGCGAAATAAAACATTAGAACACACACAGGATGGTACAGCAATTCAAAATGTATTGCAACCTGATTTGTGGGCGGATGACATGGAGGCAGGTGAAAATGTAAACACGGACACACAAAGTAACAAAAAATATCGCACGAGATAAAAGACCGCACGAACGAGACAGACGTACCGGAACTAAAAGCCCAGCAAGGAAATCAATAGCACTGTCCAAATCAGAACAACCACAGCAAACTGACCGACGAGAATCCTTAGAACTTGCCAAATCAGTTATTGAAAAAATTCGTAGTTCACAAAGACAAGATCGTATGGAAAACTGACCCGCGGACAGACTCGTCTAACAACCATTGAGGAAATAAACAAAACAATACAACGCTTTCCTCAAGTCTGCCAGACTAGTTAATGTTTAACTCGGTTGTGAGGTTGTTTTTTGTGTGTGGTGGCGGATTTAGTGTATTTTTCTTTCATCAATGATTACAGTCCTCACCATAGTGACGTTAAATATTTGTGCGGTCTCAGTCCCTGCACAAATATCGGCTCTAGGAACATTTCTTCGAACCCAGTAAGTCGATTTTTTATTTTTACAAGAAGTTGTGACACACGATTTTTGTGGCTTTCAAACTTTCAATGTGTATACCAATGTTGGCGATCGGGGATGGAGAACAGCTATAGTAACTCGTGCTGGACTGGATATTCAAGACCTCCGTTGCCATCCATCAGGTCGGGTGATGGCAGGGCGTATCAACGATGTACTGCTGAACAATTATGTGCCCTCCGGAACTCAGGCTAGACGGGAAAGAACAGCATTTTTCAAAGTAGATTTGGTACCTTTCTTTAAACCTGCTTGCAACCATGTAGTTTTGGTGGCGATTTCAATTGAATCACTCAAGCAGATGACCACCAAGGAGGCGTGTATTCAAGAAACACAGCTCTCTCAACAATGATAACTCGCCTGGAAATGAGCGATACAACTGCCGGCAGGATAAACAGACAATTTACGTTTTTTACGACTTATAACCGATCCCGGATAGGCCGATTTTACATCAAAACACGGCATTTAAATAAAGTGCATCGATGCGATGTACTACCAGTAGCAATCAGTGACCATTGTGCGGTGATATTCACGTATGAAAAATTTGCCGAGGTTACACGGTATGGGCGAGGCACGCGGCGTCTCAACACGGAACTGTTACAAAATTCAGAATTGACAGCTGACTTCACAGAACAATGGCAACGATGGCAAGGACGGAAACAGCAGTTTCCTTCGGTTGCCATTTGGTGGGAGAAGTGTGTAAAACCGAATGTTGCGAGGCTTTTCAAACGGCATGCATATCGACTGGTAGAGGAACGACGGGGGACTTAACAACTTTTACGAAACCATACTGCACGAATTACAGCAACACGCAAACAGAGGGGAAAATGTAATGAACAATATACGAGCCACCAAACTAAAACTGTTAGTTTTGTACAGTCAAAAAATGCAAAAAGTCACTTACTATTACAAAATAAGAGCCTTTTTTACGATGAAAAGATCAGCTTATTTTCCATAATTAAAGAGCAACAGCAAGTTGTTGTAAAGCCATTGCCAGAATCCTGAACGACAATGGTATAACAATGCACGACCAACTCGAGATAGTGGGTGTACTAAGACAATACCTTTTGCAGCTGTACAAGAAACCAGAGACAGGACCAGATTTGATTCTGGCAGTGCTGTGGGAGTGTGAAATTAAAGTCAGTGATGATGTTAAGGAAGTAATGGAGGCGACATGTTTGGACGCGGAAATTAATAATATAATACAGCACTTGCCAACAAAAAGGTCAGTAGGCATTGGTGGGATACTCTATGAGTTCTACAAGGTCCTGTGGGAGATTATTGGCCCCGACTTCTGTGAAGTTGTACATGACATTCTTGCTCAAGGGGAGTTCTGCAAGTCCCACAAAGAAGGCATCATTTTTCTAATTTCAACATGCAGTGAAGCCAACAGACCTTAGACCAATAACGCTTCTTTTTACGGACTATAAAATAATAGCCCGGATATGCGCACAATGTTTAAAGTTAGGACTCAGTGATGTAATTGGTCCTGGCCAGACGTGTACGGTTCCAGGAAGATCCATTACACAGGGAGTACTTGCATTGCAAGATGTGCAACTACTTACATCCTTAGACCAGAATACAACTGCATTGTTAATCATCGACATGGAGAAGGCTTTCGACCGGGTTGACCACAATTATTTATTTCAAATAATTACCCACTTTGGATTCCCAGACACTACACTAACTTGGGTAAAAATTGGTGTGCACCGGAATATCCTCTCGGATGATTGTAAATTGATTTCTTACGCACCTTATACCGATTAACAGCTCTGTAAGACAAGGTTGTCCATTGTCAATGGTTTTATTTACAGTTGCCATCGAACCTTTATGTCGAATGTTAGAAACCAAATTGCAAGGCTTTCCTGTAAATCACATGTCGTTTAAACTTAATGTATATGCCGACGATTTCGCATTCATCATTAGATCAGAAGATGAAATCAAAACAGTTGCAAATTATCTAGAACTTTGCCGTTGTGTATCAAATTTGAAGGTAAATGCTAAAAAAACAGCAGTGTTGCAGCTGGGTGGCACAGAAGAAAATTTTCAAGATGTACACTCTTTTCGGTCCATGGATAAGATTAAAATACTAGGTGTGTATTTTCAAGTAGATGTACTGTGCAACATTACTGGGACGTAGTCACAAATAAATTGTGCACTAATAAAATAAGCACAAGCTATCGTCGTACGAACATATTGCAAAGGGTATCGCTTATAAAAACTTCATTACTTTGAAAGATGTGGTATGTGTCACATATTTTTCCTCTACCAAGAGAATATCATGCTCGTGTTCTATCGTACGTCGGTCATCTTCTGTGGAAATCGTATATCTAGCCAGGCCACAACTCTACCTACCTACAAACCAAGGGGGGCTGTGACTTGTTGATCATGGCGCAAAATGCAAAGCAATTTATCACGTGACAGCTATCGCCACTGTATTACGACAGACGGACATGAGGCGTATCTCCAAAAAACAGTCTGGGCGGAAACAGGGCGACTACCGCTCATATATCGAAGAGCCCAAGAGGCGCTCGCTACTGTTGTGCAAGCCATGCCCGAAGACTCAACTGCATCAGTCAAAAATCTGTATCACAGAACCATACAATCCCGGGAGACAATACCAGTCATAGTAAGTCGCACACCAAGAATCCATTGGATGCGAACTTGGAGAATTATTGCGGACATATATATTTCTTCGGTTTTACGATCGACAGCGTACAGTTTCTACAATAATCTCACAGCCACTGCTATGCGGAAATACAGGATACATCTAACAGACGACCCTACATGCGCGCTATATGGTAGTATTGATACAGCCTTGCAAAGTATAAGTGACTGCACGTATGCAGTGCCGATATGGCACTGGTGTCGCAGAAGAGTGCGGCGACTAATCAACGATGGTCAAGGTGACGTCAGCGACGAGCGTGTACGGCACTGCGACTTCTTCGTGTTCCCGTCCGTGAAGAGGAGAGCGGCGGCGTGGTTCATCCTGCAAGCTGGAGACTTCCTGAAGGACGACACGGTGCCGGTGACTCTGGGAAACTTCGTGCAAGTCCCGCGACAGGAGCGGTGGATCATGGCCCGCCGGGGCACGCTCCGGACATGGTTTGGAACATTCTTATTTTCGTTTTGAAAGGACACAGTTATATCTGGCTTGGCTACATCATGAACTGACAAAAATAAAAGTTTATTTGTATATTTCTGTGGATCTATTTCACTTTTTATATTTTATTTTTTACTAGCTAAACTCGGCCACGCTTTGCTGTGGCACAGTTTAATATTAATTCATTGTTTAATTTAATATTTTACTGTGCATGGCTGTGGAATGTAATAGAAGAAATAAAAATGTGTTTAGCTTAAATATTTTTATTGTAAAGCTAATGGAAGGACTACATTCCTTGTTTTCCCATTTTTTGCATAAACATATAGATCAGATGGTTTACCGACTCTGGAGCACCCGACATATAACTGTCCATGAGAGAAGCATTCATTTTCTAAATTCAAACCGCACACTTGCAAAGATTGTCCTTGTGCTTTATTGATGGTCATAGCGAACGCAAGGCGTATTGGAAATTGAAGTCGTTTGAACTCGAACGCCATATCTGTCGGAATAAGTGGCATTCGTGGAAGTAATACGTCTTCACCTTTATGAAGTCCAATCAAAATTGTTGCTTCAATAAGATTATCCATTAATTTTTTAACTACTAATCGTGTACCATTACATAATTAAGGCTGACAGATATTTCGAAGCAATATAATTGGCACACCAATTTTCAAATTCAAAATATGTGGTGGTAATCCTGGAACATCGAGTGAATTGAGAAATTCCGTTGGAAAGTTCACTGCTTCATTTTGGTGCACTACTGAATCAATAGATTTGTATGTCATTGTTTCACCTTCGATTCTGTTTATAATACTATTGTTCATATCGTGTACGTCAACATTTTTAGCCGCTAGAATGGCTCTTTCGCTCAACCATGCATGATTTTTGAATTTTGTTTCGATGTTTTGGAATACCTTGTCTACTAATTCCTCTTTTGAATCTACGATGTTGCATAAATCAGATGATAAGCTGATTTTTCCTGTTTCTGGATTTGTAGGTACAGTGCCGTTACCAACTTCAATTAATTGTCTTGAAAATATGACTGCTGTTGGATCGTTCTGAAGTTTAACTCGCATATTCGTGGTTAAATGCATTTTTTTTACTGTGCTCCAAAAATTTGAATATTTTAAGCAGGCATGCAATTCATCAGCAGGTGTTGAGCGAGGTATCACTGGGAGCGTTTGCCTGAAATCACCGGATAGTAACACCAACACTCCCCCAAATGGATCTGGATTATTTCGCAAATATTTCAGTGTATGGTCTAATGCTTCCAATGACTTTTTGTGAGCCATTGTACACTCATCCCATACAATGATTTTGCACGTCTGAAGAACTTTTCCCATTCCTGATGTTTTTGAAATGTTACATGTTGGACTTTCTGTGCATTGCATGTTTAGTGATAGTTTAAGAGCTGAATGCGCTGTTCTACCTCCTTCCATTAATGTTGCAGCAATACCCGAGGAAGCAAGAGCTAATGCAATATGGCCATTTGAACGGATCGTAGCAAGGATTAAGGAAATTAAGAATGTTTTTCCAGTTCCACCTGGAGCATCCAAAAAGTACAATCCACCGGATTGGTTGGCCACAGCTTGTATGATAGTATTATATACTATATTTTGTTCTTGAAGGAGTCTCGGTGTATTTTCCTGGACGAACAATTTTCATAACAACGTACGTGATTATAACAAATTATAATAGCAATATATAAGATAAAGGCTGCATCCGAATACTGACCTAATGGATCCCTTAGCTAAGGGATCCACTAAAAGTGCATCGTAGTGGACGCGGCCATCTTTGTGTTGAATCCGAATTATCACAAGGGATGCCGATGCATCCCTTCACGCATCCACTAATTCGAGATTTCTAGGGATGCGACACTCGCATCCACTAACGCGTCCCTACATCCATTAGCTTCGGAATCGGGTTTTATTTTGTTTGTGTATTATAGCCTATATTACTTCAGATTTTCAGCATAAGATTTGTTTAAAACATAAGCGAAAGTGTTAACTTAAACAGAGACAAATGAAGACGTTAATAAATATAATCAAAATACGAATTTAAACTTAAAGGATAATTCAAAACTCATAAGTATTTTTAATGTTTACAATTTATAAAATGTATTTTATTTGGATCGCTAACATGTATAACATACACGTTACATTATTTTTTAATTGGTAGGTATTAATTATTTACGTTTTGCTGAATATTCGTAGATATTCCTACACAAAATGGCTGCGTGAACATTAGTACGACTGACAGTCAACAGGTGGTGCTAGCAGTAAAAGTATTCGGATACTATCCATCCATTAGAAATGCGTCCTCTACATTGTGGCTGCATTTGCTAAAGCTAGATTTACACGACACAATATGCACGCAATTTCCATGCAATCTGTTAGTATTGCATTGCAGCTCACACTAAAAATTCTCGGAATTTCACACGCGATGCAAGCTACGGCGCAATATCTGAGAATAGATCATGCTCTATATTTTGACGCAAGTTGCGCAGAACAAGCACTGTGATTGGTCGTTCTCTATAGTAAATTTACGCGCGTAGTTGTAAATATAAACAAAAACAAGCACTTTACAAACATGGAATGGACACCCGAGTGTGTTTTGCTGGTCTTGGATGAATATCAAAAATATCCAGTTCTGTAAAACACAAAATCGCCAAATTACCATAACAAACATTTGCAGAAATACTTGAAATATTTGTACAGAAATGTGGCGGGAACAAAACAGATCACATGTTTATTGCATGGGGAATTTGCGCTGTGTAAATGAGAGATTGCATGCAATAATTGCACGAGAGCTTGCATGCAAGGAGCTGTGTGAGAAGTGAATTGCATAGTGTAAAACCAGCTTAAGGGATGTAGGGATGTGTGTGCTAAGGACGCATCCCTATGTATTCGGATACAGCCATAAGCTATAAGATAAGAATAATTTAATTTTCAAATGTATTGTACGAAATGTATTTTTTAATTTAAACGTATTTTTATCAATAGAGTCGAAAGAATATACTTTCAAATTAAATAAAGTTTTTTATTCTTTCTTGAAATATATATATATATACATATTTGTGTAAATTATAGTCGTCAAGGCACAATGGTCGAGTAGCCAGTCTGCCTTGGGATTCCGAGGCGCGCGGACGTGTTTACATGCGAATGCATTCGACTTACGTGAGTACAGTTCGTGCCGCGCGATTTCAGAAGTGTTCAGCTAGGCTCGGCCTGCTTACATTAATCTACATTGCTACCACAGCCATATTATCCTATTAATATGGATGTGCATACACCTACCAAACGCGTCAACACGCTTAGTGTGAAGTGTCAAACGAAGCCATTCGCCATGGATCTTCACAACTGGATGGACGAGATACTCCGAATAAAAGAAGACGAGCTGGTGGCTGTCCAAATGGACGGGCGTCAACGCTGCATATTTATCAAGTTAACATCCATGCTCCACTGCGAACGGATCATGAGACTGACTGGCGGTTCATCGCAGATTCTAACAGCATCGGGTGAGTCTATTTTGGCTGACATTGAAATTGCCCTAGACAACCTAAAAACTGTACGTGTGATAAACCTTCCTGTTGAAGTCACTAATGATAATATAGTTAAGGCGCTGACTCCGTACGGTAAAGTATTGTCCTTAATTGACGAACTTTGGGGGGGACACTGCAAATACAAAGTTAAAACCGGTGTACGTGTGGTCAAGATTGAGTTAGATAAGGACATACCATCAGTACTTACGGTCTAGGGTCATACAGGCGTGGCCCTGTACGACGGCCAGCCTCAGACATGCAGTATATGCCACACGCCGGGACATGCGCGGGCCGCCTGCCCCATTGCACCGCGCCGCGACACACCGGCCCCTGCCCCTGCCGCGGCCGGGCGCTCGTGGGCGCAGGCGCTCGTGGGCGGAGTGCGCGGCGCGGCTCCGGACAAGAGTGACACACGTGACACCACAGCGGCGCAGGAGAGCAGCGCTACCTTCCGTAGACCTCCGGTTCAAACCCCAACGGGGGAACACCCGACTGGGAGTGCTCGGGACATGGTTTCAATAAAGGGTATATTGGCAAACACTTCACCATTGCTGGAAATTGACATGGGGGAGTTACTCTCTACTGAGGGCGGGGATGTTAGTGCAGGAACCACAGACGCACACATTGGGGACAGAGAACAGGCAGATGACGAAATGACAGGGAAACGTGGCGATAAACAACATCCACGTAAAAAAGGGAGTACTGAGGATGTGCGCGGGGAAGGACGTACAGGGAAGAAATTTCGTCAAAACAGTCGAAGTCCCAGACGGAATAAAATTGTCCCTGACAGCCCTCAATCACAACGAGCTCACTCTCTTGCCGTAGCCAAACAAGCCATAGGAAAGTGTGAGGACTCACACGGCTTGCCTTCGGTGATAACTCCATAAACGTTCATCAATAAGGAGGGGTCATGGCCAGCGTTTTGACAGTTGCAACTGTAAATGTCTGTGCCATGGAGATGGCATGCAAATACCGTGTGTTATATACACTAGCTTACGCTCACGCCATCGACGTAATTTTTTTACAAGAATTACCAATAAATCAGATCCCGCACTTCGATAACTGCAATGTGTATACAAATGTTGGCACCCACGGAAGAGGTACGGGTATCATTACACGGAATGGATATCAGCTTATAAATATCCGAGCACACCCCTCGGGACGAATCATTGCGGGAACTCTTGTCATGCCTTCTCTACCACCTGGAAATGACTTGTTGGAACTAGCTCTATGTGTGAACGTGTACGCCCCTTCGGGCTCACAAAACAGCCAAGCCAGGACGAACTTTTACAGACAAGAAATATTACCATTCTTGGAAGGTGACCGCAACAAAATAATATTTGGTGGTGATTTCAACTGTGTGCTGAACCTTATTGACCACCATGGAGGAGCATATACGACTAACACAGCGTTACAAGATTTAGTCTCAGCCATACAAGTTGAGGATGCAGTTGATATTCTGCTAGTTCCTCGACCCCACTTTACGTTCCATGGCCATGCGTCTAGTACGCGGTTGGACCGGTTTTACTTTTCCAAAAGCAACCGCAATTCAGTGGTCAGTTATGACGTCATACCGGCGGCCTTCACAGATCACTCCCTTGTACTTTGCACTCTCTCTTACCCCACACTCAACCCTGTTCGCGGGCGAAACTACTGGCGCCTGCAGACACGATTATTGGGACAAGATGAGGTGGATGTGGAATTCCAGCAACGGTGGATTTTGTGGACTAGGCAGAAACACCGATACGCTGATGTCGCGGAATGGTGGGAACATTGTGTAAAACCGGGCATTCGTCGCCTCTTTCAATACCACGGAGCACGTGTCCGACGGGAGCAAGCCTCACTCTTGTACCTATATGAGCGGGCTCTGCGAGATCTCGGCGCGGCAGCTATGACAGTGACGAACGACAAGGCAAAAGAGTGTCGGCTCAAAGAAAAAATTATGACCATTCATAGGAAATATATGGAAGAACGGCTGCACTTCCTTCACACAAATAGCGCTTTACAAAATGAGAGGCTCAGCTTATATTCCTTGGAAAACGAACAAAAATGTAAGACTAAACGACAGATTGACGCGTTGACGACAGCTGATGGCAGTACTCTCCGAGACACAACGGCCATTGCGACCGCCTTCCGTATTCATTATACCGACTTGACGTCGTACCTCCTCTTTATTAAACAAAATCCCGGGTCACAGTCCTGTCCGCGGCGCAACACTCCAGCCATGGCCCTGGTAGTGCCACCACTCGTCACCAGATGACAGTGTAAATATAAAGAGACAATGTATCAAAGTTATATTATATATGTTATTATTGTAAATATTTAGGTAGATTATTAAGTGTATGCTGGAAGTATGTTTTGTAGATGTGGAAATAATATTGTAAAATGCAAAAGATCATCATCAGGCAAAAGAGATAGAAATATGTAAAACTTTAACACATATGGTTCTAGAAGAAACTTGTATAAATTGTGCGGGCTAACAAGCCTAGACAGCTTTCATCTCCCAGCCAATCTGGGAGTAGAAATACCTTTGTGAGCTTTCCTCTCTCCCAGCCAATCTGGGAGAATAAATATTACATCAGGCAAAAGTGGTATCATTGGCTTGAATTCCTCATCTTCCTTTCCTCAGCTAGCGACTCTTCGTGAGACCGCGGGCTTTCCTTCTCTCGCACCTATCCGCTAGCGACTCCTTGTGAGACCGTGGGCAATCCTCTGCTAGCGACTCTTAGTGAGACCGCGGGCTTCCTTCGTTCTCTCTCATTCCACCTCTCTCCCATTCTCTTGAGCTAGCGACTCCTCGTGAGACCGCGGACTTCCTTCTACCTCTCTCTACCCACCCATCTGCTAGCGACTCTTCGTGAGACCGCGGGCATCCCTCTCTCCAACCTCCAACCTTTCCGCTAGCGACTCTTCGTGAGACTGCGGGCATCCCTCTCTCCAACTTCCAACCTTTCCGCTAGCGACTCTTCGTGAGACCGCGGGCATTCCTCTCTTCTACACCCAATCTTCCTGCTAGCTACTCCTTGTCAGCATGTCCTCGGTCAGCTGCACTGGGCCGAACGGTCCACTCCCGCCTCAGAGTGTGAGGCTGCTCTACCAAAGAGCTGGCGCCGGGCAAACAACACAACAACTGAACGACCGAGCGACGTCCACCCCGTCTCCACAGCTTCACCAGAGACGAGGCCGCGACAGACTTATACTCGGAACACCAGGTCGATTTTGACGCCGGAACTTCCTTCATACAACGAGTAACAGCCCGCCTGAGCGACAATGCGCGGGATCTTCTGGAGAGTGAGATTACAGACGAAGAAATTGCGCAAGTTGTTCATGATGCTCCGAAAAGAAAATCTCCGGGAAAGGATGGAATATCGTATGAATTCTATCAAACATACTGGACAATAATAAAAACTGATTTTTGTAAAATGGCACGTACAGTGCTTCAACGCGGTGCCCTTTGCAAGTCTCAAACAAACGGTATCCTGGTTTTAATTCCAAAGAAAAATAAACCGATAAACCTGGTGGATTACAGGCCTATAACTCTACTGTGCACGGACTATAAAATCATCGCCCGTACAATTGCACAAAAATTGAAACGTGTACTGCCCGAACTCGTTGGACCCGAGCAATGTTGCGCAGTTCCAAATAAATCTATTATACAGGGGATTGCGGTACTACGTGATGTACAGCTCCTTGCCAAATCCTTGCCCGATCCAGTGGCATTACTCAACATTGACCTTGATAAAGCCTTCGACAGGATACACTGGGGTTTTCTCGACAGACTCCTAACTCATGTCGGATTTCCACAAATTACGGTCCGCATGCTTCACACTCTGCGTAAATGCTCTACGACGCAGATTTCTATTAATGGGAAACTGGGCGAAGAAATTAATATCCGCTCTTCCGTGCGTCAAGGGTGCCCCTTGTCCATGGCACTGTTTGTACTGTATATAGAACCATTGCTCCGGACACTCCATGAGACTTTAACAGGAATTAGCATTGCCAGCCACCGGATCACATACAGTGCCTATGCTGACGATGTTACCTGCATAATTCGGAGTGAAGATGATGTACTCAGGACATCAGCCGCCTTGACCAGTTTCAGCCAAGCCTCTACCGCCCAAGTAAATGCCATAAAAACAAAAATAGTAGACCTCAAGATGGCGCCCCATCTGCTGCAGCAGGTGAGGCCATACACCAGAACCGAAACATTACGCACACTAGGAATCACCTTCATGCAAAATACAAGACAAATGGACAAGGTTAATTGGGACTCTGTGGTGAACAACGTACGAGGAACACTTGTAGCTGCACGTCTACGAAATATAAACATTATTCAGAGAGTGCACATAGTTAACATGTACATGTTATCCAAATTGTGGTATGTCGCACAGCTGATTCCCATGTCTCGTGGTACAGAGGCACAAATACGACAATATGTCGGTTGGTTCGTATGGCATGGATTTCTATTCCGAACAGGTCGTGAGCAAATTACACAGAAACCTCATATTGGTGGATTGGGGCTAATTGACCACCATCTGAAGGCCAAAGCCCTGTTTGGGAAAACTATTGTCCAACGATTAATGACCGACGATGTAGTCTTCGCGGCATTACATCACGCCGTGTGGACGAATGAGAGGCTTCTTCCGCGCACCTATATAGTAGCACTTCATGACTTGCGATCGCAGATAAATGAATTGCCCGACGGGGAGTGTGTAACTACCCCGCTATTATACGACAAATATTGCCAAACGGTCAAAATTACTCCCAAAATACAGTCAAAATGGCCGTACTTCAACTGGACGCGTATATGGAAGAACATAGCGGACGACGAATTATCAACATCTCTCCGAGCGTCAGCTTTTGCCTTTGTCAATGATCTCACCCCTACGAAGATTAGAAGACGACAAATCTCCCTCGACAATGACGACATTTGTGACCTATGTGGCCAATGTGATACAGCGCTTCACCGAGTCTCTAGTTGTGTCTACTCTAAACCTCTGTGGCTCTGGTGCAGGAGACGTGTAGCAAGACAACTCAATGTCCCGATCCATGACATAATCGTACAGAAAATTTGCTTTTTTGATTTCACAGTGTTTCCGACCGTCAAACGTAGAGCAATAGTGTGGCTCATAATGAACCTGCTTGACTTTTCCTTACACACCCCAACGCCGTATTCTGTACGTGACTTTGTCGACCAACTTCGCTGTGCCCGGTGGAGTATGATCAATTACAAAACGTTGCAACCTCGGTTTGGTCCTTACCTGTTTTTCTTTTGATCTGTGTACCGAACCAAGTAATGTAATGGTAATGTCTGAGTGAATGTCAAATGTAAAATGTAAAATGTGGAAGGGTGGGCATGCGCACTTGAGCCTCTGCCCTATACTTTTCCTATGTATATGTACCATGCCACCTGCATGAAGCTAATTGTAAAATAATAATAATAATAATAATAATAATAATAATAAAGTGGTTAAGGCGTCTGACTAGAAATCAGATTCCCTCTGGGAGCGTAGTTTCGAATCCTACCGACTGCGACTTAATTTTTAATATTCTAAATGGTTTTGTGAGAAAGTCATTTCAGCTTACTGCTCAGATTACGTTTTAGCGATTATTTGAAACATTTGGTTACTTAGAAGATAATAATACTCCTTGCCGATAATGTATGTATGTATGTTACTTAGAAGTGCATAATAACCCTTGCCGATAATAGTAGTATGTAAATGGGGCTACTGGATCAGGCCTCAGGCGGTGGAGCCGGGAGCCGACCGCCATCTTGGATTGTGACGTCACGGCGGCCATCTTGGATTGTGACGTCACGGCGACCATATTGGATAAGCGTAACGGGGCACAGTGTAACGGGACACATCGTAACGGGACATAATGTAACGGGACAAGTAGATCACGGCGGCCATTTTGGATCCGTCATCTTGGATCCGCCATTTTGGTTGACGTCATTGTGTTCTCGAAAATTCCGGTGATGTGTTTTCCGCCATATTGGATGATGACGTCACCGTTGCAATTTTCGTTACGGTCGCCATCTTGAAATTTGGACGCCATCTTGAAAATCTTTATTTATTATCCGATTTTAATGAAAAAAATTCCAAAATTCATCAAAAAATTAACATATTTGAATTCTGTTTGATTATATCGATGTACGTCCTTCCCGACGAGAGTAAACAGTCGATCCTTCCTCCATGAAAGCTACCTAGACTGATCTATCACCACCAATACCAAGGTATATATCGTCAACTGATATGACATCATGTCCGCCATCTTGTCTTCATCCACTGGAGACCACCATCTTGTTTTCATCTGCTAGATTGTGCCGATATCATGTAGTATAATTATCTGGTCACCACACCTTTGACCTTGACATTGAACTTTGACCTTGACCTTGAACTTTGACCTTGACCTTGAAATTTGACCCTGACCTTGAAATTTGACCCTGACCTTGAAATTTGACTCTGACCTTGAAATTTGACCTTGACCTTGAAATTTAACCTTGACCTTGAAATTTGACCTTGACATTGATATTTGGCCTTGACCTTGAAATTTGACCTTGACCTTGAAATTTGACCTTGACCTTGAAATTTGACCTTGACCTTGAAATTTGACCCTGACCTTGAAATTTGACCTTGACCTTGAAATTTGGCCTTGACCTTGAAATTTGACCTTAACCTTGAAATTTGACCTTGACCTTGAACTTTGACCTTGACCTTGAAATTTGACGTTGACCTTGAAATTTGACCTTGACCTTGAAATTTGACTTTGACCTTGAAATTTTATTTTGTCCTTGAAATTTGACTTTGTCCTAGTCGACCATCATGGATCCGACATTTTATGTTCAGTACATGCTACCAGGAGCGACTACCTGCTGGAGTACACCATCTTGTGTGTGTACTCGTATTATAGAGTACATTTCCATCTGGTTAATTTTATTCTAACCCGCTACATTGCAGTAATCATTTATTACCGAGGTGCCCCCGCCATCCTGAAATTTGGGCGACATCTTGGAATAGTGTAATTATTTAGCTAGAAATGCGGGAAAAATTCCAATAGTCTCCGGAAAAAAAAATCAATTAATTCACAAATTGAATCGATGGATCCCTGTCCACGGTTCGATTCTTGACCAGAGACATTTGTAACTAATTATTAAATAAATGTTAGGTTCTGTTTTCCATTACCTTTCGCGGAGTTTATTAATCATTCACTCTACGAAAATCAACTCAAGTCAATATACCGGACCAACGAATTAAATCAGTGCCGATTAGCCTATTATGAAAGTCTAATTTTTCAATAATCTGAATAACATATAAGCCGTTCATGTACAAAGCCACACATATAGATCAATTGCCTTCAGTCCATGAGACCGAGTCATGTCATTATCAGACGTATAGGCTAGTCATTTCAGGACCACATGACAACACGAGAAGAATGACTGTGTTAAAAATCCACTGCGCAATATGATAAGTTGTGTTCGATGTAGCAAGTCGTTTACACGGAGAGAGAGCCTAAAAAGACATGGCAGAACTTGTAGCGCCAAGCCTGCGTACAAGCTAGAGGACAACAATGAATCTACTTCTTTTGCGATCGTTAGTGAGCATCCCGCATCCCGCATAAAATAACTAAATATTATTTACCTGCAAGCAACATGTGGCGATATCTGTTGTTGAAAAGCAGAACTACATGCATAAAGTACTTTTGCATGAGATATATTAATTCTCGCTGATGAAATATGAAAAAATTTCTATTTAAGTATTGAATCTAATTTAAAACACTCAATTGGTATCTGGCATTAGTCTCAGTAACTAATATGAATTCCGATTTGGGATCTGACGCTGTTTCGAAAGAACATAGGTGTAAGTTTTGCAGTAAAGAGTTTATCTTGAGAAAGAATAAAAGACAACACGAGAAGAATGACTGTGTTAAAAATCCACTGCGCAATATGATAAGTTGTGTTCGATGTAGCAAGTCGTTTACACGGAGAGAGAGCCTAAAAAGACATGGCAGAACTTGTAGCGCCAAGCCTGCGTACAAGCTAGAGGACAACGATGAATCTACTAGCCTAAGGAAGAGTGATCTGCATTACGACAATAATTTTCTTGGCTCTTCCGATCTCGACAAAGAACTTAAATTGAAGAAGGTTGATGATTTACGGAAGAATGAAGACAATGGAAGAATCCTTAACGTGAAAAGTAAGAATATATTCCAGCCGAATTCAAGTAGATCTTTCCTACTTTGTAAAAATGATGGACTCCTAAAAAGGAAGCACGAAGACGATGAAGACACTTCAACATCATCAACATCGAATTATTACGGTAAATTGGGTGAAGACGATTCCTTCTACGGTGATTGTTACAGTGACTCTGAGGCTGTTGACAAAGACATAGACTATGATGAAGCACCTAAAGCTGCCAAGATCGAAGAATGTGGCGGTGTCCTGAGACCGAAACGATGGAAACGACGTGATATATTAAATAAATCTGATCAAGCTTGTGATGATCACCGTCTCAAACATGAAAGTTACCCTGAGGTTGGTGGTAAAACGGAAGACACCAGAGATCATAATATTTATTATAAAGGTGCAAGGAAGATGGTGGTAGAAGAGAATGATTACACATCATGGAAAGATCCAAACATATTGGTTGACCGGCTAAGACTACTACATGGTTCGCTTTGTGCAGGAAACTATTCGTGCATCAAAGAAATATCCTTCATACTCAAGGAACTGAGGAATGCTGGCTACATACAATATTGACTTGTTTTACTTGCATTTGTATAATGTAAAGCAATAAAATAAATAATTTAAATTATAAGAATGTAATGTTTTTATTTCTTGTATTATGATTTCTTACTAAGACTTAGATCTCGTAACTTGTGCTTCCTTTTTGCCTTTTTTAGTTGATGCAGCTTCCAAATGTGCTTCCTTATTCGATGATGCATCCAAAATGTGCTGCCTTTTCGTTGGCGGTGCTTCCAAATGTGCTGCCTTTTCGTTGTCGGTGCTTCCAATGTGCTGCCTTTTCGTTGTCGGTGCTTCCAAATGTGCTGCCTTTTCGTTGTCGGTGCTTCCAAATGTGCTGCCTTTTCGTTGTCGGTGCTTCCAAATGTGCTGCCTTTTCGTTGTCGGTGCTTCCAAATGTGCTGCCTTTTCGTTGTCGGTGCTTCCAAATGTGCTGCCTTTTCGTAGTCGGTGCTTCCAAATGTGCTGCCTTTTCGTAGTCGGTGCTTCCAAATGTGCTGCCTTTTCGTTGTCGGTGCTTCCAAATGTGCTGCCTTTTCGTTGTCGGTGCTTCCAAATGTGCTGCCTTTTTGTTGTCGGTGCTTCCAAATGTGCTGCCTTTTCGTTGTCGGTGCTTCCAAATGTGCTGCCTTTTCGTTGTCGGTGCTTCCAAATGTGCTGCCTTTTCGATGACGGTGCTTCCAAATGTGCTGCCTTTTCGTTGTCGGTGCTTCCAAATGTGCTGCCTTTTCGTAGTCGGTGCTTCCAAATGTGCTGCCTTTTCGTTGTCGGTGCTTCCAAATGTGCTGCCTTTTCGTTGTCGGTGCTTCCAAATGTGCTGCCTTTTCGTTGTCGGTGCTTCCAAATGTGCTGGCTTTTCGATGACGGTGCTTCTAAATGTGCTGCCTTTTCGTAGTCGGTGCTTCCAAATGTGCTGCCTTTTCGTTGTCGGTGCTTCCAAATGTGCTGCCTTTTCGTTGTCGGTGCTTCCAAATGTGCTGCCTTTTCGTTGTCGGTGCTTCCAAATGTGCTGCCTTTTCGTTGTCGGTGCTTCCAAATGTGCTGCCTTTTTGTTGTCGGTGCTTCCAAATGTGCTGCCTTTTCGTTGTCGGTGCTTCCAAATGTGCTGCCTTTTCGTTGTCGGTGCTTCCAAATGTGCTGCCTTTTCGTTGTCGGTGCTTCCAAATGTGCTGCCTTTACGTTGTCGGTGCTTCCAAATGTGCTGCCTTTTCGATGACGGTGCATCCAAATGTGCTGCCTTTTCGTTGTCGGTGCTTCCAAATGTGCTGCCTTTTCGTTGTCGGTGCTTCCAAATGTGCTGCCTTTTCGTTGTCGGTGCTTCCAAATGTGCTGCCTTTTCGTTGTCGGTGCTTCCAAATGTGCTGCCTTTTCGATGACGGTGCTTCCAAATGTGCTGCCTTTTCGTTGTCGGTGCTTCCAAATGTGCTGCCTTTTCGTAGTCGGTGCTTCCAAATGTGCTGCCTTTTCGTAGTCGGTGCTTCCAAATGTGCTGAGTAGTATAGGAATGACGGAACTAGATCTGGCGCTGGCGCGTGGTGCCGGTGCCGGTGTCCGCCATCTTGGATTTGTGACGTCACGGCGGCAAAAATTTCTCAAAATTCCTCAAAAATGACTCAAAATGACTCAAAAATTCCCGTTTTAAGAAAAAATTTCTTGTTTTCGAGGGAAAAATTCCCATTTCGAGGGAAAATTTCCCGTTTTATTCCTCAAAAATCCCAACGGCTAGAAATGTCCTGATAGAGGCTTAAGCATCCTTAACTCAAGCCTCAGTTAAGCCTCTATCAGGATGTGACCTTGACCTTTGACCTTGACCCCGACGGCCATCTTGGATCCACCATCTTGGATGACATCATTTCGTTTTCTCGAACATTCCGGCATTGTGTTATCCGCCATTTTGAATTATGACGTCACCGTTGCAATTTCCGTTACGGCCACCATCTTTAACTTTTTTATTCATTATCCGATTTTAACGAAAATTTTTTTTAAAATTATAAAAAAATTTAAATAATAAAATTTTAATAAATTTTTTTTAAAAATCATACATTAACGACACGGAGTTTGGAGTCCTCGGTTCGAACCCGGTGAGGGCAAAGAAAAATTAAAAATGGCGACCGATCCTTCCCCTACGGTGGACGCAGGCATACTGACTCCCTCCACTTTTTTTTTCAAAGCATAAATATATCGTCAGGTAGTATGACGTCATGTCCGCCATCTTGTCCTCGTCTGCTGGAAGCCATCATCAGTGTATCGTCGGCGAGAGTGCGCTGACGCCATGTTAGTTTAATTCTTATCCGCTAGAGTGCAGTAATCATTTATTATTGCTGTGACACCCGACATCTTGTCATTTGGCTGCCATCTTGAAAATCCATAATTATTTAGCTAGAAATTCGGGAAAAATTCCAAAATGCATTAAATAAATTTGTAATCTATATACTGATCGATTAGGTCGACTAAGGTCCTTGGTACGATCTAGGACGATGCAAAAAAATTAAATATAACATCAATTTAACATAATAGTAACAGGTTCGAGGAATTAAACACCACAAGTTCTTTTACAAACATAATATTTATTACATAATGTCTATTCTACTACAGGATCATTTGCGAAAGCCAGCAATCTTATAATCATTTAGTTCCGCAGCGGTGTGAAATGACTAATTCTTAGCTCCAATCGGTTTATACTAGACAGAGTCCAGCCAGAACCTTTACAGACATAGTCCACCTCTTCTTGACAGAGTTTCTGGATACCGTTTTTAACAGTTTGCTTCACATCGTTAGAACTGTAAATTACTGCAGCCGATGTCTTGAATGCACACTTCTTCACTTTGTCATCGAACGGATATGGCTTTCCATATATACAGTCCAACCACAAGTTATATTTCAAAGGTCCGTTTGTTGCTACATCATCAGTAAGCTGATTGATTATCTTCTGTCTGATATCGTCAAGAAAATTACAAATGTCTTTCGACTCACCTAACGTATTTAAATAATAGTAGTCCTTCAATGTTCCACGAAATGCAGACTGCGCCAAGTAGAAACCATTATCGTTCACTTGTAATGCGCCGAACACAGTCTTAGGTTTATTTTCCTGTTCAGACGTCATACCAATCGGTTGCTGCACATCGGTTTTCTTGCTTGTACGCTCACGAGCCTTCAACCTAAACCGAGGAGTCGAAATTTCTGCAGGTAGTTCAGCAGTAGGCACACGGACTTCACCTTTACAGTTTTTCGCATGTCGACGCAAATTATCAATTCTAGTAAACCATTCATGACACTCATCACATCGAAACTTCATGCGAGATGGATTCTTCGTGCATTTGCTCCGCTCATGTCTTCGTGCATCATGGGAAAATGCGAACGACGTATCACAGTAGCTGCAAGGATTCCGTGGTGATGAAGACGATCCTTTCAGACCCGATCCAGATACAGACGTTGCAACAGTAGTACCATTTCCAGGCATCCTCTTATGCACATCGATGCATCGTTGTTGCGACGAAACCTTTACTTTCTGCCGCACAGCAGGACCTTTGCATGCCTTCATGTGCGTTTTCATATTATCTTTTCTGGCAAACTGCTTATGACATTTCTCACAAACAAACATTTTACGATATAGGTTCTTGGCACATTCGCTCCTCTCGTGTCGTCGAGCATTGCTGCTGTTTGAGAAAATCTTGTCACAGTAACAACACCGATGTTCGTTAGTTGTTGTCGATTCGGCATCCATTGAAGCCTCCATCGAGGGCGAAACGAAGTTCGTCGAGTTTTCCTGCACAGCCAGCACTACCGGCATTAAAGTCTCTTCTGCTGGTGGTATCGCGTCTGATGAAGTCTCCTCCAGTGTTTTCGCCGTGGTTGTCAACGGAATCTGCTCCTTCTCCGTCGTAGATGTCGTCAAGGTTCCCGTAGTCGACGGTACAACCTCCATCGAGTTCGACGTTAAAGACGGTAAAGACGCCATCGAGGTCTCAAGAACAGATAATTGACACGACTTATGCACCAGAAGAAACAAACTAGACGATCCTTACACCGCCGACGTCAGTAACAAACTGAGCGATCTACTGTCTAGGACTCGCTTATATACATGCACCATATGGAATAATACGCTAGTCAAATCAAGAACCATGTACAATAATACTAGAGTCAAATCTACAAAATTAAAAAAGAGGATCATTTGATCTAAAAAAATACGATCTCTCCAATATACGCCAGGCTCCAAGAGCTACAATTCACGTCATCAGATCCATCTACATTTTGCTCCTATGCTTCAATTGACCATTAGCTGCAAGTTCTCCAACAGCTCCATCAGCTCCAACACGTAATGTACGTAATGTACGCGCAATACATGCAATTTACGTACAATAAATGTAATGATTACACAGTACACACAGGAAACGGAACGTACACACAGTACACACAGGAAACGGAAACGTACACACAGTACACACACAGGAAACTGAACGTACACACAGTACACACAGGAAACAGAACGTACACACAGTACACACAGGAAACGGAATGTACACACAGTACACACAGGAAACGGAACGTACACGCAATTTACGCAAAGTACACGCAATGTACGCAATGTACGCAATGTACACAATATATATGCAATGTACACACAATGACTACGCTTCGTTCGCGCAGGACAAGCATTTAATGAAAACGAAGCACGTTTGGACGGAAATTCTATAAAACGAAAGCTCATTTAACGAAAAGGAGGCACATTCTCTCGTTCATTCAACTTGGTAGGATACGATCGTCAATGATAAGTTAGGATATAATCTCTCCAACAGTCTATGAATCCAACAGTTTATATTTCCATTAGCCATCGACTCCAACAGTCATTGACTCCAACAGCCATTGGCTCCAACAGTCATTGCCTCCAACAGTCATTGGCTCCAACGGCCTTTTGGTTCATCAGCTCCAATGATATTTGGTTAGAATGCTACGACTCTAAGAGACTATGAGACTACAATTCTACGAGTGTACAAGACTCCTCCAACTACCTTCAAGTGTACAAAGCTCCAACTACTTCAGCAGCATTATGTTATAAGATTACATGACTGCTTGTTTACATAGCTACAAGTCAACGAGGTTACTTGGCTACGTAGCTACAAGTATACGAGGCTCCAAGCCATCATGACTACGCGACTACGAGCCATGAGGTAACGAGACTACGTGACTACGGGTATTCAAGCTTACGAGACTGCGAGGCTACAGAGATACGAAGCTTCTAGAACATACGTTTACGAGACTGCGAGAATACAGGACTACAAGTGTACACGAGTACTTGACTACTTCTTAGCTTCATCAGCTCCAAATGGCTCCAACAGGTCCAACAGCCTCCAAATGGCTCCAACAGCTCCAACAGCCTCCAAATGCTTAACACAGCTCCAAATGGCTCCAAATGCTCCAAACGACCTCCAAATGCTTGACAGCTCCAAATGTCTCCAAATGCTTAACACAGCTCCAAATGGCTCCAAATGCTCCAAACGGCCTCCAAATGGCTCCAACAGCTCCAACAGCCTCCAAATGCTTAACACAGCTCCAAATGGCTCCAAATGCTCCAAACGGCCTCCAAATGCTTGACAGCTCCAACAGCCTCCAAATGCTTAACACAGCTCCAAATGGCTCCAAATGCTCCAAACGGCCTCCAAATGCTTGACAGCTCCAAAAGGCTCCAAATGCTTCAAAAGGCTCAAATTATCGCATCTGTCTTCGTCGGCATTTTCTCTTTTGCTCACACTGCTCCAACAGCATTATGTTATATGATTCCATGGATACTTTGTTACGTAGCTACAGGTCTACGAGGTTCCAATGCATCATGTTTACGAAGCTTCCAGAACACAGGGTTACGAGACTGCGAGGCTACAGGACTACGAAGCTTCCAGGACACGAGGCTACATGGCTACGAGACTACATGACTCTAACTGATTACAATAGCACCACTCAGTGGTGAGAGTTAGGTTATCTAATGCAAAGCAAATTGATGCAAGTAGTTCTGGCTGTCATCAACAGATGTAGCCACGTGTTGCTTGCAGGTGAATATTAATTAGTTATTTTATGTGGGATGCGGGATGCTCACTAACGATCGCAAAAGAAGGAAGGCTTCGCTAGACACCAAGGAGAAGGAAGTTCGTCCATCCTGTTAGTGCTTCTTAGATTTCTCAGAGATTATTTGACTGAATAATGATATATTTTTTTTAAATTTCCACCTGATAAAAATTTACAAGTGCTGATTTATTGGCAGAATTTCAATAATTAAATGCAACCTTGAATAAAAAATGACATGACTCATTAAGTAAAAAATTCTTCATGCAGAGATCAATTCCTCATCAGTAACCAGAAGCACTCGGAGAAAACCATCAGATGTCTAGTCAGGAATAATCAGGAGGACACGGAGAAAACCATCATAAAATTAGCAAGAATAATCAGCAGCACACGGAGAAAACCAACAAAATATTGACAAGAATAATCAGGAGCACACGGAGAAAACCACCAAAATATTGACAAGAATAATCAGCAGCACACGGAGAAAACCAACAAAATATTGACAAGAATAATCAGGAGCACACGGAGAAAACCACCAAAATATTGACAAGAATAATCAGGAGCACACGGAGAAAACCACCAAAATATTGACAAGAATAATCAGGAGCACACGGAGAAAACCGCCGCAAGTTTTCTTTGATATCATAAAATTTCAGGAAAAAATAGTAATAAAAAATTAAAAAAAATAAAATAAAAAAAATACATAAAATTCTGGCTTGTACTAGAACTCTATCTTTGTTCAACAATGAGAAGTTCACAAGCTAGCAGAATCCGTTTATGTATTTTTTTTATTTTATTTTTTTTAATTTTTTATTACTATTTTTTCCTGAAATTTTATGATATCAAAGAAAACTTGCGGCGGTTTTCTCCGTGTGCTCCTGATTATTCTTGTCAATATTTTGGTGGTTTTCTCCGTGTGCTCCTGATTATTCTTGTCAATATTTTGGTGGTTTTCTCCGTGTGCTCCTGATTATTCTTGTCAATATTTTGTTGGTTTTCTCCGTGTGCTGCTGATTATTCTTGCTAATTTTATGATGGTTTTCTCCGTGTCCTCCTGATTATTCCTGACTAGACATCTGATGGTTTTCTCCGAGTGCTTCTGGTTACTGATGAGGAATTGATCTCTGCATGAAGAATTTTTTACTTAATGAGTCATGTCATTTTTTATTCAAGGTTGCATTTAATTATTGAAATTCTGCCAATAAATCAGCACTTGTAAATTTTTATCAGGTGGAAATTTAAAAAAAATATATCATTATTCAGTCAAATAATCTCTGAGAAATCTAAGAAGCACTAACAGGATGGACGAACTTCCTTCTCCTTGGTGTCTAGCGAAGCCTTCCTTCTTTTGCGATCGTTAGTGAGCATCCCGCATCCCACATAAAATAACTAATTAATATTCACCTGCAAGCAACACGTGGCTACATCTGTTGATGACAGCCAGAACTACTTGCATCAATTTGCTTTGCATTAGATAACCTAACTCTCACCACTGAGTGGTGCTATTGTAATCAGTTAGAGTCATGTAGTCTCGTAGCCATGTAGCCTCGTGTCCTGGAAGCTTCGTAGTCCTGTAGCCTCGCAGTCTCGTAACCCTGTGTTCTGGAAGCTTCGTAAACATGATGCATTGGAACCTCGTAGATCTGTAGCTACGTAACAAAGTATCCATGGAATCATATAACATAATGCTGTTGGAGCAGTGTGAGCAAAAGAGAAAATGCCGACGAAGACAGATGCGATAATTTGAGCCTTTTGAAGCATTTGGAGCCTTTTGGAGCTGTCAAGCATTTGGAGGCCGTTTGGAGCATTTGGAGCCATTTGGAGCTGTGTTAAGCATTTGGAGGCTGTTGGAGCTGTCAAGCATTTGGAGGCCGTTTGGAGCATTTGGAGCCATTTGGAGCTGTGTTAAGCATTTGGAGGCTGTTGGAGCTGTTGGAGCCATTTGGAGGCCGTTTGGAGCATTTGGAGCCATTTGGAGCTGTGTTAAGCATTTGGAGACATTTGGAGCTGTCAAGCATTTGGAGGTCGTTTGGAGCATTTGGAGCCATTTGGAGCTGTGTTAAGCATTTGGAGGCTGTTGGAGCTGTTGGAGCCATTTGGAGGCTGTTGGACCTGTTGGAGCCATTTGGAGCTGATGAAGCTAAGAAGTAGTCAAGTACTCGTGTACACTTGTAGTCCTGTATTCTCGCAGTCTCGTAAACGTATGTTCTAGAAGCTTCGTATCTCTGTAGCCTCGCAGTCTCGTAAGCTTGAATACCCGTAGTCACGTAGTCTCGTTACCTCATGGCTCGTAGTCGCGTAGTCATGATGGCTTGGAGCCTCGTATACTTGTAGCTACGTAGCCAAGTAACCTCGTTGACTTGTAGCTATGTAAACAAGCAGTCATGTAATCTTATAACATAATGCTGCTGAAGTAGTTGGAGCTTTGTACACTTGAAGGTAGTTGGAGGAGTCTTGTACACTCGTAGAATTGTAGTCTCATAGTCTCTTAGAGTCGTAGCATTCTAACCAAATATCATTGGAGCTGATGAACCAAAAGGCCGTTGGAGCCAATGACTGTTGGAGGCAATGACTGTTGGAGCCAATGACTGTTGGAGTCAATGACTGTTGGAGTCGATGGCTAATGGAAATATAAACTGTTGGATTCATAGACTGTTGGAGAGATTATATCCTAACTTATCATTGACGATCGTATCCTACCAAGTTGAATGAACGAGAGAATGTGCCTCCTTTTCGTTAAATGAGCTTTCGTTTTATAGAATTTCCGTCCAAACGTGCTTCGTTTTCATTAAATGCTTGTCCTGCGCGAACGAAGCGTAGTCATTGTGTGTACATTGCATATATATTGTGTACATTGCGTACATTGCGTACATTGCGTGTACTTTGCGTAAATTGCGTGTACGTTCCGTTTCCTGTGTGTACTGTGTGTACATTCCGTTTCCTGTGTGTACTGTGTGTACGTTCTGTTTCCTGTGTGTACTGTGTGTACGTTCAGTTTCCTGTGTGTGTACTGTGTGTACGTTTCCGTTTCCTGTGTGTACTGTGTGTACGTTCCGTTTCCTGTGTGTACTGTGTAATCATTACATTTATTGTACGTAAATTGCATGTATTGCGCGTACATTACGTACATTACGTGTTGGAGCTGATGGAGCTGTTGGAGAACTTGCAGCTAATGGTCAATTGAAGCATAGGAGCATAATGTAGATGGATCTGAAGACGTGAATTGTAGCTCTTGGAGCCTGGCGTATATTGGAGAGATCCAATTTTTTTTCGATCAAATGATCCTCTTTTTTAATTTTGTAGATTTGACTCTAGTATTATTGTACATGGTTCTTGATTTGACTAGCGTATTATTCCATACGGTGCATGTATATAAGCGAGTCCTAGACAGTAGATCGCTCAGTTTGTTACTGACTTCGGCGGTGTAAGGATCGTCTAGTTTGTTTCTTCTGGTTCATAAGTCGTGTCAATTATCTGTTCTTGAGACCTCGATGGCGTCTTTACCGTCTTTAACGTCGAACTCGATGGAGGTTGTACCGTCGACTACGGGAACCTTGACGACATCTACGACGGAGAAGGAGCAGATTCCGTTGACAACCACGGCGACAACACTGGAGGAGACTTCATCAGACGCGATACCACCAGCAGAAGAGACTTTAATGCCGGTAGTGCTGGCTGTGCAGGAAAACTCGACGAACTTCGTTTCGCCCTCGATGGAGGCTTCAATGGATGCCGAATCGACAACAACTAACGAACATCGGTGTTGTTACTGTGACAAGATTTTCTCAAACAGCAGCAATGCTCGACGACACGAGAGGAGCGAATGTGCCAAGAAACAATATCGTAAAATGTTTGTTTGTGAGAAATGTCATAAGCAGTTTGCCAGAAAAGATAATATGAAAACGCACATGAAGGCATGCAAAGGTCCTGCTGTGCGGCAGAAAGTAAAGGTTTCGTCGCAACAACGATGCATCGATGTGCATAAGAGGATGCCTGGAAATGGTACTACTGTTGCAACGTCTGTATCTGGATCGGGTCTGAAAGGATCGTCTTCATCACCACGGTATCCTTGCAGCTACTGTGATACGTCGTTCGCATTTTCCCATGATGCACGAAGACATGAGCGGAGCAGATGCACGAAGAATCCATCTCGCATGAAGTTTCGATGTGATGAGTGTCATGAATGGTTTACTAGAATTGATAATTTGCGTCGACATGCGAAAAACTGTAAAGGTGAAGTCCGTGTGCCTACTGCTGAACTACCTGCAGAAATTTCGACTCCTCGGTTTAGGTTGAAGGCTCGTGAGCGTACAAGCAAGAAAACCGATGTGCAGCAACCGATTGGTATGACGTCTGAACAGGAAAATAAACCTAAGACTGTGTTCGGCGCATTACAAGTGAACGATAATGGTTTCTACTTGGCGCAGTCTGCATTTCGTGGAACATTGAAGGACTACTATTATTTAAATACGTTAGGTGAGTCGAAAGACATTTGTAATTTTCTTGACGATATCAGACAGAAGATAATCAATCAGCTTACTGATGATGTAGCAACAAACGGACCTTTGAAATATAACTTGTGGTTGGACTGTATATATGGAAAGCCATATCCGTTCGATGACAAAGTGAAGAAGTGTGCATTCAAGACATCGGCTGCAGTAATTTACAGTTCTAACGATGTGAAGCAAACTGTTAAAAACGGTATCCAGAAACTCTGTCAAGAAGAGGTGGACTATGTCTGTAAAGGTTCTGGCTGGACTCTGTCTAGTATAACCCGATTGGAGCTAAGAATTAGTCATTTCACACCGCTGCGGAACTAAATGATTATAAGATTGCTGGCTTTCGCAAATGATCCTGTAGTAGAATAGACATTATGTAATAAATATTATGTTTGTAAAAGAACTTGTGGTGTTTAATTCCTCGAACCTGTTACTATTATGTTAAATTGATGTTATATTTAATTTTTTTGCATCGTCCTAGATCGTACCAAGGACCTTAGTCGACCTAATCGATCAGTATATAGATTACAAATTTATTTAATGCATTTTGGAATTTTTCCCGAATTTCTAGCTAAATAATTATGGATTTTCAAGATGGCAGCCAAATGACAAGATGTCGGGTGTCACAGCAATAATAAATGATTACTGCACTCTAGCGGATAAGAATTAAACTAACATGGCGTCAGCGCACTCTCGCCGACGATACACTGATGATGGCTTCCAGCAGACGAGGACAAGATGGCGGACATGACGTCATACTACCTGACGATATATTTATGCTTTGAAAAAAAAAGTGGAGGGAGTCAGTATGCCTGCGTCCACCGTAGGGGAAGGATCGGTCGCCATTTTTAATTTTTCTTTGCCCTCACCGGGTTCGAACCGAGGACTCCAAACTCCGTGTCGTTAATGTATGATTTTTAAAAAAAATTTATTAAAATTTTATTATTTAAATTTTTTTATAATTTTAAAAAAAATTTTCGTTAAAATCGGATAATGAATAAAAAAGTTAAAGATGGTGGCCGTAACGGAAATTGCAACGGTGACGTCATAATTCAAAATGGCGGATAACACAATGCCGGAATGTTCGAGAAAACGAAATGATGTCATCCAAGATGGTGGATCCAAGATGGCCGTCGGGGTCAAGGTCAAAGGTCAAGGTCACATCCTGATAGAGGCTTAACTGAGGCTTGAGTTAAGGATGCTTAAGCCTCTATCAGGACATTTCTAGCCGTTGGGATTTTTGAGGAATAAAACGGGAAATTTTCCCTCGAAATGGGAATTTTTCCCTCGAAAACGGGAAATTTTTTCTTAAAACGGGAATTTTTGAGTCATTTTGAGTCATTTTTGAGGAATTTTGAGGAATTTTTGCCGCCGTGACGTCACAAATCCAAGATGGCGGACACCGGCACCGGCACCACGCGCCAGCGCCAGATCTAGTTCCGTCATTCCTATACTACTGTGCTGCCTTTTCGTAGTCGGTGCTTCCAAATGTGCTGCCTTTTCGTAGTCGGTGCTTCCAAATGTGCTGCCTTTTCGTAGTCGGTGCTTCCAAATGTGCTGCCTTTTCGTTGTCGGTGCTTCCAAATGTGCTGCCTTTTCGTTGGTGGTGCTGTCTTTTCGTTGTTGGTGCTTCCTTTTTTGTTGATTGCACGTAGTACAAAATGTAGTGATTTAATATTTACTAGTTTATCACCTCTTGGTGTTACTAAAATATTTTACAAGGTTACTTGGTCCTTTAGAATGTATAAAAATGTCACGATGGATTACGAAGGTCATGTGGTCCTGAAATGACTAGCCTATACGTCTGATAATGACATGACTCGGTCTCATGGACTGAAGGCAATTGATCTATATGTGTGGCTTTGTACATGAACGGCTTATATGTTATTCAGATTATTGAAAAATTAGACTTTCATAATAGGCTAATCGGCACTGATTTAATTCGTTGGCCCGGTATATTGACTTGAGTTGATTTTCGTAGAGTGAATGATTAATAAACTCCGCGAAAGGTAATGGAAAACAGAACCTAACATTTATTTAATAATTAGTTACAACTGTCTCTGGTCAAGAATCGAACCGTGGACAGGGATCCATCGATTCAATTTGTGAATTAATTGATTTTTTTTTTCCGGAGACTATTGGAATTTTTCCCGCATTTCTAGCTAAATAATTACACTATTTCAAGATGTCGCCCAAATTTCAGGATGGCGGGGGCACCTCGGTAATAAATGATTACTGCAATGTAGCGGGTTAGAATAAAATTAACCAGATGGAAATGTACTCTATAATACGAGTACACGCACAAGATGGTGTACTCCAGCAGGTAGTCGCTCCTGGTAGCATGTACTGAACATAAAATGTCGGATCCATGATGGTCGACTAGGACAAAGTCAAATTTCAAGGACAAAATAAAATTTCAAGGTCAAAGTCAAATTTCAAGGTCAAGGTCAAATTTCAAGGTCAAGGTCAAATTTCAAGGTCAAGGTCAAAGTTCAAGGTCAAGGTCAAATTTCAAGGTCAAGGTCAAATTCAAATTTCAAGGTCAAGGTCAAATTTCAAGGCCAGGGTCAAATTTCAAGGTCAGGGTCAAATTTCAAGGTCAAGGTCAAATTTCAAGGTCAAGGTCAAGGTCAAATTTCAAGGTCAAGGCCAAATATCAAGGTCAAGGTCAAATTTCAAGGTCAAGGTCAAATTTCAAGGTCAAGGTCAAATTTCAAGGTCAGGGTCAAATTTCAAGGTCAGGGTCAAATTTCAAGGTCAGGGTCAAATTTCAAGGTCAATGTCAAAGTTCAAGGTCAAGGTCAAAGTTCAAGGTCAAGGTCAAAGGTGTGGTGCCCAGATAATTATACTACATGATATCGGCACATTCCAGCAGATGAAAACAAGATGGTGGTCTCCAGTGGATGAAGACAAGATGGCGGACATGATGTCATATCAGTTGACGATATATACCTTGGTATTGGTGGTGATAGATCAGTCTAGGTAGCTTTCATGGAGGAAGGATCGACTGTTTACTCTCGTCGGGAATCGAACCAAGGACGTACATCGATATAATCAAACAGAATTCAAATATGTTAATTTTTTGATGAATTTTGGAATTTTTTTCATTAAAATCGGATAATAAATAAAGATTTTCAAGATGGCGTCCAAATTTCAAGATGGCGACCGTAACGAAAATTGCAACGGTGACGTCATCATCCAATATGGCGGAAAACACATCACCGGAATTTTCGAGAACACAATGACGTCATCCAAAATGGCGGATCCAAGATGACGGATCCAAAATGGCCGCCGTGATCTACTTGTCCCGTTACATTATGTCCCGTTACGATGTGTCCCGTTACACTGTGCCCCGTTACGCTTATCCAATATGGTCGCCGTGACGTCACAATCCAAGATGGCCGCCGTGACGTCACAATCCAAGATGGCGGTCGGCTCCCGGCTCCACCGCCTGAGGCCTGATCCAGTAGCCCCATTTACATACTACTGATAATGTATGTATAAATTCTACAAATACCTTTTTGACCTAACTAATGTGATGTCATCGTTAATGTTGTATGTTCGATATATAGTGTTTATAACATAAAGATAAAATTTAAAACACTATCTAAAAATAACTAACTGTACACGTTTTTGTATATGATGATTAGTAGGTTTTTTTTTTTTGTAAATAAATATCAAAAATGTATTCAACCATTTGGAAAAACTACAACAGTGGAAGAAAATAAAACTCTTTACCTTTTTGTTTATTATGACTCATTGACAATTTTATCCACTCCAACAACAACAAAATTCAGGTTTTGCTTTAAAAATGGTGTTACAAGTTTACTGCAGAGGAATTTAATTGTCTGTCAAATTTAAAAAAAAAAAAAAAAAAGTAGCCTGATGTGCTTGAACTTCGACAATATGGTACAGCATCGTCGAGCGTGGTCACAACTAAGTTGGGTGACCATGATATTTAGTTATACAAACTTTTTTTTCCGACTTTTCCGGTGGATTTTCCCAAACTTTTATTTCATATAAACACTCTTCTGTTAAGATGCAATGTTCTGTAAAAATTTCAATCCAAACCATCGTATACTTTCCGAGTTTTGCGGCCAAATACATACGGAAGCTAAATTTTTATATATATAGATTAAGGAACTCAGATGAATTGTCATTTGATTTTATAGACTGTGTATAAATCTTTGGACTGAAAGTATTTAAGTTTGGATGTGTTTATTTTTAACTTGTTTAAACGATCGTTGTAATTTTTTTTTTGAACACAGGAAAAGAATGTTGTATGTAGTCCAACATGTAATTGACTTTATTTTTAGATTGGTTTTTGTAGGAATTATATGTAAACTAAATATAATAAAAAATAAGTTGAAAAAAAGTGGCTAGGATACCTGGTTCTCACCCAGGTAGCTCGGGTTCGATTCCCGGTACCGGAAATCTCTATCTTTCGTATTTTCTCTATGTCTGCTTTCATACAGAACTTTTTCAAAACTAGTTAGTTGTAAAGTGCCTAAGGCGCGCGTAGAAAAAATATGAATGTTAAAACACCATAATTTAATTTAGAGAAAATGTTGATTAAGAATTCTAATTCTTTTATTGTTAAAATGGAAATTATTGCTTTATATTATTCATGTGATCACGTTGGCATTCATTTGGTGGCCCCAGTATTTTCACACGGCCAACAGTATGTGAATTTGTCACGATAAAGAGCTGCAAGTCAAGTGAATGTGGTATGTATACTGAATCGAATACACAACAAGGAAGATTATTCAATGATAAGAGTTCTTCAATAAAATCAGGTTCTTCAATAAAAACAATTTTGTAAAAAAAAATTATTTTATATATATTATATATTATCTATATATTATATATATATTATATATATATTATTTTATATATATACTCTTATCATTGAATAATCTTCCTTGTTGTGTATTCGATTCAGTATACATACCACATTCACTTGACTTGCAGCTCTTTATCGTGACAAATTCACATACTGTTGGCCGTGTGAAAATACTGGGGTCACCAAATGAATGCCAACGTGATCAAATGAATAATATAAGTTATAATTCATTGCATTTAAAGGTCATCTTAAGCAATACTTCTCATTTAATACATGCTAGAAGCGTGTTCAAAATTGTAGCTTTGGTCCATTTCTCCACCTCTTGCCCCCCCTTCCTCACGCACGCACCAACACACGTACGACGCACAGCGTTACAGAGTCAGTGAGTCAGTGAGTCAGTGATGAACGTAATTATGTAATAAATATTAGGTAAAATTTTCTGTATTTTGTATACAAAACTGATTTTCCTCAACTAGCGCGAACTAAATATAATAATAAAAAATAAGATGGGTACTGTAGTGGTATAAATTAAGCTTTCCTACCCTATCATTCTCTCTTTTCTTACGGAATTTTTCCATGATAAGTAAAATCTATCATTCTCAATAAATTATTAATCAGCGTCGCATTTTTAGAGTGTTTTTTTTTTGTGTGGATGTGGGAAATACCTGAGACGCAAAATGTATTGGAACTATTTTTTATAATATTTTCTAATGGAAATGTCGGAAATGATGCTTACTAAAATTAGATAGCTTGATTCATCCATATTTATAATATGAAGTTGTACAGAGCGTTAAGTCAAACACAATTTCAAAATGTTCAGGTAAATTACTTATTCTCTTCCTACCTTAAAATATCCAGTTCGACATTATTTTGTGATCTGCGCTACAAAAGTTAAACTATTCCAAAGTTGAAAGGTAAATGGAAATAATTGCTGCTCAACATTAGTAACTGTTTCGCTATATAACTACAATCTTTGAAATAACGTTAGCCATATTTATTATAAATATTTTGCTATCAGCAAAATTATTCTTCCTTCCGGTACCGGGAATCGAACCCGAGCCTCCTGGGTGAGAGTCAGGTATCCTAGCCACTAGACCATACCGGAGTAATGAATAAGTTGTAACTTACAATTTGTAACATAATGCCACATTGTTAATAAATTAATAATTTAATGACGTATTTACAAATCATTATTTTAAAACTAATCCATGAAATAAAAATAAACATGGATGTTCAGCGACAACATTGGGCGAATGTACCAATTTCCGACCAATTCTGATTTTTTAAACAAAAAAATTCTGTGATAAATTAAACCTTAACTTTTCAACACAATAGTATAGTAAAGTTGGTGTTTATTTAATTTTATTATTTTAATAATATAAATCATATTAAAGTTTCACTTTAATTTTTTAGAAGTTGTTTACTTAAACATCAATAACCGACCACCGAGCTCCAGTTAAAAACCATTTATGTATACATATATAATATATACGTTTCTGTATTTATGGCCCAGTTATAATTATTCCATACACAGTACTTGAAACCATAATTAAATTAATCCCACCATAAAATAGCAAAAAATCTGGAACTCTAAAGAGCTTAAACAAACTAAAATAATAACCAGATAAAAAATTTAAAAATCTATTTATTTAACAATTTTAAATTTCTGACAGCAGTCTAGACTCCACATTAAATAAACAACTTGCATAATCAGGTCGAAGTCTGCTTAATCATTTTCTTCTTTATTATATAGAATTGAATAATATGTTTTTTTTGATATTTTCATTTTTATTTTTTTTTCCTCCAAGACACGCCAAAACAACAATGATCAAATGAAAATGCTATTAAAATGCTTAACAGTATACATAATTATAGCCTGTATCTAAATAATTATGAGAATTTTCCAAGTCTCTAGTGTTATAGCTAGAGACATGCAAAATTCGCGTTATTGTTTGTAGACAGTCTAAAGTTTATACCATTATGCTGTTACGAGACTCTAGAAGAATCCCGCCAGCCAGCCCAAGCGCTTGTCTGGGAGAGGGGCGTGGTACATTATCATAACACGCCTAATCGGATTAGCAACGGCGCCTTGATTACAAACCCCCCTCCCCCTTCCCTTCTCAACGCTTCACCCAGAGCTCTCTCCACTGCTGTAGAGGGTGCGGCGCGTTCTCTTGCAGACAAGGAAACAATTGCTAGGATGCCGTATGTAGAGGATAGCATTTTTGCGCCTTTAGTCATATATAAAATATAAGATAATTTAAAAGGGCAATATTTGTTTTTGGATATTAATATCATTAGATTATTCAGTTAAATTTCTATCTCCATGTTTTGATATTTCGAAATTGTTTATATTTTTTGGAATATCAAACAAACAACAAATTGGTATTGTGTTAAAATAATCCTTGGTGTTATAAATAAACTGTAGTGGTTTATAAAAAAATAACTTCTCATATTTGTTTGGAACACAAAATAATAACATTACAGAACATATTATCCTAAGAAGTTAGTTGAATTCTAAGACTGGTAATAGCTGGAAGTCAATTCCCGTTGTGAATTAGAAAGAATTATTGAAGTTATTTTACCAGCTAAAATAATATTTCTACTACGAATAAACTAGAAGAGGTATAAGTGATTTAAAAGGCTGACAAGAATATTATTACAGAAAATCAATTTTTCAAGAAAATGTAAGAAACTATTGGTTTCATAAGATTTTACCTACATTGATATTAAGTGAATTTCACCGAGTATAACATTGCCGTTCAATGACAATAATCTGATTTCTTCGATTTTACTGCTAACTTTCTGTTTTAGCAGAAGAATTTGGTAAAGTCGAATCAAGGAATCAAATAAGGGTAATCCGGAGGCAAACTGAGAAAAGAGAATCGACCAGAGTATTCCAGTTTCATTCCGAGGTCCCAAACCACGAAAGAAGGATGTGAGATTGCAGCAGCCGATTTTGCAGACCAGCTCGTCCAGGTAGGTCGACCCACATTTGTTGACCTTTTCAATTCGTTTGCAGATGCCGGAAAAGCACCTTCGGTTTGTCATAACCGATTATCGCAAGTACATCGAGTGAGATACAGCATGCATACAAGATGTTTTCATTTCTTCTAAGCAAGTAAGACGTATCTAACAGTTTTTTTTTGTTTAGGTAAAAACCATTTAAAGAAATTAAAAATCTCTTTAAAATAATAAATATAAAATTGCTGATTTTGATTTTTAGACTGCTGAAGATCAATTCATACTACTTGGGATGTCTATTTAAAGATAGTCATTTTATTTCGTTCATCTGAATAAATGTTATATGAGAGCACCATGAACTCAGATTTGTTTTGATAGTTTTGCTAAGCTGTAATATAATAGTTTAATGTATTTGAATGCTTTGAATTTTGAATGTACACTATATATATATATATATATATATATATATATATATATATATATATATGTTGCAGATTGTTTGAATTCGAGAAATACTACTTTTGTTTTGATTGAATTTGTATACTAAACCTAGTGGTCCAATTCGCCGCTGAGTGAAGCCGAGATTAAAATGAGAGTCACACACAGTCAAGCCATTTCGTAAATTTAAGTAACTGTTAGTTAATTTGTTAACTGAGATTCATTTAAAGAACTGAGATCTGTGAGAATGATGAGATTCATTTTGTGTTATTGTCAAATTATATTTTAATGTTAAGTTTTGAATAGAGTTAATAATTTTGACCTTCGGAATATAATTTGTTACAATATTAGGAACGTTCATGAGTGTCATTTTTCAGATAATTATAGCATCATTTAAAGTCTGCTTTAATTTGTTTATTTCAGTTAGTTATTCACACACAACAATGGCGCCCTTGTATGCTTGAAGTTGTGAAGGCGCTTATAAAACTGCGCAAACAGGAGTTGTTGTTTGACAATAAAGACACATTTCTCCTTGTATTCAACAACGGTTCGGATATAGAGTATTTCGTAAACTACACATAGTTGTTACAAAATAATACACTTAAAATTCAGAATAAGTATAATGAACGATCAAATTATTTCGCGGAAAAAAAAATTACACGCACCTACTCATTTCTACTGCATTAGAATATATTCGGTTCGGATACCGCTTAAAAAATCAAATAATTGAAAGATCTCCCAGTGTTTGCTGGGGCTCCGTCTGCAAAGCGACGCGCCGAGGCGGGACAGGGCAGCTCCCGGGCCGCCGAGGACCGACGCAGAAGTCGAGGACTGGTCCCGCGAGGTCGCAGCTACGGCGCGGCGGGTCCGTTGCGTAACCGGGGTCCGCTCGCTGACGTCACCGCGGCTCAGATGGACGCTCGATGTTGCCTGACCCCGGCGTGACCCCGGCCACACAGACCATCGAGGCGATGCCCCGACGCGACGGCCCGAATCTCGCAGCTTCCCGGCCGGCGGCCCGCTGGACCACTCACTCCCTGCGCGTGTTTGAGTTCCTTCGACACTTGTACAACTGAGCTGCCTGCTCCATTATCCTGCCCCATAACTACTAGACAGTGGCGGTCCCAGACACGGCGGGGCTCTGGCGCATTCACATTTGCGAGGCCCTAATAGTTTGGAGAGAGGTCTTATCGGGGAAAGCCTGGAATAGCCCCAGAGAGAGAGAGAGAGAGAGGGGGGGGGGGGGGGGGGAAAAAAGAGCCTTCTGAGGCCCTACTCCGGAAAATATTCAAAAACAACTTTTATAATCCAACCTTTAACTTAAATTTTGACAGTGGCTTTCTTTATTTATCTTAAGGAATGCCGATATTACAGCTGCGTCAATAATATAAGAGTCACTCTTTCTAATAAAAACCTGCAAAGTCCTCGTTACCGTGTGGCACTAGTACGGGTTCCACACACTTGAACATAAAAAATTCCCTGTTTGTTCAGGCCGGGTCGATGCGGTGTGATACGTTCTCGACTCAGTAATTCAATCTCACCAATATACGCTAGGCTTTAAAGCTCCAACAGCTTCAAAGCTCCAACAGCTCCAAAAACTCAAATTCGCGCCATCAGGTCTATCTACATTTGGCTCCAATGCTCCATTTGCCCATTGGCTTCAAGTGCTCCAAGAGCTCCAACACGTTATGTTCACGCAATTGACACGCAATGTACACGCAGTACACACAGTACACACAGGAAACAGAATGAACGCACAGTACACACAGTACACACAGGAAACGGAATGAACACACAGTACACACAGTACACACAGTAAACGGAACGAACACGCAATGTTCACGCAATTGACGCGCAATACACGCATTGTACACGTAATTACGCAATTACCACACAACATTCACGCAATTCAAGCGTTTAATGAAAACGAAGCACATTTGGAAGCACAATCACAAAAAGAAAGCACAATCGCAAAAAGGAAGCACATTCGGAAGCACAATTACAAAAAGGAAGAACATTTGGAAGCACAATCACAAAAAGGAATCACATTCGGAAGCACAATCACAAAAAGGAAGCACATTTGGAAGCACAATCATCGAAAAGGAAGCACATTTGGAAGCACAGTCACAAACAGGAAGCAAATTTTTTATTTTTTGCTTTTACTAGTTTCGCACCAAGGACGGGAATCAGCCTAATTAATCAGTAAATTAATAAGTAATTTTTTTGTGAATTTTGAACTTTTTTCATTAAAATCGGATAATAAATAAAGATTTTAATATGGCACCTTTAACGATAATATATACAAGTGGTGACATAATTCATTATGTCGGGTGTGTCATAAGACGTTTTTATTACATTTTATTGAGAATATTTTTAATATATTAATAAATTACTGGTTTACTCTCTCCGGGAATCGAACCGAGGAGCAAATCGTTTAAGTAACTAAACATTTGAAGTAGGCAAATTTAAAATATTTTTTGGAATTTATTCGGAATTTCTAGCATTAAAATTGTGGATATTCAAGATGGTGGCCGTAAGGAAACATGCAACATTAATAGAATCCAATATGGCGGTCGTAACGAAAAGTGTAACGATGACATCGTACTCAACCAAGATGGCGGGCGTAACGAAAGATGCAACATTTATATAATCCAATATGGCGACCGTAACGATTTGTGCAATGGTGGTTTTAAGTAATATTGATTAAATTTTAATTAATATATATTTTTATAATTTTTAATAAATTTTCCTCGTTTTCTAACATAAGAATTATGGATTTTCAAGATGGCGGACTAGACGTTATACTAGATGACGATATATATCTTGACATAAGTGGTGGGAGGTCAGTCTACCGGCGGCTTCCGTAGAGGAAGGACCTGACGTCAATTTTATTTTATTTTTGACCTCGTCGGGTTCGAACCGAGGACTCCGTTCTCCATGGTGTAAGTGTACGTTTATTTTTTTTTAAATAATTTTTTATAAAATTTGTATTAATAAATTTGATTATTTAATTTTTTTATGAATTTAAAATTTTTTCCCGATTTTATAATAAAATTACGGATTTTCAAGATGGCGGCCATAACGTGAATTGCAACAGTGACGACTTAATCCAAGATGGCGGTCATGGCATCCTAATTCCTAGAAACGGCTTATCGGAGGCTTTAGACATGGATTCTTAAGCCGTTTTTAGGACATTGTGTTCTTTCTAAGGCAAAAAGTATTTTGAGGTTTTCGAAATCCTAATTTTTGAATTGTGGAATTTTTGTGATTTTTTGGTGGAATTTTTTTTCCAAAAAAATCGAAATTTTGACGAATTTTGGGCAAATTTTGGACAAATTTTGAAGGTCATAGGTCAAGGTCTAAGTTCAAGGTGAAGGTCATTCAATATGGCCGCCGTGACGTCACAAATCCAATATGACCGCCGTACACTCGCTCCTTGCGTCTGCGCCTGTCCCCGGACATACATTTGTATACTACTAATCGGAGCTTCGCCAGCTAACTTCTTCCACCGAACTCAAGAAAGAGCACTCGGTATTGTCTCATGTGACGAGGGTCGCAGGTTCGACTCCAGCAGCTCCGCGTCTTCCTCACCGTCTCCCTCAACAACCCACTCCACCCACTCCTCATCGTTATCTGACGTAATCTCCTCATAATTAGCGTAACACATTTTGCAGGCTTCTACTCTCACGCGGAAGATAACTGAGAATGACACTCCACATAACGGAAAAAAAAGCTCCCCCCCTCGCTACTAACCAAATCGCATCGGGGAGCCTAAGGGGTCACAACCCTCTCAACGCCACATGTCGGCAGCTGCGCTGCAGTGTCATTCCTTCTCCCCAAACACTGACGCCTGGAGGGCGCATCGTTCGGCACACCCTATACCCTAACCCTCGCAGCTGCGGCGTCCAGAGAGCGTCAGACGCCTGGAACGACAAGCCACGCAAAAAGTGACCCCATGTTGATATTCATAAAGTAACATCCCAAACCCTGAGTTGTTTATGTACGTGGTTTGAATACACAGATTTTAATTTTAATGGCAATTTTGTTTATTGTAATTTTATTCAACATTTTCGATTTCCCCCTGAAAACAAAAACAAAACTCTTGTTTCTGCAGCATGAAATAATTTGGCATCTTATAACTTCAAAATTAGATCAGCTGTGTTCGTCATGACACGCATTTTTTACGGATACGTAGGCTAATTTATCTAGTAATCTATAGCGAGATTATTCTTAGTCTTCAATACACTATACAGTCAACAATATTTCTGTTTCTCTCAGTCATTATATTTATTTGACATTTTTAAAACAGGTATTCTTTTACTCGTATAGAAAATTTCACAAAAGAGACTGCATTGCTTTTAACATTATAGAAGACCTAATGTTCAACAACGAGCATGTTCTGTTCAACGAATTTAGATGACCAACAGAGATTGGTATCCTTTGAAAGGCAGGTCACTTGCTATTTCAAACAAGACTCGATGTGGAAGAAGAAATATTGTAAGACATCGATCGCACGTAATAACTTATGACGCTTGCAGTTCATTTCTTTTGTTGCACGTTTGACATAAATCATGTTGTGGAATGTTAGCTACCACGACATATCAAGCATGTATTTTGAACTACAAACAGCCAGCACAATTTAAATATGTGAAAACAAGCTATTAATGGAAATCAACTTTTACAGTAAAACGGTTTTTAAATTTCTACAATTATTTCATATTATATTTTAAATTCATAACTGGAAATGATGTCTATATTTATGTACTGAACTTTAAAGAGCACAAGTCACTAAGCTGAAAATTTTTTTTTATACATTCTCACATTTTTATGTTTTTAATTTCATGAAAAAAAATTTGCTTTGAAAAAAAAAATCATTAAAAAAAATTAATCTGAAACTTTTTCTCTTATGCACTTAGTACCAATATCAAGTTTTATGAAGTACCTACCGCAACTGTCTCATGAATAATTTGTTATTGTAAGGTTTTCGTAGTTATTTGTATCTATAAATTAATTAAATATCACTTATTTTAATCGTTTTAGTCTAAGAAAAGTCAGAAATGGGCCTCAGCTTTGCCACTAGTAAGTGAAATGGCAATAATGGAACTGTGATTCGCAGGCATGTGCAGAAGCAATGACTTGCCTACACGCACGTGGTAGTGAGGTGCATCGTGGGGCTACGCTGTGCTACCGGCCTGGTCTCGCTCTACCTCTGCACCAAGGTCTGTCCCCGGAGGAGCTCCTGCGCTCGGCCCGCTCACAGACAATTGACCCTAATTCCCCTGTCTACGATCCCCCTCCCCTCCCTGCTCCTGGTGGATCTTCCAGCTGCGGCGCACGTGTGAGGCGGATGCTGCGTGGACCACGTCTCCCGCGGCTCCGCGCAGCCGGCTCTCAGCTGCCACCAGGGATGTTAGACGTACCAACTTGTTGGTACATATACCATTTTTCAGGGTCTTGTACCATGTACCAAGTAGAAATTGTGCTGGTATACAGAAATACCAACTTTGAACATCGACCATGTGCGATGCGCCATGCATTAACAATTAACATTAGGCGTGGACGAATAATTCGAATAGTTGCGTTTCAATAATTTCATCTGTATACTTTTAATAAAACGGCATTTAAAGAGAAATTTTTAAGTGCTAATTAATTGAAAGTATTCATACTAGGTGCTTACGTTTTTATGGCCATCTTATAATTTCAGAAGCTAGTTCTCTAGAAATTGATCACTGCGCCATGCCGCTATGCTGTTATACATTTATATTTTTACTAACAATTTTATAACTTTACTTTAAATAAGATGACCTCAATATTTATTAATATATGTGTTTATTTTGTTGAATGATTAAAATTATAATCACATTTATATATAACTACAATATATTATGCGATTGATACCTTAAGGAGTTTCTTATGAATATTGGTATCGAAACTATTGAGTTCAGATAAAAATTTTTGTGCCTATTGAATAAAAAATAAGTTACCAACCTTATTGTACTTCATTTGTTGACAAGTGTGTAACCTTTTATGTTTCCATAGTATATATTGTATTAAAGCAGTTTATATAAATATAATTATATATATATAAATATATGTGTATATTTATAAATATCATTGCATATATGTATATATAATATATATGTATATATAATCTATGAAACAAAATCTACAGGATCTTTGTCAGTGTAAGATCTTGGAGTGTACCAGTTTTATTTTTCAGATACCAGCTTTTAGTGACATCTGTACCAGGTTCTTTGAGGCACTGTCTAACATCCCTGGCTGCCACACGCACCGCCAGGAACTTCCCATAGTCATCATTCCCTCTCGAGTCCAACACGCCAAACTTCATCCTTTTGCATTCTTTAAAAAATATATATATGTTTATGTTTTTACAAGGAGTTGTTTTGGAATACCAAAGATGAGGTTGGGAAGGGCAGGTTTTCAAAGAAGCGCTGGAGAGAGGAGAAGAATGGATCAGAATGATGGATGAGTCGAGAGAAAAATTCGTGGATTCATTTCGTAGTATGCTAACATTCAAATAATTATAGCTTTGTGCTGTTTCTGCCATTGGTTCACTATTGATCTGGAGGACTGTGGGCCAGTTAGAGACCTTCAAACATCACGGGCTACCCAGTCGAGACGACTCGCAAGTCAGCAGCCAATTAACAGGGTGTGGTATTTGCCAGAGTAAGCAGAGGATCGTGGAGGCTATCCCAGTGGTCACTGACCCCGCGAATTTTTCCGGTCTCTTAAGGGTAAGTTATGGTAGATAGACTTTGCTGACGTGGCAGCAGGCTGGAAGCAGTTGAGGATGATGCTGATGATATGGAAACTAATCTTGACAAAACATTATTTTAGTGTTACAAGTAAAATAATGAATATCCAAAATATAATTTCTGTGAGGTTTTTAATATGTATGCTGTAAAGCCATGATCGGAAGACGACGAAACTTGCTTGTTTGTATAATGCATAAGTTAGATACGCCATTAAAACAAGGTTTTTGCACCAAGGGGATTTATGTGCAAGCGTGTGATCAACAGTGAATTAATTTTCTTAGGTCCCAAAAGTTATTGTCGCTTATGGACCTCTCTTTGTAGTTTCGCATCGCGTACGAAGCCGGAGTCTGCTCCCTGGCCGACACGGGTGAACGGCGAAGCTTACGCCAACAAAAGCCGTACCTACGAAGAAATGATCAAAACGGGGTTACGAGGTCACGTGCCGGACCTGTCGTTGCGGCTCCTTGAGCGAGTAACACCGAGTGATGTGCTACCCAAGGAGTTTAGAAGTAAACATATATTTTACTCCAAGGTTAAACACGATTAATTGCAGATGATGTGTAAACATCTTACCTCTCGGTATACGGCATTTGGTAGGAGTTTTTCTCGTGAAAATGGAACGGAAACGTGACACAAAGATGGCAAATCAACGTGTAGCAACATAAACACTTATATAGTCACTTTTGTAAACATTAGGGTACAAACCAAACTTACTGGTGTGTCAAATTAAACTTTATGATAGTGAAACTACTATGGAATGTATTTGGTCAACTAAAATATAATAGTATAAAGTTAACTCAGTTTTAAAACACCTAAGAAAACAGGCCTTATAATTATTATAATACACATTCTCCTTACAGTATGTCAACGGGCTCGGTAGCACAGCGATTGAGCACGGTTTAAAGGATATGTTTCGAATCTCTTATGTAGAGATTTTTTTTATTTTTTAATAATATAATAATATTATATAGGTACTAAAAATGTTTAATCAGTGAAATAATGTAAGGTTTGATTTTAGTAATTATTTACAGACTGATTTCAGTCGTTTAGGCAAACAAATATACAAACATATACTTATTGTTATAATATGTGTTTTAAAATATTTCAGGTTAATATGTTAGTAATGTCATAGAATAGAGGAAACTTTATAATATTAACTGTTTGATAAACATTAACAAGAAGGACAGTACTTTAATAAAATTCCTTGTTGAATACATATCAGTTTAAAAACCAATTTAGGATTTTTAAAAAGACTTTTTTCTGTTTTATCGTGACGATTTCTAATAGTTTAAAATTTGCCTTTTGTTTTTGCTGCCATCTGCTGGTGATGGTAGCAAGCAACGTTTACGATTCAGGTAGCGAATTCTAGTGGGGGCGCAGAAATTATGTAATTTACGTCTAGAAATGTTGCTATATAATTGAAAAACGAATATTTTATTGCTCAGTACATTTATCACACTCGAATTTATTTTAAATAATTTAACTGAAATTTCGTATCCGAGCATTGAATTATAAGAATTATGAACAACATAAGAACACGCGAATTTGCTCGTAACCTAGGTTAGATGTTTATATATCACTGGCGAGTACTGGAAGATTCGCTCCAATTTTTATTTCCTTTTGAATCTGCCACTAGCAATTCTAACATTACAAACCACACAACATTAAACCAAAATAATTTTTTTTTTACCCGAACGTTATCAGGAACTATAATTTCTTCAGAATTCCTAGGATTCCTCGGGTTCTCGTTAATACATTTTTACGTTATAATAAACTATATTCTAATTTGTATTTACGTGTTTTGATATACATGACAAAAATTAAGGATTTTCATAAGATGTTATCTATCTATACTATTATAAAACTGTGTGTCTGTTTGTTAGTTCGAGCTTCACGCAAAAACTACTGGACCAATTTTCATGAATTTTGTTTTTTATTTAAAAGTTTATTTTTGTCTTAAAAACTGGTAAGTATTTCATCTTGCTAAGATGACGGGAGCCGGAGATATTACATAAAAACTAGATTTTTGCATAGATAATTTCTATACTTCTCTTTGGCGAGACCCGTCCGCTTAGTGAAGCTCACGGCGGCTAGCGAACTGACGGCGCTAATAACACTTTAGTTTTGCATTTCCTTAATAGATGGCGCTGCCTGAAATTTTAAGCGCTTTATTGCTTCGTGCGTCCGTCAAGTCTTTAAAACTAATAGATCGATTTATATGAAACTTTTTTTTTTTAATTTTATGATTATACTTAAAATGTTATACATATTTTATCTCTCTAGAAAACGAGAGCAGCTTGCAAGAAATGAAAGATCAGATTGTATTGAAACAAACATGGCGTCAAAGAGATATTTAAAATTTAGGTTCTATAAAGAATAACGAACGAAGCGATATCTTTTTGACACAATTTATTAGCTTCACTCGTAACTAACTATGTCATCAAATATTGAAAGTCGATTATAACCTACTTATAATTGTCTTATCGACTTGAAACGTTGCAAGTATATGTTTATGACTATAACCTGAAGAGAGAGGGTGGGAGGGTCATAGGGGCAGAAAACTGCCACTTGCGATCTAGGGGCATAATGGACATAAAACGATTACTTTCGAGCTATTTTTACGTGTAATTTATCTTTATAATTGAGTTTTAAAAGAAAATTTTCGCACTAAAATCTCAGGGAACATTAGACTTCTAGAAGTCCGACGTCTACACACAGAAATATTTTGCCTGAGAAAGGAAAAGTTAGTATTTGATATTGTGGTTCTTATTTGTTTCAATATTTTTCTTTAAGTCAGTTGTTTGATGATTTCGTTAAAACAAGTCATAAAATCATATAATATATATATATTTTTTTAATGCACGGAGCACACAGTTCGAGTTTGTATGGAATACATGCTTACAAATAACACATGTGCAAAACAGTACATTTAAAAAAAAAAAATCCTGCCGCTTATGTGTATGAGGAATTTTGGGCTTAATGGGGGAGGGAACACATTATTGCATCCCACTAAGGATTACAATAATTCATCCAAATTAATTTCTCTGTAACCTTACGTGGTTAAGTTTCTATAGATTTATTATTCTCTCTTCTCAATTTTTTTTTTAATCCTTGGAGAGAGGGTTCCTGACCCCACGGCTAGGTCACTGAGGGCGCGGGAAGTGGCGCAGACGACGCTACGTCCAGCTGGCTCCTGCCGCGGTGGCCCCGCTGACTCGGTCCTGCTGCACGCGCATGCGCCGTGACGCCGCACGCACGGGTCACGTGCCAGCGACCCCCTCCTTGCATCTCGTCGCATCAGGGTTTCCTGACACAGGACACAGGAGACAGGGCCGCGCGCAGTCAGGACTTCCACTCTCCCCCTTTCCCGCGCAGGGCAACTTGTGTACTATCGATCAGTAGAGACCCGTGAATTTCGCGGATTCATTTCGTGTTATGCTAAAATTCAAATAATCATACCTTAGTGCGGCTTCTGTCATTGGTTCTCTGTTAATCTGGAGTACTGAGGGCCTATTAGAGACCCTCACTCATAGAAATGTCGAATCACAGGCCACCCAGTCGAGACGACTCACAAGTCAACAGCCAATGAACAGTTGGCATTTGCTCGAGTGTGTAGAGGATATTGGAGTATATCCTGGAGGTCATTGAATCCGCGAAATTCACGGGTCTCTATCGATCAGTTTCACCGCAGAATCGCTTGTGTTTCGTAACCGGTTGTTTTATTTCTGCCGACACACGGACCTCTGCCATTCTGTGCGGAAGCAAACACGCCCTGATAAAATAAGGCAGTGGCTTCTTCTCTTGCAGGCAACAGCAAAATCAAAGTGAAGAAACCAACAGCGCGGTCCTACCTTGTTGCATTCTTGTGAGAGTTTAGATATTTTCGCGAAAAAAAAAAAAAAAAGCCTTTATACCCAACCATGTGCAAGCGGACAGAAGGTAGAATGTGACTGCATGTTCCGGTTTGATTAAGTACAGGTGCTTGGGGTCTAGCTTAGTACCAGAATGTAACTAGAATCTTACGTTACTTGAATTATTCTTGCAATGGGGAAGATTGAATTAAGATTTTTTTTTTAGACATTCACGCCATTGCTGGTTACAACTGCATGTCATAAGAAAGCTTATTAACCGATCAGTTTCTTTGTTCCTGAGGACGGCAACATATCTCAGTCCTCGAAACATCGCAACTGTTTTGTATTAGGAAGCTCACTGTGTTCGACTGCGCTGTCGTCGTTATAGTATCCAGAATATTTGTTTATTCACAGCGCCGGTTCGCCTCTGTGTTGTTATGTTGTCCACATTATCTGTCTAGTATCTTCGGGTTCATCTGTTTGTCCAATGTCACTTTTTTGTCTTTATTTTCTGTTCTTGTTTCAACTGTCCCGTCGCTGTCAGCACAATGAGTCTGTCTGTGCTATAATATTTTTCTAACTAATTCTTCCACGGAATTGTCTGAGCTGCCATGGTTATTAACTACGTTGGTTTTCATATTCATCGTTTTTTGCCCGTTATTGAAGTTTCATATGACATACATAGAGACCCGGAAATTTCGCGGATTCGTATGGCCTCAAGGTAGAATTCGAAGTCAATGGTGTGCTTAACCAATGTTTGCTTGATTTCTTAGAGATAACATTTTTATTCTTATTAGTTGGCACTACCGGATTCGCTTACTTCTTTCCTATCTGGGCATCGTTGGATCGCGGTCGGAGAGAGTCGTGTCCAAATAACTGCAGTCCTATCATGAACACCGAACAAGAGAGTGAAGGTTTGCATTTTAACTTGCGACTAAGCGAATGCGCGACATTTCCGTATCTCTAGACATACAATGTAACCAGCAGTGGCGTAAATAAAAAAAAGTTAAATAAACGAGAATCGTACAGGTCCTCACTGATGCACGTTTTGCCGTACTTTGAGTGTGAGGTAGGTCAGTGGTGTCTGGCCTGGACGTCAACTATACCAGCTTGAATGCAAGCTTGTACAAGCCCAGCTCTGCTGCATAGTATTTTTTTTTGTAAATTGAACAGTAATAAACATGTAAAATTACAGATATTTGTAAATTTGTATATTGCATATCCACAGTAAAGTGAACTTAATTAATATTCGATTATCTTTTCCATGGCTTCAAAAAAAAATTGTGTTTGAACGAAACATTAATTAAAATATAAAGTAATTCTTCAATTGTCTTAATAAATACTCAGCATTATCTCGAAAAAATTATTTAATATATGTAAAAATAAAAAATAATTACAACCATGTGTTGTACAAAGTTAAAATATCTTTCTTGTATTACAAACTATTTCTTGGCTTCTGGTGTAACTAGATCTTTATAATGAAAATCCACCTCCAACCGAACATACTTATAGAGAATTACATATACTAATTAAATTATAATATGGCAGACTAGTGCAATAAATTAAAAAAAATATATATAAATAAATATAAAGGAATCTTCTGGTAAAAGTACAGGAAATTTAATTTTCCTTTGTGTGGCGACACTGGCCGGTTGCCGCTGCTCGCAACCAGGCCGCAGAGACGCCCGGTCACAGATGGACGCCCCTCCCCGCGCCTTGCGGCTGCTGATTGGTTGCGGCGCGACGCGGGCCGCCGGGGCGACGACCGCCGATGTCGCCTGACGGGGTCCGGCTTGTCGCCGGATCCGGTCCCCGCGGAGTCACGAGGTCAGGGAGTGGTGGTCCGGCGTGGATGCTGGAGTCGTGTTGGGTTTCGGGACACGCCCACCCGGCGCGGCGGTTACAACCTTTAACCGATGGTTTTTAAACAAATAGATGGACGAGAATCCTAACAATGTCGTGTTGTGCTTATGGTTGTGCAAATAGGCTATCAAAAAAGCAGACTGGCATTACACTTCACATGAAAGTTTATGGTTACATCTTTCTTTTGAATTAAATCATAATATATTCCACTGATTTTTTTAGTCCTAGATTATGTTATTTGGCATAATGTGTTATTTTTTATTACCTTATAGTTGTTACTTCAGCACGTCCAGTTTTCCTGTTCACTTCGCATAATTTCTCCCGAGTTTAAATTTACTAGACTTATTTCTTTTTAATACACTTTCTACCAGCTTGCTTGTTATACTAAAGCCCCAAAATTTATAAATTAAATCGTCAATGATCACGAGACTTAATTATATTTTGTATGAAATAGGCAATGCAAATTGATTTAAACAGTAAAAATTCCTTTTTTTAGTTTTATGTTTTGTGGGTTAGTATGGTTTATGCTTTTGCATGTAAATGAAGGAAAACCGTAAAGTACTGAAAAAAATATAGTTTTTTACCTAGATTTTTTTTAAAGTTTTACATAGTTAAAAAAATAAAAGTCTAATGGCTATGAACATTAGCGTAATTGTTGTTAAAAGTTAGCAAGTTTTGTGGCTCTACTAAGAAAAAGAAATACAAAAAAAAAACAACATAATTTCGAGTTGTAGGCTGCTGAGGTTAATTATGTTGACTATCTTGTAAATAGGTATTTTACAATTCAGACTGGAGCCTTAAGAAACTCGACACTGGGGAAGACAACGTTTAAGACTTTACACTGTATTGTGATATAAAAAATAATTTAAAAGAAGACATGTAAATGGAATATCACTTGAAATGCAATAAAAAAAATTTATTGAACAAATAAATTAAGAATGGTAAATATTTTGTAGTTTAAATATTCTGCAGCTAAAATCATTGAGTAAATGTTAATAATAGTGACTCTTGGGAAATAAGGCGAATAGTAAGTAAAGTGATAGGATTTAAGTGGGAATAAATATAATGTTTTTAAGAATGTTATTTTTCTTACATATTAATGATGTAAGTAGCTGACATAACCTGACCACCATTTCACATTAATCACCTTATTTCCCAAGAGCTGCCCCTTAAAAAAATTACTGTAATGGTTTCATAGTTCATTCTGTATTTAAATTTCAATTTAGCACAACTTTATACCAGCAGGTCAGTTAACTAATCCCTGTAAAGTATTTTAATGTGGCTGACAACATGACCGAACTTAATGTTAAGAAAATTTTAGAAACAGGTTGGCCTAACAAGTAAAAGTAACACAAAACGCACCTATTTCAAACCTGAATTTTTACCAGTGATCTCAAAATAAGAACTGTGCCAGAAAATTATTTCAGACAAAAGTATTAGATAAAAATTATAAAATTTACAAACAATTTTAACAGATTCTATATTGTGCCTACAATAGGAGTTATGAATTTTTTTGTAATTTCATCCTTGTTTTTTTTATAACCTTGCTGCATTGGTTTGTTTTATCAAAAAATGTTTCAGACAAAAGTTCTAGATAAAAATTAGAAAATTTACACACAAGTTGAACGGACTCAATGGTGTACCTACCTACTAAGGGAGATATGAATTTTTTTTGTCCAACTCTTGGTTTTTCCATCCCTTGCAGTTATTGTCGTTTGTATCAAAAATGTTTTTAGACAGACTTATAATGAGTTATAATGAGTTCAAACGTATGCGATATTATCATATTATGGGAGTTATAGCAATTATTCTGTTTTTCAAAAAATCTTACCCATTTGTATCCCTTTCATGGACTTTCGCTCATAATAGAATTCGACCGAGATTTTTCGTTACTATATTTTGAAACCAGCTAGGAAGAAATTTGTGAAAAATTACGGCATTTATCGTGTCCATAAATATGTGATATTTATGTATGTATAGATATATAAATATATACACTTGAGTTGACGATGATTTTGGGGTCTATGGACTATGGAAACGAAAAACTATATGAAAATTTTCCGGAAGTCGCACCCTAGTTATGGCTACAATAGGTAGCCATTCTGCGAAATCTACATAAAAGTACTTGAGAAGATTAGAAAGGCAGTTATATTTTTGTGCTATGATGCTGCTATCTCTAGTATTATTGACGTAACATTTGTATCCATGGTTTCGAAACGTCCGCCAGAATGCGTTGAAACGACACGTTCTGGAACACGGCCCGCGAGTAAGGTTACAGTTGTATCCCAAGCGTGGCGGTCGAAGCACTTCTACCGGGTCAGTGTAGCCAGCCTCAGCACACACAATCTGGGTACACTCACCTCTGTACTCGGGTACGTTTGGGTACGAGAAGTTCTCACTTCGGGTGTCATTCAGGTACGTACACAAAAAAGTATGAAAAAATACTGCTGTCTTCTTTAATACAAATATCATATAAACTGTTCTATTAAATATTATAATAGCTTTACAACATACACTTTTATAGTTTGAATGCAAAAGGACCATGCGTACAATTTTAAAATGTGGTGTTGGGGGAGGGAGGATAGTGTAAACGTTCAATACTACTATTCCAGCAACGTGTGAAGAATGGTATTTTTAGTTTAAATGTTGGTGTAAAATTATTTTAAATATTACCTGTAACATAAATATGGCGACTTAAATTTGTGTTGTCCTTTAGTAGTGTAGCCGAGACTGTTTTCAAAGAGAGATATCCCTGATCCTTTTGTCACCACCTTACTGTTTACTTGACACTAGCCGCAACTTGATCCTGTGGTTCTCCAGAGATCCTTAGGAATACGGTGTAGCCGAGGCTGTTTTCAAAAAGGCAGGGATGTTTTATGTCAGTTCGTTACGGCCAGGGCAAAGAATGTTTGGCACACTTATTTGTTTTCCATTCCAAGTTAATATTGTTCAATATTTTTTTAATATTAATATTTTAATTTTTTCTTAATTCGGGTTCATCTTGGGTACCGGGTGCAGACACAGCAATTCGGGTACGTCTGGCAACACTGCGCCGGGAGCTCGACGAAGGCGGACCACCCTGCCTCACCAGCTGTGCTGCAGCCTCAGCATCTGCACATCTGGCGGCGGGCAGGTGACCACGTGACCGCGCGACCGGCCAGTCACGCTGCAGCGACGTGCCGCGACTGTCCGCCTGTCCAGTTGCCCCGGGTCCAGCTCCAAGCGGACGACAGCCCGCCACTTCGAGGTGCGCCGAGAGACAGATCCGCAGATAACCTGCAACCTAGAACACACACTTTGAACATTTTATAAGTTACAACCACACTAGAGGTTAGTACCGGACAGCTCTATGCTGACGACACGGGCGAGAGAGTGAATAACAACCTGGCGGCCAGAGGTGTGACTACACAATATTTTATAGATAATTCGTTAATTTTATTACATTATCTGGAATCAAAGGATTAATTTCTTTTAAAACAATTTGAAGAACTACAAGTTTATATTCCCTCATAAATATGTATGATTAAAAACAATTTCTAAGAGAAAATAAAGTTGTTTGCGTTCTGATAATATTGGCACCATATGTATTAAAATTATCTTTGAAAGATTTGTGCAATGGGAGTGCATGACTTAATGTAAATTTTTGGACAAACGCCATTGCTAAGAACTTTTTCTGTTGAAGAAAAATAAAAAATAAAAACATAAAAAATAAAAAAAATAAATAAATAAAAATACCCAAAAAAGACAAAAAACACAAAATTAAGCAAAAAATTGCTGTTGTCAACAAGGATATAAACACCACAAAATATTCCGTAACAGGAATATGGTCAACAAACAAAGGAAAACAAAGAAAAATGTACTAAGAGAACGAAAGAAAAAAAAACACAAATGATGACACAGAAATATTGACCCCATAAACATTCAGCACAACGGTTGGAACGAAACAAAAACACGACAAAACGAAAAGACGAAACAAATACAATAGTTTTCCAAAACAGAATATAACGATAAAAAACCCCCACAAATGATGACAGCACAAAAATATTGAACCCAAAATAATTCAGCACAACAATTGAAATGAGACAAAAACACGACAAAACGAAAATACGAAACGAACACAATAGTTTTACCAAAACAGAAACAAGCGACGTTTCGGGAACTGTTATCTGCTCCCGTCCTAAGGCAGAGACGCACATGGTACGGAAACACAGGTGCGACTGAGTAGTGTCCAGCCCCTACTCAGTCGCACCTGTGTTTCCGTACCATGTGCGTCTCTGCCTTAGGACGGGAGCAGATAACAGTTCCCGAAACGTCGCTTGTTTCTGTTTTGGTAAAACTATTGTGTTCGTTTCGTATTTTCGTTTTGTCGTGTTTTTGTCTCATTTCAATTGTTGTGCTGAATTATTTTGGGTTCAATATTTTTGTGCTGTCATCATTTGTGGGGGTTTTTTATCGTTATATTCTGTTTTGGAAAACTATTGTATTTGTTTCGTCTTTTCGTTTTGTCGTGTTTTTGTTTCGTTCCAACCGTTGTGCTGAATGTTTATGGGGTCAATATTTCTGTGTCATCATTTGTGTTTTTTTTTTCGTTCTCTTAGTACATTTTTCTTTGTTTTCCTTTGTTTGTTGACCATATTCCTGTTACGGAATATTTTGTGGTGTTTATATCCTTGTTGACAACAGCAATGTTTTGCTTAATTTTGTGTTTTTTTGTCTTTTTTGGGTATTTTTATTTTTATTTATTTATTTATTTTTTATTTTTTCTTCAACATAAAAAGTTCTTAGCAATGGCGTATGTCCAAAAACTTACACTAAGTCATATGTATTAAACAGACATATTGTTCATACTGGACACACCGTCTGATATCTATCGGACGATCAAGACAACAACGCCAGGTTTTCACATAAAAATCTTGAAGCTGTCCGGTATAAGTCTGTATCGTATTCGTTATAACTTAGAAACACGCAAGTCAGTAAATCGTAACATAGAACCGTCACAAATTAGAACATATGCTGGACCACATAACCTAGAAACTTTATAACTGAGAAAATTGAGAGAATTGTGTTGTCCCAGTACCTCCACTAGTTAAAGTTCCCTGAATAGCTTTCCAGTATTAACTGCACACATTAATAAGCATAATAGAACAATTAAAAGTCAAATTACTGAATATTCGATAATATTTTCAATGGTTTAATATATGTTAAGTTTTGGAACTTCTAGGAACTTTTTTTTTTCGAATGTAACAATGGAAACAAATTGCGTGAGAACGTTTGTGACACTATGCATTATGGGTTAATGAATGAATGTTTAGGGTACGTAGTTACTCAAGGAAGCGCGTGACAGCTGTATTAGGTTGAGCTTCATAATTGCAGTTCGGTTAGCAGTGACTCAATGTGTGCTCAGCTCTTAGCAGAAATTCGCGGCACGCGCCTGTAATTTCCCCGCCTCTTATTCCTTAAGAAAATTTTATATGTTATTTATAAGTATCTCTCCAAAATTAATTAGTTTATTTAATGTAATTTGGGGCGTTTTAATAATCAATTTATTTTATTACAATATACCTCTTTGATTTAATGCAGTTTTTTGGACATACGCCATTGCAATTTTGCACTGTTTGTCATGGAAAAATTCCGAAAATCTAATAAATAAAAGTGAAGATAAAAAATTCACAGAAAACAAGACTGAATGAGCTGATGTCGGGCAAACAGAACCAACGATGAAACTAAACAAGTATTATGGACAACACAACGACGACAGAACGGAAAAAAAATGTTCAGACTCTAAATATCAGACAGCACAAGAATTCCATTGAAGGAACTTAGTCATGAAAAATAATATAACAACATAGACGAACACGTGGACTAAGAATGACGAGACAGATTAACTGCAGGCAACGCAGCAAACATATGAACACAACGATGAAGATGAACAAGTACTATGGACAACACAACGACAATAGCACTGACGAACACAGAAGGTTTCCAGTGACAACAGTTGCTACGTTTCGGGAACTGACATCTGTTCCCGTCATCAGGCACAAACAGACTGATATTGGACACCGGAAAACCATGGGTTTATATATGTTAGAGCTTCTCTCCTTGCCCAGCCAATGGCGTATGTCTGAAAAACTGCATTAAATCAAAATTTCCCGTTGGACGAATAATTTAAAGACCTCTTCGATATTCTCGTTATTGTGTGAACCTAGGCTTGGTTCCATTCACTTGTACATAAACCAATCAGTTGCAGACGCAAAAGGGAGGGATAGGAGGAGATATTTCCCCCTGAAAGTTATGAAAAAATTTGCAAAATATAGTGAATGCATTATGTTACTGTATGAAAATCCACGTTACCTACGGCTACTACTGCAGAGCCATCTGTCAGTGAGTTAGTGTCAATAAAATGTAAGTTTTGTTGAATAAACGTGTTAAAATTGTATTTTTTTTTTCCTTTCAACCCCCATCCCTACCCGAAAAAAAATTATTGTATGCGCCATTGAAACCAATGTATTTATATCATTGGCTGCTGCCACGTTCTCCATTATACCTTCTGTCCGCATTGCACATGGTTCCGTAAAATGTGCACTGGTTATTTTCTCTTAGGTACATTTGGCATTTCTCGCGAAAATATGAGAACGGTAATTACGACTGTAGATTGCAAACAAGTATGCCCGCATCAACGGTTCCTTTCTTGTAATTGGCGCCTGTCTGTCAGGGTCATTCAGGAAGCGTTATGCTGTGATAAGTGTGCCTGCAGTATACATGTGCCTGGGAGGAACTCGACCCATCACGACACGCAGAGAACGCCACAATGTTTTACCACAGAGCTCGTCTCGAATTATTGACGCGAAACATGCATGCCCCTACTAATTGGCTTCCTGTATTTTCAGCACTTCAAAGACCCACGAGTCTGTGAAAAATATTAGGCAGATGTATAACGGTAATTTATACATTTCATACGCCCTCCAAAAATTAAAGCGCTAATTTGGCTTTATTAATGTTATTTAGAAAAAAAATTGCACCAAGGAAACTAACAAAAAATCTTCTTTATATTATTCTTACTCTAACGTAATTGTTTTTACCTCCATTAGAATTAGAAGTTATAATGTTTTGCAAAAAAATAAAAGCGAGAAATAAATTCCGCCAATTAATTTTCGTATTTTCTAAATCAAGCTAATTTTGGGTTAGAATGTGCCGTTCCTCCTAAACTTAGAATACCTAATATTACTCATCTTTTCTTGTCCTAAGGTCCTGTGATTTCAGTTATTTTAATTATTTGTTCCTACTCTTGAATTGTATACTTTTTTACTGTTTTTTGTTTGTTTTTTTCAAAACTGGTTGTTTCCAAATATTTATATTGTTTTCTATAGTATAAAAAAGCTATAAAATAATAAATAAATGACTTTCGAAATGTCCGTCTGGTCAGTGATTTCACGTAAATATCTTAATTTTTGTATTCATAAGTCGGCTAATTAATGTTTTTGTTTGTTTTGTTATTTTATTTATTACTGGTTTCCACCAGTCATGTTTGATTGTTTGCTATTGTCCATTATTGATTGTATCGAAAAACTATTTCGAAAATGGGACTGTGGAAGTATATTATTTGGGGTTTCCCAGCAAAGGCGGACCCAGCATCTTACTGTGTGGGTGAATTTGGTTTGGGTAGGGAGGGGGGGGGGGGGTAGGAAGCGAATGATGGGAGGATTTTATTTGGTGGATGGTGAAATAGAGAGTCAGAAATTTTGAAAAGTAATTGCTAGGCAGGGCCGGTGCAAGGTAAATTGGCGCCCTAGGCGAAAAACCTTAATGCCCCCCCCCCCCCCCGGACACCCCAAAAAAAGTTTTCCTTGTCTCAAAATACATCACGTAAGCCTAAGATTTTGTCAACAATCGAATGTAAGCAGGCTTGTGTTTTTTTTAAACTTTTTTACTTATTACAAATCATAAACAGGTCACCGTGGACTTTAAATAATTACTTATATCAATATAAACATTCCAAACTGTTACAACAATCCATTTTCATCTAGTTTCAATAATCGTTAAACATATTATATCAGCTGTTATGTGTCGTGCTGCGCCGCCCCCAGTTACTTGGCGCCCTAGGCGGTTGCCTAGTTCGCCTATATGAACGCGCCGGCCCTGTTGCTAGGGGCATGTATTTTTCGATAAAATATTTTGAGACTAGCTGAGAGTTAAAGTACTGCAGTGATTGGGTGACTTTCTTTCAGGTGCGTCGTGTACACTGTCGGCACACCAATTAAAATTATCCAGTGCGGGAGCAAACGCGTCCTGAATGGCCCGGTAAAATTCTTGCAGACGACCGCCAGTTACAAGGAAAAAATCATTAGCGCTAGCATACCATGTATCAGTCAGTTTAATGGGAGTCAAGATTTTTTCCACAAAAAATGCTAGTAATAGCTTCTTAAACTATTTAAACCATTTCTGACGTCTTGAAAAGTCATTTTTATATCTCCAGGTAATTTTAAGTATGTGGGTTATGCGGGGTGGGCATCGCCGCCACAAGACTGCCACTGTTTCCCAGCTGTGTGGACCCAGGGAATTACGCAATTAGACAGTGGCTGTCGCTCGAATTGGACGCTATCTTCGTCCTTCACTGATTCACATGTGATCCGCACGATAGATGATTATATGAATTCCGTCAGCTCAGGATTTATCGGCTCGGGTCATGTTGACGACGCTTCACTTGCACAAGACGTACCTACAGGGGGTGCTGTCATAATTTAGAAACACACAACTTAGAAATACAAAAGATAGAATTTTCTAAGTTATTGACAGTTCTATGTTAAGACATTTTTAAGTTGTGTTTTACGGAGTTGTGTGTTTCTATGTTACGTGTTTCTGAGTCATGACAATTCTAAGTTGTGGGTTTCTAAGCTGTGATAGTTAAGTTATAATTAGAGACCTGCAAAATTCGCGGTTTCGATGGCCTTCAGGATAGACTGCACATACCCCTGTACACTCGGGCAATTAACGCAAGTTCTTCGTCTGCCGACTTGTGAGTCGTCTCAGCTGGTTTGTCTGTGATTCGATCCTTCTTTGGTTGATGGTTTATAACTGGTTGAGATTCGTCCAGATGAGAGAGAGGTCGTTGCCTTATTTGACCGAGCCACTCAGCACGCGTTTGCTTCCGCACGTAATTACTGTGATTGGTAGAGACCTGCAAAATTCGCGGATTCATTCGGTGAAAGGCTAGAATTCAAACACATATACCTTAGATAATTTTGATATTGGCTTACTGTTCATCTGGACGAATCTCAACCAGTTATAAACCCTCAACCAAAGAAGGATCGAATCACAGACAAACCAGCTGAGACGACTTACAAGTCGGCAGCCAATGAACTTGCGTTATTTGCCCGAGTGTACAGGGGTATGTGCAGTCTATCCTGAAGGCCATCGAAACTTTCTGTGTTTCGTGATTGGTCGGGTGTATTTCAGGTGCATGTTTACTTTTGTTACACTAATCACAGCCCTTTAGTGCAGAAGCAAACGCATCCTCAATGGCCTGTTAAAATAAGTCATTGGCGTCTCTTTCATACGAAAGCCATTCACAAGGAAGAATCCATTGGCGTGGGCATGCCATGTTGCAGTTTAATGGATGTGTATATTTTTTTCGCGAAAAATGCCTGCCCCTAGTAATAAGCCTTAATCAAATTTGAACAAATCTCCATCAAAATACTCTCCTTGGCTAGCGATGCGCATCCATCCTTATGTTAATCCCATGATTGGAAGCATTTCTGGATGTGGATTTGTTCGGCCCAAAACTCGCAAATCTGAAGCGAGGCGTGGCCCGACGCGTTACCCATTGACTCATTTTTTATGGTCTCCGTTTTGCAAACACACGCGTTGTTCGAAATCCGCGATTAGAGATACATACATTTTGCGCATTCATTTAGTCTCAAGCTAGAATGCAAACCTTCAAACTCTCGCACTGGGTTTGTAATCGGACCGCAGTTAATTTGGACACGCCCCTCTACGACCGTGAGCCAACGATGATCAGCGAGAAGACAAATAAGCGAATGAGAAAATGTTCTTGCTAAGAAATCAACAAATGGGAAAGCAAACATAGATTGAGCACACCTTTGACTTTGAATTATATCCTGAGGCCAGACAAATCCGCGATATTTCTGGATCTCTATCCATGACGCACGATAGACACGGTAGGCCGACTGACAAGTCACAACTTGTTCAAACTTGACATCTGACTTTCTCAACGGATCAGGATATCGGGGGGATTATTACTTCAAACAGATGTATCGTCAGCAGTTGCTGCTGTAAAAATCTATTCACCGTATTTTTTTGATTACATATCGTAGGATCTTGCAGGTCCCCTGGGTATAGGTGAGGGTACCGAGCTGTATCGTGTGAACCAGGCTCAGAAGGGCTCTTGGGGCGTGTGTAGCGGACACGGACAGCCCTAGGGCCAGAACGGGTATTTCTAGGGTAGCTTCGGCCGCACCCTCCCCGCTCCAAACACCCGTTCGGCCAGCTGGCATTTGTCGGCGTGGCGAACCCTCTGCAGACCTGGGGCCCGCCCCTTCATCCTTCCGTACCTCGTTCCCCCCTCTCACACCCCTTCTCCTTCGAACAGGACTGTGCTGTGCGAGGCGACGGCAACACGTGACGGGCTGCCGTCTGAATATGGCGTTCCTGCGCGGTGAGCTGATTGCGTCATTCCTCTCCTCGCGAAGTCCCGTCTGCAACAGATAGCTGTCACTATATAAGGGACTACGATGGGCTTGTAGTACACTAACGATTCGTCTGTACCAACATCAGAATGTTAAATCACATTCAGATTATAAGTAATTTTTAATGATGTGGCTTGTGAACAAATTGTAATTCTACTCGTACCGTATTTTAATGTTTAGAAAACCATTAAATTTTTTTTTAAATAAAAGTGTGTATTAACAAATAATACACCGTCAGGTTAGAGACCTCGAATTTTTAAATCTTACTCGTCAAAAGATTGTTGTGTTTACACATGCCTGTATGATGTATTAAAAATAATAAATAGGATGCATGACTATTAAATAATGTGTAGCGCCTAAATGTAAAGGAATCTGGAGACCTAGGTAAACCATATAACCCAACACTATAAGCTGCTAAAATAGTTCAAGCTAACTAAATGACGTAATATACGCACATTTATCCTTGCTTACAAATCACTGCAGCCGGAATCATATTATTATCTCTCAGCCAATATTAATTACCTTCATAGTTACGATAGCCATGACACTAACTATATGCTGGCAATTCCCGTACACATATCCAAATGTTTGTCAGGATATTTTGTAGCCATGTGTAGCAGGCTCTGGAATGAACTAGACCAAGAGACAAGACAATAAAAAAACCTAGTTAATTTCAAACTTTGGCTGAAAAAAAAAAACACCTTTGGAACACCTACCTTCCACGAAAACTTTGCGGGTTACCGAAAAATTTCGAGCAGGGAGCCGGAGAACTTCTCCCGGCGACCGAGGCCTCCAACAGCTTTAATCCGTGTGGGAATGCGTGACAGATATTTCTGTAATGCTACTTATTATTATCTTGTATTTGGCAACGTCGGATTTTAAAGCGTTGATTACAGCACGTGTATGCCTATGCATAATTTTTAGTTACTTGTGAAAGAAATTTTGGTTAAATTTTGTAACGGTTACCTCTTATCTTTTAATATTTAGTTAATGATTGATTGTGCTTTATATCCACCTATTTTAATATCTATTATGTTTATGTAATGTTTTTTTTTTTTAAATTTCAATGTATGATCTTATAGCAGAAAATGTTCAGTGTAAGAAAATGCGTATCGCTTTAAGTTGGCCACCAATAAATAGGAGATAAATAATACTAATTATATCATATTTTAGTCTATACTGTAAGCTATATATCTAGTAAATGCTAAACATGCTAAAATTATAATATACGTGTATATACAATAATATATATATATATATATATATATATATATATATATATATATCTTACCAACTAGGTACGTGTAAAAAATTCTGAAAATTGTTAACTTTCACAGCTATGTACATATTATTTTCATGTGAATGTATATTTCAGTGTATCAGTGTATCACTTTAGATTGTATTATGTTTTTGATTTGTAAACTGTAAATATGTAGATAACATATGTTCCATGGCCTTATGTTCTCAACCAAGATCAAGGCTCAACGTAATGTATAAATAAACAAAAGCTATAGTGTTTCGAGAAACTACTCGACACGTAGCCAATTTAGAAAAATCGTTTATCCAGTGTTGCCAGCCATATAACACACCATTTGGGTACACTCACCTCTGATTCGGTTACTTTCGGGCACAAGAAGTCCTCAGTTCGGGTGTTATTCAGGTACACAAACAAAGAGGTATTAAAACATTATTGTTGTCTTCTGAAATACAAATATAGATATACACTGTTGAGTTAAATCACATACAACAGAATATTTTATATTTTAAATGCAATATTGGCTCTATTGCGAAGGACCATGCGTAGGATTTTATAATGCGTCTTTGGGGGAGGGGGTATAGTGTAAACGTTGAATATTATTTCAGCCACACGTGAAGAAAAAAAAAAGTATTTTCAGGTTAAAGATTGGTATAAAATTATTGTAAATATTACTTGTAATATAAATGTAGCGACGTAAATTTATGTTGTGCTGTAATAGCGCAGCCGAGACTTTTCCACGAGAGATATCCATGACCCTGAAGTCGTCGCCTTACTGTTTACTTGGGATTAGCTGCAACTTGATCGTGTAGTTCTGCGTAGATCCTTAGGAATATGCGTAGCGGAGGCTGTTTTCATGAATGCAGGGATGTTTAAAGTCTATACGTTACGGCCAGGGCAAAGACTGTTTGCCACCCGTATTCGTTTTCCATTCCAAGTGTATATTGTTCACAATTTTTTTTTACATCTAATTTTTATTTTTCCTAAAATCGGGTACATTTGCGTACCCGAGCGGATCTTCTCGGGTACCGGGTACAGGCATAGTAAGTTGGGTACGCGTACCCCGAATTCGGGTGCGTCTGGCAACACTGAGTCTCGGCGCAGGGAGAAAACCCGCCGGCTCGCCGCGCCGCGCAGTCGTGCGCGACCGTCTTCTGTCTCGCCCGCTCGGCGGCAGTAGTGTCTCTGGACCGCCGCTGCACGCCCGCGGCGCCACCTGTCAGCGACCCTCCCCGGCCGCCGGCCGTTCCGTTACCTTCCTGCGTGCGCGCTGCGCTGCTGCAGTGTTGCCAACTTGCCAACCCGCATTTTTGGTATCTTGAACTACCGCGGGGAAAACAGCAAGTATTCTCTAGTTTCGGGTCAATATAAAATAACACTTTTGACATTAGAAAAAACAAAAAAAAACAAAGTTGATGCTATAACTAGATGTATGCATTTTCGCGAAAATATTTCGACACTAGCTGGGAGTTAAAACACCGTAGCATGTTGATTGGTCGAGTTTCTTTCAGGTACATGCCTATTGTCAGAACACACCACACACAGTAATTCAGTGCAGAAGCAAACGTGTCCTGAATGGCCCGTTCGAAAAAGACATTGGCTTCTCTTGCAGACGGCCGCCAATTACAAGGAAGAAACAGCTGGCGTGACCGCGTGGGTGTACCTTGTTTTGCAGTTTAATAGGCTTTCAGATTTTTTCGCGAATAATACATGCCCCAGGCTATAACTATTGGAAGTATGTGTTCCAGATCTAGCCTTGTTCAATATGCTTAGCTTGAAAATATATCAGTGCATTTCAGCACAGGTGGTAATTATTTATATAAAAACTATCTATGATTGAACTACTTAACCTCAAGCTATTAGAATTATCATTTTGACGTTGACAGCTTTAAGTTCTATTAAAACCAAACAAAATTCTCATAGTTGGCTAGGCTAATGTTGAATTGTTTGTTTTGTTTATTTGATAAGTATATTCAGCTGCCAAAGCAGAAATGTCAGTTCAATAACTGTCAAAATAAGTACAGCCTATCATTAATAGAGTGTAGAGTTAATTTTCCATCCTTCTGTATACATTAATCGATCATAAAGATACAACTTTAGAAAAATATAGTTTCACTGCTCCTTTGTTCCATTTTGCCGGTCGTCAAACTACACGACTATTTTTTTTTTTTAGAAGTGTGGATAAAATGGGTTATTTTGGATTTAATATAAGGGTAAAAATCAACAACTGCCTTAGCAAAACTGGTGCTATAGTAAGGCTGGGTTTACAATTAGAAAACATACGCGAGTGCATAGCAGGCCATACACACCACCTGTGCGCAGACGGTTCACAATTGAAAACTTACTGTTAATTTCAGCCAATGAAATTACGCGATGTATCCGACTTCTGTTGGCAGTGTTAGGAAGTAACTATATTAACTACCGAATTATTATCCCGTGACATCTGATCAGCAATTTGTGAGCACAGTTTTTTTTAACATATAAATAAATAAGGGTAATATATTTTTTATTTAGTCTTTAAAGCAGAAATTACACTTGGGCATTGTAATATCTCGACAATTTCTTGCCACAACATGATTGATACATGTTCATAAACAGTTCTCTAGTTACGCCAAAATGGCTTCCTACTCTACTCTCATTGGATGATACGTCATGCGTCCGTAAAATAAATAAAATATAATCATTTCACTCCCATGCACACGACCGTCCTTATGCGCTATTGTGAATCAGTAGGTTGGTAAACATGGCGGTCAAATATTGTGCGCACGACCTACTGTTACTGTTATTTTTTCAATTTTGCACCCAGCTTAATTTCGCTTACCATCTGTCGGGCCTTTAGGCCCGTACACAATCAACAAAGTATTAACGGATAGTTAAAGCGATAACTTATACATCACAGAACTAGCACAGCGGCCTGGCTAAAACGGATCTAAACTTAAACCCATTCCTTTGTATATTATTTAGTTTTAGTCTCAGAAAAATTAATGCAGCTCTAGTTTGTAGTGTGTAATTATAAGGACAATAGTTAGTGTCGAAAGGAAAAATCCACAATAGCATAGGAAATGCAAAAATTAATATGCATCAATAAGATTTTTCTCCTTCGGAAATTGGACCGTGATGTTTTATTGCTTGATTACATCGTGCGAACATAATAAATAAATGAAAATACTAAGCACAATCTGGTCAACACACGCATATTATTATGGAAATAGGTTATCAAATTATGACCTTAAAGGACGTTCAGAGCTCCTAATTGGCAGATAACATCACGGTTCTAGTAATAACCGAGAGCGAACTTGTGTAAAGGCTTAATACAATATACGGTTGTATCTAGTTAGACTGAATAACATGGAGTTCTACTGTTATGTATAATACTGCGTTGTGTTAGTGAAATGCTTTATGACTAGAGAACGGAAAAATTCGCAGATTCGTTTCGTGATAGGCTAGAATGCTATCTATTGTACATCTTCGTTGCTATTGTTATTGGTTCACAGTTTGTGTCGCGGACTTTGGGCCAATGAGAAACCCTCATCCACTTAAGTATCGAATCACAGGCAAGCAAGTTGAAAACTCTGAAAAGTCTGCAGCCAATGAACAGGTGGTAGGCTATTTGCCCGAGCATGTAAAGGTCAATCGAGTCCATCCTAGAGGTCATTGAACCTGAGAATTTTTCCGGTCCCTATTTATGACCGTTCTGAGATTCGAGAAGTTAATAAGAAAATGACGATGATCCATATGACCCAACCATATTCAATCTGGACAGAAGGTAGAACGTCGCAACAGCAAATGAAGGAAAGACATTAGTTTGTTTACGTACAAGTGTGGGGAGCCTGGCCTAGTGCCACAAAATAACGCGAATTTTGTTTGGTTTGTAATCATGTCATAATACATAAATAATTAATAATTTCATTGGCGAAAGTATTAAACTTTTCGATGAGTGTGAATTTGCGTGTAATAGTTGGATAGTATAAAAATTAAATATTATGGTATAGTATTTATCGGCATCAAACATGTCAGTAGGTATCTTACAACCAATGCATCTGGTTAGTAAAAACATTGTCATACTATAAAATACGAATATATACTTTTGCTCCCAAAGTTTAAAAATTTGATCAGTCCTATATGTCATAAATATCAAGCTATGTGCTAGACCAGAAGTTGCCCTTTTTTATGGTGGTTTGTTAAGATCATCGTTAATGTCGGTTGCATTTGAGGGCCCCAAATTAAGAGTAAACACACAAAATTGTAGTGCCTGAGGTCCGTTCCAAAGAATCGTGAAGGACAATAGTTTTCAATTGGGACCGATTACGGCATTACGAGTACCTACTGCTGGAAAAATCGGGCCCCAGCCCGCTGACATCTTGTGGTATGACTTCGCGTAGGACGTAGTTAGCGCTCGTTCATGGAGGAATAAGGTATGGTTGTAGCATGGAGTTAGTAACTGCCAGGAGACGGCATTCTGTGACGTAGTTGGAGTCACTTTTTAACCTCGCCATCTACAAATTGTTCCCTTCAAAGCATTGCGGAAACGGTGCTTGTCTGATGATGGTTAGTAGAGTTTTAACTAGAATCTCAGTCGTTAAACACAGTCACTTACTTCTATATATAAAAAAGTAATATTTAAAACTGCTTTACCAACACTTTAGCCATTGTTTATGGCGTCTAACCAACATGGTTGCAGGCCATGAGCTGATAAACAAACGGCTTTACCCGGTTCCAATGTAATCAGCGGTAATACTGGGTTCGGATTCTTGCCCGGGCATTTATACTGCGTTGTCCCAGTAGCTCCAATGGTTAAAGTTATTTGTGAACCGTTTCTTGAACGGCTTACCAAAATTAACTGCGCACATTAATAAGCACAATGAAACAAATTTTAAAGTCCAATTGTTGAATATTCGTTTTATATTTCCCATGGTTAAAAAATAAAATCTTGACTGAAACCTTAATTAAAATATATTATCGTAATAAATACTCAGTATTATTTCGATAAACCGTATTTCATGTAATGAAAAATAACCATAGACATGTGTTGTAAAACGTCACAGTATATTTCTTGAAGTATTACAAACTATTTCTTGGCAACTGTTTTCCAAAAGAATCTTTTGTAAAGGTACTGTGAAGGAGCCATATTCCGTGCCCAAACCCAGGGTGGGCCTCTCTGGGGAGGCTGTCATAACTGTGGAACGAGGCTGACACAAAGTACTAATTACAACACTAAAACTACGCTTTAAAGAAAACGTGTTGACTATTACACAGTTTTATCTTATTTAATGCATATAGTGCTGGACCGCCCAGTGAAATGACTAGTGTCGGTTGTCCCCCCACGCAAATCTTAGGGGGCTTCCTTCGCGAATCAGAGATTTGCGCCAGGCTGAATATGGAAAACAGGCAACTGCTCCAACCAAACTAGGCACGTTGCAAAAATTATAACTCATCACGGTCATCTCACCAGGAACAAAAACAACTTAAAGTTGGATTTATAAACTACGCAAGGAATACGACGCAACACCAAAAAATTACACTCGTTTATAAAGTTCACAAGTCGCAAGACGTTACCAACCCTATAACTTAAAATTATAAATCCGTAAAATACATATTTTTACCCCTGGCTTCTTCTAATAATTCATATAAGTCATGAAAACAAAAAAAAAATTGATTTTAAGAACGACAAATGTTTCCCAATAAAAAGAACACAGTGGGCTTGTATGCATATAAAAGCTGCATCTTTAAAAGTTTTCGGAATACTTTTATTGAAACGTGTAGCCGTCGAAAACTCAAGGTAAAATCGCAAGAAAGTTGGAAATTGAACAATACTTGCGTTGCGTTATTGCGTATTGCGTAGTTTATAAACCGGTACTCTAAAATGTGATTGCTGAACATTTTACGTCTTGCGATTTTTGCTTAGTTTATAAACCCGATGTATGAGTTCCAGCACATAAAGTACAATATACAGAAAACCCTTTACGTACAACACCAACTATGAAATGACTTAAAAAAATTAGGTTCAAACAAAAATTACATTGAGCGTTTTTCTCCGAAGTGCAATGTAAATGAAATCTAGGTTTATAATGGTCAATTATTTACAGTTATTTTTAATTTTTTTAAATATTACTTATGATATCAACGATAGAAAATGTTAAATGTAAGTTTATGAAAGTCCCTCATTTGTTGAAAACCGACTCATGGCTGAACTGTACGAGGGTAAATAAATAAATAAATAAATAAATAAAGGATGTTTGGTACTATACATCTGTTCCTGAAACATGGTTTAGTTTCTACACTGATCATTCTACTGCTGGTACCAAAGTTTTGTTACTGTGCCTTGCAAATTTGCTACAGAACTGCCCTGTTCTTGGTCTTGCGAAACTGTCATTTCTAGAGACAAGGAAATTTTAGAGGTTCCAGTTAACGACAAGCTAAAATTCAACCACCTGTACTTTTGGGACGCTTCAGCGATTGGCCCACAGTTTGTGCGGATGACTTATGAGCCAATGAGAAACCTTCAACTAAAGAACACAGCGAACACATCTCTCGAGTGAGCAGCCAATCAAAAAAGTGGCATTTACCTGACTATGTGAGTGTAGAGTATATCATTAAGGCAAAGGAAACGGCGAATGTTTTCTAGTTCTTGTCCTTGGAAAGCTTCAAGGTCAGTACAGTTATTTTATACGTGAAATGCTTTTAACTGCTCTCTGTTAATCGCGGCTGCCAAATAACTACATAAAAAGGCCTCGTTTTAAGTCGAGAGTGAAAATTTAAAACGAAGTGTTGAGGCATATACTTTTTAAAGGCTACCAAACCGGTTCCGAATACTTGACGAGCGTTAGGATCCGTATATAAAAAAAACATACACGAAAACAAAAATGTAAATTACCGTTGGCTGAAGACTTTTTTTTTGCTACCTAAGATACAATTTTCATCAGAAGAACGTATAGTCTGTGTCAAAAAACTTGTCTCAAATTTGACTGCTATCAAAAGTAGTTCCAATGGTCTACGTATCCTTGCGCAGCTGTTGTCCTGCAGACAGTGTTCGTAAACAAGTATTATGTGATGCTTTGCAAATGACAGCTGAAAGATGGATACTATAGTCTGCCTCACTCTTGATTACAGCACAGAGCAAATGGCACCCACTGTTGCCAGATTGATACTACCCAGCTTGTTAACATTAAATTATTTCGTATACTGTCGATAATTGATACGGTTTTGAAGATTTTAAACCATAAAATAGCACCTTTTAATAGTTAATTCAATTGTATAGATACATTATAAACGGAAAAAAAAATCAATTCTAAATACCAATTATTATTTTAAGGGGAAAACTATTTGTTGCAATCGGTCATTGTTAATAACAAGGCTTTCCATTAATTTTTTCTATGGACGACCACAGCTCAAAATTTTAATATTGAAAGATAATTTAAAAATTAACACAAGAATTGTTGAAACCAAATTGGCGTCTTTACGATAAGTTTTCATAGAAGTGAAAACAGAATATTATCAGATGATGCTCTTGATGATTTATAGCAAGAAACTGTAAATCTAAAATTCTTATTTTAAAATGAACTCTTAAAAATAAAAATTTCTTCAATACATTCCGTAATTTTTTTTATTTAAAAACTTGTGTCAAAAACGTAGCGCTCTTTGCAACAGAGCACACTGAAAGAAGGACAACGCTAATAACAGATATTGTGCATTGGAAAGGGAGAGTAAATGCACATTAGAAAGTACATTGCAATCTAAGGATGAGTTATATAGTTGGCCATTAGGGCAGGCAAGACCTAGAGGTCAGACACGCCGGCCACAGCGCCCTCCTGGTGCTCTCGATGGTCTCTTGGAAGGTGAGTGAACTTGCCCCACTCGACTGCGCGCAACGACCACCGCGCCGGCGCCGAGCAAGGAATAAACAGGGGCCCCTGTGCGAGGGTAGCCGGTGCGCCGGGCTGGAGGGGAGCGCACCCCCCACCGCGGGGGAGAGGGGACCCGCCAGCCACGTGTTCCGGGTTGTACAGCTGCCGGAGGGGAAGGGAGGGGAAACACTCCACGGACCGACAAGGAGAGGGGAGGTGGCCCTAGCCCGCTAGCGCGGCGAGAGAGAGACGAAGGCAAAGGCGTACCGAGAGCGAGTGCGGACTCAGGGGGCAAGCGTCGGCACGGCGTGCGTCCAGTGTGTCTCTCTTTACGCCCTTCCGCGGGCATTATTTTTTAAAATTTTTTAATGTGGCTGAAAACCCGCTCGCGACAGCGGGGGTGGTGACGACGTGGTAGTCTTAAATACACCGCTAATTTAAAGTCATCGAGGCGAGTCGATAAAGAACTTCCAGAGACTCCGGTTTATCCGGAAAAACCGTCGAAAAGATTGCGGCATGACGACGGTGAAGACGCAGACCAGGCGCGCATAGCCACGAGGGAGAGGTTTAAAGCGCGCGCGAACACAACTTGAGCCCGGCGGTTGTTTTTGTTTTGAAACCTGCCGGCCGCCATCTTGGAAGGAAGGAAGGCACGAAAGAAAAAAAAAAGAGAGGGAAGAGCCACGCATGCGAGCGGCGTGTGAAACGGCGTAGCGGTTCCTAACCCTCGTGTGAACCACCCCCGCAGCCATGATCAAGCTGCTGGGAGGACTCAAGGACTACCTGAAGTGGCAGGACATAGTGACGGACAACGCCGTGTTCCGTCTGCACAACCTGTTCACGACGGTGCTCCTGCTCACGTGCTCCATAATCATCACCGCCAACCAGTTCGTCGGCAACCCCATCCAGTGCATCGTGGGCAAGGACCTGCCCAGCCACGTGATCAACACCTACTGCTGGATCACGTCGACCTTCACGATGCCCGACGCCTTCCTGCGGCAGGTGGGGCGCGAGGTGGCGCACCCGGGCGTCGCCAACGACTTCGGAGACGAGGACGCCAAGAAGTACTACACCTACTACCAGTGGGTGTGCTTCGCGCTGTTCTTCCAAGCGGTGCTGTGCTACACCCCCAAGTGGCTCTGGGACTCGTTCGAGGGCGGCCTCATGTCCACCATCGTCATGGGGCTGAACGTGGGCCTCTGCAAGGAGGAGGAGAAGATCAAGAAGAAGAAGGTGCTCATGGACTACCTGTTGCGACACTTGAAGGTGAGCTGTTGTTGTTTTGTTTCCACGACTACGTACTTCATAGTAGTAGACACATGGGTGCCGATAACACTGGGTCAGGATGGTCACATGACCCCTGGATTGAAGACGGGAATGGTGTGATTGTTTGGAGGGGGGGGGGGAATTTCTGTTTGGCTCTCCCTCCCCCCCCCCCCCCTTCTCTGTTTTTGATGTACGCATTTTAAATACTGTTCATGCTAACTCCATTTAACTAACAGTTTTTAGAGTATGAAAAATGTAAATACCTACCTTCCCTTTTCTGAAAGGAAATTTCATAATCTTTTCTTCAAGAATGTTATCAAAATTCAATTTATTTTCCAACTGGGTAGTTCGTAATCTTCGAATAGAGTTGCAGTCACTTGTTTCACCCTACATAACATGTTTGTGTGGTTAGATACTGTTATATTTTATTACTCGTCAGTAAATTTAGATTGATCGTAACAGATAAGCACGAAATATAATTTCTTAATATCCTTAAAAAGTCCTTAATTTATCTTAAATTGATTAAGGGCCCTTAGAAGTTCTTACATTTCACTAAGAATCCTTAATAACAACTTAATAAAGATTGATAGCGTTCAAGTAATGGCTGAATGCAGATATTTTAATGTTCTTTTTTTTACACTTGGCCGCAAACACCACTTTGTGCATGTCCAGTACAATTGGCGAATTTCGGGCCACGTGATTATATGTTATACATACGAACTATTAGAATTTTTTTTCATAGTTTCTATCTCACCTTTAAACCAAAAAAATATGTTTTATGGTCTTACCTTGAATTTAATTAGTGATCATAATAAACGGTAGGAGTATAAAATCCAGATATACACTACTTGGGTCAAATGTGTTCCAGATATAATTCTGGACAGTAGGGGCTTATATATGTAAGAATTGGATTTAACCAACTAGATTGTTTTTGCATAACTATTAACATTGTTATTTTCTTGAGGTAGGTACCTTTTTTGATATCGCAAATGGTTTTCTACTTCTGATTGTGAATTAAGGCGATGAAGTAAAGGGGTTCTTAAACTCCTTAATTTTGATTGCTCAAGAGGGTATGAAACATAATTTACGAAATGGGGTCACAGTTTCGTCAACGAATCTTCCAGTAGTCTACTTCATTGCCATGTGCTCTTGTTTGCCGTCTTTGTGACTGGCATGCTAAGCACTGGAACAGTTGGTACTCAACATACTGCTCATTGCCGGCGAGGCAGAGTAGCTGACGAATTAAATTTGAATGAGTCGTCCTCACAAATAATATTAGTCATGTTGCATGACTATTAATACTTGAGAGATTCAAATTGGTAAGCATGTGGTTCATGGTATCCACGAAGACCCAGCCTAGTGTACATTAAGATTCCACATAAGACTTTATTGTTTTTTTGAAGTTATACTGTTATAAGTTTTTGGATACTAATTTGTTTTTGAAAGTAATATTAAAAAGGGTATTAACGGGATTGTAAGCAGTAAACGACGGCTTACATATTAACTACCGTGTCTCAGTAATATTGCAACAAACATCTTGCTCAAGATGATCTCGAACCCACAACCCTAGCTTAGATGGAAGATAGACTATAGCACGTATCATGCTTAGATTGCAGTGTGTATTTAAATGGGCCATTACTCTCGCTTTCCAATGCACGATTTCTCTTACTAGCTCTGTCGTTTCAGTGTGCTCTGTTGCCTGAGCAAAAACGTTTTATATACAACTTTGTAATTAATACAATATTTTTCAAGTGTATAATTTATCTGTTGTGTTTCATCAAAAACATCAGCTTATAATATTCCAAACAAAGAGTTACAAAGAGAAAAATAAAACATACCTTGTAGCGCAGTTCTATATAAAATGGTTTCCTTAACACTGATGTAGTTAGATGCAAACTTTTTTTAAGTAAAGAAACTCCAGGAAAAGTAAATTTTTAGTCATTCGATATAGTATGTGCTATATGTAACTAATAAATTTATATTAAATACGTATTTGATATGCGATTAGCATCTCAAGCGTATTTTATTACGTAATTTTTCCGACGTGTTTGATACAATTGATACATACGTATTTAATTGCACTGTAAAACTGACATAAACTGGGCATTAAACCAATAATTTTACTATAGCAATTAGCTATAGGCCTATAATCAAAATAATGGGAACACAATAAACAACATTCAGTGTTTAGTTTATGTGCTAAGCGTAATTTTATATAGTCTAGTACTAATTTGATAAAATATGTCATATATTACTTAAATCCTATTTATACTTACTTTTATTAAAAACAATTTAGTGTATAGGAAAGACCTTAATTCATAGTCATAAAGCACGATTTACTTTTTTAATAACTTTTATTGATATTATTGTGAATGTTTTATGTTCGGTTGTAAAGCACTAGTAATTTCACTTGTTACAGGTAACTTAGGTCCTTAACATGGTATGTGTAGACGTAAAATATTAAGAGTTTCTGACTGGAAGTTTTGTTTCAATGGTTGGTATCACAAGTGTTCGGATTAGGGCGGGCGGAGTGATACAAAGACACGTGTGTATGTTTGTTTACAGTGATCCAACAGACAACGCGTTTTTTTTTAAAATTTATATGCAAATTTAATTTAATCACAGATCATATTTTAATATAATTGTAATAGAATATCGAACTCCCCCTTCTTTGAAACTGTCATAAAAAATGCAGTTGAGATTTCATAACCTCAAAAACGTGACAGCTTCTTTTGCTGTGACTCGACGTAATCGACAGTTCCAGTGGCAAATATGCCGTTCGATGACGGACGCACAAACGGAGATAACTAACATTCAATGTGATATGTTGCGTCAACTAAGTGGAGGAAGGGAATTGGTGAGAACAATATTTTTATGTAACCATATATAATGTACACATCACTTTGAATAGGTATTAAGTTATTTTGAGGGTTATCATTATCATTATTCACACCTGATATGTTCAGATATTCTGCAACGCCGAAAGTCTGTGACATGCCAAGTGGCAGTCAAAGGCCCGACCAAGGGCGTTTTCATCTCAAAACGGAAAATGTTGGGAAAAAAAGGTGGAAAATTGCTTTTTTTCATAATTAACCTCCTTCATAAGGACGGAGATTGTTTTCACTTCTGATATATATATATATATATTAAATAGTTTTTATCTAACTGTTGAAATACAAACAAACTTCAAGTAAATTTTTCAGTATTTTCTTAAGTAGAGCCTATATTTTTTCTGTCCTCCCCCCTCCACAATCACGGTGGAAGGCGCCATTGTTTACGAGGGGGAAAAGGGGTTGGGAGTTCCAAATTATGTTCTCTTACCTGTGTTTATCCTGATAGGACGTCAGTTAGGTATATTGCTGATAAAATCCATATGAAACTTCATAATTTATAATTTTTTTTTTCAAAAAAGGTTTACTCGGTAACGTTTAGTATGTATTTAGAAATTATTTTTTTATGGTGGGGTTTGAAAAAAATATAATTAAGTACATTATTTTTCCCTCTGCAATTGGTTTCTCCGCATGGCCCTGCCCCTGGATACTTTTACGAGTGCACACCCTAGTACCCCCGTGCACACCCTAGTATCCCGCGCACACTCTAGTACCCTCTTTATGAGGTGTTGGTGTGCATGTCACAACTGTAATAAATAGTAATAATGTTAATTCCCTGACTTCCCCTGGCCAATTTCAACTTCCCTGACTTTTCCCTGACAAAAAATTTCGATTAGCCCTGAATAATTTTTAAAAATTGTTTATCCATTACTATTCCCCCCCTTAATTGACTATATATAATTTAAGAACATCCACGAGGCGCGCGCGCGGCGCCAGGGTCGCCCTCCGCGGCGGGAGTAAAGGTCACTCCGAGCCGAGGCAAGGCCGTGTGCGGCGCTCTACAAGAGTTGCTGACGTAACCAGTGAGGCTGTTGCAGCCGCGTCATCGCCCCTACTCCTCCTTCCGCGTGCTCGCTGGAGCGCACTAGCAGGACTGCAGAGTCGGGGTCTCCACATCCATGAAGGTCACGGAGAAGTCATGGATACTTCTCAGTGATAGTCAATTAAAGGGGAAATGTCGTAGGAAAATAATTTTAAAAAATCTCCTGGAGAATTTGGTTATGAAAAAGCCTAGGAAGTTGAAATTGGTCAGGGGAAATCAGGGAATTCATTTAAAAACAGGGAAAAATTCATTAATAATCATTAGTGATAGTCAATAAAACGGAAATGACATGAGTAAATAATTAAAAAAAAAAATCGTCTGGAAAATTTGTAATTTTTGTCATAGAAATGTCAGGGAAGTTGAAATTGGTCCGAGAAAGTCAGGGAATTAACCTTAAAACCAGGAAAAGTTATATATATTAGTCATTAGTAGTCAATTAAGAGGGAAATGTCATAGGTGAATAATTTTAAAAAAATTGTCAGGGAAATTGGCAATTTTGGTCATGGCGAAGTCAGGGCAATTTGTTCCTTATATTTGTGTAGACACCCTAGAGTGGTAAGGAGTAGGTAGTGTACGCCCCGTTATTTTTTCCCTTTACATTTCACAGACATGGTGTGGACATGTCACGAAAGTCACACAAGAGTAACGTAACTAAAGGATTGGTCATGAAAATCAAGGCAAAGTTTCGGTATAAATAATAACGGTGCTGAACGTCACGAAACTATTATTTTTCAGCAGCATTTTATTTACGTGTGTTTTTTAAGGCCTCTCCTGTGTTGGAGTCTGTTCACTTTATTCACGTTGAAATTATTATCTCTGAAAAGGGTTTTAGTTTTCTAACATATAAATTCTGCACGTTTCTGCAGATAATTGATATAGCCTATTTCATATTAATTTTAATTATGCCTATTATGCATAAAACTTTCCATGTGATGTAAAACACGTCGTAAGAAAATGGCATTAAAAGGTCTTGAAAAAGTCGTGAAATTAATTCACCAGGTAATTTGTAAACATCTGATATAGGAGTATCTACGCGTCATACGTGTATCTATGAGCCTGGTCACTAAAGTAGAGCAAGGTGTTCATGCTGTTATTTCCTCGGTACAGAATTACTTGGATGGCTTGGTTCTCCGCCGAGACAACCATTCGTGGACAGGGTTCGTACGCCTTAATGACATCTTAATTTGTCTTTAATTGAATAAGCTCCCTCAAAAGTCCTTAAATTTCACTGAGAATCCTTCAAAACTCCTATGTTAAAACTGATAGCGTGCAAGTAATGGATAAATGCGGGTGTTTAAATGTTATTTTCTTCCGACTTGCCAACAAACAACGCTTTGCGCATGAGTAGTACGTTTGGCGAATTTTGGGCCACATGTTAAGATTTTGTATATAAAAACCTTTTAAATTCGTTTTTAGATTGTGTATCTCACCTTCATACTTAAAAGGTGTGTTTTACTGTCTTTTTTTAACATCTTAAATAAATGTAACTATTGATCAGATTAAATGTTAGGGCTAAAAATTTCGGACAACATGTTTGGGTTAGATAGTTCCAGAATTATTAATTGCGGACAATAGTGGCGTAACTAAGAATTGGACTAACAAACAATATTATATTTTTTAACATCAACTAGTATTTAACATGGTTATTTTACAGAGGAATTTTGTGATATTACAAATAGCTTTCTACCCTTTGATAGTGATGAAGGTGATAAAGTAAATGAGTTTTTAAATATCTCCATAATTTCTTATTGCCCAACAGTGTATAACATAGCATCTGTACCACCTGGAAAGTAAACACATCTCATGAATAAATATTACAAACTAGTTGGTATTTGATTATGTGAAAGCAAGGTCCTTAAATTGATTCTATAACATTGGATCTTATGTGAAAAAAATCAAACATTTGAATTGAAAATAAGTTACGGAACGTTTATAAATATTTTATTAAAAAAATATCAACGATGCCACAATGTTGTTTTCACCTCTCCATCTTTCGATCAACACACTGCTAGGTCTTTATAGGCCCATTGCAGTGTTGGTTCCAACATTCCGTGGTGAGAGTGTCAATACACATCTACCGCGCACAGACTGTTCCCAGCCCCGTGTCGGCGCAGTTCCGGTGACACCCACATGCTTCCGGTGCGCTGCGGAGCTGCGCTGTGAATCTGCGTGCTCTCTCCTTACCCCGGAGGCGAGCACCCACTGTTCCTTTCTATGGCGGGCCCGACACACTCAGCAGCCAATGGAATACAAGGTCGCCGTGACGTCAACACAATACCCGCTCCGACGGCCCGCAAGATGTAGGTTATATTCCCAATTCTGTCGTGTCGTGCCGCACCACGGAAAGCCAAACGGAAACCTTACAAAACTAAACTTCAAAATTTTTTTTACGTACTTGGTAAATCGTTATGATGAAAAACGAAATTTCGTTTTACGCGTGGGCACTTTTTCACGTTTGTAGCGTGCCTTCAGCTGTTTATTTAAACGGATATCATTGTGTTTATGTTCAGTGTGATTTTTGTACTTGGTTTTAATTTAAGAATGGACGAGTTCAGCGAAAAAACTAATAAATAAGGTGGAATATGAATATAACAAACACTTTAATTTACCAACTAAAGCAGGTTTCCACTTTCGTAGCTGAATTTCAAATGTAACACTATTGTTACACTTATTTTTTATTTTTTAGACATCTATATGGAATAGGCTAACATGATAAGCCTGTCTCCAAGGTATAAATATATCTTTGGTGTTACAGAGTCAGTGACTAATTAATAAAGTTCAGGCTAGTGGTATTTTGCATGACATTGGGTACTACAGAAATCAGCAAAAAAAAATCATGGGGTGAGATCGCAATCTATACTGCATTTTACAAACAGAATTGGCTTGGAAAATTTTTGCCGACAGGCATAATAGAGTTTGTCGTGTTAATGTCGTGGTATTGTGACCCAAAGATATTAAAACTGTCGTGCTGTAATGCTGTGATGCGGTTCTTCGGGTTTGTCGTGTCGTGTTCGTCGTGGCATTGTGACTTAATTTTACGGGGGGAAAGGTATAAGCCAAAATACGCAATCTTGGTTTCAACTATGTTTAGGTCTTAGAAACCAGTCACCATAACCAGACAACACTATAGTCTGTTTCTTAAATGATTCATGCAATAGGAAATTTTGATCTAATACAATTTTTTATAGCATGAACCATTGCAGTTTTGCACTGTTTGTCATTGAAAAAAATTCTAGAATACAAGATAAGAAATTAAAATTAAAATCATAAACCCACAGATAACAAGCCTAAATCAGCTGATGTCGAACAGATGGACCTAACGATTAAACTTAATAGGTATTATGGACAAAACAACGATGACAGCACAGGCGAACACATTCTAACTTAAAATATCGGAAGCACAAGACTTCCGTGGACGGAGTTTAGTCATGAAACAATAACATTTTTAAAATTTTTATTTCTTTGTTTGCATTCTTGAATTTTTTTCCATGACGAAAGTGCAAAACTGCAATGAAGTATGTTCAAAAAATCATATTAAGACTATGGTCTGTGTCATGTAACATCTTCAAAACTAACAGTTCTAAGAAAGTATCATCAGGGGTACCCATTTCCCAACGGTCACTTGCAAAGCTACATGTGATGTTTGTTTGCTATCACCGACAACCACACAGCAGAACCTCAAAGGCAGAAGGATACGTCAGGGTTCGTACACCTCCCTAATATCATTAAAAAATATATTTAATTTAATTTTAATTGAACAAGAGCCCTTAAAAATTCTTAAAATTTACCTATAACCTTTAAAAACTCCTTAATAAAGACTGATTACATGCAAATAATGGATAAATGCGAGTACGTATCTTAATGTTCTTTTGTTTCCTACTTGGCAGCAATCAGCGAGTTCGCAGTACATTTTGCGAATTTCGGGCCACGTGATTAAATTTTATGTGTAAAAGCTTTAAATTTGTTTTTCATAATTAGGATCACACCTTTAAACTTAAAATCTGAATTTTACTGTCTTACTTTGAACTTATGAAGTAAATGTAATTAATGATCAAATGAAATGTTAGGGTTGAATATTTCAGATAGACACTATGCTTACGTGTTCCAGAGACCATACTGGACAATATGGGCTTATCTGTAAGAATTGAACTAACCATCTAAATTATTTTTGTGCATTAACTATTTAATTTAATTTTAGGGAGGTATTTTCTGATATTACAATTTTTTTTTACTTCTATATGGTAGTAAAGGGATCCTTAGAAACTCCTTAATTTTTGATTGCACAAGATGATACGGACCATGTACGTGGACCATTTATAATAACGTCGAGAACCATCAAATTTGTTACAAGATATACGTAACTGATCATTCAGGCATACTTAGCACTCTCCTGCCACGTGTGAACATCGCCACGTGGCTTCCGCGCGGCAGCTGTCAAAAACCAGCGTAATTTTCGGAACTAATGAAAGTTTCGCGTTGCAACCGTGTTTGTTGGTAAAACCAGTGAGACGGCAACACGGGTGGGAGACGATGGCGGTGGTTGGCCAGCCTGCCGTGCGCCGGCGCATGCTCTCGGGCGTGATTGCGGTGTTATCGCCGCCGCTGTCGTAGCTGATCCCTGCGCACACAGCTATCTGCTGCTCTCTTGAGCCTTCCGCCTACAAGCAGCGCCGGTAGCGGCTCCGCACTCCATGCCTCGGCTGCACGTTCTGCACGAAAAAAAACCCGTTAATTGCCTATACGCTCTAATCATGCAGGGTTTAAGCCATGCATCATATGTGCTGGGAGGGGAGTGGCCAGCCATGACAGCGATTGGCGCCACGACTAACTTCCCTCACTCTCAACTCTAGACCTAAAACCAGATAAGTTGGGCCCAGGTAAAACCTGCTTAGAAACGGGGAAAACCCTGGGCTCATTACGGGTGCAAAAATTATGCAGTAAGCAAGCTGGTTGATTTAGCGGGATGGTTCGGGAAGAAGAGTTGGACAGTGTAGAGGAGAGTCTTATCATGCAGGGGTTGGGTGCTTGGACAGTCCTGTAACAAGTTCCGGAGCCGGGAATCGAACCCGAGCCTCCTGGGTGAGAGCCAGGTATCATACCAACTTTTTTTTTGTATAAATTAAAATGTTTGGCTGGCTGGTGATTTTTCATCACCATCAAGCCAACCATCCCCTTTATTTACTTATTATTTCTTCTAGTTAGACAGTTTAGTGTGACAGTATTTTATTGACTTTGACAAATCGGTGACTAATTTAAGCGCTTACAAATTTACACCCATGCCTTACCCGGAACTCGAACCCAGAACCCCTCGCACCGTAAGCCAATGTGCATCTGACTACTCTACGGAGGTCGGCTTTTAGACCATACCGGAGGGTGTAAAATATTTCACAAGTCTGTGGTATATACGCCCCTTGAAATTGGGTCTGATCTTTTTTTTTATTGCAGTTGCTTACCAGGGCACACGTGATTTCAGAATACTTTTTAAACATGAAACGCCCAGTACAGATTTTTGACAGCACTTGCGGGCCTTGCATTGCGCCTTTACCTTCATTTCTCCGCCATATAATGTTACGGTTACCTCTCACATTTCATAGTTGTCCTATGCGCGCCAGTCCACAGCCTTGCGCTTAGAGGCGATATCGTGTTAGAAGCACCAGCGAGCGTAGAACTTATCATCCTGCCTCATTGATGAACCAGATTCACCCCTGCCTAGGCGGGTCCCTAAGATCAAACAGAAAGGACTGGAAACAGTTTGCTGTCGTGAACTGAATTCATTGAAATAATCGTGGAAACAACACGCAAGACAAAAATGAATCTAAAATTAAATCGTTACCACAAATTATCACCATGAAATTATTTTAAGATGGCGTCGACTTTTGCGGTGGTTGCAGAACGTTCTATAATTAACTCTTAAACACTGTGCCTTATTTTTTTTTGGCATTGATACTGACCCTAGGGTCTGTGGGACCTATAAAATAATTTTTTATTTAGCAGAATGTGTTAATACATATGCATTTATATACATGTATAAGTAATTATTCTGTCGAAATTGCTAATAGTCTATAATACATGCATAATACACTAATAAAGTCTAAGTATTTGGTTCTATTACAAAATTTTTCATTTACTTAAAATATTTGTATAATAACATATTCAAAATAACAATATTTCTAACATAGCTACAGTAATGAAATGGTAAAACAATGTAGTTAAAGTTAATATTAGAAGTTTTGTTACAAACTATTGCACAAAATTTCTGCCATGCATTCTGTTGGCACTATTTTATACACTCGTTGCACAATGGTGCGGAACACTAGAGGCAAACTGGTCTATTGCATTGATTACATGTTTGTGGTGTCTTCCTGTCTATTCCTGTAGGGCAGAGACTGCATCGTCTGCGTTTTTGTCAGAGGAGCTTTCGTTGATGTACTATCGTCCACGCCAAGCAATTTTCCCATTACCAATTTCAGTTCTCTCTGCGTAGAAGGTGCTTCATATCTTCTTCGCACATGTGACTAAATTAGCTTGTTCCGAGCTCATCCATACTAGTGGATTCTTTCTGAAACTCTGATGTAATGTATAAGAGTTATTTGATGCAATATTCACTAGAGTATAGAAAATTGCCATTGGCCATCGCTTTGTTCCGCGACTTGCTGAGTAAACAGAACATTTATGATCCAGTGTGTCAACGCCCCTTTTAGTCATGTTATAGAAACATATGATCCCTGGTTTTACGGTTGTTACATCAGTTACCGATGAATGATGCATCGACAATTTTAGAATTACGGATTTTCCTTTTTTGGGTACGTAAGAGACAATAGTTTTGTTCCTTGTAAACCCATAAATTGAGGACGATGCAGGCCTACTTGTGTTTGGTTGAAACTCAGGAGGAATTTGTACATTATTTACTCTGTACTGCATACTATGCGTGAGACGCTGTATAGCCGAGTGTCAACACTTTTTACAAAGCAGCAGGGTTGAATTAATAAAGCCGATATTTCTATGTCGGCTGAACCACGTTGATTCTGACAAAAAAGTTGCCTTCATGGCTGAGACGGTGGACGTTGAAACAAGACTCACAACTTATTGTAAAAAATCTTTTTTGGCAAATATTCTCGTCGTGTCTTGATGTTAGTCTACAACCAGAAAAAAATTAAAGTTACCTGACACGTTTATGACTGCCATCCCACTTTTTCTCTAGTAACCTACTCCAAACGTAAACTTTGTTATGGTAAAACTTCCTTCATGTGCCCGAGAATTCCCGCGACAGTCTGCCCTAGTAGTTCGAGGCGGCGAGAGGAAAACTCATCGTGTAACTCGGGAGACCGAGCATTTTTTCAAGGGTCTAAGATCAAAACGTCTCAGTTAACACCAATCAAAGATGATTACACCAAACAAGTAGGCATCTCGACTCTTTAGATTAGTCTTCACAATCCCAGTGTGACTGGTTTACTAACAGTTAACCAAAGTTCACAAAGCCTTAGGGGAAACTTTATAGTTATAACTGTTTGATGAGTTTTAACATAATGGGTTGTATTTTTATGAAATTCATTTTCGAAAATCACGCCCAAAGCAGGAATTTAGTATTTTTCAAGTATTTTTAGTTTTTATCGAATCCGTTTCATTATATAGTTAACTATTCGGTCTGCAAATCGAATTATTCTATAGTCGATGTAGCAGTGAATTCTAGCGATGAGTGCGGAAACTACGTGTGATAAGCGGTCATAAATGTAGTTGAAAACACAATTTGCGTATATTTTTTTATGCTCGGCATTATTTTAAAGAATTCTACGTTAAATTTTGTGTCTGAGTTTCGTATTAAAAGTTTACGTATTTGCGACATGAAAAAAAAAACAACATGAAATTTCTCGTTACCGAGGTTAGATGTTACACATTTCTGGCAAGTACTGAAAGACTAGCTCACTTTATGCATGCTTTCCTTGTGACAAATTACCTAACATAACAACCCATTCTTTCTGTTACATTACAGGACCCACCGAATGGATATTACACATCTATCATTTTTTTTATTGAACATTTGAGACTTATGCTTTTAGATTACATGTGTAGAATTGTAAATCTACTAGCATTCCGCATCACGTCTCCGTCTGTTTATACGAGCCATGCGTTTGCTATTGTAAACGTATAATACATTTAAATTACGTTTGGAGAACTTATCACTCTAGAGTGCCCTGTATCATGTTTGTTCATACGACCATCATCCATTGTGTATGGTAGAGTTTCAAGCTGTTGACCTGCGGTGGAGAAAGTTACTACGCGATTCGCCTGCGCTGCCGTTTACTAAATACGGTCATTAACTCTGCTTACTGATACCCTGAGACATGCCATCAAAACTGGAAGGCGCGCGAACTACTTTACAAAAAAAATTAAAAAAAGTTGATGGTATTTGGGTTTTGGTGGTATTTCGCGAAACGGTTCAGTGCACTGAAAATTATTAGGATTGTTTAGCGCTAACAACCAGGCATTACTTGTAAGTTATAAAATTGCACTATATGAAATTGAAATATTGAAACCCCTCTAAAACATTTAATTAATCTGTTAAAAACTGACGATGATTTTGGTAAGTATTGGTCAGTAAGATGTGAAGTAATGATGTAAAACAAAACCTTAACAAAACAAAAGCATGGGGTTAGTTACTAGATTTCAAAATTTTTGTTTATTTTTCCATGAAAATTAAAAAAAAAGATAATACTATTAGATTAACAGTTTTTTTTCCAGCTGTGTACATTCTAACCTAGCTCCAGGAAACAGCGCGAACTATGCGGGTCTCCACTTCTGTATGACCAGCTGTCCCGAGTACTCGTAAGTTTAGACTGTGAACCTTTTTTTTTAATTCGATAAATTCTTGGAGCATTTGAATTACTGGAAAAGTATGAGAATGTAATCTGTTGAAAATTTTCACCGTAAATTTACGTAGGATTGGTTACGAAGTTATCCAGGGATGTTTGTAAATTTAGAGATATCTTCGTGAATTCCAGGCTACTGACTTCACTTAATTTTAACACGAACTCACAATAATAATCTTAGAATATCAACAGAGCCTTTAAATCTCAAGTCTACAGAAAAAAAAAACTTATATTTCTCCCGTGTGCATGTATCCTGTTGTAAACGGAACATAGAACTCGGAAGACGGGATGTTTCAACGAAGATCCAGTCACTTATGGAACAACGAAAAACACTTCGTTTATCTGAGGCGCACTGTTGGATGAAAAAAATACGTAAATTTGCATTCATTTCTTACATTGTCCGGACCGAAGTTGCGTGGCAACCTTTTTACGGAAGCTTCCTGTTCGGTTGTTGGTTGCAAGAGCGCCCGGAAACGGATATGTGCATGTGCACCGAAGAAAGGTCGGTTTGTTTGTATACGGCCAGATGATTACATGCGGTTGATTCAAGCAAATATTTTTTTGATAGGAATGATTTGGTTGAACCTACAAAATGGTATTGTCAACTTAACTTTATATTGTATGTCCAGAAAAGAAATTCCCAGTTATAAATTTTAATGGTATCAACTGTAAGCGTTGTAGAGTGTTGGTTCGAGGTCACAATTAAAGAGTAACTCAAACATTTTTAGATAAGCGCATGTGCAAGTATTGCTTTGTTGTTTTCTCGCTTGCTGAATGGTGATTCATGAACTTAAAGCGTCTTGTGTTCTGCAATTTGCTAAGAGTGAATCAGTAATTTCAGTTCAACGTGCGTTTCGTTTGTACGAGAGTTGTTGAACGTCGGAATTCTCTGACCGTTGGATTGGTCGTAATGGTCGAGACGACAGAGCTCTTTTTCGCCGGCCTCCACGTTCACATGACATTACGCCATGCGATATTTTTCCCTTTAAAGCTTTCTAAAATATCGTTCCGCCGTTACCTAATTTTTTTTTCCATAGTTCAGAAACGGAACTGAAGAGGCTGTTACTTCCATTACTCCTGACGTGTTAACTACAGTGTGGGAATAATGTGTGCTGTATAACTTAAGGTATTATCTTTGAAAGATTTGTGCAATGGGAGTGCATGACTTGATGTAAGCTTTTGGACATACGCCATTGCTAAGCAATTTTTCTGTAGAAGAAAACTAAAAAAATACCTAAAAGACAGAAAAAGTGCTTAGCAATGGCTAGAGACATGCAAAATTCGCGGATTCATTTCGCGTTAGGCTAGCATCAAAACAACTATACCTTCGTACCGCTTCTGCGATTGGCCCACATTTTATCCGGGGAACTGTGAGCCAATGGGAAACACTAAACCAAGAAAGTGCCGAATTACGGACAGCCTAGTTGAGACGTCTCACGCGTCAGTAGCCAATGAACAGGTGTCATTTCCGCGAGTATTTAAAGGACTGTGGAGTCTATCCTAGAGGTCAATGAATCCGCGAATTTTGCAGGTCTCTATTTATAACTGGTTGAGATTCGTCCAGATGAACAGTAAGCCAATAGCAAAATAATCTAAGAGGTATATGTGTTTGAATTCTAGCCTATCACCGAATGAATCCGCGAATTTTGCAGGTCTCTAGCAATGGCGTATGTCCAAAAGCTTTCATCAAGTCATAATTTAAGGTGCACATATTGAACATTTGGATCATTTGTAAGAAAAACTATATTAGTTTACATTCAGTTTTATGTATGATTTGTTGTAAATGGTCTAAAAAAAAGTTATAATATACCATTGAAACTGGGACATTCTGTTATGGACACACTATATTTAATTTTGTAAGGGGTACAAAATATATTTTGCTACCCATATATTTTGGTATAGCCAACCAAATATTTTGTTACGGGAATTAAACATTTGAATCGCCATACAAAAAAAAAATGTTTGTCTCAAAACTTTTTTTTTCCTGTGCTGGTTGTCCACTACTAGCTGTGTGAGGTTTCCTGCTGGTCGGTGTACCGTCTGGCAAGTGTGGGGTCAGACACTCAGTGGATAATGGCGGTCCGTCGTGGTGTCTGCCTTTTGAGTTCGCCCCACAGAGTGGTGGGGTGGATTCGCTTCTGTGTCTCCGTCTATTCCTTTATCTAGGGATAGGAAAAATTCGCAAGTTCAATTCGCGACAGGCTAAAATACAAATAGTTACACCTCAGTGCTGCCTCTTCTATTTGCTCACAACTCACCTGGATGACTCCGGGCCAATTAGAAACGCCCGACCAAAGCTTTATCGAATCACAGGCTGCTACGTTGGGACCTCTCACAAGACGGCAGCCAATGGGTGGGTGGAATTTGACCGAGTGTACGTAGAACTATGGAGTTCATCCTGCATGTCATTGAACCCGCGAATTTTTCCTATCCCTACCTTTATCACATCTCATCCTTAGATTAGGGCGTGCAGTTAAATGGACACTTACTTTCTATTCCCAATGCATTTTCCTGCCAATAGCGCTGTCCTGGTTTTGGTGTGCTCTGTTGCCAGATGCACACCATAGAGAGCAGAAGTTTCAGATACAACTTTGTAATGAAAGGAAAATTTGGATAATGTATAGGAAAAATGGTATTTTGTTAGGTACAATTTAGAATGCGAATTGTGGAAATACATTTATTTCATCATGTATTTCATCAAGAGCATGATCTGATAATTTCCATTTTTTTTAATGTCTAAGAAGATGAGATTGAAATAGCTACGCTATTTTGGTTTCAACCGCTTTGGTAACATGTGGTTTATATAATTAAATTTTAAAATTTTGGGCTCTTTTCAGCATTGCACATACTTTCATAGAATGCCTCGTTACTAATAGTGACTATTACATATATGTAGTTTCTCTTGTGAAATAATAATTGGTGTTTAGCATTTAGTTATTTTTTCTGTCAGAATGGTTACAGCTGTAATAGTACTGTCAGTAGACACTATTTTATAGTCTTAGAAAAATCAAGAATTAGTGTGATTAAAAAAATACATTAAAACTTCTCATGATTAACGATGGTATGCAAGACAAGACTTTTAAATTTAACAACCCGTGTAGTATCAGTCTGGCAACAGTGTTCGCCATTTTTCTCTTTACTGCAATCCAAGCGTGAAACATACTGTGGCCTAGGCGAAAGGAAACTTGACTTGAAGGAGAGAACAAAGATTCTGCGGCGCTGGGAACTCTCGAGTCCGAACTTTCACGCTCTATTCTCCCAAGGGAGCTGGTTGATTGCACACTATTCAGCCTCCAAGTTCTTCCACAAGCCACGTAGCGTCCATCGTGGTCCACCGCGCGCCGACAGTCCGTCGTTACGTAAACTAGACTCCAACGTGTCTTTGCGTTTCCCACACACCCTGTCACACCACACCTGCGATGCGTCAGCCATTAAACAAGTTTTTATTAACTAGTGGGAAAAAAACAAACATTGGGGGACGTACCAAGCGTGTTGGTGTGCCAAATGAATCTTTATGGTAGCGAAACTATCCTGGAATACATTTTGAACATTTTAATCGTTATAACAAGAAATAATCGCAACTTAAAAAGTACTTGAGAATTATAAAGGCTTCATATTTTTGTGCGATGGTGCTGCTATCTCTAGTATTTTTGCCGTAATAGTATATATCGGTGGATGCGAAACGTCCGCTAGATGGCGTTGGAACCGTTTCTAGCCTCGCGCAGGGCACCATTTATTAAAATGGTGGCCGATCTGTTCCCATAGTGGGATTCGATTTGGACACGTTCCGCGAGTTAAGTTACGGTTTTGTCCCAACAAGGCAGTGCTCATTCGCTACCTTACCCGAACATTTTGGAATAACGTCCTTAGTTTTTTAAGCAGTTCAGAGCGAGTTATAACATGCTGCAGATATGAACACAAAGGTTCGAGATCGATCGGTCAAATGTTCCCTTAAGGAATGTAGTGTGAAGGTGCTGTTGGTTCTACAAGGAGAAGGCAATGCATTTTTCACACATTTTTCAATTTCTTTTAAAAGGATTTGGTAGGTTGTATTTTTAAAACGAAGGTTTTTAAGGTTGACCGGGCGCACGAGCTCCAAAAGCGCGGTGGCTCTGAGGGCGACACTGGCTTGCACATAACACGCCTCTTAACCTCTACGCGCCAGGAACCGAATTGGTTTGCAGTTTTGCCGGCGGTAACGCGCCTCAATGAGACTTCAAGCGGTGGCCCTGTATTTTTATACTGGCATATTGAAGATAAAGTCTCCCAGCACTTCCATATACCACTTACAATGCTTCCGATGAATATTTCATACCTAAAAACGTCCGTGAAAACATCCGTTTTAGCCTTTTTCAGTCTAAAAAAAATACACGTTAAAGACGAAACTATAAAACTAAACTTTTACAGACAAGTGTCTCTTAAATGTTATTATTAATCGGACGCTTTCAATAAGTTTTGAGCTGTTTGTGAAAGGCGCGTCAACACCCGGTGCTCTGCACCAAGACGGCCATTTTTACGGGGAGAGATTTAAATAAATAGACGGCTGAAACAATTTTCTGCCACCTGATTTTCAAAATGTTGTGTCTTTAAAGAACAGCATGTTAGAGTTTAATTAGCGGCCTAGTGTGTTCTCTGGTTTTAAGTATTGAATTCATCTTCTGAGGTGACTACATCTAATTATGCTGTCAACAGTCACAGTGTTGTAGCCTTTGTAAGTCCCGTAGTGCTCTGCTACTGAATGAACTCGCGATGTACTCATGCCTGCTAACGATCATGTTGTTACATTCGTCATGGAAGTAGAACGTTAAGTGTGCCATAATAGATATACGATCCTGAAGCTTTCGAAACGAGGAATTTCAGACGAATGCTGAAAACTGAGCTATAAAAAATCTCATTCTGATGTAGATCATTCTGAAATTGTTAATTTTTGCTTCAATATAGTCTTGAAATGGATTTTTTTTTCCTGGAACTCAGGTATGATGGAAATGCAGTGTAGCAGTTTCAGCGGTTGTTGCAAGGGAGGAGGGAGTTATAGGCGTATATATCACCTCACTTTGTAGCTATGAAAAAAAAAAGTGAGATATTGGTGTAGGAAATATGTTATTTTGTCTAATGCAAGGTGAGCTGTTACAACACCTAGATTCACAAAATACAAATGTATTGTAATGTACTGTCTAAACCTCTTGTTGAAGACGTATGTTTTTTTAATTATATATATATTTCATATTCCCTCCCGAAATAAATTCCTGTATCCGGAGTAGCTTTCATTGAGACTCGGAACGACCTACGAGCAAGCGGCGAGGCTACAATCTCACGCGTGGCAGTGATATCTGCCTTCACGAAGGAAAAATATTCAATATCAAACGATGAAATACTGTTATTGCATAAAAAAAGTTGCTAAAGCCAATATGGCGTTTGTTTGGTTCCCACGTAGTCCGCGCCGCTTCGTCTTTTTGCCGCCTCGTCACTCCGCCCTTCCGTTTTACAGCAGGTTGAAGCAGCGTGCATTTCTTTAAATGAAATATATTTGCACGTTATTTATTTTAGAATGTTGTTTCCACACCATAAGTGTTAGTTCAATTTCAAAGGTAAGGTTAGCATACGTGTGCACGTGTGTATTTTTTGCGGTTAAAACTGAGGTTATACTTTGTGGCTGTGCTGTTTTTAATTTTTTAAACAAAAGATAAAGCATTTTAACATATTGAAAAATAAATAATCTTAAATGTTATATGGTTAATATTCCAATAACTAGCGTCTACAAAAAATAATGTTGCCAACATTTACTTTTGTAAAGTTAACGACGCGACGTTTAGGTTGTTAGTTTGCCTATAAATAACGCACAGTATACCCGGATTTACGTAGAAAATAAAGAGCGTTAGTTATAACATTGAGCTGCAACTCTTTGTTTTCCTTTCTTTGCGATTACGCTTCTGCGGGGCGTGTCTGGCGTCGCCGAGAACTGGAGGGCCTTAGGCCCTATAAGGCGCGCAGACGCTTCGCTCTGTCGCCTGTCTGCTGACCCGGAGCCAGTCCGTGCCCAGACCACACTGCCCCCGTCACACCCTCCACCATACCCCCTGCCAACACCATACTGGGACTGTGTGGCTGCTCCGTCAGTCAGCCTGCTTCTCGCTGAAACTGAAACACGCCGTATTAATTTGAACAGTTTTTATGCTATAAATATTTTTTATCGGTTATAGTTGGAACATTTTCTTCTTCAAGGCTAGGTCTCATGCGCATGTTGATTTTTTTCTATTTATAATCATAACTTTTTATGTAAGGGTTATTTATAAAATTTCAAGTTGATAAACCCCCCTGTATATGTGTTTCTGCCACAAATACATTTAACAGATATTCACTTAGTGTAATATCATGGATGTAAAAAAAGGTAGCAAGTCTTCGTAATTATCATCACTTGCGCGACCTTTTACACCCATTATATCACACTTAGAGAATATCTGTTTAGTATAGTTGTGGCATAAATCAAAGACAAGGATGGTATTGTGTTAAAATTTAATATAAGGTATGTTGCGGTTATAAGGCCCACCAGGAAATAAGGCCCAGTTGTTTTTTAAAATATATCCCGCCAAAAATCTTGCACGCTGAGAGTGCCGTCATGAAGCTACTAGTAGTGCTATCTAACGACAAACTCATCAACTTCGTAGTCTTCGTTGTGTTCAGTATACATCACGTCAAAGAAACGGGAGGTGAGTGTTTGCTTTATTTTATAACATTTCTACAGAAAAGAAGCTCTACATTTTAATCAAAATATTAATAATAAGTTAAGGTAAGATAGAGTGTATTAGTGTACTTTATTAACAATGCAATCATGCATTAAAATTTAGGTTAAGACTATTCCTCTTTTTTGTGTTGAATAAAACAAAAATGACCTGCTAACAGGAAATAAAGCCCAGTGTTATTCGAGGTGGGCCTTATTACCTGCCATTGGTTTTAAAAAATGTTACACTTCACGTACATGAATTTCAATTCTAAAATAACTTTTGACTATTGTTAAGTAAAGTTTTAATGAATGTGATTAGTGTAAATTTTAAAGAAATCTTTTTAATAAAATATAATTTCAACAAAACATGTTAATCTCTGTCCAGATATATTAATTTTAATATTTAAAAATCTAGAATTTAAAGAAAATATGACAGTTACTGCTGCCATGCTTCGATTTTTATTTTAAAAATGAATTTCAAATAAATACTTAATCACTAGCCGCAAGGAAATTCGTTTCTTGTTAGTGGCCACACATTTTTCTATCTACAACATGCATAGAAAATAACTTATAACCAACACTTATTGTTTGATATAACAAAAATAAAATTGTTGTTCCAGATTATTGAACAATGGGCAAGAAATGCAGAGGACTGAGAGCAAAGTGGGACCAATCTACGATGCAAGAAGCTCTGAGGTTACTATCACAGGGGAAATCGCAAAGGTATGTGGAAAATAAGTTGGGTATACCACGCAGAACCCTGAGGAATCACATAAAATCAGGGTCATCTGAGCGTAAGCTGGGGAAACGATGCATTCTAACAATTGATCAAGAATGTGACCTAGAGAACAGAATAATACGCTTCTGTGAAATTGGATTCCCACTCACACCGGTAATTCTACGCAGGTGTGTTTACAAATTTGTTGAAAAGCACGGTATTCCACACCCATTCAACAAAGAGGAGCAGCTAGCAGGTAGGGAATGGTACCGTTCATTCATGCGCCGTCATCCACGTCTTGCAAACAGAAAAGCTCAATCATTAAATCCAGCTAGAGCACAGAAACTGAATCGTGTGATTGTTGGCGATTATTTCACTAAGCTTGCCGACACTATTGATACTCTGGAATTAAAAAGTCAGCCGCAAAACATTTTTAACATGGACGAGAAAGGGGTTAGACTTACGTTACATCATCAACAGTCAGTATTGGCACAAAAAGGAGCAAAGCGAGTGCATCTTGTAGCTCAAGAACATGCGGAAAACGTTACTGTTGTAGCATGTGTGAGTGCTTTAGGCCAAGTGATACCGCCAATGATTTTGTTGAAGGGTGTAAGGTACAAACAAAGTTTTAGGTATGGATTGCCGCCTGGCTCAGCTGTGGAAATGACAGGAAAAGGCAGTATGACAACCCAAGTGTTTGTTAAATGGTTAGAACATTTTAGTAAATTCAAACCTCCCGGCCCTACACTGCTCATTCTTGATGGAGCAAAATGTCACCTTGACATTTCAATTGTCGATAAAGCTGAAGAACATGATATTACTCTGTTTTGCTTGCCGTCCAACACGACTCACGAGCTTCAGCCTTTGGATAAGGCAGTGTTCCGGTCTTTTGAACACTACTGGGACCAGCAGCTCCTTTTGTTTTGGGAAGAAGATCCCGAGGAGCCAAATAGGAAGCTTACTAAGGAGACTTTTTCTCATGTATTCACTCCTGTTTGGAGTAAATGTATGACACTAACAAACATTGCCAGTGGTTTTAAAGCAACAGGCATTTGGCCATTTAACAGTTCTGCGATACCTGATGAAGCTTTTGCGCCCAGTCTTGTATCACACCAAGATGCATCAGACGATGACATGCCTCTTTCTCAAAGATTGGAAAAGCTTAGCAAGTCACCATTTCAAGAACTTATGGGTACACCTAACATAAAACCTAAACGTAGCAAAGTCCCACGAAAAAAGGCTGTCAACTACAAAGCTCTAACATTGAAAAGAAACCTTTTTGAAAAACATTCCACCCAATCGTTGCAGCAAAATGATTCTACAACCATGGCTCAACCGTCCACTTCAAATGCTGATGCTGATGAAGGGACTGCCCAAGAGCAATGGCTGTGTGGTGTCTGCCAAGAAGATTTTATTGCAGACATGCGAGCATGCCGTTCCTGCAATACTTGGGTCCACGAGGACTGTGTTGGGCTCACAATTGATGATGATGATTTCATTTGTTTTGATTGTAATGAGTAACTTATGGAATTTATTGATGTTAGCTTGTGTTGTTAACTTACCATAACTGTGTTACATGTTGTCTTTATTTCTCAGTTTGTATTATGGTTTAAGCTTATGGTGTCGATGGTTAATTTTTTAGGGTTTTTTCTTAAGTTCAGTATCCTTTACTCCCAATTTAGATGTTAAGATCAGATTAAATTCAATAATGCGCACATAGATACACATTTTGTCCGCTATGAGTTTTATTTGAGTATTCCAGATTTATTATTTTTATCCTCATGTTAACATTTTGTTTGTCAAACCAATATAACTATTTACAAATATTTCTGCACTTTATAAGTTTTCATTCTGATGTTATACATGCGGGCCTTATTATATGCTGTTACAGGTAATTTGGCCCAGTTACACTTATCTACATTTCTTTTTACATAATTTCCATTATCTATGTTATAGTCAATTTTGTACAACCCTCATGTAGAAATATAATCTGCGAACGTTTTTTATAATAATATTTTTTTTAAATATCCAATATTAAAATAATCACAAGCAATAATTTTGTAAGTGGGCCTTATTTGCCCCTCTTACCTTATAGCCCATTTTCTAGACACTGCCCAAAGGCTGAAGCTTCTTAGTAAAAATATATGGTCTCACTCAGTGGACTTGCATTACACCTTTATCTTCATTTCTCCTCCATACAATGTTATGGTTGCCACTCAAATCTCATAGTTGTCCTATGCACGACGATGAGACCGCGCTTGAAGCACCAGCGAGCGACGCAAATATCTCGCCTCACCAACACAGATAAACTCCTCACCAGGATGGGTGGAAGCTGGTAGCTGAAACACTGGCGCCACCAGGACAAACACCAAGCTTCACCAGTTACCAATGGGTGGCCTTCCAGTTGAATACCTGGGAACATTTAAGAATATGGTTGACACTTTTGGCTGATTCATTGTGTGGCAGGCCGTTGTCAGTAGTCTTGTGGGTTTTGTCGGCGTTTTGGGCGCACGTTGAAGTTAGCTGCTTCACTATCAGTAACCTGAGAGTCTAACAATAGTTGGTTGACCAGGAACAAAGTGTGGTTAACGTGACTTGTTTTCTGTCCGCAGAGACACAACATGTACGCAATCCGCTACTTCATGTGCGAGGCGCTGTGCCTGGTGAACATCATCGGGCAGCTGTACTTCATGAACCACTTCTTCGACGGCGAGTTCTTCAGTTACGGCCTGCGCGTGATGGCCTTCTCGGAGCAGGCCCAGGAGGAGCGCGTCGACCCCATGGTGTACGTCTTCCCGCGCGTCACCAAGTGCACCTTCCACAAGTTCGGAGCCTCGGGCACCATCCAGAAGCACGACTCGCTCTGCGTGCTGCCGCTCAACATCGTCAACGAGAAGACGTACATCTTCATCTGGTTCTGGTTCATCATCCTGGCGGTGCTGCTGTCGGGGTTGGTGGTCTACCGGGCGATCATCCTGTGTCTGCCGGGGGTGCGCCCGAGGCTGCTGCACGCGAGGAACAGGATGGTACCTCGGGAGATAGCCGAGTCCTTGTCGCGCAAGACGGACATCGGCGACTGGTGGGTGCTGTACATGCTCGGCCGCAACCTGGACGCCATCATCTACCGCGAGCTCGTGTCCGAGCTGGCCAAGAAAATCGAGACTGCCGCCAGCAACAGCCCCTGAAGATTCTCGCGGGCGGTTCGTGGCACAACTGTAGCCCGTCGCGGTGAAACTGGACTTCTTCGGAGGCGCCCTTCTCCCTCACGCGTATAACAGCAAAGAACTTAAGAGATACCCTCTTGGATTCAGCAGTTTTCGGTTATGTTACTTTCCTTCAGTATGGTTCACAAGCCGCCATTTTGTTCTAGACCGCTGATGACTAGTCTCGGGTGTGTCTCTTAAATCATCTGAGTGAAATTAAATCTCAAACTCTAGATGGGCGTAATTAGGCACAGGCACCTTAGCGACAAGTCTTTTTATTGCCTATTATTTAAATTTTACCTCCGTTTAAGTTAGGTTGGGACCACAACCGTTAAAAGAGTGACTTTTTAAAAACTATATCACATTTTTAGTACTTCTTGAAAATTAGTTAAATACTGAACCCAATTATTCCAGAAAAGGCGAAAAAATGCTCGTTGAAGCCTAGTACTGGCAACTTCAAGCATTTCAGTTGAACAAAATGCGATGCCTCAGTAAAGAGAACTGACTTGAAAATTGCTGAATCTAAGATGGTGTCTCTGTATCTAAGGTGGTGGGATCCCCTCCAGCTAGGATATTTTCGTATCCTGCCGTAAATTTCGTAACATGTACCATTTTAAACCTCATTATGGCATACATTATAATGTATGACTTAAAGGATTGTGGCATCTACGGACTGAGTGACGTGCATGCATTACATCTGTTGTGAGTCACACGGTATGAAATACAGTGCATTACTTTTGATTACGGTTACCGACATGGGTGGAGATTCTTCCCCCCCCCCCCCTGTATCAAAAAGGAGGGCCCGGTTTCGCTTGCAAAATCTAACTGTGAAACAAGAATGTTAAACGTGATTTGCTCCATATTCAAAGCAATATATTACGTTCATTTGGTGCTGCCATATTTTTCCTTCTGTCCGGGATGCATATGGTTGGGTCATATGGAATTGCGTTATTTTTTTGTTGGCTTTCTGTATTTCAGAGTGCGTCGAAGACAAATGATTAAGGGCTTGTATTTTTCGCGAAACGTTTTCGAGACTAGCTGAGAGTTAAAACACTGTAGCATCGCCTGTTTTTCGTGATTGGTCGAGTTTTTTTTCAAGTACATGTCTACTGTCAGCACACCAATAACAGTAATTCAGTGCGGATGCAATCGCGTCCTGGATGGCCCGGCCAAATAAGGCAATGTCTTTATTTGCAGTGGCCGCCAATTAAGGAAGAAACCGCTCGTGCAGGCATACCTTATTTCAATCTAATTGGCGCTCAATTTTTTTTTCGCGAAAAGTGTCTGGCCTAACAATGAGCCAATGAAAATGTCATTTGAATGTACAGTGGTGTCCGTTTTAGAGGGCCTTCAAATAATGCGAATTTGGCGAGTCTCTACCAACGAGACAAAATTAAACACGTAAACTTAACTAATTTAAGAAGCAATAAATAATAATCTGAGCTGGAGAGGACCGTCAAACCTGAACAAGAAACTACTGTTGTGTTTTCTGCGAAAATAAAGCGAGACTTCAGGTAGTTAAGGTAAAAAAACTTCCATAGACGTTTACCGTCTGCAATAAAGAAGGAAGCCCATCGACCTGCCGACTGGACAACCGGGCTCCACTTTGTGTGGGACGCCCCGCCTTTGAAACAAAAGACTGCACACCAGTTCAGTGCCTTGCGCGCATAAGGTCGATGGGGCACTTGGTTCGCGTGCCTGTGTGAGCCTATTCGTCTCCTAGCTTCTGTGCGCCTCAGGAGTGTTCGGACGTCTCCAGGTAGAAGGGTGCCTTCAGGAGATTCTTTATTTAAAAAACATAATGATTCTCAAGCTAATGAGAGAAGGGCACAAAAGAAATGAATGCTACATTCCATTCACTGCGGGTTTTTTCAGCTGGGGCAATTTTTTTTTGTCGTTTCTCTTGTGAGCACATTATGTGCTGACAATGAGAGTCCATTTCAAATTTTTTAAAGGAAGGAATGTGCATGCTCTATCGTCAACCCTAAGTAATCAAGTGTATGAATAGGTAAATACTAGAATTAAAATGTGATATTTAGGAGTGATATACACATGCGTTGAGGCTGCTTGTTAGTTTGTTACTTTTATACTGTGACTGCACTTAAAACAGATTGACAATAACCAAGGAACGGAGTAACACAAAGATACCAGAATGCCCAGTATAATAATTATGGTAACCTTTCGGATGCTACTTTCTTGTTAGTTACTTATATTTATAACAATAAATAATTCTTACATATTGTCTTCCATTCAATATCCATTCAATTAACAAAATTTCTCGCAAGAGCTACGGTTTAAAATTTTACACAGGTATCTGTTCCCTTGTGTTTTTTCTTTGTTCTCTGGACATTGTGAATCCAGTTTTATAAGTTTAGATCAGTTCCATTCAGAGTGGCAGTGTAGTTGTATGTCGAATACAGGCAATATTGTGTTGTCTTCCTTAGCAGTAATATATGCAGTGAATATTCTAATGTGATTCCAACAAAGTTATTTGACATTTCTAAAAAACATAATGGTTAGTAAAATGTTTTTATATTGAGACTTTTCTACGTTACCATGGCAAATTTAATACTTAAAAAAAATATTGAACATTTAATGTTTTAATTTAAGGTTGAACAGAATATTTTTTTTTTTTTTTTCAATAGCTGGTTGGTGGAGTTCACCATATCAGTATTGTTCGCTCTTAACATGTATTCCAGTAGATTGTTGTCCGAGAGATTTTTCAGCTGAAAACAAAATAATTTTTGCCTTAACTTCAAAACCACGAATAAGTATTTAATAAAAAAAGAAGTGTAATTTGTTTTTACTCTGACTTTTTGTCACAAGACCTTTTTTTGTTTGTTACCAAGATATTTCTTTACATCAGTAATGACTATTTATGCAAGTATGGTTGTTATTATTGTATTAAAAAACTGATAATTATTTTCTTAGTGTGGTAACTGGAAGAAAATTGGACGAATGCCTTGTTCCTACTAACCTTGTTTAAACACAGCAATCAGACTACAAATTTGTATTTAGGTATATGTATTTAATCACACTCAGTAGTTTTTTGTATTGTATTTATCTGCAACTTTAGGTACAGGGCTAAACTTATTTCAAGAAACAAGACAATAGTTATAGTGTTAGGTAAACAAAGAAATCTTAGCAAAAATATGCATATGTTAATCCAGTTCCTTGCCAAATTGGCCTATTGTCTCATGAGCCGCCATTAGCTTGTCTTGCAAAGTCGTATCATTTTATAATAAGCCATTTTTTAATACTTTGGTTTTTTATAAAATATTTACATTTTTCTGAAAAACCTTTCAAAAGTGGTGGAAAATTCAGTTGGTTTAAAACTTGAAATGATTAGTAGCAACTGTTCTCCTAGCATGTATATTAGTCTCAAAACACTACACTTTGCTGAATCAAGGCACTACAATATTTATTTGAGAATGATGATCATATGATTCATAAGTGCAGTTATTTTTTCTGTGTGGTTTATTCTAAATGTAAATTTAAAAAATAACATTGTGTGGTGAAAAGACTGCTCAATATTTGGTCCAAACTTAAGCGGATTGAATATTATCTTAGGATGTGCCTTACATAGTCTAATCTTATAATCTGTAATAAATAAATTGCAAAAAAATATGATTTGAAAGTAGGGATTTTGAAGCTGGAAATGTATTTCGGTTTTTTCATGTCCTTTACTTTGATTACAAGTGTTAAGTATTAAAACAGAATTTTTTAAAAAAATAATCTTACATTGATAACATTATGCTACTAGTAAAGTACATAAGCATTCTGCATAATTTTAGAGATGTGTTCTGTCCTCTGTGTAATTTCATCATATCAGTTATTGTAAATAGTAGTTTATATCAATAAGTGTTTTTGTATAAAGAAACATTTAGCAAATTTCATGGTTATATATTCCCATGTCAGCTGCCATGGAATTTAACAAGCCTAAACAAAAGCCAAAACAGATTCACATTTTTTGTTCATCCAAAGTGCATTATGTTAGTCAAAAATGCACTTGGTGCAAGGATGAAACCTACAGTTATATGTATGCTTTTTTTTGTTCCATTGCTGGATGTTTTGAATATGTTTGTTCTATCAAAACCATAGATTTACTTTGAAACCACTTTAATTCAAGCATGAGTTACTTTATATACTTTCTGGTGGATAAAAAGGAAATCTGTAAAGATTTGAGTTTTGAATTATTTGTAATTACAGATTTGTCATAATTTTTATGATGCATAAGTTCATGATTTCAGGCTACCTTGTCCTTTAAATTTTTTAGAATTAATCAATTTCAAACTTTTTAAATTATTTTTTAAACATTTTGATTTTCAGCCAAATATTTTGAGGCTACTGGAGTGATCTTTTCTGTACACTTTGATAAAATCATCAATGTTTTGCTGTACTGATTACAAATGGAAGTGTGATGCACTGCCAACTTCTCTTGTCAATGAGAAATGAGAAATAAGAAATAGGTGTCATTGCAACAACCCAAAGTATCTTCCTAAAATACACATTACCAAGATTTCACATGAAAATAAACATCCCACATATTACTTGAAGCTTTTTGCACAATCATCATGGTGCTCCTCTAATAGGTACTTGTTTCAATATTCCACTGAAAAGTTTTTTTTATCATACTTCAATTTATGAAGACAACAAATTCTCTTTGTGCCCTGAAAATTCCTTCAATGAAATTTATTTGTTCAAATACCTACAATTTCCAAATAAATAAAAATATATAAAAAATATGTATTAGTTATTCCATGCAGCTGTTATATATTTTTTTAACTTGTATGACTTGTTTTAATGTAATTTACATGCATAACAATTTTTGGTTTATAAGTTATTGAGGTCTTATTTATATTCTTGCCTGAAGTGTCAAGTGTCTCATAGGTAAACTGTAAGATTACTTTATTTCAGCCTTCATGATTTTAAAAATATATGCAGATATGTATGATCTATGAAATGAAAATTCGTTAACTTTAAACTGGTGCCAAATTGTAATCAGTATTATAAGCAATTTTTCCCATTATGTTCTAAAAATTAAATGAGAATTTTTATGCACCATTATCCTTGAAGACTGAATAATAGTCCATATTCTAAAAAAAAGTGAGTAGTTATTTGTGATTTTTGACTTGCAGTTTATGACAGTCACAAAATTTTAATGGTATTACTGAAACCACTTGTACATTGAAATGTTTTTGAAAAAATTTATAAGAATATTATATATATGATTTGTGTAATATTTTGTGTTGAAGGAGGTACGTAATAAAGTTGAAACTTTTTGTGGACATCTTTTAGTTTTATTGATGATACTATTTTGGCATACTTAGTGTACAAAACATCAGCATAATATAAATTATTTTGATTTTGTTAACAATAAATGTTATAACTAGCTGTCTAACAAAGTATTTGCAGATAAATGTTCACCAAGTGTATATTTCTTGTTTTAAGAAGTCACTTGTACATATTTTGTGTCATAGTTTTCAACAGCCTACTTTTAGGGTGTTATTTATGCTACGGCATGTAATTAAAATTTAAATAGTGAGTTATTAATTTTTCCTCAACATTTTTAGGTGCTCATTTCAATGAATAAAATCCATTAAACATACATTTTGTTTTTGTAAGTTAAGCTTATTATATCATTAATAAATAGATCATAATGTTTAATTTTCCATTTTTGCACACAACACATTAAGAGTTTGCAGAATGTTTTGCTGACATTTTGCATAAATATCCATATCATGGGTGGGGGGAGTAACCTATATCCCCTCCCCATCCCAACCCGTTTTTGACCCTGTCCGCCATGACACACGTTTTCAATGAATCTGTTGGAAAATGAGTCATTAAGTGCTCATGCAGACAATTCCGCAGCTTGTATTATCACAGATCAGACCACTTGCTTGATCAGCAGAGGCAAGATTACTTCGCGAATTCATTTCTCTGCACTAGACCTAACTTGCCTCAAGCATTTGTAGAATGTTCATTGGATTGCATGTGATTGGGTATTAACTTATTCTTAGGGGTATGCATATTCCGCGAAAGGATGCTCTGTAGCATCGTCTGTGGTTCGTGATTGGGTGAGTTTCTTTCAGGTACATTTCGAGTGTTCTCAGATCACAGTAATTCAGCGAGGAAGCAAACGCGTCCTGAGTGGCTCGGACAATAAGGCAGACGGCCGCCAATCAAAAGGAAGAAACCGCTGGTGCGGATATACCTTGTTGCAGTTTAGATTTTGCCGTGAAAAATGCCTTCCCCTACTTATTAAACTTGTTTATTATTGGAGAACCGGACATTAAACGGATTATTATGGTATCAAGGTAACTGCAAACATTTATAATACCTTTGCATTGCTTTGATGATTGGGTCACAATTGTTTAGTCACCACACTCAAAGATTGTGAGCCAGTTAAGTATCTACCAGCTGGCTGAAAAGTTACCGAATCACGTGGACCCACCCAAAATAAGAAGGGGTTCCGCAGTAAGATATCAACCAATAGGAAGGCAGGTGTGAGTAAATGAATCCACAAGATTTCCGGGTGTCTATTTATAACTGACTCAGGGACGTCAAGAACACTGTAGACAATCATCAACGTGAATATGATATATGCGTGCTTCAAGTCTACACTGCATTACTACTTTAAATGGAACAGAAATACTCATGCTAACTTACAGATGTTTGTAAATTTGTACAATTACGTGAAAACTGTATCACTCCAAAACAGTGTTCGCAGAAATACTGGGTTCGGGTTTTTACCCGGGCATTTATGGTTTGTGTTGTCCCAGTATTTCCAGTGGTTAAAATTATTTGTTTAAACCGTTCCTTGTATAGCTCTCCAGTATTAAATTCTCATATTAATAAGAACGGTAACACAAAATAGTCAAACTGTTGAATATTCGATTATCTTTAACGTGGTTCAAAAAATCGTGCTTGAATAAAACATCAATTATAATAAAAGTATGCGCCAAATTTCGTAAGAAATACTCAGTATTATATGGAGAAAAAAAAACAAATCTACAATATCAATCTCGTATTATTACAAACTATATCTTGGCAACTGTTTTGCTAAGGAATCTTTTGTAACAGTACAGATTTTTTCCCCCTGTGTAACTACCTTTCGATACCGGATGAATCCACGCAGTAATCTGATCGGACAACACCGCGACGTGGCGTATCCCCATCGGGGAAGCCTACAACTCACGTAGTTTCGGTTCCCTACCACGTTCGTGCATCTTCGGACTTCTATCAAAAATTGAAATTAAAAAAAAATCGAAGGGTTAGGTTAGGTTAGGTCAGTCACAACATGCTTGTTTTCATTGGAAACTTATTATTTAGCGGCTGAAGTGGCGTTAATACCAAAACGCAAAACTTCGGAAATCTTCGGAAATTCTTGCGGGGAACCGAAACTACGTGAGTTGTGGGCTTCCCATCGCCATCGCGGTCGGACCGCCGCACAGTGGGAGATTTTCCCGAAAACGTGGTCAAAAATACAAAAACCAATGTTATGTCATACAAACTTCATTATAGGGGTTTTCGAGGTCGCTGATTACGAATTTAATGTTAAAATCAATTAGTTAATGGCCGTTCATCTTAAAGAGGCTAAAATAACAAAAAATACATATAATTTGTAGTCTATAATATGCATATGAAATGTTTGTAATTTTATTGAAAATTGCTCATCATGGTAAATAATATTTTGTATGTAACAGATATCTCATTCCGATTTATTGTTACAGTCAGTGGAACAAGTGATTCAATTTGCTGCTCGATATAGTTTTTTTCTCTTACAATGCATTCAGTGTTTTCATGGAGAAACTGCAGTCTGATTGGCCTACAAAACCTGGGAGATGAAGGCCTCGGATTCTTCCATATAACAATTTCGTCCCAAGATTTCAGTTCAGAAGAAACAAGTTGCAATGGTACAAAAGACGTTAAGAACACATTTGCATCCGAATCAGAATCGTTGTTGAATCTTTGCTTGTACTCACTGTGTCCCGAGCTCCCATCACATTCCCATTTACAAATTAAACTTAATGCACGCACATCGTCGGGATGTAAACTTTGTATCACTTCTTCTTGGACTAGTAAAATACGTTGACAGGTGTGATCTAACAGACTTTGAAACTTCACTTCTGCACTTTTCTCAGTAACTGTGATACTCGTACGCGGTACACAACACCTCGATTTCGCTTCCCTTACTGCTTCATAACTGGGATACAATTTGCAGTTGTGTTTTCGCGCTGTTGATCTAATTGCACTGTATGAATGCCTACTCAATTTAGCTTCAACCATTGTAGACAAAGCCTCATCTGCAGATATTGTCTTCTCGACTTGCATACTATATAACGATTCCGATATTTCGAAGCTCTTGTTGGGGTAGTTGTGGTTATTTCTTTTACTATGTTGGCAGCATCTATATTACCAGACGAATGAAGGCTCATCTGAGTGGCATAAGACAGCATCGACATGTCTTTATTTGTACGTAGTTGCTCTGTTCTCCTTCGTTTCGTTCGTTCACTACTTGAACAAAATTCCACGGAAGGGTATCCACGTTTCTTTGCCGACTCTCCAGAACTGAGATTACTTACCGGAATACAAATGTTCTTGCTGAGCCATGCTTGATTTTTATTCAGAAAATAGTCAATGTTTCTTGAAGATTCTTTCCATTTAGTGTTTAGCTTAGAAAAAAACGTGGACAAAGCAGGCCTTTCACTCGCAGGTATTGTTATAATGCAACCCCGTTTCTCGGACAACACTTTCTGTAGGTGTTCCAGACTAGTTCTTGTATCTGTAGTTAAGAAGCCCTTCAGCATCAAGAATAGCTCCCTCCTAGTATATGCCAGTTCTTCTTCTTCTGATCCTAAAATGAAAACTTTGCATGACTGCAATGCAATGGCACTTAAAAAAGTTCAGATCGGGGAAAGAGGGAAATTGGTTTGCAGTAATGGAGTCCTTTCTTGGATTATTTTCTGTATGAATAGAGTAACATAGATTAAAAACAATTTGTAATATTAAAAAGATAATATTCACAAATTATTAATACCATTTTGTTGAATATAATTAAAATAGTGTAATAAAATGCACTGATATTTTTATGTCATTCCGTTATAGTGAAAAAAGACAATACCAAAGAAATAGTCAACAAAATTCTACCATAATTAAAATGTCAAAAATTGTTCATTATTTGTGTTGTTTTTGGTGAATTCGTTTACAAGTTCTTTGTTCGGTGCTCATTTGCGTTCGCAACAGTAGACCCTTAGGAATAATGTCTTATTCGCGGGATGCATTCTTGGTTATGGTCGATCCCAAATTTCTTAAGGGGGGAAATGTAACTGACTTGGCCCTAGAAGAGCTAGTTTTCTCGGAGTGCTTCCCATTTCACTGTTGTATTCCATTCATGCTTCGATTCTACCCCAAATCACAGTCACTGGCACTGAAGACCTAGGCTGTTAAACTTCGCTCAAATTTCTCAATTGTTGCCATTTATTCCATCCCATCATTCCATACAGTCTCGTGAACTAATTTAGGAAGTTTCTTCATCTCATTAGATAACAATCATTGAATTGTAAAACAACACAAGACATAAACTTAATAAATTCCTTATGGGTTTGTGTGTACCCACCCATCATTATATGGTTATTTTACAGCTGGAAAATCTAAAACAATTGTCCTTCTTAGTGGACAACTTTGAAGGACTTTAGATTTGTTTCTTACCAGCAGTAAAAAATTCTGTATCAATAAAAAATCGCACTATACCAACACTACATGTGGTTTTCATCAAAGATTTCTGAAAGGCTAGACCAGCACTAGTAAACTTCTCCAGACTTTAACAGACATCAATGACGATGTCAAGAATGAACTGACAATTAGTGAAGCTTATTAAGGAATAATAAAAAAGGCATCTGGTATTAGACGGGCTATGCACATTTTCGACAATGATGGGTCGGCTTAGACCCGCCATAGCCTCAGGGAGTCACCACCAGTGCAGCGATGAAGGAAAAAATATCGTACACAAAGGGTAGCACATATTAGCAGCTAGTTATTGTAAATTCGTATTACTAAAACAATAAACTAAACGCTCTATTTCGAAAGAAAGGTGCATAATGTGGCATACCCAACTAAAAGCCTCGATGTAATATGATAAAACTAAATTTTCATTATGTTGACAAAGTAGCTTTAGAAAATAAAACAAAAAAACATTACAGCTTTATATATAACAGCATAAGGCAGCGATATAGACGCCATATCTCCAGGAATTGCATCCATTTTTCAGAACTCAAAGATTTCAATTTTTACGGTTGCGACATTCACTTTAGTACATCATGGAATTATCTTCAACATAGTTAGGTCCGCCCAACGCACTCGACCCTCACTTGTCAGCTGCCGTGAAACCTCAGGATGTGGGAATTTCTTATTGCCATATCCGGTTTCCAATGCAGGGATGATCTAACATTACTACCACATCGCCAGTTTGGTCGGGATTTTAAGTTCGAGATTTGCATTTTGACCACGTTTTCGGGCAAATCTCCCACTGTGCGCCGTGCGCCGGGTCTGCGGTGCTTCGACCCAGCCTCGGGCCCGCGGGGGGCTCGCCGGAGCTGGAGCGGAAGTCGGCGGCCGCACGGTCGCCAACGAGCTGCTTCCGGCCGGCGCGGCGCCTCACGGCACGTCACAGCTCACCTAGCGACGCGGGCCGACGGCAGACCTGCGCAAGGGCTTATTCAACTGGTGGCAGGGACGTTAACTAGACCCGGGTGGGGGAGGGGCGGACGGGGGCTCGTGTCCCGGCGTGGCGTCGCATTTTGGGGGGCCGCTAAACTGGCGGAATGATTTTAATTACTGTTGTTTACTTGAATATCGTAGTTTTAGAGCACAAGAAAAAAGTTGGAGGTCAGATGAACTTAATTATTTGTATTGAAAGATACGTACCTACAGATACATGCACATCGACTAATATTTGAAAACTTGTATTTTCGCCTAGACGAAATAAAATTTTCAACACCAAACAATGCAATTTTTTTAAGACATAAAATACGTTGAATCCTACTTCGAAGTTAACGTGCGATGTATTAAAAATCATATTACCTATTTGTAATTGTGGAATTAATCTTTAGTGGTTATATGAGGTGTTGGTGAAATGTCTTGCATTGGTTGGTTTAAAAAAGAATGGGGGCGCCTAGATGAGTTCTTGCCCCGGGTGGAAACTAGTCTAGTAACGTCCTAGAAGGGAGAGGGGGAAGGGGGAGATAGGCATCTATCACATGACCTGCAAAAGGAAATAATTTTGAAACAAACAGTGGACAAATAGGTTCTATAACCCCGTCCTCCTTTCCTGACTGCGTTCGTTGGCGGTCTCTGTTTCTTAATTAGTTTTCAAATACCAACAACGTGCAGTTACCTACTAACTGCTCTCTGATGATGGTGATTACAACGTCACACGAAACGTCTTTGATAGCTTTGCCTTAGACGTGGCTACAACCCAGAAGCCGCGAAAGCCTGCGATCTTTAATAGACGTCTATAATTAACAGAAGTGTAGTTTTTAGATAACCATAGATAAAAGCATCGCATATGGTGTTTTGTCACAAATTTTGTAGCCAGATACATGCTACACTTCGTATACAGTTTGATAAAGGTCGGGCACTTTCTGCCTTACTTATTGCGTCACGGTCTATCACAGCAGATACATTTTGTTTTCACGCTTGGCTAGCATTACAATTTGTATTAAGTCCCATTTTAGAAACATTACTTTCATTCAAATCCGGAATTGGTAGGTGACGCCCGGTTTCATCTCTTTCAGATCAGTCATTGGGGAAGAGAAAAACTCGGAAAGGGAGGGGGGAAGGGACAGATCAAAAACCTTCACTTTCATTTTAAATAAGTCATTCTGAATTTAATAATTCGCTGGTTACAGGCATTTCCAATTATTCAGATCTAAATCAAAGTTTATTTACATATATTTTGAGGCAATAGTTCAGGAAAGTGGAAAATAATTCTGCAAGTGTGTTGAAAATTTTTGATGTGCAACATCTTGGTTATCCTGAATGGAACGGAAGTCGCGTGGAACGGAAATGTGTAACCACGTGCTGCCATCTATGGCGAACGGTGCAAAACGAAGCTCTCGAAGACAAAAGGAAAGTTTATAGTATTGAATGTTTAATGAATTTTAAAAGATGGGCAGTTTTTTAAATGAAATTCCTTCTCGAAAATCAAGTCCAAAGCCAAGGTTTGTTATATTTTCGAATCTTTTTCAATTTTATCATTATAAATTTTAACATTTCGCCCTGCAAATCAAATGATTCTCTAGTCAACGTTGCTGCTTCGGCAGCGAATTATAGCGGCGGATGGAGAATATAAGTGTGATTCGCACCCAGAAATGTAGATGAAAACCCAACTTTCGTTTATTTATTACGCTCGGCGTTATTTGAAAGATTTATACGTTAAATTCGTGTCCGAGGTCCGAGTTTCGTATTATAAGTATTTGCAGCACTAGAACACATGAACTTGTTCGTTACCGAGGTTTGTGATTACACATATCTGGCCAGACTCATAAACATTTTTGAAATCAAATTCAAATTTTTTTCTTAAAACGTCCCCACACTTGCTTTTTTTAATGGAGACTTATCGATCATCGGTCTTTTTGTAGGTTAGAGTGAATGGGTATGCGCTCGCCAGTAATCGCCTGCTGTTTAATTTACAGTCAGCGTGTGAATGGATGTGGCGAATCAAGTCCGAGTTTACCGCTATATTAAATAAGACTCACGATATTCATTTGCTTTACGAGGAAAAACAATTCTCCATTGATTTATCATAATAAAAAAAATATGCGTCATTGTCGGGGATCGAAACTCGTAATCTCGGTCTATCTATAAGACCAACCTGACACAATTGAAATACCACGTTATCAAAGGTAAGGGAAACATGAACACTTGAAATGGTTTTTGTTTTATGAAAAGTCTATATACTGTACGTTTTATCAAGCAGCATTCTCGGTGTCAAAACACGTTAGCGCGTGATGAACAATGACCAAGATGCAGTTCTTACAAATTAATTTCGATAACTGTAAATAAAAAACTCAAAAACCAATCTGTTTCAAGCTGAAATTATTTCGTGTAATTACTCGAAAAACACTCTGTGGGCGCAAGGAACCGAGGGTCTGAATAATGAAGATTGATGACCCAGTGCATTGTGGTAAACCAAACCATAAATCTCGGTCCAAGCAACACAATTATGGGCAATTACTCCGAGCGGGTTTCTGAGTTGCCGGGCAGAGTGGCTGCGTCCTCTCGGAGCAAGATTCGGTCAAACAAAGCGTTCGGCTCCCTCTGTGGTCATTAGCGAGGCGGCGTTACTTCTCTTCAAGCATTACCTGCAGCCCCTGTTTCCAGGTAGTGTGTTGATTCTTCCATGACACGTCAGAGCGAAGATCTCCTTGCGCCTCTTGCCAGCGTTACTTCTCATGAAACATTACATGTAGCCTCTGTATTCAGGTAGAGTGTGGATTCTTCCATGACGTGTCAGAGCGAAAATCTCCTTGTGTCTCTTGGCAGCATCTTGAAGCATTACCTGCAGCCTCTGTTTCCAGGTAGAATGTTGATTTTTCCATGACGTGTCAGACTTCGGCTCTCTCATCACACACCTCTTCGCCTCTACGCACCAGGCACCGAACTGGCGTGCAGTCTTCTCGTCGGGACTTTAAGTGGTGACCATTTTTTTGCTGTAATATTATAGATAAAGGCTCTTCACTTCCCTATACCATTTAAGGCCCATCTACAACAGTCAGAATCTGTGGACAGTCCGTGTCATTGTCCTAATTTGAATGAAGTTACATTGTCGCAAGAAAAAGTCCCCATCAGCCTTCAATTGCGATATACGATGTCCGAATCTACTGATTTATAAAGTAGTCACCAGAACGTATTAAATAATTGTTTTTCGATTGTTTTTGTTAACTATTTTAATGATTTGTAAATGTGTACGCAGCTAAGTTTTGAATATTTAGTTGTCTTGTGAAATTTGTGTTTGTTCAATAATATTAAATTATATTCTATAAGGCAAAGTAAATGCTTTAAAAAATACACGTTAATGACGGAAAAAATGGAAAAAAACTAAAGTAGACAAGTGCAATGACTCTTAAATGCTATTCATAATCAGACAGATATCTATGATACATCTTTATCGGTTTGTAAATGGCCTGTTAACACCCGGTCTAAACACCGTTTGACGGCCCAGCAGGCGGCCACCTGAATAATTCAAGTCACAAAGTGTAAACGACTCCGCAACCGCCTTTACTTCAGTGTAAAAAATATCGTGTAAATAGTGTATTTTTACATATCTTGTCGTGCGAATTCGAAAAAATAAACCTTACTGCTTTGGTACATTTACACGATTAAAATTACCTCTATACCAAATGTAGGAGGATATTAAAAAAATGTGTGATTTTACAAAACCCGTATGCAATTTTAAACAGTATCAGCTAGTTTTAATTTACTCACTTGTATCACTGTGTATATATTAGGCAATATTTCTTGTGTGCATCTAGATAGGAAAACATTTTGTTATTATGAAATTTCTTGCTAATTTCTTGCTGATTCGTAATTAACATCTTCAATGGCATTTTTTACGACTCTCCATAGCTGGTTACGTTGAAACTAGTAAAAAAATTCTAGCATTAGACTTAAATAGCTACGGTTTGTTTGCTAACTCGTTGATAACGAAAGTAACCTCAACTTTGGATCAGACACCCACCACAGAGTGAATACAGAATGTCCATAAAAGAATGTCCCAATTTCAATGGAATATTATAACAGTTTAATATAGACTATTTACAACAAATCGTACATCGAATTGAAGGTACACTAACCAAGTTTATTTTACAAATATGTGCACCTTTAAGTATTATAGGAATGCCGGTCCTGCGACAGGAGTAGGAGTGTAATGTGTTGATGGAATCAATGACCGACCATCATGAGGTTACGGCGGCCATCTTGTATGACTTTGACTTTCACCTTGGATAACCTTGAACTTGATCCTGGTGGCCATTTTGGATCGGCCATTTTGTTTTCCACCATATTGGATTCTAAATACGTTGCAGTTTTCGTTACGCCAGCTATCTTGGACGTGTATGACGTCATAGTTGACTTACCATTACAGTCAACATCTTGGATTCTATAATGTTGCACTTTTCGTTACGCCCATCATATTGGTTGTGTATGACATCATCGTCGCATTTTGAGTGTCGGTCGCCATCTTGGATTATAGAAAGTTGCAATTTTCGTTACGGCCATCTTGAATTCTAATGCCTCAGTCGCCATCTTGAAACTGACATCACATTTTTTTAGATTCTGTCATCGTGTCCACCATCTTGGATGACGTCGTTGCCATCATCTCGGTATTTACTGCTCTGCTGGATTCCGCCATATTGGATACCGACATCTTTGTTTTTGCTGCTTATTCCTAGAGAGCATTAGCATCGCACTATCTCGTGCTCGTAAGGTCGTCGCTACATTAACTGACAATGTTGTTGTGGTCCTTATCAATATATTAATTTTTTATACAAAATTAATTAGAACTGCGGTGATTCGAACCATGACAGCTCGAAACTCTGGGTTGGAAAACATATGCCTTTGACCTCACGGCCATCGAGACGTTTACCAAACGGAGAATAAAATAACGTATATAAAAAGAACATATTCGAACTTATATATTTTTTTAATTTGAAGGAATAATAGAATCACCCACTAGAGGGTGCTGCTGCCATCTTTATTTTCTATATTAGATACCCGGAGTGCTAGTTAACACACATCATCTGCTAGAGGGCGCCACCGTCATCTTGTTTGCAATATGCTACTCAAGGAGCGCTAGTGTCACATAGTACACACGCCGTCTGCTAGAGGGCACTGTCGCCACATTAGTTTAATTTTTACCCGCTAGAGTGGCATCATTAATCTTGTCAGCCATCTTGAAAATCTGTAATATTTTAGTTAGAAATTAAAGAAAAATTAGAAAATAATCATAAAAAACTCATTAATTTACTGATTCATATGATCAATTCCTGTCATTGGTTAGATTCCTGGACGATCCAAATATGTTTATTCTAGGTAAAAAAAAAAGCTTATTTAATTAAACATTGTCAAAAACATAAAAGGGGTTTAATTTGTCATCTATCAGCCTCCAGTTAGCTAATTATGACATAGAAAGCCATTTTGAAATTCTGTAATTAATATGTTGGAGATAAAGAAAAATTCCCAAATTCATCAAATAAACCACTTACGGTATTAAAAAAATATATGTTATCGAATTCCGTCCTCGGTTTGATCCTTGACGGATACAATAATTTAACTTAATTAAATAACTCATAAATTTACAAAAACAAGATTGGTTAGAGAAAAATCCATATTACAAATAAATATATTATTATGTTAATTCTACAAGTACAAACAAAAATAAAGAAATTATAAGCGTTCCTCAGTTCCTACAGATTTCTTAGAAGACAAATTGAGTCCTTTGCGTATGTTTTCAGAGCAGTTATACCTGCATGTCCCGTTAGCAACAAGGCGTGTAAAGTTAATTGACCAGACCCAACCAACCGCTTGGTCAGGCTAACACGACCAGTTGGTGGCCAGGCACATTCAGTCGATGGCCAACCACGTGCAGTTGGTGGTTAGATACATAAAGTCGGTAGCCAAGATGCATTATTTTCGATACATAGCATTCATTTCAAACAAGTCATGTAAGACGTCAAACGTATAGAAAAGACGATTACGATCCACGAGTCCAATCATGACCTGACTACAGAGCTAATGATCCAGAATCAACGAAAATGACGAACGTGTTCAGTTGCTCCAATGCTCCAATTTCTCCAAGTGTTTCTATGCTCTAATTTCTCCAAGTACTCCTACTGCTCCAACAGCTCCAAGTGCTCCAAAGCTCCAAATACTGCCATTATCCTAGTTCTCCAAATGCTTCAAACCTCCAAATGCCCCAACGCTCCAAGTTTTCCATGTGCTCTAATGCTCCAAAGGCTCCAAGTGCTGCGATACTCCAGTTGCTCCGAGTGCTCCAATTCTTTAATGCTCCAGGTGCGCCATTGCCCCGATTGATGGAATTACCTCATTATCACTCTCCATTTTTATATTCCTTAATGCCAATTTTTAAATCTTTAATTTGAGGTTGTATTACGAGTACTCGGTCTCAATTATAAATCATACTTCAAGAAATAAAATATTTTCTTTTTTTAATTACAAATATAATTTATTTTTTCAATTTTATACGCATGCAGGTAAAACAAGTCATTACTATAGCCAGCTACCCTTAGTTCTTTGAGTATGGTGGTTACTATGTTGAGATGCGAATAGTTTCTGCACTAAGCTAAGCCAGCAGCAGTCTTAACATGTCGACGTGTAATCAACCTCTTCTTCCTCTGTAATCTTCCATGCATGTTTATTATTAATATTTTTTAAGATCTCTGAAGTGTTCCGTTTCAACACCGGCCTCAAAGTCACTATCTTCATAGTCTCAGTGAACATCCCAGGCTTGATCACCGTAATTTATTACAACACGTCGTTTCCATTGTTTCAGTCTCAGTTCTTCGTCACAGTTTTTGATCTTGTGAGCTTCAGGTAATTCATCACAGTCTTCGATCTTGTGAATACAATCAATTGTTACATTATGAAACAAATTTCATGCAGATTGCTTTCTCAGAAATAATCAGGAGCACACGGAGTACACCAAGAGAAGTCTTGAAAAAACATTGAAATGTTCTATATATATATATATAGTTCAAGATGGCCGCCGGGGTCAAGGTCAAAGGTCATGGTCGTCGTTCAAGATAGCCACCGTGACGTCAGAAGTCGGTCGGTCACTGACCCTATCCACAATCCACACTCCTCCTGCCGCAGGACCCACATTCATGTACTACGCCTTTAGTAATACGTCACATATCCAACCTAAAAGTTCAATTTTTCCCATACTTTGGTTAACACTTCTGGAATAATGGAAGCAATAGCCTCTTCAATTCAGTCTCATCTATGGAAAATTATTAGGTAGCGGCTGAACGCAGACACGACATTTTATAAAGCCCAAAAGGAAAAAAAAAAAAGCATGGTATTATTTCAGTGTAACGTGGAGGCCAGCGAAATTGAGCACTGTCGTCTCAACCATTACAACCAATCCAACAGTCAGAGACGCCGAAGTTTAACCACTCTCGTGTAAAGAGATTACAGTTGTGGAGGGATTCCATCCTGATGCCAAATAAAGTTTACAGGTTCACCCTCTACTTATAGTAGAAAGAGCCAGTATTTCGCGCTGCAAGCGAGAAAACAACATAGCAGTATTCGCGCATGCGCTTATCTAAAACTGTTTCAGTTATTCTTTAGTTGTGATATTTAATTAACGCTCTGCAACGCTTACAGTTGATACTATTACGTTTTATGACTGGGACTGTCTTTTATGGACGTACTGTAATTTCGTTATCTCTTAATTCTGCTCGTCCTAACGGCGTTTCGCGTACCTGCGTTCCGCCTGAGGCCACGCAGACCGTCGCCAGGGGAAGCGCGACCACGCCTACAGGAAGTGTGCGCAAGAAGGCGCTGATTACCTCAGCGTGGGAGCGCACCGCTGCGCAGACACACGCCGTCCGCGAGTTGCG